>NC_139344.1:326325765-326925765 GCF_055883805.1 Amblyomma maculatum | reverse complement strand
GAATCGTACCGCTCGCGTCGAGCTCCAAAGATAAACCCTGGTAGCGTACATGCGAGACGTGCCCTTGCAGGTACGGCGCCCTATGCTTATACTGCAGTAAGTTAGATCTAGAGGGCAGGAGGAGAACAGTACATGGCGGATGTAGTCAAGACTTCACTTCTACTTTCACCGTAGGCATACGACACGATTTCAGTTCTCATTGTCTGGCTTTAAGGAGAACAAGACGAGCATTGAGTTGGGATGGGTGGAAAGAGGGTTAAGCGAAACCCACGGCGCGTGTCTGCGAGCGAGCGGCTTATGCTAAACGAGGTTGTTCGTACAGTAATCTGGCGCGCGCCCTGCTCTGATCCGCCGCGTTCCGTCGTCCCCACCCAGTCACAGAGTCTCCGGTCGCGACGCAGAGCTCCCCTCAAAACGGCGGCACCGCCGCTCAGCGCATGGTCCACTGGAGCCTGTCCCCTCCGATATGAGCAGCTCCCCTCGTCTCCTGTAGTTGCACACCAGCGGTGGAAGCGGGGCCTTGTCTTTGGCCGGCGAATTAGCGTGGCCTCAAAATCTCCTTCGCTGTCATCTCCGCTGCTTGTGCCTCCTTGCGCGGGTGACTTTCTCACAGAGCAAGATCGAAGAGACAAAAGGAGCGGCTGCCGGGACGCGTGTTTGGGACGGGATAATCCTCGCTTTGCCGGATTCCGCACGTGCGCTTTGCGTGCGCCGAGGAGGGACCTAGTAAATGCGAGAGTCCCGTGTCCGCGTGCCGCCACTGTTCTCCTCCTTCCTCGCTGGGGCAATGGGATTACGGCGTCGGACTCGGACTGGATGTAGGGCTGCCCTCCTGGGCATTGGCATGCAGCCGAGTGCGCGCGTGCGTCCCACACGGGAAAGTGAAGGCGGCTTCCCAGGCGGCGCTGTGATCCTTCCGCCGCGCTAGTAAAAACTGCCCCCGCCGCCTGCTTGGGTCGTGGAAAAAGCGAGACCGAATTCTGAACGATTGAGAGTCACGCCTCTGATTATATCACGATTTCCAATATTTTTGGTGTACTAGGCGTAGTGAAGTCATCCAGGTACGCGGTACTCCCAGAACTCGGATGCCGCCCGTGGTCGCGAAAGCTTACGAGCGCCTGAAAGATGCTTCTCCCACACGCTAGGCAGCGTTTTCCGACCACCGAGTCTAGGCCGTTGAAGAATTCCGCGGCATCGCGTCGCATTTCGATGTCCTTTTGTGAGCGCGCCGGGCTCGAATTTGCTGCCCGCGGCCGTTTGAGGCCTGGACAATTTTTCTTTGGTTCACCTGGCAAGTTGAAGGCCTACTCAGTGCAACGTCGTCTGCTTTTGTGCAGAACAAACGTCATACACTCCGTTGGGTTTACTATGTCGTGGCGGAGCTGGCTGCGTTGGTATACGCGATACGCACTGTTTGATTCGATTTCTCGTGGCCCCACTCGCGTCTCCTAGCTTTAGCGACGGAATGACACACACAATGAGGTTCTTGTTCTCATCCGAGGGCAGGGTTTGGGAAGAGGGAGAGGAGAAGGAGCAAAAGAAGCCCGCCGCCATCCGAAGCTCGCGGAGTCCGCCACGGCGCTGCTGTCCAGCGTGCTGTGAAACGTGATCTTGTCAGCATGTGTTTCCGCTGTACGAGTTGACGGCTGCGGGTTTTGTGCACTCTCTACCACATTGTGTGGTGATGCAGGGGAGGTAAGCAGAAACGCGGACTGTTTCTGCTTTCATTGTTACAGCCGTACATTTCCATCGCCATGTTTCTTACGGAGCCAGGTTCCTTCGTCAGCCTATGTATTTTCCGCTGAAATATATTTGTCGATAGCTAACAAATTTTCCATTGACTTTACGCACTTTGCAGTGCTTTTTTTGCTCGATGTCTGCACGTGCGTTGTTTCTCGGAATTTCGCATATCACCATCGGTAAAGATTATTCGGACAATCGGTTATGATTTCATTTCCATGTTCGTCACGTGGGGAAGATGGATCATTGAACTCTGCCGTCACGGTACGGCTTAAAAACGTGGGAGACCCGTCCTCCGCGAGCCCGGGCGATGCTGTTTTGAATCTCGAGTGCACGCTCTTGGATGGTTCAACGGCGACGAAGCCATTAATCACCCAAGGTGTCCCGTAGAGGTTGTGTTGTAGCGCATATCTCCGGCCCTGTAGCGATACATTTCGAATATCCAAGCAGGCTGCGCGTTATAAAGAAAGCGCGAGCTTTCCATGTTTCCCACCCTGCCATCAGCATAACATGGGTGTCTTCAGTCCGCATCGTTCACATCTCTGTGTGTGACCGAACGTGCCTCATCAAGGCTTAGATATGCGCATCGCGAGCTAGCACGCACATGTGCACCTTGTTCTGCGTGCTTCACCGTGACGAACGGGATTAGCTGGAGATTAATCCGGCGTCATTCATCATTTTTTCTCCGAACGCGTTTACCCCCCCCTATATTCAGCCGCGCGCAATATCTTGCCGCCCTCCCTCACTTCTTTACCGCGATCAACAGAAACACACTCTCCCCCCTAGTCGAGAAAGATAATCTCCTCCGGCAGAATTACATCACGGTCGTGGGATTTTGTTGCGACGAGTTTCGTATAGGCGTGAAGCGCGCACTGACCGAGTACCCACCCAGGAAGATCTTGTTATGTATACGTTTCTGACGCGCTCGATTTATTCGTGCTTATTGGATGCTTACCTTACCTTGCCTTTCTGTTACTGTAGCTTGTACGTACGCCGTTGGGGTAAAAAAAAATAATAAAGTGCTCTGCTATGCTCGGCTATGCTATGCGTGCTATGCTTGGCTCGCTGAAGCTCGGAGCTGATGCGCAAGAATACTTGGCAGCATTTAGTCTTTTTTCACTCAGCTGTGCGTTTTGATTAATAATAATGTTATTACTGTTTGTGTCTTTTTTTACTGTGCAAAAGTGGCCGTTGTCTGCTCTTGTCTTGACGTGAGAAACTTGGAAGAGCTATGAGCGGACGTTTATTATTATTATGATTTCTTTTTTATTCTTTTTTTTTTTTTTTTTTCAACTTGAAGCATGCTTTCAAATTTAGCGGCAGTGTGTGCGGAGTATGACCAAGGTTGCTTGACGATTTCACGTGTGGTAATACCCGTAAAAGCGATCATTGGTTAAGAAAAGATCAGACAGCTAAAGCAAGAGAATAAAATCGAAGTGCCAAAATAGTCACACTTACTTGTGGCTTCGCATCTGCGGGAAGACTTTATTATTGTTTCATGCAACAGTCAAAACTTTATATAGCTGTCCTCTCTAACGTTTCAGCAATCGTGCTCATGGCACTGAACTTGCTTACATACCGTTCATAGGTAGATTTAGAAAAGGACCGGAGCTCATAGCGGGACGTTAACCACAGCTAACAATGCGTACCATCCTGCGCATATATGGCACCCCGCTATGCCCTTAACTCCCTAACTGATAGGGTCTCCCTTTTCAGAGACTCGCTAATCATTCAAATTGGTGAGTTACCAGAGGTCTGGTTTAACCGTTCGCTTGCTGAATCGTGCGCATTCTGGAAAGGATGAATTAAGCGCTGCACCGAAGTCAAAATAAAGTGAGGACGGCAGTCACTGAGCCAAGTTTGAGAGTCAGTCTCAAAGAGAGAGAGCAATGCTTTATTAAGCAAGAAATTAAAGAAGATGAACCATCGCACTGACCGTCCGCGGCGGGATGGAAGCAATCATCGTAACAACCGTCTGGTTGTTACGATGAATCCACTTCTCCACTTAACCGGGTTAAGTGGAGAAATATGGGAGAGGCCTTCGCCCTGCAGTGGGTATAATCAGGCTGATGATGATGATGGTCTGAGATAATTCAGTTCGACTTCATCAGTTGTTACATTGATCGTTTCCTTCCCGCCGCGGTGGCTCAGTAGTTAGGGCGCTCGACTACAGAGCCTTAGGACGAGTCGCTTTGGGACTTTAAATCCCACAAACCAAATCAACGCCTGCTTCTTTCTGGTGCCGAAATTCGCTCTCCAGTACCGGACAGACATCACAAGTACCTACGACGACATCCATCGGATTTGAAAGTCACGAAATTATGATAAATCAATGGTGCTCATACGAATAGCGCGAGTGGGAAAAATGAAAATAAATAAAAGTGTCACCAGCGTGGCTCGCTGACGCGACTGTAACCGAACCCGGAGCAGTTTTCTTCTCTGGCGACGGGCGGTCGGGCCGGAGCATCAAAAGCGACTGCCTCCCATCCCCGACTTTTCTCGTCTGCGGCACAAAGGAGAGGAGGAGAGGCACCGTCCTGACACGCTGTCAGACCGGGCGGGGTCTCGCTTCGGGAAGGAAGAGGGTTCGGAGAATTCGGCGGGCCGGGATTATAAAATCGCATTTCACGCCTGTCGGGGCGGACGGCCTTTGGGTCGTAGCCGCCGCCGCCTGGACGCCGCCGCGCAGGCTGTAGCTCAGGGGTCTCTGGACTTGAGCAGCGACGTAGGGCGAGGAAACGGCCGAGCCGAAATGGCTTCGAGCCGATTGAACGGCTTCTCTTTTTCGTCTAGCACGGCGGCCGACGTGCCCTCTGTGCAGCTGTGTACAGCTGTTGAGAGACCAGGCACAAAAGAGTCGCCTCCTCTCTCCCCGGTCAAGCAGTGTGCACGCGATCCGGGTGAGCATTCTGTTTGTGTACGTGCGCAGACAGGAGGTTTTCAGCACTAAGTACTCGCGTGTAGTGTGTGTGGCCGTTGCATATCTCGGAATCACTCGAGCTCTTTCGGTCGTCGACTGCAGGCTCGTGTTGTGTACGTTGACGGACGGCCCTTGGGAATAATGCTCATCCCGGTTGACCTGTTGCGTCACGTGAGTGGACCGACCGACACTCATGGCTTCTTGCTCGTCACAGCGTTTAATACTAATGCAGATGCCTCTCTCTCTCTTTCCCACACATGCAAGCATACAATGCTGCATACGATTAATGCAGACATAGCTATTGCGACATGTTTTAATATATACATAAAAAAAGCCGCACTCCAGGATGGTAGTTTTGGATGCCGCCCGATGTGAGACGGTTCAGTGTTCGGTCGATTAATCATATACCGTGATCTCGGTAAGATGCCATAGGCGCTTTTCTCCTATTCTGGTTATGTTAGCTAGGCGACCACTTGAGTAGTTATATCTTTTGGAACTTACTGCCCCTACGTTTGGCGGCTAGTGTTCCTGTGTTATAACCTTTGATGTCTCATTTTTTTTCTCTGATCTATGTTTCTGTGTACAGTTTCTCTGTTCGGTTTGTGTGTAGTGAGTCTTCTCCGCATCTCCGTCTTCTTGTAATGGGCCGGAGCGGTATGCTCGACTAACGCCGACTTTGGCTTTCAAGTTAGACTAGGGGCACGATCGCCGCTCCTGGCCACGATCGAGTGCACTCCGGTCACAAATAATAGTTAAAAAAAACATCAGCCAAAACTTAAAAAAAAAAAAATAAAAAGGCTAGGGGGAAGTGGTAGTGGGGAGCGCGCGACGCGCCGCCAGCGCAAGAGGTTCGTGCGCCGCACAGCCGGGGCCCCGGCGGTGAACCGGAGCGCGCCGTCACGAAGATTAAGCCCGCCTTCCCCCTCTCATTTCGCCTGAGTCTTTTACTTTTCTCAATCCCGAGAGGCTGCCGGCGCTTGTTCGCTGTCACTGCGTCGGCTTAGCTCTTAAACGCCCGTCGCCGAGGGCAGAAATGGCGACTATAGTGAGGCAATGCGCGCTCAACCCGCGTAACGCTTGCGCGGTTTGCTTCTTTATCTTTTCACGTTTCTACACGGATCAAGTTAGTCTTGTGTGACGTCAAAACGCCGTCAGCCGCGTAACCCCTCCGCTACGCTGTTCGGGAACACTGATGTGTGGTAGACGCTGCCGATGGCGACGCAGTTTTTTTTTTTCTTTTTTTTTTTTATTTTAGTCTGAAACAAAACTGGGGGCTAATATTCAAAAGCGTATGAAGGATGCAACACACGAAGTGTGTGCGTGAGCGACTGAAGCCAACGGTACAGTCTGCGTCTGATGTTAGCGTTTCAGGTAGTTTTATCATTTCCGGCGTATTCGCGCATCTCAACTCAAAGAATGGTGAGGATTTGCGTCGTCTCTAACCAAAGATACATAAATTCTGTGAAAACGTGCACAAATGCCTTGGGGCCGGCCTCAGTTGACAACAGTGCATTATTATTGCTCGGCCGTGCTTTGCCTGGATGCGGCGTCCTGACCCTTTAGGCTTGAGCATATTGTTTTTACCTCGCACATTTTTCTTTTTTTTTGTTATACCTGCTCATGGACGCAAAGCTCGCCAATTTTCTGATAATATCGCGGGAGCGTTGACCCAATGGTTGTTCGGCGTCCCATGGAGGACCGTAGAGACGAGAAACGGATGAGGGCACGCGAATACGCACAACGCTCTTGCCAGTTATAGCGTCGTCTGTGGAACAGCCGAGCAAACGACGCTGTGACTGGCAAGCGTACGACCTTCTCGTCAACGCTGCTGTGTTATTTCTAAAAAAAAAAAAAAAAAAAAGACAATACAGATGGAGAGCTGCTCATCTCATACTCTATTCTAGGAAAGTGTATGGAGCAGACGCGGGCACAGAAGTTATTCCGCGTGCTGTTCTCTGACAAGTACCGATCGTCCTAAATGTGCCGGAAGAAAATACCTAACATCTTCACATAAAGCGAAATTGCCGGAAAAGAATCAAGTTCTTCGCAAAGAAAGAAGAGACAGGATCTGATTGGGGCACACGTGTCAAAACAGTGTCTAGTTGGACGGACTCGTCCGGAACCTCGTCGTTTCTCATTCTTCTTCGCCGTTTTCCCCCCTTTCTCCCGATTTCCTGATCATCGCTTTTATTCAAGAGCCTTCCGTCCTCCCCGCTTTCATCGAGTTCGACGGAAAGCAATAACGGGCCATTCTTTTCATATCGAGCCTAACTCCCGTTTCTTCCTTTTCCTTCCAATACACACTGCGGCGCACACAGGCCGTTTATTATTATCACGAACCCGAGCTCCCAACGCTGATCCCTAAAAGGGAAGAGAGCGTGACTCTTGTGCGCGAGCCTGCATATGCCGCGACGTTAGCCCCCCGATGTAAACTCGAGGCGTCGTTTGCTCCTAAAATACCCTGCTCCTCTTTTCTTCACAATTCATTCTTTCTTCATATTTTCCGCAGATGCCGGCGTGTGGAGTGAGCCTCCGCCAGCTCCTAGAGAGAGAGAGAGAGAGAGAGGGGAGAGGGAGAGATCAGTTCATTCTCTTCTACTTCGTTATTCTCCCCTCTTGCTGCATCTGCCCTCGGCGCGTTTTTGTGCTCGATCCCTCTTGAGGGCGCAAAAAGAATGAAAGCTCGTTATTATTCTTCGTTCCGCGCGCTCATTCGGGCTCACTCACCATATATCGGCGTCTTTGCCGTCGAGCACTTTGCTGCTACCCGCTCGCAGCCCCCGGCTGAAAGCAGGAGAAGCAGCGGCCGCCGCGTCGTCGCCTGAATGGCGCTTCGGGGCAAGCTTTCGCGCGCGAACTATCAAAATAAGCCGCCGCCGCTGTTGGCGCTCTCCGCGGTAAGTGCTGCTTGCTTTTTTTATTCTGGCTCTCGTGCGCCCTTGTCTGGGTTCTTCTGCACTGCTGTCGTGATATCAGCTGCAGCAGCAGCTGATTTCCGTGACGGACGATGTCGTCTCTCAGACTCTGCGTTTACGCGCGAAATGTTGGGGGACCCGAGCTTCGTCTTCTGACCCGTCGCTCTCAGTGATGATGGCGTGGATGACTTGCCTCCTCATCCTCTGACTTCTTGTTCTTGTTGCTTCGCAGGGTACGGCTGTTTTCAGTGTTGTTTTTTTTTTCTACGTTGTATCCCATTTTTCGGCACGCTCGATAAATTTGTTGATGGATCCTCCTCTCGCGGTTTAGACGCCGGCTGACGGGATGGCTGCCCATTTGGATTGGGTTGCTTCCTTTAGACGGGTGGGAGGCTTCGTAATCGAAGCCATTTGGCGTACGAACCATATGCGTCTCTGTGGGTACAGTTTGTGGGTTACCAGCGCAAGAACGCTTTGAAGAGTAATTGTGCGACTGGTGCGGACTGACAGTGGGGTCCACATATTTCCGTAAGATTTATTCTATCGCTGTTCGGAGGAGGGAACCTGCAAGGTTCTATTTCCTGGGGTGTCTGAATAATGCAACCAAAATGCCGCTTTTAATTCAGTTTTTAGCATTGCTAGTTACGCCGCTTCGTATTGACTTGTTTCCTCGCCTATAATGTCGCCGTTTTTTCTCCAAGACAAAAGCAAGTCTTCTTGAAACGTCGGCGAACTGACGTTTTTCCTACTGCCATTGTGTTCGAGTCATTTTTTCTTCTTCAAGCGTTAATGTATTTATCTTAAAACTGTTAATCGCCCGGAGGCTTTGCAGAGAGACTGGACGGTTGCAAACACAAGTTACTGCATCAAGCAAGAACGACAAGAACAGGAAGAAGCATTTGCTTCAAACTCTAGTCGGCACTGCATGATGCAGTGAAGATAATTTCGTGATGTCATGCAGGTAACGACCGACAAAGTTCATACGAAACTTTCCTATGACAGCGAACGCAGTTACAGAATTAGTGTCCCCGCTGGCATAGCCCGAATAGTCGTCTGTTTCGCGTGTCCCTCATCCCCGAGTATGCGCTTTCCAGAATAAAATCCCAACTTTGCCCCGAGGCGGTTCCAGCACTTCCGCTGTCGGGCCGAAATTGCCCCCCCCCCCCGCCCCCCTTCTTCCCCTTTGCGAGCAGGACTTGACTCCAAGAGCGACTCTTGCTACTCTGGTGTTCCGTAGATTGCGGCGCCCGCGTAGCCGAAATATAGGTGTTCGCACTGCTGCTTTTATTTCGGGCCTGTGTGCGAGATCGTTTGTTACCCAACCGTATCCAGCTGAAGCCGATTCCCTTCGTAAGGGGCTGTGCTCGTATATTGGCGGGGTGTTATCTCTCCCCGCATCGTCCGGGGAAGGAAGCCGATAAGCGATAGCCTTTAGCTCCCCCTCTGCCTCTTTCCTCAAGCCGGCTCCAAGTCCTCAGGCGGCCTGTCCCGGTTGGTGGAGAGGATATGGGATCTTAGCCGCAGACTATTCTCTCTCCTCATCTGCTTTTCTCCACCGCACCTATCCCAGTATGGCGCCTTGTGCAAGGAGAGCGTTGTGCGTCGTCTATCGTTGGAGGCGATCTTTCTTTTCCCTGCTCGGCATGATGCCTAGTGTATAAAGGAGAGGGGGACATCGGCGCGGTAATGTGTCCTAATGACGCCATCAGAGGCCACGCTTTTGCGACGACGAGAACGACGATCAACAACAAAAGCTGCTCCCCTTCGTCGGTCCACTTTGGGAACGGCGGGAGTGCGCTCACCTGCGCGCACGGAGTTCGAAATTTGCTCGCTGCACCTGAGCACGTTCCTACCATCTCTCTTACCGCGGCCGGAAGTTTTCTATTCTGTCACAGCAAGCAGAGTCCCGCCGAGGCCCCCCGGTAGTCTTTCTTGTGAACCGAAGTTTTTTTCGCGTTAGCGATGTGACTTTACCTCCCTGTGCCCTCTCTTTTCGGCTTCCCCTTAAGAAATCACTTTTTCTGGCAAGAACTCGCGCATAGCCCGAGGTGCGTGCATCTATCTGCTTCCTTGGCCCACCTAGCGTGCCTTGTCTGCCTCGCTGATTGGATCGGTGGCGCCATCTCGCGGGGTTCTCCGACGACACGCGGCGATGCTTGTGCGTTCGGCTCGCTTTGTCAGCCGGGAAAATTGGAGCGTCGATCAACGATGTTGCATCTATGTGGCACTGGTTAGTGCGCGTATTACACTTCGTATTAGTTTCCCGCGCTGCAGATCAGTGAGATCCGTCATGTGGCCCCAAGCTGGAGCATCTGGAGCCGCCCGGACTTTTTTGTTCCCTTCCCTAGCTGCACTCACGGACGCGCCGAAAGTCCGCGGAACAAGCTTTATTTATCTCTGTAAATTCTGTATCGCATCATTTTCGCATTAAAGCGATTGACAAACTTCACTTTCTCTATTCCCGTTACAGAACCTCGTGCGCGAATAAACGGGGCACAAAGAGATTCACGCGGAGGAGAGGCAGGGCGAGGAGATAGTAACAGCTAGATGCGCTTGTGTGCGCGGTGGTTCACCCAGGGGGCACATTTCCTGAGCTTTGATAGGCGCAACTTCGGGCAGCGGAAGCGTCTGCTTTCTGTCTATCCGTTGCGAAAGCGCCTCAGAAGTGTCGCTGGCCTTCTCGAATATCTTGGCGCCGGGGACACCTTCATCATCAACGCCGGCGCTGTCGACTCGATAAAAGACGACCTCATGCTGCTGATCCAGATGAAGGCTGCGCTTTCCTGCTATAAGCCGAAATTGTTTTTAATGGTCGCTATAATTCCAAATTACGGTAGCATTGTCGTATTGGAAGGGAGGGGAATTTGATGTTCGAGCTCTGCAATCGTAATTTTAAATAATTTTTTTTTTTTTTTTTTTTTTTGAAGGTGTTGCTGAGTTCGCATCCGATGACGGGATAGCTGAGTTCACATCAGTAAACCTGCGCGGTTACTCAACAGATCGCCATGAACCAAACACAGGGTAAAAATGAAAACGCACTTTCTTTTCGTTACGCAAGGTTGGTAATAATTATTATGCGTGAAATTCTTATTTAGGTAATATCAAGGGGAGGGGTAATTTTATGCTAGCGTTCAAGCACGAGGTCTGTAAAACGTCACCTGAAATATGATTCCTTTGGCATGAGACAGCGGTAACTCCGATTTCTCATCTCTTCGTGAGAGCCAGTTTCTGTGCAGCTCTTGTCTCTTGCTGATAACTTATATTGAGATTCTCCTGAACTTAGCTCGTGCGCCGCTAAAAGCGGAGGCCGCTCGTGTTGGCGTTTCCAACGTTACCTTGCTCTAGCAGCAACCTGGCTGGAGCTGAGAAAAAAATTCATGGCCGTAACCGCCAGCTTCGCCTTGGCTGCCTGCCTTTAAAAAATTTATAAATAAAAACAAAAATTACCACTATCGGACGCATTCGTTTTAAAGGGGCTCACAAAAGAAAGG
Source organism: Amblyomma maculatum (assembly GCF_055883805.1). Lineage (NCBI taxonomy): Eukaryota > Metazoa > Arthropoda > Arachnida > Ixodida > Ixodidae > Amblyomma > Amblyomma maculatum. The sequence continues at coordinate 326,914,699 of NC_139344.1, read as the reverse complement.
TATAGAAAAGGATACAAAAGCTGAAGCAGCACCAACAGCGGGGCTTTTCCTGCTGCACACGTGCTACCAGCTTGCTCTCGGGGCGTTCGCTCGCGTCGGCGAAAACCAGTCCCACAGTCGGTGGCGGCTGCTCCAGCGACGTTTGTCGTTCCTCTTTTATTTTTTGTTCTTGTTCCCGCGGTGGCTCTTTTTTACTCGTTTTCATTTCTCATCCCCTTCTGTCCATTCTTTATTTCCTGCGAGGCATTAGGCCGCTTATCAGTCTAGCTAGCAACTCTCCTCCGTGGGCTCTCTCTGGCCGCTGGCGCCGATTGGTGCCTCACACCGTGCAAGCCCCGCCTCTCGGACGGCGTTCCGCTCGAATGAACGTAATGCGGATGAAAAACTTTGCTTCCAGTTTTGGTTGGCTGCCCTCAGCCCTCGAACTTTTTTATTTGTTTATTTTCTTCCGTTCTGTCTATCAGTATATTTTTCCAGCGCGTAATCTTTCTCCCTCCCCACCGATTCCTCTTTCACAGCTGATGCAGTCGGACTGAATCAAGTAATAGCACCCTTCTCCCCCTCCACTTCTGACGTTAGATTGTTCTACCTCTTAGCGCTAACCGTCAGATAGCTTTGAGTGACAGCCGGCATGACGCTTACTTTTGGACATTAATGACATGGAGAGGAAGCTTTTGATGCGTGGTTAACAATGGGAAGGAGGGGCTAAGCTTTTTGCCACCACCTGGCCTCGTACGTGCATCTGGTCATTCTATGTTTGGAACGCGACTGTGATCAAAGGACGGGACCTTGTTCGGCTGCAGCTATGTTCACAGACCTGACCTTCACTAGCTTCCCTTTGCAGTTGTCAGGCGGGGGTGCATGCACATTACGATTCACTTAGTTTTGTAATAACAAATTATTGAGTGTAATAGACATATGGCCAGAAGAAAGATGGGAAAGCTCGGTCCGTGTTCTTCACCGCTTCTATAGTTATGTTACTGGTTAACGCAACTATAATTTTTCGCAAGATTTGCTCGAGATTACAGCATAATGTTCTTGTTATACTCCGATCTCTCTTCGCAAGGTTATACGCCGTGTTATATTCACCGTGGTTTCACGCAACAAATATGCCGCCAATATCTATGCTCGGGGCCAACACTTTATAAGCGTACCTCAAATATTTCTGCTCGCCGAGTTGATTGAGGTAATCATCACCTGCACGGAGAATCTGTTGCAAACGCAGTTTAGGCGTCCTTCAAGGTTAAAAGTGTTTTACAAGGTTCAATCGTCAGGGCGCATATAGAGCAGCGCGAAACTACTGCATCAAGTCAGGAGCTTCACCATGCTGGTGTACGAGAACGAAAGAGCGAGTCAACTTGTATTTTATTCTTTTCTTCGAAATAAGGTCACCGGGAGTCCGATCGTTAGACGTGCCGCTAGAAGTCGCGTCAACGCGGTAATCCTGCCTCCCGCAGCAGACGGAGGCAGGATTGTTTCGCTCTTCTCCTGTTGCGATATACGGTTTGTCTTAACCGAAGCTTATGCCCGATCTCCGGTTTTCTCTGTTCTCGTTTAGCGTTTCTTCCTTTTTCCATTGCTGCGAGAAAAGCAAGCACACAAAGAGGTGCCACCAGAAAGCGGGACACGGCGGTTAATGCGCCCTCATAAACGAGAAACGATTACAGGCTGCGCGCTTGCTCCTCTCGCCCTTCACTTATTCTTCCTCTTCCTGAAGAATCGCTGGCCAAGAAGCGATCGCAGTCGCCGCCGAATAATCTGGGACATTCTTTCTTCCACTTTTTCCCCATTACTTTCCATCCTTCTTTCTCCCTCGCGTAGAGAATGAACGCCGTTCGTTCGCCTTCGAAACCCATTTCGCTTCCCAATGGCAGCTAAAAAGAAAAATAAAAAAAAAAAAAACACGTGGCCACCCGCGATCTATAGATATCCCCGACGCCCCGAACGATCCTCGTCGCGCCATAATAACGCTCAGGCACGCGTACACGTTTTTCGAGAAGGACGCATCGCATCGTGCTCCTTTCGCGCATGGATATATGTATATACGCTGCCGCATGCATGCGTGAGGAGTGTATACTATATACTGTTGTATAGACTTCCAACAGCACGAGTACGGGGCTGAGTTTGCCCCCACCGTGGAGCAAAGGGGCCTCTTCACGAGAGGGCGGCTCGGGAAGGCGAAGAAGCGATTTTGTCGTCGTGGGGTCCGAGCGCCCCGTGCTTACGCTTGCGGCAACATCTGTGGAGGAGGGAAGGGAGCTATTTTTAATCGTGATCCTCACTTCGCCGCCGTTCCTTTAATTTCCGGTGTCAGGTAACGCGCACACGACACGAGCATTCCTTCATCTCTTGCCGCGCGGAGGATTTTGTGCCGGCCTGTGTTGCACGCTCGAGATGCCGAAGATCTACGATGCGATACACGCGTGGTTTTTGTCGTCCTTTCGAAGCTCATTTCTCGAACTGCATTGCGAAGCTGCGAATTCGCGCTTACGGCGAAAGCTTTGATGGTAACCGATACACGTTGATACTCTTGGGTCGAACTATGCTTCATGCATGCGAAATATGCGTGGTAGTTTTCGAAACGAGAGCTTTTGTAACCGGGGCTCTGCTAGCCGCGCCGCAGTGCGAATCGGATACGAGATTTGTGATACCTCCGATTTTCCTCGTGTCTGTTCTTCCCTCGTGTTGTTTCGACGCCTTTAGCTCTGGCCTCATTCTCATGGTCATCATTCTCATGGTCATCAGGCCGCCGGTTGTCGTACGAGCATCTGTAAGCCTTCAGCGCCATTCACTTATGCAACCGTTTTCACAGTCCCTTTCGTACCTAACTGTCTTGAAGTTATAGGCTGGTTCGCACGGGCAACTAGTTCCCATGCTCACGAGCAAGGTTTGCCAGTTTTCAAATGGGGCGACACAAAAGTCAGCTTGATGGTACCCAGGGCACTATTCAGTTTGCATCGCAATTACGAGATTTCGCTTTCTCTGCAACACCTTAATGCCGTGAGGTGTATTCTTCTAAACGTAAACTGGCGTCGCATAACACGATCGTCATATACATTACTTATAAATTACCCCAAACGCTTGGTTGAAGGCTGTTTGCACAAAGGCGCGTTTACTTGGGTTTGAGTTTAACGTTAACGACGTTCATGCGGTCTAAATTAATGAAGAGCCCGCCAGTATACGCGACGTACCTCACAGCCCGCAGTAGTGTTTCGGCTCGTAAAAACCAATGAATTAATGGGCGAATCGATCGATAGGCAACCGCAGGAGCGTTGCAGTATGCTGTCCTCGTCTCTTGCATATCGCATTAGGAACATGTACGCTGGATCTTTTTAATGTGATGCATTGTGCACTCGTCGGGAGCCCAGAAATTATTATGCAGCTGCAGAGCAGCGGGCCGAACACAGGCCCCGATCGAAGAGCGCGCCGCGCGCTGTCGCTGGTTGTCGCGGCCGCCGCCGTCGCCAACACTTGGGTGGCGTAATTTCTGTGAAGGTGTCCTCTTACCGTGCTGATCTCGACTCGCAATCTTGGTCGGCAGATATTGAACATGCTTAATGAGGGAGGTATATATCGAGGGGTAGTCAGCGCCTTGCACGACATGGGGTGCCGTTGTACGCTAACATCGCACTTCGGGTTTGTGCGGCTTTGTACTTCGAGCCAAAAATAGTTAAATGGGACTAAACACCGCGTAGAGATAGCGAGGAATGTTTAGTTCATTAGGAGACTATACACCTCTATTTATAACTTTTGGCGTTGGTGCCTAAGTCAATAATGGTTGCTCTCCAGTTTGTACTAATGGTTTTGGGAACGCATTTAGTCGCTGCAATAATTCCCGTAGCTTTTTCAAAAAGTCCTCGGTTTAGAGGGCACGGTCGACTGGTTCAGAAAATAACGGCGAACTGCGGTCTCTCAGTCCCATGCACAAGAGCCAATAGAAGTTGCACTACAGAGTCCAGACAGCAGGAATCAAGCGTGCCTCGTATAATTGTGTAGTCTGACGTGTTCATGCCACTTCACGTCAGACTACACACAAACATCGGTAGACGTTGGCAGACGTCGGAGTTCGCACGGCTTCGTTTTCTGCCTCGATATGCCTGGTAGAGCTGTATAAGCAGAGATACGGTCAGCTAATTTGACAGGGCCAAACTCATGAGAGATTTCTATAGGGGGGCCGCTTCTCCCTCACGCGAGGATAACTCGCGAATGGTGGATAGTTTGGCTTCGCCGCCTATCGTGATTGGCAGAAGCTGGGAATGGTTACCGGTTCAACGTTTTATGGCCTCGCGATTTCGACTGTGATACCGACTGCCGAATTGAACGTGCAGTTATTGAGGTCAGCACCGGCGTTTCTGTGCAACCGTACTTCAGTCGAGTGATTTGCTGTCCTGCCAAAAACATGTTTCTAGTCTACTTGTAAGGCAAAATGCAAGGCTAATTTCCTTCCGTATCCATGCATGGCGCCTTAACTACCTACCCTTGTTTTTAAAATCTGCTGAAACGTTGTCTGAATGGCTATACGACGATCTGACCGTGTCCACCTCTTTCCCGTCTTGTCTATGCAGGACTGCTGCTGCTTCGGCTTCCCTTCCCCCTTGAGCAGGGCATTGGCGTGAGCAGCGAGCTGCGCCCATGATCGTGTTGGTCGGCGGCCGAAGACTTCCGTTGGCCAGACGGCGGCGGTGAGGACGGCGTCCCGCCCGACCTGTGCGGCGCGGCGATGCTCCGGCCGCGCCAACGACGCCGCTGCTGCCCCGGCGGCCGGCACGGCGCGGCAGCCACCGCCATGGCCCTGGGCATGCCGCCGCTCTTGCTGGCGCTGCTCCTGCACGCGGTATGTATGCCACCTCCCTTAATCTCTTACGTGTGCCTGCTCGCGCCTTTTACAAAGCTCATGACCGGATTGTGCATATGCCAGGGTTAAGAGCGAAGTGAGGCAACTCTGCTGCCTTCCGCAAAACTAGCCAGCACTATCACCCCGTGGCATATCCTAAAGTCATACGGTTACCTGTGCGGTGAAGAATGCCAGTACTGCGTTGTGTCGTGTACGCCTCACGTGGTGCGAGCCACCTGTTTCATGACACCAGGGTTGTTGTACGGCGTGAGGACTTAAATCGAGAGTTTGCAATTGTAGACCAGCAACTGTAGCCCTGGGGGTGAGGTGGTCGGTTATGAGCAACCTCGCGACAGTAGATCGCTGGGTGAACTCGCGAGCTCGCACAAAACGTTGCTCGACATGCCACCTAGGAGCCTCCGCGCGGTATCCGTAACGTATAGCTGAGCTTGACATTCTGTGGCTACTTACTGCATCGTATCGGGGCTTTGTAGAAATAGTGCGCAAAAGCTAGTCAAGGATGCGAAGAAAGGCCCCTTGTGTGCCACCAAAGAAGACTGTATACCGACACGCCACGGCGCGCTTCGTCTTCGCAGGCAGGAGCAGCCCGGCTCGTGTCGGAGGCGGACGAGGGCATCGTGGCCTCGTACCGGAGCTACAACGAGAGCGTCAACTTCACGCACCTGGTGCTGGACAGGGTGGGCGGCCGCCTCTACCTGGGCGCCACCAATCGCCTATACCAACTGGACGCCGCCCGGCTGCAGCTGCAGGTGGACCTGGCCACGGGACCCGTCCAGGACAGCGTGCTGTGCTCGCCTTCTGGCTGCGACAACTACCCCGCGGCTCCTACCAACAACGTCAACAAGGTATGCGTGACCGTCCTCGCTCCTGCTTGTTCCCAGAGAGAGAGAGAGAATTCCAATCTAAAGTCTTCGAAAACTAGTATGATATTAGCGTCACGCATGTATGTCTGCAAACCTTGGCAAAACAGCAGAGTTCATTGCAGGACTGAAAAATATGGAGAAAACATAGATGTGAGGTTGCGTATACTGCTCTCTCCGTCTACCACCATGGCAGTGTTCGCGTGGGTACCTCGAAGCACCGACAGACCTGGGCTACATTTCTCACCGGTGGCTATTTTTCGAGAAAACGACCTCCCATTGCCAACCGTGCTATCTAAAAGCCAATCAGCACTGGTTGCTTGCTCCCAGGTTAATAAAAATCATTCACGTCAGGGGGGCAACCGCTCAGGCGGTGTTACATTTGGTGGTCGCGTGCTCAACCCACCGCTGACGCCAGTTGTTAGGTTTGGGTCGCGAGCGCCGGGGTAGCGTACCGCTGCGGCGCGCGGCCTCTCGGTAGCGTTGGCCTGGCGGCTCCGTGGACGGCGGACGGCATCAAAGGTGCCAGCAAAGACGAGGCGTCTTTTAACGAAACAACCTTTACTGCAACATCATGAAGAAACGGGCAGTGAAGCTGACCCGGAGAGATTACAGACACTCTCACACAGCTGGTGTCTAACGTCGTAACAACGGCGCGTCAAAGTAGTCTCTCTCTCAGCGGAGTCGGCCGCTGCTTTTTATAGTTTTTCCAGTTCACAGGGAAAGGGTAAACCCTCACAGGAAAGGGAGAGCCGAACATGTTGGTTCACGACGAATGACTCAATCGCAGGTGTTCCGACCTCATCTCCTCCACCTCCTGCAGACAGGAGAGGGCGACGCACTTTCCCTCGAGCTCCAGGCTTGGCCACCTTTTGCACACACACGCACGCACAGGAACACGCTGAGACTTGTCGGCGGGAGGAATCGTTGCGCGGCCGATGAACGGCGTCGAAATGGCCGATCCGCTCGCGGTTCTGCCTGTTGCTATGCGGTGGCCGCGTCAGCTGTCCCACTTCTCGGTGGAGAAACGTAACAGACTGCCCCGCCGGGGAAGGGAGATCCCGAAAGGCAGGGGACTGCATCCGCTGTCCGGAGGGATCGGGATGTTGCTGCTAACCAGGGTCGTCCGACTCTGTTTCTCTTGAGCCAGTCAGCCTGAAGAAGTCCTTGGCAAGTCCGGGTTTCCAAGGCACTCTGCAACTTGTCTTCAGGAGAGATTTCTGACAACCTACAGCATCACAACCACGTTAAAAACTCAACCGGTCAGCCAGCAAGCACGGCACAATCTTCACAAAGTTCTGCCAGACTATTTCCCTCTTATGCCCCCATCTACATTAAAGGGCAGCTTAGCAGCACTTGGAACGCGTCCACAAATTTGAAAATCGCATTTTCAAAACAGCATTTCAAACAAAGATAATACAATACAAATTTTCAAAATCCTATGTCAGGAAGAAAAACACCAACTAGTGAATAAAGGCTTCTTCTCAAGTTATGGGCTTCGACTTAAGCCATCGGCGTTACCGTTGAGATCACCCGTTTCACTAATGCTTCGGCTGTCCGTTTCCCGGAACAACCGTACCTTCCTGTTTCTGTACCAAGAAACAGACGAGCACGAGTCACTCGCTTTTCTAAATAACCTATCCCTCTCCTTACGTGTTGCGCACCAGTCACGCATTTTCTGGGCACGGGCGCATTTGTGCCTTTGGGATAGTCGCTTTCTCTTTCGCGATAGCTTACACTTGCTCCATTCTTTCTCGCGCCTGCCTTTACGCTTTTTTCTACGGCAGCACTGAAACACAGGCTTTCTGCTTTCTTTTTGCAACCGTTTGAGTTTGCTCTCCTTACGATGATAGCATTCTTCCTTGCGTCTGCCTTTCCGCGTTTTTCGTCGGCAGCACTGGAATACTAGCCTTCTGCTTTCTTTTTGCAACCGTTTGAGCTTGCTCTCCTTACGACGGCAGCAATCTTTCTCGCGCCTGGCCTTTCGCGTTTTTCGTCGGCAGCGCTGGAATACTAGCCTTCTTTCTTTCGGCGCGAGCTCTGGCAAGCTAGCGGTAACCGGAGCTAGTAGGACACCGGTGTCGTCTGAGTGGTCAAAGTGCGGCGCCGCGTCTGCATCGCGGCCAGCAGCGCATGACTCACCTCCAGACAAGTCCGCACAACAACTGCTCACGCCAGCCCTCAAGCTGGGCATTTCCTGTGGCGGCGCCGCGGCTGCATCGCATGACTCACTTTCAGTCAAATCCGAACAACCGCTCATGCCAGCCCTCAAGCTAGGCATTTCCTCTGGCTCGCCACTCACGTTACACGGGTCCTCCGATGAGCCGCATCGCTCAGCGTTAACCAGCGCACGATCAAGCTCATTCGACAGCTCGGGCGCTTCGGATTGCGTGAGGGTCATGTGTGCCACGTCCGCGTTCGCACTGGGGTTGCTTTCGCGAATACAACCTAGCGTGGTATCAGGGCACGAACGATTCTGACTCTGCTCTGGTCGCTCGCTGTCGCCTTCGCAGGTCTCGCTCTCTACAGCGGACGCGCACTCCTCGTCGGTCTGCCCTGGCTGATCACAACTCGCGGGCTGCGCAGTTTCCCTGATCGGCACTTCGTTTTTCTGCGTGCCCTGCTCTACGACACAGCTGATTTCGGAAACCGAAATTTTCTCCTCTCCTAGCTCGTTTTTAGCTCCGTCGCGCTCTACACAAGCTTCTGCTTTCGACTCGAGAGGCGGTTCAGTTATTGCCAGTTCCCCACTCTCATTTGATGGAACTGTATCTCCTGCAGCTACTTGGGTCGGCATGCACTTCACCTCGCTTAACGGCGTCACTTCGGACTTCTCGCCGATTAAGCCTGTGCTAACCGTCTCAGCTAGTGGCTCGACCAAGGTAACAGGATACCCTTCTGTTCCAGGCTCGGTCGGCTCGCTACTGCGGTCACATTGCTCGGCCGCTTCCCCAAGCTGTTTCTCACACTCCGGTGCAAGTTCGATTTGCTCCGGAACTTCCGCACTGTCTAGCCATTCGCTTACAGCGGCTTTCAACTGATAGGCCAAATCAAAGTATGACTTGTCACAATGTTTCTCGCTCTCATATCTCTTCCGAAGATCATGAGGCGTTATCTGATATCGCATCAGCAATGAATCTTTTAGTTCATCGTAATTTTGCAACCGGTCGCCAACTAATCGCTTCATTTCTTCCGACGCTTCAGCGGAGAGAAGAGCTACCAACTTCTGCGCCCAACTATCTCGCTCGAAACGTTTACTTCTACAGACATTCTCGAAGTCTGCCAAATAATCTACCATATCCTCGGCGATGAGGAATGGTGGCGTACCGTCTCGCGGTATCGAACCGTTACGCTGAATGGCACTGAAAGCGTCAAACTTTTCCACGCTCATTCGATGTGCTGAAATCTCCAGCTGGATCAGTTTCCTTACGAGGGCGTCCTCTTTCTCGTGACGTTCCCTACGCACACGATCCTCTTGACGTTCGTCAATGATCTCAAGGCATTCCAAAAGCTCGTCATCTTCAGCTTCCAACGCAAGAATAGCCTTTAACACTTCTGGTTTTCTGAGTTTGTCTGACAAATTCAGACCCAACTCCTCCGCAAGCTCCAGCAATTTCGGTTTGCGCAACGACTTCAAATCCAAACCCATGGCTGTTCCGAGTGCTGCCTTCTCTACTGCCCACTACTGCCTTGCTGCAATTAACCCAGCAACAACGACAACACAATTACCAGCTCTGTTCTCTACTTAACAAAAGCCTGGCAAAACTCAGCAGAAGAAAGTCCCGCACTCACCAAACCTCGCAGCCAAGAATCCAACGCAGTCGTACCGCTGCAGGCAACCAGTCATCACACAGGGCTCGTTGCACTGCTCCCGCCTTTCCGCTGAGCTGCTTTGATTCACGAGTCACGCCTCGGACATCTCCGCTCTTCCCACCAGATGTTGCACCTCGGTCAGGCCTGGCTCGTTTCACCGACCACGGTCACTGCTTGGTCGTCCTCGTCTCTCCGCTGTTCACCAGTTGTTGGACGACGTTATCGCCTGGCTCGTCCCTCCAACCACGGTTACGGCTTGGTCGTCGTCATCCCACCGCTGTTCACCAATTGTTACGTTTGGGGGTCGCGCGGCGACTCCGGGGACGGCGGACGGCATCAAAGGTGCCAGCAAAGACGAGGCGTCTTTTAACGAAACAACCTTTACTGCAACATCATGAAGAAACGGGCAGTGAAGCTGACCCGGAGAGATTACAGACACTCTCACACAGCTGGTGTCTAACGTCGTAACAACGGCGCGTCAAAGTAGTCTCTCTCTCAGCGGAGTCGGCCGCTGCTTTTTATAGTTTTTCCAGTTCACAGGGAAAGGGTAAACCCTCACAGGAAAGGGAGAGCCGAACATGTTGGTTCACGACGAATGACTCAATCGCAGGTGTTCCGACCTCATCTCCTCCACCTCCTGCAGACAGGAGAGGGCGACGCACTTTCCCTCGAGCTCCAGGCTTGGCCACCTTTTGCACACACACGCACGCACAGGAACACGCTGAGACTTGTCGGCGGGAGGAATCGTTGCGCGGCCGATGAACGGCGTCGAAATGGCCGATCCGCTCGCGGTTCTGCCTGTTGCTATGCGGTGGCCGCGTCAGCTGTCCCACTTCTCGGTGGAGAAACGTAACAGCGGTAACGCCCGCTTAGCAAGAACGTCATTTTCCTTCCGCATCGCTGATACAGCCGTACGCTTTGAGACAAAAAGAGCCTGCATGCTTTAGTTGGGCACCTTGCAATGAGAGTATAAACACTGTTCTCAAGGGGTTTTCGGTTACGCTGCCTTAGCTCTTTGTTTACGGCTCACAAATTGATCAAGGAATTGATGGGGGTCACGTGGCTGGTTTACTCGTGTCCAGTGGTATTCCCGTTATACTTTTGCGGTGAGAAAAAAAAAATGAGAACAGTTCAACGCTGCTGAACCGAATGTGGAGCGAAAGCATTAGCTGCGGGTGATCGAGCGTTCTTCTTCTTCGCGGCTGTTCAAGGTCATTTGTGTCTGCGGCCACGGACTACGTTTGCCGTGTTATCAAACGCATCTCGTGGAAAGAGCAAGCGATACGCATGGGACTTTCGCTGTACTTAAGGCAACTTCTGGTAGAAGGCCCGTGGTTGTTCACGACGTGTGTACCGTGTGCACATAACTGGACGATGGTGGCAGCACAACTTAACGCGTACCCGCTCTTCGCAGGTGCTGCTGATCGACTCGGCGTCCCAGAAGTTGATCGTGTGCGGCAGCGTCCGCCAGGGCGCCTGCCGGCGGCACTCGCTGGCCGACGTCTCCGAGAAGGAGCCGCTGGTGCCCACGCCCGTGGCGGCCAACGACGAGAACTCTTCTACGTTCGCGCTCATCGGGCCGTCGCACTACTACGGCCGCGACTCGCGCGCCCTCTACGTGGCGACGACCAACAGCCGGCTGGGCCCTTACCGGGACATGGTGCCGGCCATCTGCACTCGCAGCTTGGAGCCGGAGTCTGAGCGGTTTCGCATCATCGAGCCCAGCTTCTCGGAGACGGCACGAGTGGACATGGCGCACCACATCAAGGACTACTACCTGGTGCGCTACGTGTACGGCTTCCACACGGACGAGTACGTGTACTTCGCCACCGTGCAGCGCAAGAGCCACTTGCGGGCTTCCGAGGAGCTAGGTTACATCAGCCGACTAGCGCGTGTGTGCACATCGGATCCGGCGTACAACACGTACACCGAGGTGACGCTTCAGTGTGTGGGCCCCGACGGCACCGACTACAACCTTCTGCAGGACGCCGTGGTGTTCGACGCTGGCGACGACCTGAGTCGCGAGCTGCGCCTTCCGCTGGGGCCCCCCGCACGGGGCCGCCGGCGTGTGCTGGCCGCCGTGTTCGCGCTCTCGCGGGACCACACGGCACGCTCGGCGCGCCGCACGGCGCTGTGCCTGTACCCTTTGCGCGACGTGGAGCGCCGCTTCACTGAAAACATCCACATGTGCTACAACGGCAGTGTGCTCACTCGCAATATGGATTACATCGCCGGAAGCGTCCAGAGCTGTCCTGAGCCGGGGGTGAGTGCCCTCTTCACCTTGTGTCCAGATTCGATAAGATAATCTATACTACAGGAATGATCGTCGGGATAACATACCTCCTGATTGTCACAAGCTATGCCATGCTTTCGTTTTCGGTGGGATCCTTTCCATTTCGGAACGTGGGGTAGACTGAAACGAAAAAATATTTTGTTACTCAAGTTCTAGGTTCCTTGATGTTGTCTGACGATTCTTTCCGTTTATCTATCAGTAAGCTGCTGCTAGACGTGCGTGTACGCTTACGCATTTGTCATTTTTGTGTGCGCTCGAGCATGTCTGCGCCTTATAACCGGGATATTTGTTTAGCTGTTACGGGGTTTGATCGCAGCAAATTTTATTCGAAGACCCACGGGCGGGTTCCGCGTATGGCTCACCGCTCTGCGGACATGGCGGCCAAGTCAGGTGCTCTATCCCTGACATTGTTAGCTCGCGTTTCCTGAGGCGGCTAATCGTAGATTGAACTACTATATCAAAGCTGCATTTGGAGAATTTAGAGATCCCGAGTTACTATGAAACACTCGCAGTATGCGTTTTGAGAAGTCGCCGAGATTTCTTTTTATAGAGGGAGAAAGTAGACTAAAACAGAAAGAAAAAGGCGGCCCCTCCAGCACCACTAGTGTAAAACAAAGATAATAATTATCAGGGATTTTTGAGGCAGTGCGGGATGGTGATAACAAAGCTTCCTTTTCGCTGGAACGTAATACTCACATCGGCATTACAAAAGTGAAGATGCGCACAGAAAAAAATTTTGTCTTGGCCTTGCATGCATGTCGCAACTGGGAATTGGGGCGCGCTCAGCTTAATATTGAAGCGCAAGAAAAAATTGCGGGCGATACTTAAGCTCCACCTATAAGCTCCTTAAGCTCCACGTATAAAGCCCCGCTTTAACCAATCTGTATGAACATGCGGTAACGTGAATGCAAGGGTCCTTGCAGGCTGATTCTGATATCGCCCTCCCATGTGAAACGAGAGGTCCGAGTTGGCAGCTCCTGCCAAACGTAACGTCAGGCAATCCTATACGTCCAGACAGTGGCGGCTACCAGCTACCACCTGCGAGCGTCATGGCCGTAGTTTTTCGCTCACAACGCAACGCCGGATTTTCGCGGGCCCTTTATCGCTATCGTGTTAAAAACAATTCAGACCCCAGAAAATGCGCGCATTTTAAGTCTTCAACTTGACGCTACTTTATGCGTTTCTGTAGTTTCAAAAAACGCAAGCCTACGCCGTCGGTCGAAGCGAATTCGTCAGCGTAAGCATCGACACGTTACAGCAGGACTCTTGCTGCCGTTTGGTGTAGAAATCCTACCGCTTGCAACACTTGTGTACTTAACCGCGCTTTGTTCTCGAACTTTTTGCTGCCCTCAGTTCGTCTAAAGTCGCTAAAATGAATGACCACGACATAGTAACTTTCCGTAGCCATTTATTTAGGAACGAGGAAGTACTGTGGAGAAAGATTACACCACTTGCCTGCGCGGATGCCTTCAACTGCCTCCCCCTCTGGCCCCAATCGAACTCGGAAGACATACATAACACACTTGCGGTATCTTTTTCGGGTCTTTACAGAGAGCGCTTTGCGGTGGTGCGTCGGTCTCTCTCTCTAGATTGGCTTTGAACGGCGCAGGAACGACCGGCATTAGCGCAGCCGCGATATATATGTGCGCTCGTTGGATGTCCTCTCTTTCGTCGTAACCCTGGCACCGCGGTGTAGCCTCGTCTGTCGCCCGCAGCTGAGTCCTCTCAAGTCGGCTGGAAGAAGCCATCGAAGGAGCCGGGGAAAGCGCGCGCTCTGTACCACCACTATCGGGGCCCGTCGATGCAGCGCTCGCCGAAGTCGGACCCCCCTCTCTTCTCTGAGGCCGTGCGATAAGCCCCTTCGGCCCGGTGGGCGTGGCGGCGGCGTCGAAAATTCGGGGTCGGCCTTGATGGATGGCGTCGGCGGCGGAGGCCAGATAAGCGACGCGACCCCGGGCGCCCGCGTCCAAGATGGCCGCGCGTTGCGGGCGCCACTTGGGAACAGTGTTACTTCACTTATGCTGGCCATAGGATACTTTGTGGATGCACTGAACGGGCAAGAGGGCGCCATAACCGCCGCACTGAGGTCCTCTTCGAAACGTCGAAATTACGCGGCGCAACGGAAAGACGGGAAGAACAAAGCATAGTGGGTTAAATTGGAAACACGAGGAAGCTAATGACATCCGTGCAGAAATCTCATGCAGTGTCAAGAGCACGTAACTGATGGTTTCTTCGGAGTAATTTAGTGGATCCCAATAGAAGGTGCACGTGGATTGGCAGGTTATCAGTTTGGTGGATCATATTAAAAAGCTTGCGGGGAGAGGGAGACGCAGATGGCGCTAGGCAGTTGATTGGAGATCGGTGATATAGAGGATGTATTTGTCTTGCATTTCATGATAACGCCTATGGTGGTGATGATCGAGCTTGTAAGCGGGCTTCAAATTCATTCATTCTTCGTCTTTTTCTCCCTTGTTATAATGGCACATACCCACAGTGGGGAATTGGCCAAAATTCGTTGTAGGTGACATAATAAAATTGATAATGTCGATTTGAGTCTATGATAGATAACCTAATTATTAGGAGTTAGTGTTGCTGAAATAATTTGAAATTCTGAGGCGATAGTCATAGAAAACAATAAAAAAAAAAGGATTAAAATTGTAAAATAATAAAAATAATAATAAAAAAAGGAGTACAATTCAGACAGATTTGCGCTAACAAACATATATTCCAGTAGCAATGTTATTATTATGAAGTAACTCACACACCGATTTTAGGGCATACCCTTTGACTGTTGCACCAAAGGAGAGGAGGACAGGAACTGTAAATGGCAATCCTATGCGAGCAAGAAGTATTTCTAAACAATTTATTCTCTGAGTAGCATACCTGCGGCAGGAGAGGATGTAATGTTCAATTGTTTCCACGTCATCACATGACGCACAAAGGTCCGACGGCGTGAATCCAGAGCGACATTCATTCGCTCTGGATTCATTCGCACAGCGTGGCTCGGGCTTTGTGCGTTTCCTCCTCATCGCCTTCGGTTTCAGGGATCGGAGTTTAACCGAAACTGTGATATATATATATATTTCTTTTTTACTTTTAATAAAATTTTCATGCTTAATTGAGGTTTTTAAATATTAGCCGTGAGGGGGAAATTAAAAGCAGGCATATCGAAAGAGATCTACAGGGAAGCTTTCGGTTAGCAAATCGGGGCAATTCTAGCTTTCGCTTTAGAATCGCAATAATTTTATTTTATTTGCTGAAGAGTTGGTGGCTTTTGAGCCATTGAAGCGAACAGCGTTTTAGAATGCGATTTCAGTGAGTTCGATAAGTATGTCTTGCTCGGGCGAAGTCAGCGTTAGCAAGACGCGTATGGCACACATGCGAAGGAAAGGGAAGCGTCCTGTCTTTTTCCTGAGTACCTTTGTAACGCCGAACCGGACAGGAACGGTCACTGTGGATAGAAACGATTCCAGATTACGTGAGTGGTGTGTAGGAATACTGGGGACAGAAAGTATGCGACGGGTTTTATTTAACTTTCATCTAAAGCGTCGCTGCGGCGGAGATGTTTCAGGCAATATAACGCGCAATTACTCCAGTCAGTAGCTGCAACAAAAACTTCGGCCTCTGGAGTTCTAGGCGAGCCGCAGTTTGGAACGAGTACTGCCGGACGTAGACCACACGTCATTCCACTTCTGTAATGTCTGGTATGTGAGGACTTGAAAACTCCGAGCCGGAGGCCAGAACTATATCGAACCGCGCGAAATACGCCGTTCGCTGGCCCTCTCTACTCGTCTGTCTTTGCGCACATACCCACGCAGTGTTGGTTCCCTTTCCCTTACTGTGCCAGCGCTGCTGCGTCCTCGGGCTTGCCAACAGCTCGTCCTTGGGTATCGATCGGAGGGAGTTTTTTCTCCGAAGGCGCAACTCGGAAAGAAAGCGAGAAGCAGAGGAAAAAGAGACGAGAATCCGTTAGCACCCGGGCCGTTCTCCAGCTCTTTGAGCGAAGCCCCAGTCGGGCTGCAAGCACCGCCGTCGCAGCGAAGCTCTCAAACTATCGCGCACTCCAGCGTAAGCACGCTTTCTCCCTCTCCCGGAAGTGACGCGCTCGGAGTATGGCAAAACAACACGTTCCTCTCTTTACAGCGAAGCCCATCATCCGATGCACGCAGAAATGGAAAAGGAGGCTTTTTCTCAGTAGCGCCGACCGCGAAATCCTCGACGCGCCCCAGCGTTGACGCCCGATGGGGCCCTAGGCGCGAGCCTCCAAGCCCTCCTACCAACCTTCTGGCGCAACAGAGGCGCATCAGTCTCGGCCTGTGTCTCTGTATATACGCTGGCGGTGGTGCCGTAATCCGCTTAGCAGCTCCTCAGCGTTTCAGCCTACGCCACCGCCGCTGCTGCTGACGGTGACGGTGTTGCTGCATCTGCTCTTTTCGGGACCGACGCGGAGCAGATTGAAATGTTTGCGCAGTGGCTTGGCCCGGCGACTGGCTCGCCTCGCTTTCTCTTGTGTGCTAGCCGCCGCTGGCATTGTTTCGTGAACTGCGCGAGCTGTGTGCACGCGGGTAGCGCCTGGCATACTGCGAACACCAAGAGCTCTTTCTTGGTGCACTTGTTTGTTCGTACGGCCGCTTAGCGATAAAAAAAAAAAGGGGGGGGGGGGAGTGTGTATAGATAGCTGTACGAAAAAACGGCCGGATGAGATAAGAACAGGTTAGTGTTCCTGTTGGTGTTTCCGACGCCTTTTATTTTTCTTACCACGACTGTCTTACCACGACAGTCGTTTCGTGCTCGTCCGGTCTTTATTACTGTTTTTTTGTTTGTTTGTTTTGCCGGATATTTAGTTCGAGTGGACCGCTCTCGTTAACAACGTTAGTAACCTGCCGGTGTTTCGCAAAGCCGATAAAGTTTGATTTGGTTTATGAGGTTTTATGTCCCATAGCGACTCGGGCTGTACAGGACGCCGTAGTGGAGGGCTCCGGATAACTTCGACTACCTGATGCTGTTTTCTTTATTATTTTTTTTTTGTACCGTGCTAATAAAGACGAGTGCACAGATAGACATAGACAGGACAGGTTAGCGCCTGTCCTGCGCTGACCTGTCTGGTCCGTGTCTATCTGTGCATTCGTCTTTGTTAGCGCTGTGGAACCTTTCCTTTTTGTTAAAATGCACCAATTAGCCCAGCAATTGCCTTTTATTTTTTTACCGTGCACTGACATCGCACACGGGCTCCTTGCGTTTCGTTTCGCCTTTCGACACGGGCTCCAAAAACGCGGCTGGTTTGGACACCGGGCCGCTAGGCGTAGTGGTCGAGAGAGCCACAATGGTCGGTGTACTGCATCAGTGGTTCACATGCCAGAGCGCAGACATTGTTTTTTTTTTTTAATAGGTTTAGGCGTGAGAAATGATTTTTTTGGTTTCTTCTTTACATGTAAGTAGAGCAGATGTTAGCTTTACAAATCAACACATTTCTCGCCAGTTTTCTCAACTCTCTGCGCAGTCTGTGGTACTGTACTTGATCGCTTCGATGTGAAGGTTAGTTCGCGGTTGTTACTCTAGAGGCGCTGGTAATTAGGTAGACTTTGTGGATACAAATATACGGGCTCAATTATATAAACTTCCCTCTGGATTGAGGCACGTATGAAAACCAACAAATGTAGCAAAGAGAAGTAGACGACCGACAAAGCTGAAAATTTAGTATCTCTCACTTGTTTGCGCGTGTTGAAAATTGCGAGACTGAGCATAGGCTCTAAACGGCCTAAATTGATTCGACCCCGCCGGGCCTGCCGTGCACAGACCAAGCCACGCATGCTTTTACCACACTTGGAGGCCGCAGCTAGCAGCGGATCGATATTCCTTTCGTCGCGTACTACGCACGTGTAGCAAGAAGGTATCTCATTCGCGGGAGCCAAATTAGCAACACATGCACCGAGGCTTGTGGCGAAGAAGCGCGTATCTGCGGCGCGTTGCGGGGAGAGAACAGTGACAGAAAGAGCAGCGAACGACGACGCCCCGGGTGCATGAAATTGAATGAGCCCAGCTGGCGGCGGGCGCAAGGCAAGGTTGCTTATTCTTTCTGTGAAGACGTCGACGACGACGAACTGTTCAACGGTACCCGCCCCTTGGTGCACCGGTCCGAGTATTACATCGCCGTGCGCAGTTGAAAAAAAAAAAAAAAAAAAGCACCAAGTTCATTTGGAGCTTCAGCCCTGCACATAGCATCCGGATAATATGCTGAATCGAATCTTAAATCCGTATAAAGAGTCGAATCTGAACTTAGGGATCAAAAAGGTTGTCCCAATTATGCGGAAAACACGTGTCGTTTAACGGGACGAAATCGCGTCCGTTCGAATAAAGCGGACGTTTTGAGTCAATGTGGGCTCAACATTACGAATCAATTGTTTTTTTTTTTGTTTTGCTTTTTTTTATATATAATTTCGCTTACGTGGAAATGCACGGACAACTTCTGCGAAATTATGATTTCTTGGGCAAGCCAGCTGGATCTCTTTTGTATATAAGCAGTATTTTTTGTATATAAGACGAAGGAACGAATGTCCGCGGTCTCCGTACCACGTGAACATATACGCGTCCAATTTATTTTTTCGTCTTCTTTCATTGCCCCGTGGCTTTCGTTCAAGGCTTGCAGGGCTTGCGCTTCTCTTTCTTCCGTCGTCTGGGGCACGCGCCGATCCGAGTTCATTGCATGCCCGACTCGCTCGGAGCAAAATTCGCTGCCAGCTGGCCTTGACGCCGGTAAGGAAATGGGGTGGGGCATGGGAGGGAGATCCCAGCGTCGCCACGGTTTGAGAACAACAGTTCAAGTCGCATGCCTGCAGTGCCTTATATACTGTCTGCTGCCTTCTTTGTATAGTTTCTGCAATTTCACCCCCCCCCCCTCCTCCTCCTCCTCCTGTCTCCCCTCTTTTTCCTGCACCGTTTTACCCCTGTGTTCTCCACTGACGCGGCTTTCGGAAGCTAGTGCTATGCGAACACTTGCACGGGTGCGGAGCGTTTGGACCAACTGGCGAGATTCGAGGGGGCCCGTCTTATTCTCGACCTCTCATCTTTCTTATTTCAGTTCCCCTTTTCTTTCTTCTTCTTTGGAGGCATTCTTTTGTGCCGTCCGTTTTTGTGCTCGCAGAAAGTGCGTGCGCCGCTCTCGTTTTGGATGGAAAAGGCAGAGGAGAGATTTCTTTTCCCCCACACTTCGAAGAAACCGGAGCAGCAGCCTGCGCTGTTTTGGCTTTGCCAGGGGCTTGGCCTGCTGGCTTGGTTCGGCTCGGCGCCGCCGCCGTGCTCGCTTTTAGCGGCGCGCTGTGTGCTGCTTGCTTTCTTTCGGCGTAATGGGAAACACAAGACGCGTTCGTTCCGCGAACTTTCTCCTCCCCTTCCTCTCTGCCTCGTTCTCTTGTTCCTCCACTCACTTTGGCGTGGACTCGTTCTATGACTTGCCGAGTGGAACCACCCACTCCATTACCATCCTCGATATACACGGAAAATTTGAAACCTTGCTCTACCGGAGTGCCAAAAGCTGAGGCAAATACAAGGCTATAAAATGAATATAGCAGTTGAAGCTTCGGTTTGGAAGACGGGCTTCGCTGTAAAGCAGCCACGCCGTGCGGCGCAGCCAACGTTGGCTGTGTTTGTTCCTGCTCTTTTTTTTTTTATTTTTTTTTTTTACTGCCCCACTGCCCCTATGCGATCTGATTTTGTGTGTATCTCGAATATATATGGCAACCTGGAAGGAAGTTTTTTTTTGTTTTTTTCGTCGTGTTTTTTATCCTTTTTAATGATTTCTCTGTAAATCGCACGATACACCTGGCGACGCTTATTCGTAATCTAGTGTATAAGAGTCTTCCGCGTTTGCACGTAGCGCACAGTTGCCCGTGCTTTGCTGTGCATAGCTCCGGGCGCAGAATCATTCGTTATCGGTGCATCACGCAAGCGTTCTCTGCTCAGGTGCGTTTTGACTCCTCTCCTTTCCACGTGAGGTATTTGCACATTTATCTCAGAGAGCCTCGCGCGAAGCACGCCTGCCGTTCGAGTTGTGCAATGAGGCGACGCTCTCTTGGAGCGAGAATTCAGTGCTATTACTACTGTATTCGTACGTGAGTGTCCAACTCGGAACACGTGCAGCCATCTTAGCAGCCAACCATGTAGAGTTAGTTATCCTTCATCTGTTAGGGCCGGCCCATCGTCCGAGTCGTGCTCGGCTTATGTTTGCTATTGCTCACGTTGTTTGCTACCTCTCACGTTGTGGATCGCGCTTAGTGGGAACACTTGAGCGCGGGATTCGGCGGCTCACGCAGCTATAGGCGGATGGCGCAGTTAAGCTGCCCAGCTCCCGTGGTGTCTGCGCGAGCTCTGTCATACTTCATGCACACGTTGTCTTTGCGATGCGCGAGCCGCAAAACTGCACTCCCAAATGTTCGTGTTCGTTGCGGTCCACCCTGTAGAAGTCTGCCCTAGTGTTGCCGAAATGTGCGCGCAGAGATGTGTGCATCACTAGCGACGTCCAAATATCAGGTAATCGCGCACAGGCCGCGGGCATCGCAAGCGTTAGTTCTCGTTCATACGCGCCGCTTTGCAGCAGACGCTGTCCATCACTCCTGGCCATCTCCGCATCCGCGTCGGATTCTTCATTTTCTTCCTCCTCCTTAGCCTACCCAAAAAGAGAGAGAGGGAGGGAGCGAGGGAGGGAGACGGATGGCGTACGCCGCGGCCTCTTCATTAGCGGCAGGCCAGACCCGATCCTTACAAGCCTTCCTTCTGGTCAGCTCTCGATCACGCGTGCCGCCAACCTGGCAGATGTATGCTCTGCAGTGAAGGAGCGCGTTGCATCCCGCTCACGAGCATGCTTGCGTGCTTGGTCGGGATGCGCGTTGCTGATATGCGCGCTCGTGGTTCTCGCACCGGTGAGAATGTCGGTTCGTCGGAGCGCCGGGCACGCAGCAGCAGTAGCATCGGCAGCCCAATCAAGACCTTCACGTGAGCTCGACCGACAGCTTATGTACCTAGCGTACAAACACAGACGTACAGGCCAAAAAATTATTAAAAGAAGGGAGAGAGAAAAGGAAATAAATGGAAAATAAAAGGAAGAAAATAACCGAACAGGCAGCGCAGAAATTAATAACTGGTTCGTTGTTTCTGCTCCGCGGTGCCGCGTGTAACGATGCGCTCGCGTTTATTAATGAGCCTCACTGCCCGGCTGCTGCTGCTGCTACTGCTGCTGGGCGGCTGTGGTGCCCGTGTGTGAGTACACGTATACGACGTGCAAGGCCGTACACAGCGCCGCGGCGGCACGGGCGACGGGCATTTTTAATGCGCGCCCCCGTTTTTGCGCGCTCTCTCTCCCGTTCCTCCGGTTTGTGCTGCCGCACGAGAGCGTCGTCGTTTCGCTAACGTGTGATTAGCGCCGGCTTGCCTGCGACCGAGCTGCGAAAGCTGTGGAACAGCGGCAGCAGAGACTACACGAGCAGCAGCAACACCAACAACACTGCCCTAGCGCCTCCCCCTCCTCTATCTTCTCCCACCACTTCCTCCTCGTCCCCAGCGCCCCGGGTTCGTTGAGCGCGGCTCCTCACTCATCTCTATACAGTGCGTGCAGAGCCTCCTGTTTACGTTTGTGTGCATGCACCGTCCTTGCTCTGACGCTGTATACACGCATGCAGCCAGCGAACGACCCATCTCTCTTACGCGTATGAACGTATTCTCTTCCTTCCTGACCACAGTAGCAGCGGCATGTCCGAAACTTTGCTTCCGGAGCGGCTCTGGTGGGCAATTAGACGTGTACGCGACGTCGTAATATTTGTGTTTCTTTCTGCGTACTCATCTGCAGGTACGTGCCCTATACCGTGAGAATCAACGTTTATAGGTGTACTTCGTGCAAACTGCCGTCGCATAGACAAGCTCGCGTTGCGTATGTTCAGTGAATATGTGTGTGTGTGTGTGTGTGTGTGTGTGTGTGTGTGTGTGTGTGTGTGTGTGTGTGTGTGTGTGTGTGTGTGTGTGTGTGTGTGTGTGTGTGTGTGTGTGTGTGTGTGTGTGTGTGTGTGTGTGTGTGTGTGTGTGTGTGTGTGTGTGTGTGTGTGTGGATCGGGGGGAGGGGGGCTTCGCCGCCTCGCGTTTCTGGCGTAGCCAGGAAAGAAAGCAAGCTCACCAAACTTTCTCCTTTTCTTTCTCTTTCTGGTCTTATTTGTTTGCTAAGTTGTTTCTTTTGCGCGGTTGTAACGCACTGTAGACAGTGCCACTCTGAATGACTCGTTTCACTGGGATAAGTATCGCCTCTACAACGTCCTGCGTACGAAGGAAACGTGTGTGGGTTACTGCGCGCATATGTGGAGGAAAAATATCCCTCTTGTCGCATTTTAGTATAGCCTGTTAAAGAATCGCCACGACTCTGCAACGCAATCTAGTCGCGTACAGCTCGGATTGCTCCAGGTCAAGAACTTTGTGTCCCGGGCGCAGTTTTCGTAATTAATTTTCCTAGATGCTCATTGAAGCTAGTACGTCCTTAAGCGCATTGTTGTGTCCGGCTTAAGTTGTAAGTAGCCGAGAAGGCAACGACAGCCTCGCGTCAACGACGCCCACACTGATGTAGCACCAGGTTATCCGTCGCGTGTGCTGCAGGTGCTGAGTTCGAATCCCACCGTAGCCTGGAATCCCACCGTAGCCTAGCACTTTTTATTCTAAATTTATGAAATTCATAGTACAGCCGCATATCTGCCGGACCTAAATTAACCTTTAACGCGGTTTAGGTTCATTTGTGTGGCTTTGAGTCACCGCTGAAGAAAGTTATGCATACCTTCTTTGTACTACGCCACCGAAAGGGGGAAAAAAAGAAATAGGCTGTCAAGTGGTGGAATCCAACCTCTGGACCTTCGATATGCTACCCCTACGTCGCTGAATGGGTTCGAATGGGTTAAAAATCACTGTCAAGGCATTAATCGTGTCGGTGTCTAGGAAAAGGTGTTTACATTTCATGCTTTACATTTCGTTTATTTGTTACTGAAAGTAGTATGCCGATGTCATCGATGAATTGTGTACTGCTAAGGTTCAGTTCAGTTCAGTCGTTCAGTCGTGTCTCACTCTTCGTGACCCTATGGACCATGTCACGCCACTCTTTCCGGTCTCTCACTATCTTCCTAACATCACATAACTTCATCTGCAGTGCCTCGAGGATGCCATCTAACAATCGCATTCGCTGCCTACCCCTTCTCCGGCGACCCTCAGCCTTTCCCAACATCAAATCTTTCTCCAGCGACTCCTCTCTTCTCATCAGACGACCAAAGTAGCTGAGCTTTAACTTTAGAATTTGACCCTCCAATGAGCAGTCAGGGTTTATGGTCGACAATATCGACTGATTTGATCTTCTGGCAGTCCAAGGAACTCTCAAGAGTTTTCGCCAGCACCACAATTCAAACGCGTCAATTCTTCGGCGGTCAGCCTTTTTCACAGTCCAACTCTCGCATCCATACATCACAACTGAAAAGACCATAGCACGAGTTATACGGATCTTGGTTGGCAGACTAATGTCTCTGCTCTTTACTAGGCGGTCAAGGCTAACCATTGCTCTCTTTCCCAGAAGCAGGCGTCTCCTAATTTCATGGCTGCAGTCTCCTTCCGAGGTAATCTTGGAGCCCAAGAAGAGAAAATCTGTAAGGTAGCTAAGGTAGCCTCTGTTAACTCTTATCTCCAACTCTTCCCTATCCAGACCCATGAATACCTTCTGTCAAGTGGGTTCATATATCGCTGCTCAAATGTCCCGAGTGCAGCGAATCTTTGGGGGCTGTGGTTCCTCCGCCCTGTTTGTGATGGTAAATTACTAACGGAAGGTATTCTGTATAAACGAATGTTGTATTGACCGCCCAGTTGCTAAGAGAACGTTATGCAGGGTCCTTACGCGGAATTTCACTGTAACGTCTTCACTTACGTGAAGCGCCCCTTGTCGTCGTTTTCCGGACTCAGTTTCTCCGGCGTGTTTACTCACTTCTTCAGGAAGTCGAACTCCGCGAGGTCATAGCCCAACTGACCCTGCGTGCGAAAGGTGTGTGAGCGTGGCTGCAGAGTTTCTTTCCGTATATTTTTTCAAAAGCTGCTTTCTGTCTATCTCCTCCCACGTTGAAGAGAATCTGCGCTCGACATGGCTGCGGCCCCCATGCGTGCCTTAAGTATATGGAGAGAGAGAGAGAGAGAGAGAGAGAGAGAGAGAGAGAGAGAGAGAGAGAGAGAGAGAGAGAGAGAGAGAGAGAGAGAGAGAGAGAGAGAGCAGCCTGATTATGTATCCGGAGTTCCAAACCGCCTCCTCTGCCTACGTACCTCTGCCTGTCGCGCGGCGGGAATTTTTCATTCTTTTTCTTCTGTCTTCGTTTCGATGAGTGGCGAATTAATCGGTGGTCTCGGTCGACGGCAATTTTTATTCATGATGACGCTGCGCGACTGCATGGCGACCATGAGAGCACTCTCTCTCACCGGGAGCCACCACCGCTGGCATGCGGGGCTTGCGCAAGGAAGGAACGAGCGATATTTATAATTTCGAACGGAGCCATTCAGGCACTTGAATATGCTTGTACACACGATGTCGGCGGTCGAAGCGTTTTCTTTTTCTTAATTTGTTCAATATCTCGAGAGAACATTTCTATCTTTTTTTTTTTTCAACGTTTCTCATAAATACTACGCCTTGTTTGTGCGCGCTGGACGATCCGGGTCATATAAGCACGTTCTATGTATAATCGCATAACGAATGGCATGGGCGTGGAAACGGCGTTTCGTTACCCCCCCCCCCCCCCCCCGCCCCCCAATTTTTGTTTTTCAATCAGCGATTTAGTGCGAAGCTGCTGTTCGTTTTTGTTTTCGCTACGGCGTCTCGCCGTTGGTTCGAAGCGGGAACGAAGGAAGACCTGAAAGAAACGAGGGACATAATATTAATATACTTTTTTCGTCGCTTTCGCCTTTAATCACGTGTTATGAACGCACGTCTATTGCCGTGTGGTGGCCGCCCTTTATAGATATGCCGATCAAGCGGCGATCATGTGACCCCATATTTAACTTCATTACTGCCGGCGGCCCGTGGCGCCCTCTGGTAGGAGTATATACCAAGTGCCCTTGATATTCGCCGCTGTTTATCGTTGGAAAACCGGAGTGAAATGCTGCTTGTTTAGTAGGCTTGGCTTCTGACGTCACTGGGGTATATGTCCCCTATGTTACGCTGCCTGGTCGGGTCGCCTCGCAACAATGTACATGCACAGGTATTATAAACGGGAACGGTTTGTGAGCGTGACACCTCTGATTACTGCGCAAATGCATGCGATTGAGGAGCTTACGTTTTCCTAATTTGCCGAGTTCTGTTCCTTAAACGGAGGGATACACTTAAGTTTATTTCTATGTTTTGTGCTCGTTACGTAGAGAACCACTTTGTTATGTGCATTTGCCTCTTCGTCTGACTTGCTTTCTCCTCTTTTCTTTCCCCCCCTGCAGCAGAGCGGCAACGTGCTGAGCTTCTGCAATGAGACTCTGAAGCTGAACGGCAGCTCGCCCATCTCGCGTACCGCCAGCGCTGTGTTCGAGAACCTGACGCTGACGTCGGTCGCGGCTGCTGCCACGCCACAGCACAGCGTCGCATTCCTCGGCTCCGACAGAGGGCGCCTCAAGAAGGTACGTTGCGTGTACCTCCTCATCTTTCTGTGGCACAATGCGGTTCGTTACACAACGAGGCCCACGTGCAATGCTCGGCGCCGTCGCTCCTCGCTTCGGCTCTTACATTAAGTGGATGAAGCTAACAACTCAGAATCCGTGCTGTAGGAAACCGCTGAACGCTGGGAAGCTGTCAGGTACCACGATTCACACTGGTAGATGCCTCTGGCGCTCTTCAGGAAACTGTGTTCACCTTGATCGGCCCGTGCTTGCATGACTTTGATTAGTTTTGAAATCCTGTCGACTGCGCCAGTTGGAAGTCGCGCTTCCTGCCTTGGGTCGGAGAAGCGGACTTGTGGGCATGAATAGCTAGCTGTGAGGTTAATTTCAGGCGCTCTTTTATCGCTTATTTAGTCCGATATATTGAATAATATATCGGACTGATATATTATATATATATCGGAATAATATATCGGACCCTGATATGACTACAACCCCCTTTATGTTTGTTTCTATGTTTGTTCTTTTTATTGTTATGCACGTTCCCATCATCGCCGTTGTAAACCAATAAGCCCCCCCTTATGTAATGCCTTCGGGCCTTTAAGGGATCAATAAATGAAGTTCACATGCTTCACTACTTCATTCACTGTTTGCGTGCTGTATCTGGGAAATGCGGGAGTGCTGTCGTGTGTTAGCCACTTGTGTGCTAAGAAGGGGCGGTTTGTCATGGCCTGTTCGCGACTTCGGCATAATGACTGTTGATGCCTTCTGTTGGATGCCATCGCTTTGATCACTAGATGATACCGCCGCTTGCGCTAAATTTGGCTGCACAGAGTCAAATGGTCGTCTTCGGAATCTCAAGGCCCTGGCATCGCGCAGAGAGCGCTCTTCCCTTTCATCTCTCGAGCGAGAGGCGCATTCCGCTCTGACAAATCTGTCAGCGTTTCTCCGCGGCGCACGGATGCGTCGATGCCGTCGGCAAATTGGACTCGGGAAATGAGAACCGCGCGCGTCATCGATTTACAGCCGCAAGGCGTCGCCTTCTCTCTGCCTCTTTCGACGTCGACTAATTGAGAGCGTCATCGTCGCTGCGTGCACCGGAATTATTTCACGCGCACTAACGCTGGGGGATTGCGGCGGTCGTTAGCGCCGTGACGACCGGATTCCGAGCCGCCGGCAGCGGCTTCGCGGCTTTCCATGTCCCCCCCCTTCTATCATTTTCTGTCGTGCTTCCATACCGCGCCCGCGCCGAATTCCGCGCCAGGGAGCAAAGATGGCGGCGAGGTGGGGAAGGAGAGAGGGGCAGTGCCGTCCGTGCAATCCGTCACCTGTGCGGTGGCCGCCAATTCGTTCCGGACTGCAGGCCCGTTCCTATATTTCGTCGCAACAGAAAAAACCCTCCGGAGTGCTCTGAAAGGCGAGGGAGGCAGGTGAGGAACGGCGAGTCCCTGCGGGTTGATTCGAATCGGGAAACCGTGATCGTGCCTTACAGCTGGGCCTTTCCCGGGAAAGCGCTCGTCTGGCGCAAATTGGATGTCGTCCCATTCCGGACGCTTCCCTTCCCTGCCCCCTCTCTCCATCGTACCAGCACAGTTTGTCTTCGTTCTTCATTTCTTTTTCTTTTCGTTTCTGCATTTCTTTGTTTAACCCCCGCGTTACCCTTCTTCCCTCCCCATTCTTTCCGATTACGACTATTCGTTCGGTGCTGCGATTGCTTTTTTTTTTTTTTTTTTGTCTTCTTATCCGACAACGCGCTCGCGGAATGTACTGCTACTCGCCTCCTGCCCCAGCCAGGCAGAGAGCCACGCCATGTCTCGGCCACGCGTCCTTTTGCCGCCTTCGTGAAATGGCCCGCAAGGATCGTTCCTTCAGGCGACAACGGTGGCACAAAACAAGGGCTCTTTATTCCCCTGTCTTCCTCCTCATCTCTCGCTCACCTTCGCGTCTTCTTTCTTTGGCCCTTGTGCGCGCACACATCCCCCAATCCGCCCTCTTTCCAGAAACTTGTTTTGGCCGCTTTCCGCCAAATGTGGCAAACACACGCACATTGTTCCCCTTCTTCACCGTTGCCGCTTTGTCTCGGCGGCTCTTTTCAATCGCCTCGCAATACGCCGCATTGTTTTGATCGCCTAGACGCAAGGCTGGCTATCGTCTCTGCGTGTATTTTTTGTGGGTGTTCCTTTTTTTTCCTCACACGGAGAGTCGCCTTGGCGCGGCATTTTCCCTAACGGCCCGATGAGTCGTCTTGTTCGAGCCCCGGGGCCTCCTCCTCTCAATCCCCCTTTGCGAGCTTTCTATTTTCTGCCTCTTTTCTGTGCTCCTTCCGAGGCCATTTCCTTCCTCTCGCTATATGTCTCTATTTGTTTCCTTCCCGCCTTCCCTTCGCTGCCCTTAATCGGCCTGCGCTGTTTCCTGTCCGAACAGCGGCAGCGACGCCAGGTTCGGGTTGTGTGCCCTTTGAGGTGAGAATGGCTCGGTCCCCAAACGGCGAGGGCAGAAAACAAAGGTGAGCGCCTTGGGGAGAGGGCAAACGAGAGGTGGGGAAAAATGGGAGTAAAGTGAACGTGTACGACAACGACGAAGCGCCGAGTATAGGGAAGGAGGCCCGGCCCGTAAAGGAGCAGCGGGGCAGAATGTTTCCGAGTTCCGGCTGGCCGCCAAACGATTTGTCCGGCGACGAGTTGGATTGTCGTCGATTAAGCGATGCCTTTCGTCCCGCTGCCTTTTTCTTTTTTTACTGGGCTCTGGCCGGCCCTCCTCTACTCATTGCTTCCCTTCCTCCCCAATCGTTGGCAGCTTGTATACGACATGGCCTTCCTCGCTCCGAATGCGTCGCCAGCTCTTTGCCATAGCTAAGCGTTGCAGGAAGCGAGACGAACGTGGCACCGGTGAAAGCGTTCGATTAGGATCGACCTGCCCGGATTTCTGCCGGGCGTGTTGCGCCTCGTTTATTGACCCATTCGCGCGCACCGAGATAGCCAGCCGTGAACGTTATTGGGTGAAATAAACGAAGAAAACACTCATGTCGTCTTATGCAAATGGTCGACTGTGCACGACGATTTCGCTCGTTACGCTGTGACGGACCATATTCGGTCTATCAGAGTTGCAATCGGAAAGACAAACAGTTCGTTGTGCGTCGCTGGCAGATTGTCACCGTTCCAGCGCTGCGGTCGTCACTGCTTCGAGAACAGTGGTCTGGCCGTACGCCTAGGCGGATTTAAAAAGTGAAGCGGGGCTGGTAGAGGTCCGATTTCAAGAGTTGTGCATGTATCCAATTGTAACCGATGTTTCCACACGCGTTTATTCATGCACAGGGCGGATTCAAATACGCCGTGTTTCGCCACGTGCTGCGTAGAATGGAATTTCGCCTGGCAAGCAGAAGCGAACGGCGCCACGTTTAATTTAACTGGCCTTAAAATTTAACTAAGTAAGCTAGGCTTCGTAGCACTGGTACGTATGGCAACAGACAAAACCGTGGCAGCTTGCGCTTCCTTTTCCTGAGCACGTTCGCATATTTCGGATCCTCGTGTCCGTACACCGGACGCCCCTGCCACTCTGAGACGCGGTTGTCGTTCGTCTCGTTCGGGCTGCATTCGCGGGCTCCGATAAGCGCGCCTTCCCGCACACGGTCACGCCCCCACTTCCACCCGTCTCCTTTTCCGCTCAGCGCGGTCTTCGGCGTTCGGGCCCTGCGTGGTCTCGGGCCCCAGATTGCGTCTAAGTGGGCGTTTCCTCCCCTTTTTCCTGGTTCTGGTCATCGTCAGCGTCTAGACTGCAAGCAGCCTATCCGCCACTCTACCCGCTGGAGGGGGCCGCCGTGGCATGCCGGGACGGTGAACTCATGGCCGGCCTCCGTTGCGTGCTCTCACCGTGCGGAAATACGTTGTTGAATGCGAGCCACGGTATCGAATCGTGGCTGCGCTGCCCGCCATTTCCATCCAAATGCGAAAAGCCCTTGTGTAGCGCGAAATGGCAGTGTGCACGTTTAACAATTATATATGGGTGAAATTAATCCAGGAGTCCAAACTACCGGCGACTGTTTCTCTCTTTCTTTTACTTCATTTTTCGCCCCATCGCTCACGGCGTGGTTCAACTGTCCACCGAAAGTGGTACAGTTACTGCGCCTTCATTTCCCCTTAGCCAAATCTTCGTCATTAATGCGAAGACATGTCCAAGTGCGAAAGCATTAGGAATGAAATGAAGGCTAAAGAGGCTTCTGTATGAATGCCTCTGCCACTTGCCACACCTGGCAGGTGTAAGAGCTACCTGCTATTTACCACTATTGCTACACGAAGACACACCTGCCAGGGTTGACAAGTGGCAAAAAGGAGGTAGATCACTCTTTTCGTCTTGTAGTAAACAAATGGGAGAGGTTCAATACTTCGATGTAATGAAAAACTCGGCTGCAACGAAACACGGATATTACGAAACCTGTACGTGTTCTTCATTATAGCATCAGCGGATTCGAGAAATCGCACTCTGTCGCATTTTCTCCGCATCAATCCAACTGATTGACCTCATTGTTTTTCCTCGGTAGCTGTCTTCACCTGTTGGTTCCGATGTGCATGCGTTTTCATTTTTCTTTCTCTCTCTTTCTGATACACATTCCATTAACTTTCGCAGTTCATGTACATTTCGTGCGGTTTAAATATTAGCCGGCTGCGAACACTTTTGTATTTCGTGGTTGTGGCCTGATATCTTTATCTCACATTTGTGTTTTTGTTTCTTTTTCTCCCGTGTATGTGATGCGCCTGTGGACATCTATAGTGACGCTCAGTGCTTCTCTTACTGCTTTTTTGTTTCCAGATGTTCCTCACGAGTCAGGGCCGGGCCGAGCAATTCGAAGAAATAGTCATAGATGAGGGAAACCCCATTTTGCCCGACATGGAGGTCGACAAGACGGGACACTTCCTCTACGTGGCCTCGCCTTACAAGGTCAGTACCGTCTAGAAGCTCTGCCGCTCAGCCAGGTCTTCACGCTAGAACTTCAGCCTGTGCGACGGGGGGTCGGAATATAAATTGGAAGTTTGAAGTTTCTTCCCTTCAGTTAAATGTCGCCGACTGATGTGTCCCAAATTTCATCAATGGCTGAACTGCGTCTTGTACTGTCGTTATCTTGAAGCATGGTGATGAGTTAAATGATGAATTTAATAATAATAAAAAAGAAATAATAAGGCACCCTTTTAGCGATTGATTGAGTATTTGAAGCGAACCTGTGCTGACTTTGAGTGCTTTTATTGCGATAGCAATACTGTGCCAGGTTTCGAGCCATCGCGTATTTCCTTCGTGCTAGCCTAATTGCTGCTGTCCATATACTTTGAAGAACACGTAGATTTTTAGGTATCTTGTTTTTTGGTCACTTGCGTACGTGTTTTTTTTTTTTTTTTTACGATTTCCTTTTCACTGTTTCCACAACGCTGCAGTTTCGAACGCAGTCGCTGAACTGGCGTGGCGTTCGATGCCGCTTCAGACACTTACTTATTCCCGCGGTGACGTGACAGACCCCGCTGTGGAGTGCATCAGCTTCCAAATCAGGGAAGCAAGACTACAGGGTGCGGGAAATAGCGGGTGCGGGTGGGCCGCCTCTTCTCTTGCGTTTTTCGTGCTGTTTCCCGCAGCCAGGCATTGTGAGGTATACGCGCTGATTCGAGGTTCGCGTGAGGTGGCGAACGGTGCTACCGGACGCTCTCGTAGGGCACTGAAAACAAACGATATAGAATAAATGCCGAGGTCCTTTCTCCACTGCGATTACTGCGCCTTGCGGTGGTGTGCAGTTGCGCCTGAGCTCGCGGGCTCGCTCGTTCCGGCGAATTTCGCGAGCATGACAAGCCTACTAGTTCAGCGCACACTAATCACTCGCAATTAATCGGCAAATGACAGCCGCGTTCCTGCATCATATAGAAGGTCACGTGCAGTCAAGGGTGACTTAGCGTGTTGAAGTAATTCTCCGTAATGACCAAATAGAAGAAATTGTGTGCCGCTCGAGCGCTCATTTGTGCACGCAACTATTCGAGATGTGGGTTTGCGTTTCGCTCTCTAGCTGATCGCAGCGGAAGTGGCAGCCTGTTTCCGATCCGGCATCGTGCGCCCTCGCGGGTGCTACTCGACCCGCTCTTTCGTACTGCTTTCTGTCACTCGCGGAGAGCACCGCACGAGATCAATTTCAATGACGTCGACTGAACACGAGGAGTACAGTATAGTACGCGAGCTGAAGCCGCCGTCTTTTCCCCGCTTTCCAATGAATGAAAAACTTTGTTTAGACAAAGGGAATTCTCCCGGCGTAGTTGGGGCCCTCAGTCACGTCGCTGCGACGCTCCCGCTTCCTCACCGGTTTCTCCATCGAGACGAGGACGTTGCTTTGCTTTCCGTACGCCTTCGGGTTGCTGTGACGCCCTCTGGAGAGGCCCTGACGGTCCCGGGGGACCCGGATCGCCTCGAAGGAGTAGAGCCAGCACGCTGGGTTCCCTCGCCGCGCTCTGTCACATTAACTTCTCGGCAGTCTCCAGTAGGCTTTCCGCATG
This sequence comes from Amblyomma maculatum, assembly GCF_055883805.1. Taxonomy (NCBI): domain Eukaryota; kingdom Metazoa; phylum Arthropoda; class Arachnida; order Ixodida; family Ixodidae; genus Amblyomma; species Amblyomma maculatum. Next base: position 326,882,725 of record NC_139344.1, on the reverse strand, counting down.
TTTTTCCTCAGTGCACATTGTCGCTGCTCAGAAATGGCACGAGAGCAGGGAAATGCTTTAGCACCGGGACGTCCTGCGCTGTGAAACATGTTTTGAAATATTTCAGCGTTCCTTTTTAGCATTAAGGAAGCTGCACCAGCAGATGCAGAACGGACATGAATTAATGTATAACTACCGATGGTTTCAGGCGTTTCAGACATTAGCAGGAAAAAAAAAAAAAATAGCCGGGGTTTAGCTTTTGCATAAGCAAAGTCCACGTAGCTTCTCTTTCTCTTCTTTCTTCTTCTTCTGCGGCGCGGCGTGCTACCGGCCGGGTTTACGCGACGGGCTGAAACCTCGCGTAGTATTTTTTACGCAATAAATGGAAGACATGAAGCCTGACTCGCGATTGGTCGGTAATGTTAGAGGGACTTAACCTAGGTATTTTTTTATATTGCACTTTTTCACCCACTTTTTCTTTCGAATGCCAATTCCCTTCGTTCGATGTTCTAATTGGTTTCTATAGCAAAAATGGCGCAGGGCAACAGTGTGTCTCTGGGGTGACGACTAGTTGAGCCTGCAGCGCGCACCTAGAAGTTGCCCGTCGAAGTGTTCGCAACTGCGTGGGCGCGCCCGGGCGGGCCCCTTTTCCGTGCGCGTGGCTTCCGAAGGGCGCAGTGTGACAAGTGGTTGCGGAGGCGGCGGCCGCGTGATGGATGGACTCGGTCTGCACGGCGGCGCTGTTCTCCGTGGCGCCCGCGTGTCATTCAACTCGGCCGGCAGCAACGAGCGACGGCGTGCCGCTGCCTAGTCGTCGCCCGGGGCTCCGAAGGCTGCGCGACAGCAGCGGTCGATGCGCGGCTCGGTCCCGTTCGCTGCCGCGCTCGGCTTTGTCGGTCGTCGCGGTGCACCTGCCTCTCTCTGCCGACGCCGCGTCGTCGTTCGGACCGCTCATTTCCGGAGAAGCAGCCGGGCGCCGTTCGCGGCGCTCTCCGTGCCCACTACTACTCCCTCCCGTCTCCTCTCTGCATACACTAGAGGAGAAAGCCTGCAGCGAATGCGTCTTCGCCTGTTGCACTTTCGATTCAGACTTCCACGTTTTTCTTCCTCTTCGACGGAAAATTAGGTTTCGTGGGCGGAGGAGCTTTCCTCGCGTCCTGCTGGTTCGTTACTTTCGGGTTTCGGTAGGCGCTGACCGAAGAAGTTCGGCGTTGTTTCGACGCGATATGAACGTTCGTTCGTGGGTTTAGTGCGAGGATTTGCACCCCGGTACTCTAGGCCCTAGCCGTGCCCGCCTTCAATGTTAACGAGGCTGGTCCTACTTCACACGGCTCACACATCGAGGACGTTGCTGTTGTATTGAGGAAGTTCTTGACGGCGGATTGTTTTTTAATTTCTACTGTTTTGGTTTGGTTTATGGTGTTTAAAGTCGCAAAACGATCCAGGCTATGAGAGACGCCGTAGTGGGGTGCTCCGAAAATTTCGACCACTTAAGGTACTTTAGCGGGCGCTGACATCCTGGCCTTGCTTTTCGCCTACATCGAAAAGCAGCAGCTGCGGCAGGGATTGGATCCCGCATCCTTGGTCACAGAAGTCGAGCGCCCTAACCACTGCACCACCGTGACGGGGCTTTTATTTCTGCTATTCCTGGTTCTTAGGGTGTCTGCTTGCGACACGTGTCTTAATGCGCTGAGTTCAACTAGCTTATTGATGTAAAGCGACACGCCATCCGCATGTTCTCGCTGTTGTCCAGTAAACGCTTCACGATGGTATAAGCAGCAAAGGCCAACGTTTCGTACTTTAAAGATTAAGCGTGATGCGTGACCAGCAACAAAAGGGCAGTTCGTGACCAAAAATGTAAAGTCGATGATGTGATGCTAACCTACACTAATCGGCATTTGCTTGGTCATTATAATGTTTGAACGAACACAGAGCGATTCCATTATCTACTTGCTAAGGTTAGCAGTATTCAATATTCACCTCGTGGCCGCGGTTTTCTCATGTTCGGGTCATCAGCTGTAGAGCGCAGGCGTTAACAGACGAGCGAAACGCACGCTCTCGGTATCACAAGCTCATACGCAGGAAGTCGGCGAAAGACGAGAACCGAGCGGGATCGCACCACGCAGTCTGTTCCATCCTGTCTCGGCGACGTTCTGACATTCGTCTCATTTCGAACAAAAGGACCCATCCAGAGTCTAGAGCGGGTCAGTGACGTGTGAGAGACGTGCCGGTGGTGTAGGATGTGGAGGGCGGTCTCCAGCCTGCAATTTCGACCGCGCTCAGAAACAGCGCGACCGCGCTGTTCGCCGCTACGCTGTTCGTCCCCATCAGCGGCGGCCAGCGCCGTCATCACCGAGACGACGACGCACGGACTCAGAGACAGCGGGTGGCAGAGAGAGAGAAGGAGAGAGAGCGCGTGTGGAAAGGAAGGCGGCTATCGCCTTCTTTCATCATCGCCCCTCTCTTGCCGGCATAATGAGCGGCGATCTGCTGCAGCTTTGCCAGAGGGGAGGGAGGCAGGGCATCCTCGGCGTAGGAAGATACGGTCGGCTCATCTCGAAATACGACCGTGGCCTTGGCGTGCTCACGCCGCCGGTCATCTATTCGGGGCTTAGCGGGTCGCTAAGGCGGCCGGCGCTTCGGAGAGAAGACTTTTGCTTTTTGCCATATCTCTCCTTCTGTTCTGCTTCTAGTCGTGCCGTTTGTGTGTGACCGGCGCCGCTCCTCACAGCCTTTCTTCCCGAGCGTTATCAAACTTACGCGTGTCCGGCGGCCCCCTTCTTGCTGTGGTCCGTGCACTACGGACAAGGCGTCCGGCTCTCCGCTTGTCACTCCCCCATCCTTCTCTCGCCTTTCTGCCGATTCTGTATCAGTTTGCCGTCCGTTTTTAGTAGTTGCGTGCATTGGTGATGGTCTTGCTGCGCAGAGACACGGTCTGTATATTTGTCAGTCGCTGTTTTCCTCGGCAGCTGGTAATAACAATGGCAGTCGTTTGATTTTCAGTAGATGTCTGTGCACTGGAGGTACAAATGAAACGCACGCAGCTACTTCGTACTTTAATCTCTCTGTCCATTCCCATGTTAGTTTCTCAAGCCGCATATATGATCTGGGCAGTTAACAGCCCCGGCATTACCGGTTGTTGTGTTTTATCGTATTTTAAACCTACTTTGGGTTTAATGATTGTTATTCAGTTGTTAAAAAAGGTTATGCGTGGATTTAATGAAGCTATAGGTTACACTTGAAAAATGTGCCGAGCACAGGACCGCAACCCGCCATACCAGTGCAGTCAACAGCTGCCAAATATATATGTGCAGGCAGCATACCGCGTGGCAAGATCTAATTGGTATATTATGTAATGTTAAGGGGAAAAGACAACTCGAAGAGATGTTAGACAGAAAATGAACAGACATCGCAGTTATCTATTTTTTGGATTATCTAATTAATTACCACGAACAATGGTGCCCGCTCAAGGTCTCTTACGTTAGCATACCAGATTCAAAATGGAGAGCGGCGACTTGAATATAATAAACAATGGAATATTAGTCGATTTTGATGGAATCCTACTGTGTACAGGTGCGTGCGTTGCTTCAATACTGTCATTTGCTAAGCGTGTACCAGCCGAGCTGCTGCACGAAACTACACTCAAATTAAAGATTAAGCATTTGCTGCATGGCACCGCCGCCAATTCTTGTTGGAAAGGGAAGCTTTCGTCGATGGCGATGATACAGAGGAATACAGCTTCATTTTCTCCCCAGCGCTCCAGCGGCAGGTTCTGGGCAGACGCGGAAAGTTGAGCGTCGGCGCCCCAGCTTGGCGGAGCTGCACTTGTCGAGACTTTCATCACCCCCCCCCCCCCCCCCCCCCCCAAAGCTGGCCCCGCCCGGTAATCCGAGCAGTACTCTTAATCCCGCGAGTGAACGGGCGCCGGCGTTCGCTCGCTGACCGGCCTTTCCACGTTCGAACATAGCCCGCCTTATATTTCTCATTTCTCGAAAGGTTTCGACGTGGAGTTATATGGCAAGCCCGGGAATCCGGTCTCGGTAGAGCGCCCGCTTCAAAGATGAGGAGCCAAACGCGCATGCGCGTAAAACTGGAGGGAGAGGGACTTAGTTCTACGCGTTCTCGTTTTTAGAATAAAGCATAATGGCGAGATTAAGCGCTGCGGACAAATGCGTTAATGCTTGAACTTTCTTTTGTATCGTGGTTGTCATTCTTTGTATATTAATTTCTCTGAAAGACTCTTCACCTGTAGTTAGTTACCGCTGACGAAGAATGAGCTCCAATGCGCATAATGTATATAAACTTTCAATTTGACAAGTAGGCTGATAAGTTAGCGACGAATTCGGGACCTAAAGAAAGCCGCGCTATCGCTTGTTACGCCGCGCCAAGCTTCGTCGCGCTTACAGTTCGACTCAAGCAAACGGAGGTTGCTTGAGTCGCAAGAGAGAAAGAGCGGAGGAGAAGGAGGTGGCAACGAGCCGTGCCCGATGGCGGTACACAACGCTGCGCATTCCTCCCGCAGTGCTTGGACGCACCGACCGTCGGCGGGTCTCCGTCGTCTCTACGCATCGTATCGCCCTGCCGTGTCTCGGTGAGCACGCGAGCGCGCCGCCAGCGTCTCTTTGTGCTTGCCGCCCGATCCACATCTCCGAGGGCGCCTCTTCGTTTTATTTGGCTGTCTCGCCGCAGTCCGGCCGCGTTTCATGGCACCAGCGGAATCCTTTGTGTTCGCGAGCCGCTCTGCCTGTGCAGCGGTGGTTCCCGGTTTAGAACGCGAGCTCCTTGTTCTTAGGGCTCGCTCTAAACGCCGCGGGCCTGTGTTGGTACGGCCCGCTGACGACCACGTGCACTGTACTATATACGTGTGTGCATTGGGGCGCGCAGTGCTCGTCTCCTGTGCTCCGGGGGCCGCCGTATGAGCGTGTGCCGATTTGCCTGTGGAACCGCGCTCGTGAAATAAGTGGTCTGCCTTAGTGGTTCACTGGGTGCAGGTCAAGCCTGGTTAGGTTAGTGCTGGGGTTCCTCGTTTTCAGCCGCATTTCCCGCAGACCAGAGTCGCCCTTGGCCATCGTGTTGGTCGCGTGCTTGTTCTACGGCAATGCAGCAGATGTCCCTCCAGGGAAGCCCTTTGGCCAATGGCATCACCTGATTTTCTTGACGTTACGGTTAATCCGATTAATCCGCGGGGAACCTCTTTTCCTCTACCACACCCCGGCGTTGTCGCGATAGCATGTTTAAACGGGACTATCTCCGACATCATGAGAATCGGTCTGCACTATTGACTGCAGGGAGTCTTTTGAGGAACAGAAGGCGTCTTTTTTTTTTTTTTTTTTTTTTTTAGTTGTATGTGACTGCAGCTGATTGCGGGATGTCGAGCAGAGAGCAAGAAAGTAATATGCCGCCAGCACCAAGCGAAATCGGGGCGTTGATGGAACTAGCGTCTTCCTCTGTCGGAGGTTGTCACAACTAAGCAAGTGCATCGTGTCACGGTAAGCACACCAAGCAATGCCCACACCTACTGCTCTAGCTGTTGGCGCAGGCTGAAAAACAGCGGTATGGTCGTGATGTGCCCCAGTGCATGTAACGTGGTGTTCTTACGTAGTGCCTCGGCCGCTCTTTCCGCGTTAAAGGACGTGAAAAGAGCATGTTCGCCGCCTGCTGTGGACTTGTGCAGGGACAAGAGAGTCAAATACACAGATTCTACAAGAAGTTTGGTTTGGTTTGGTTTGTGGGGTTTAACGTCCCAAAGCAACTCAGGCTATGAGAGACGCCGTAGTGGAGGACTCCGGAAATTTCGACCACCTGGGGTTCTTTAACGTGCACTGACAACGCACAGCACACGGGCGCCTTGCTTTTCGCCTCCAACGAAAAGCTGCCGCCGAGGCGGGGATTCGATCCCGCGTCCTTGGGAACAGTAGTCGAGCGCCGTAACCACTGCGCCACCCCGGCGGGGTAGTGGGAATAATGGCGACAAGGGAAGAGGATTTCTCCAACTGGCTGACCGACAAAGCAAAAATGCGCGAGAGCGACAATGCGAACCAGACATCATCGCTTGTCAGGTGCAGCGGCACGGTCATTGACGGACAGACAGTGCCGAATAACAATAAAGGGGCGTAGCGAACAGCAGTTAGGAAACAGTGTATATGGTCATTTTTTATTATTGCGCAAATTTGACGTAAGGTGTACTATAGAAATCATGCAGTGTTTCTTCCAGAAACCGGAGAAGGCTCTTGCTCTTAGTGTTGTCCGTTTGCCACTTGGACAAATATTCCTCCCTCATCGCCGACAGTCCCACTTCCTGGCGAATCTCTGTCCTTGATGCCCTTGTCCCTGCACAAGTCAGCAGCAGCTGGCAAACACCCACAGCTGGAGCCGGTGTAGAACACTTCGGGCAGGTGGTCGGTCCTATGTTTTGAGAGCCGACGGGGTAAGGGCCGCCCGGCTCTTATCCCATATTTTATTTCGTAATGCTTATTTTGTTTGCGCAAATACTTGCGTTCTTCACATGTATCGCATCGTATGGATACTCCGGACTCGATCGGAAGACATGTACGGGCGCATTGGTTCCGGTGGTATGAGGGCTGAGAATATGGGCCCGGTACTAGGCGATGCGCAGGTTGGGAATGAAACGGCACATAAGCTCTTAACTACATGTATCGATTACTAAACGTTTGTTTGTTTGTTTGTTTTTCCTCGTCGCAGGTGAGCAAGGTGCGCGTGGACCGATGCCAGCAGTACAACACGTGCGACCAGTGCCTACAGGCCAGGAATCCTTACTGCGGGTGGTGTTCGCTCGAAAAGAGGTGAGTCAAATTCTATGCTGTTGACAGAGCCGTTTCAATCGTATTGACGAAGTTAGCTCACAGGTCGGAGCAGTATTAAAGGAAATGCATTATCGCATGATCAACTGGCTGTTTAAATTATTGCCCGTCCATGTAACTAGTTAGGGAGAAATGAACGGCGTTACCGAACATCGCAACCGTGGGCCGATTGAACGGCTAGGTGAAGTCGCCGTGATACGGAACGCTTGGAACAATTTAGCCCCTTAGACACTCAACGCTGCTAATCTAGGACAATCAAGCAGTCTTCTGCTCCAGCCGATGTCTCTCTCCGTCCGTCCGAGATAAAACGCGCTGATTATCGCAGAAAAGTCCCGGGAAGGCGCTGCGTATAGTTCATCTTTCAAGCTCACTCTCGGTGGCTGCTACGGCGTTTAGGACTTTCCCTTATTTAGGGCTGTGCGCGCGATCTGGGCCACCGGGAAGCGAGGGAAGGAGGGAGGGAGGGATGGCTGACTTCTCCCGGCCGCGTCTGTTGATGCTGCAGGAGTCGCCACCGCAAATGCGGCAGAGCTGGAGATCGCCAGCGAGCAGCCGGGCCGCCCCCATTTCCATATGAATGCTTTATCCCCGCTGCTTCCGAGGGCGCGCTGGCGCGGCATATACGGCGCGTCCAGCCCTTTATGGGTGCGCTCGCGCGCGCGCTCAACGGTTATTACGAGGGACGGTCTCCCGCGGGCGGCAGATCGGGCCATCCTCGGAAGTCGCGTCGGCTTCGGCGGTGGAGGAGAGAAGGTGGCGAGGGTAGAGACATTGACTAAATAGAAAGGGGGGGTGGGGGGGGGGGGGGGCATTCGGGGGATGATGGCATGGAAAGGCGCAACAAATCCAGCAGCCACCGTCATTGTCCTCCGTCGCAGTACGGGGGAAAGGCTGCCGCCACCGCCGTTGCAGGATTTATGGACCGCGACGACCGGAGGAGACGGCTGCAGCCGCTGCTACGTAGCGGCGGCAGCAGTTATGGGTTCCCCTCCGAAACATTTTCGTCGTCCTCCCGGCAGCAGAAGCAGTAGTATTGGTCGCCGTTTGTTGCTGCCGCAGTAGCTAGCTGGTTTCCCCTGGCTGCCGCGTGCTGCGGCGTCTATATAGCATTATGGACCGCGCACCGCTGTCCGCCGCCTCTCGTGGGCGAAAGTTTACGAGGATTCCCTCGTTGGCTTTTCTGCCTTTTTCGGGTATCCTTTCTCCCATCTTTGTTTTTCGCGCGCTGCTGCTGTTGCCAGCCGGCTGCAGTCAGCACGCTCTCCTGAAGTCTTTCTCTGCTCTCTCATCTGACGTGTTGGATCGCGCGCGATTGAAAAAGGGAGAAAGATGGTGGCAATGCTAAAAAAATATAAAAGCTACACTTGTGGTTTGCTTGATAGGACTTCTGTCCCTTCGTGCAACGCATGCGCGTGGCCTATGGGAGGATTTCTTATTTCATGACCTTGAGCGCCTACGGTGTCACATCCGACGCGGACGGCCCATGGCCATGGCGCCCGCTGTGAAAAAGAAAAAAGGAAGTGTTATGAACGTAGAAAGCTGTTGGAATACGACGCTGTTTAGATGCTCGCGAGTCTTGATGACAGCGATGGCCTTCAATGATGAGTTTTGCTTGCCAGCTTTATGCATATCTACCCGGTCCCGATTCTTCAACGTGACATAAGCAGTTTCGTACCGATGCCTTCGTTTACCATTTCACCACTTCAAGTAGTAGTAGTAGTAGCATGTGATTATTTATCGATAACAAAAAGGAAGTAAAAGTGATATCGTGAAAGAGGAAGCACCTGAACTGCGGCGGCGGAAATGAAGGGGCCGCGAGGAACAGCGAGGGAAAATGAAAGATGTAAGGTACAGGTAGAAAGGATAGTGTAAGCTTAATAAGAATAAAATAAAGTTATTGTGTGCGTTCGTTCAAGTTTCTGTGTTTAATGTGAGCCACGCAGCCGTTTCAAAGTGACGGCTGTAGTTTCTTTTCGATTGTCTTTGATTCATTCCTCCTGTACACCGTTTCAGCTCTATATTCGCGACGTGTTTCTTTTGTCCTCGAAAGGGCGTCCAGCAATGAAGCCAAACTGGGTTGGTCCACGTTAAATTTGACCGAATCGATCTGTATTTTCTTTGTACACGGCGTTAACGACGTCTTCGCCACACATATGTTTTTGAAGTTATAGAATGACATGGTATATGGCGGAGCCTGTGACGAAATCCTTACCTGGCCTGACCGACTGTTAGTATTTGCCTCTAGCAACGAAAAAAAAAAAAAAAAAAAAGTCAGCTGGAACTTGCGCAACCGACGCAACTCAACTTCTGTTTCTCTGTGGCGACGTGCGCTGCTGTTTTTATCCGGTCTGAGTCCCTTTGGGGGAGATGGGCCTCATTGCTCGGTTTTGACTTCGCCTCTGCGTCGATGTGAGAGAGAGAGAGAGCGCCGCCGCCCGTGGGAACGCAGGCCGGGGCTTTTAGGAGTTGCGGCTTGCGGGGGGTGCCCGAGCGGTCGGTCCTGTTGCGGACATAGCAGGGCGGTGCGCTGACCAAGTTAATGCGCCAGTTCACTCTCCGTCCTCTTCCATCTTCTCTGCACCCCTCAACCACTGCGGCTAGCACCTCCCGTACTCCATATATCGCCAGTCGTATTAACTTCGCTTTCCTCTTCTGTTCTTTTTTCCTTATCTCAATCTATCGCTTGCTGTAAATCTCCTGTTGCTCTCTAACGGGCCAGCTATAAGCGCAGAAAAGTGTGCGTGTGTCACGACGAATGGTCGAGGCTGTTTTTAGCGTCCCTGTGCTGTTCCATTCCCTCCGCCCCCTTCTTTTCCTCTCTCTCTTCCATGGCACAAAATAGTGCGTGGCGCTATGGCTGCACTATAGCTGCGTCACGTTTGTTCGGGGGGCCCGCATCGGCCGCTACATAATGGACGAAGATGGTCCACACCGTCGCGCCCGGTCGCCGCGCCGGCACCGTGCGCGAAGTATGAGTGTGTGTGCGCGCGTGTGTCTCTGTGTGGTGATCGCGCGCGCCGCTGCTGTGTGGGAAGGAACCTCTACGCCTCTCGGGTCTGCTGCGGTCAGCGCCATGCCGCGATGGTGCGGGCGCCATGATCCATTATGCACGCGCTCCAAGCACCGCCGTTGCTGTCGATTCACTTCGGACTTCCACCGTTTATATTCGCCGAGGGGGGATGGGAACGCTGGCTGGTGGCACTGAGACCGTACCGCACAACACACACAGGCACCGTGCACACACACGCTGGGGCGCTTTGTCATAGCATCCATCTGCTGTTGTCTGGCCCCCTTGTTGACCGAGGTTTTCGATCGAACAAAGAGATGTTCGGGGAGTGTGAGCCAATCGGCCGAGTATCTTTTGGGCGGCGCTTCCGGTGACAAATGGGGAACGGTCCAGCCGCGAAAGGCTGCTGCCGCTACGTTGACATTCAATCCGCCATGATCTGACTTACGCCACGAAAAATGACGTTCCGCCCGGCTCCGTTCCGGGGGTTCGGGGAAGCGTTCGCGCTGCCAATGAGTACTCGGCGGCGGGGCATATGTTTGCTTTAGCCCTAGTGACGCGTACTAGTTTTTGAGTGTAAAAGTACTACTTCAGGAAGTCAACCGGCTTACCTTTCCCTGCGTGGTCGAATTGGCAGGCGCTACCAACACGGGCTTCGCCATGAAGATGGGAGGGTGAGATAAAAATCCAGCCTTCCAGAACCCTTGGATCCCGCGGGCTTGGCCGCGGTCCCTAAGCCACGTAGGCAGACCGATTCAACCGACGGACGAACCGTTCGTCCGTGGACGGAGCACCACGTCACCCGACGTCACTAGCTCCGCCGAGGACGGAAGATGCTGCTCTCGTAGGCATGGTCACCATTCCGGTTCCCTCTCTCTTTGTATCTAAAAACGTTGCTCTCTGTTTGAGGAGTGGTCATCATGCATGTCCCGTGAAGACGCCGTCTCGCCGGCAGAACAGTGCAAGGGATGGGCGCTGCATTTATGCTACGATAGTTATCTCCAGTGTTCCATCCAGTTTGCTTGGCCGCCATGGCGAAAGAGTCTGCGCTGTGCACAGGATAGGAAATTGGCAGGCGACATTATTTCAGGCCAACCACGCCCTATTGTTTAGATTACTAAAGCGCCCCCACTCTGTTAAAAAAAAAATACCAGTGCTGCCCCACTTAGAAGATGCATTCTGCTAGAAAAGCAGCAAACGATCTCCACATCTCGACAGTGGAAACGCGCGCCTGTTTTTGGCTTGAGAAGGCTGCCCCGTCTGCGGACGAGGTGGAGCCAATGGCGTCGGGTCACGTGGTGCTCGTCCGCTCGCGGACTCCAGTGATTCCATCCGTCATGTGAATTCAACTTGCATCACGGTCTTCCTCACGGGCGTACCTTTGGAAGACGAGGACGAGAAAGCAGAGACGTCATTTACATAACACCATCTAATAAGATAAACTACGCCAAACTAGTGCTTTCGCACGCTGTGCTGGGTTTAGTGTTCAACTTTTGTGTAGTTTTTTTGTTTGTTTTGTTTACAACCTTTTGCCAATCGTCAATCATCGCAGTCGTTTGGAATAAGCTGGGCCTGTGGCAACTCAATGTGCTGATGCATAAGGAGCAGGTCTGCATGGCTTTAGTCCGCTACAAACATGACGATGGAGGATAGAGCATTCTTACGGCTGACTAAGCTCACGCATTCGTTACTGCCTTCTTGCGAAATACACGGGATTCGATCAGTTTAATCCGAGTAGGTTAACCCTCAAGTGACCGCCTTGAATCGCATTAGAAGACCGTGCGCGAAAGAAGCACCTCATTTCTTCTCATTGCCTTGCCCAGGTGCACGGTGCAGTCGGAGTGTCTGAATGCGTCCGCGGGCGCCGATCAGCGGAGCTCGTCGCGGTGGCTGTCTCTGGACACACAGCAGTGCATCGACTTCCAGTCCATCGCACCCGAGAAGCTGCCCCGCTCGGCCACAACCACCGTGAGTGGCACCAGACTCGCTCGCGCACTTGGTACGCGCCCCCCTCGCGTTCTTTGCTCCATCTTGTGTTTTCTCCTCCGCCCAGGTGGAAATCGCCATCAACCAGTTGCCCCAGCTGCCCCGCGGCGCCCACTACGAGTGCGTGTTCGGACACAGCGCCCCGATCCAGGCTAAGGCGACGCAGCACGGGCTCGCCTGCTCCACGCCGGCCGTGCCCGACAGGCCGCCCATTCCGGCCGGATCGGGTGAGTGCATGCGTGCTCGACCTCCATGTGAAGCCTCGGAGAGAGAGTTGACCCCGAGGGAATCTGTGCTGATTTTTAATTCGGGATAGATGTATAAAACCACTAAAGTTACTTTGAGGTCCTAACAAGCGATTTACTCACCCTTGGTAGCTTGGCAACCGCGCGGTGCGCCCGCCGGCTAAGTTTAAGCGGAGGCCAATTGGCGCTGGACGAACGAACGGGAACGCATCAGGTTCCCACAGGAGCGTCCCTGACATGTATTACGCTAATCGTTTAAGCTCGTTTGTATGCACCAGCCAGGAGTATTTGCAAATGGTGGCTTGTAAAAAATGTGCCATTTCGCCTCCTAGATTATGGGCCTAATCTAAGGATGCGTAAACACTATGAAATTTGCATGGAAATTAGCGACGTGATTTTTTTATAGATACTAAAGTAAAAGAAGTGAGGAATATGCAGTAACAAAAAAAAAGTAAAACGAAACATATATGGTATCGAAGGGTATCGTAAGGGTTTGGTACGCGTAGTGCACGGCTCTCGCTGTCTTCGGTGGAGCTGCTGCCGGGCGCTGTGCTAGGCAGCATTCGCAATTAGTAGGACCCCTGGCCGGCACTACCTGCTTCTATAGTGTATTTTGCCTTCTCTTCGCTTGTGTGCAGATCACGTGGACGTGACGCTGTACATCCGATCTAGCGAAACCAACACCGACTTCCTGCACAGACCGTTCACATTCTACGACTGTTCCGTCCACAAAACGTGAGTCCATGGGCCCTTCTTGGTCTCTGCGCTTGACTTAGACAATGGCAGTGCCGCCGAGACGAGTGAGAAAGAAGGCGCTCCGTTTGCGTAAGCTTCCGGTGAAACTGGCTCATGAGCAATAGTAATTATCTCTCTTGTATTTTCCGAGATCAGTTTGAAAGGTGAGAAGTTAGCAGAGAGATAACCCTACGAAGGGGTTATAATCATTACCCGCGGGTGGAGCTCGTTTTCAATCTCTTCTCAATTAACGTAACCGTGCTCGTTTGGGCTGTTCAGTCGCGTAAGTAATAGAAAAGAAGAAGAAAAACAACTTGACGGAGACGTTCCGGCGAAACAGATTAGCTCTTATCGTCGCACACTTGGGGGTTTCCTCAAGCACTGCTATAGCTATTTAAACTTTCCATCAGCGTGCACGTTTGGCTTATCTGAGCCCTTGGACGCGTGAGCGGTAATCCCGCGCTCATTGGGCGGCTCGCCATCCTGCCAGCCGGTTGCGCATTCGGCTGCATGGGAGCAGTGCACGACTCGCCGGACTAATCGTCCGCTCGTTATGGCTGGAGGCTAATCGCGCGCGCTCGTTATGAGCCTGATGGATCGCCTCCGTTGCCTCTCTGCACCCCCCCCCCCCCTCCCCCACCCCCTGGCCCGTATTTCTTATTCAGGCTACCCGCTTACCGTTCTGACTGTCTTGACTTTTTGTCCCTGTCCGCTCGCACAGATGCTCGGCGTGCGTGACGAGCGCGTTCGCCTGCAACTGGTGCTTCAGCGAGAACACCTGCACGCACAACGCCACCTCGTGCTCCAGGAACGTCATCAGCGGAGAGAACGTGAGTCTCTCCACTGCTCTCATATTCTATACGTCGCTGTACTCGCGCGCTGTCTTGCGTGACAGCCCACACGACATCGCGTACTCACACATGAGAGATACAGCGTGGTTGCTCGTTTGTGCGTGTGTAGTCCGTGTGCGGTTGGTTACCGAGGGTTACCGCTTTGGATTGATCGCCGGCAGTTTAAACGAGACTGCGAGCGCGCTACCTATTTATAGGTATATACACGCCCTGGCGGTGCGCGGCTGCTAACCATTGGACGAACGTGGACGGAATGGATCGTCGTGCCACCGTACAACAATGTGATAGTGGCGCGTCTAGCGAGAATCACGATGTGGAGGGAGTCTCCGGTCTCGTCGCGGATGTCATGCGGACAGGGCGTGAGAAACCGTATATGTTTCAACTGTGCGCGTACATGCTTCGTCTAGAGATTCCGGCGACTGCAGGTGCTTGTAGCTCTACAAGGTGGCCAGGCAGTCCCTCCTATTAAGAAATTTTGTAGTTTTTTTTTCTTCTTTTTTTTTTCCTGCAGTGAAACGTATTGGTACATGCGGGATGCATAACAAGGTAAAAATGTTCAGGGACGTGGAAGGGCAACATTATTTCACTCTCAGTAATTTGATCTCTTTTGACTCGAACTTCGGCTTACTTGAAGTGTCGATTGTATCCAGTCCACCTATAATTCCAGCAATTTTTCGGTTGCTTTCGGGTTCAAATCCTCTAGAGTCGGTTTCGCTCGTCGTGGTGACCAAGTATACCATATAGAGGGAGAATGTGTGCTGCGTGCAGAGCCCCCAGAACTCGCTGGTGAAGGGTCGTCAGCACTGCCCCAGCTTCGGCGCCGACTCCTCGCTGCTGCTGGCCAACGGAGTACGCACCGAGGTCGCTGTCGAGGCTCGAAACCTGCCCAGCCCCGCCGTGAGTCCACCTTGTGTGCTCTATATATTTAAAGGAATTCCACGCATCCAGGAATGGATATATGCTAGTTCTGAACGTGCGATTTATTTGAACGGTGATATGGCTCGAATGGAAAACATTGTCATTTTTTTTCGCCAAACTACCCGCTAACTTTAGACAGTAGGTGTAGTATTGATACCGCGTTACTGTTCATATAACAAAAAAGTATTAAAAAATAAAAAAAAAATAGATATAAAGCTGCGCCTCAGTGCTTCGACGCGCTTTGACTTACTTTTATTCGTTTTCCTGGGCAGCGCATATAATGACATAGCCTCCTTTAAAGGAGGCTATGGTAATGAACGTGCGTGCTCACTGGTGGGTCGCCACCCCGTAGCGGATCCCTACTGACGATGCTCGCGCAGGCAAAAGCGACCCAACGAGCCGCAATCAAGGCGGGTCTCGTTCGAGGTACGAATTGTCGGCGTGGGTTGCGGTCGAAAAGCAGGATGTAGGACAGGGCGCCGCTTGTTGGTTCAGCGGCGTTACAGTTTGAGTCGCAGGGCGGAAAAGTCGAACGGCGATAGACTGTCCGCGACCCGGTTGCTTTCCGACAAAAATCGGCGATTTGTGACCGTCGCTTTCCAGACAAAACTGGTTGCACCAGCTCCGCGACAAGCGGGTATTAATGCACTGTGAAACAGCGCAGAGCAAAGAAGGCGCGGGCACACCCACGAACATTAGTTTGTTGACCGCAAGCGTTGCGCAAAATAAAAATAATAATACCCTGCGTGCCTCAGTGTTGAAAAAAGGCTGTATATAGACTATAAACGCAAGTGTTCGCGCAACGCATTGACGAGTTTCAGTATGCTTGCTGGACAAGCCAGCCAGAAAATGCCAGCTCTCCGGCTCCGTCCGAGGTTGGGAGGCTTTCGCCCCTGAATATATCGTGACAGAAAGAAATGCGAATGCCGTCCCTACTCGCTCCGCTGCCCGAATTTTTTTCCACCGCGCTTGCACTTAAATGGTAACAAAAAACACGCTGGAGTTGACTCTAGCTTGTTTATTGTTGCCCTCCGCATACAAATGCGCCGACATAAATTTCGGACAGCGGTGCGCTCATGCGCGGCGATAATCCTATTTATTTTTATTGCTCCTGACAGCGCGCTCCAGCGTACTATATATGGCAGCAAAGGTGCTCGTATACGGCCTAGGGACCCGAAATCGGCCTTGTGTAAGCGCTGACGTTACATGGACAGACCAGGCGGGGAGCTAATTCTGTTGAAAGCAGAAATCGCTTAGCGGACCGGTCGTATCCCATATCCACAAACTGACGCGCGTTTCCTGGGTCCCCTCGCTCCCCCGCATCCCACCTCTCAGGCCAACTTCCACTGCCTCCTGGAGATCGAAGGCAGGCGGGAGCGGGTCCAGGCCAGAGTCGTCAACAACAAGATCATATGCTCCCAGGCTGTGGTGAGTGCTGCAGTACAGTCTCGTTTTCTCTTAGAGGCGGCTTTCTTTGTCTTAATTCTAGAAGAAACTTTGTGGACTTCGAACGGTGTGTTATAATTGAAAGGCGGAGCGCCTGGGCAGGTCTGCTTACTTGCATTACATGGGTTTTTAACACGAACCCATAGTAAATCTCTTCCCTTTTTTCTGTCTCGCTACTTAGTGTGTGTGTGTGTGTTTTTTTTCCACAATTTCCTGGCTCCTGCTAAAGCAATGTCCCCGTTTTCTTCTTCCGCAATGCGCAGTACACGTACCAGAGTGAAATTCCAGAGCAGCAGGGGACCCTGACGGTTCTCTGGAACGAAGATGCCTTCATCGGCAAGACGAATGGTAAGTGTTTTCGCGTGTAACGATCAGCTAGCATAGGCAGTTACCATAGCGAGATCCATGACATTGGTCCGCTACCGCGCGACGCCAGTGCACACACAAGAGTGTGGTCTCGATGCGGTATGCGTATGCGCCTGCCAGCCGTACGTGACGCCATCTAGCGTCCTGATAGCAATTTACGCATGCGTAATGGAGCCCGCTGCAGCGGATCACGATATCAGATCTAGCTATCCTATAAATCTCTATTAGAACGCATCAGCGTGATACATTTGTTCCTACCTGTGTATTTATCTGCAGCGATGAGGGTACGTGGGTGGTTGGCGAACAGAGCCCGTGTGCATGGGCCTTTTTCGGTATCTGTATTCCGTACGGATGCTGACAGCGCTGTGACGTGCCATATCATGTGTCGTGTTTGTGCGCAGTGACGCTGTACAAGTGCCAGCTTCTGGGCAGCCACGGAGGTCGCGCCGACTGCTCTCTGTGCCTGACGCGTGACTCCAAGTACCGCTGCTCCTGGTGCGGAGGCGTCTGCGCCACGGCCGACTCGTGCGACCAGCCAGTCTCCACCACCTGCCCGCCGCCGCGCATCGACTGGGTACGTCGCGACCTCTTTTATCTGTCCACATAACTAACTCTACGGTGGAGGCCCGTCCTTAGAAATTTTATTGGCACAGAGCGTTAATTCTTGCGTTGTTAGAGCATCTAAACTAGAGATAGTGCGAAGGAATGCTCGGACCAGCGCAGCCAGGAGTCACGTGGCTTCCCACTTACGCTTCATCAGGTTCGCGCGTGGCCCGCGATGGCGGTGAAGTATGGCCGGTGATGGCGGTTAGTATGGCGAAATACGACGCTCATCGCCACCTGCAAGGATAACGTCGAATTATTAAGGCATGCGCGTAGCCTTACTGCGTACGCGACCTAGACGCTGACTTCGTAGAACGGAAGTGGGACGACCTGTCTGCAGATCAAGGCCGCCTTCTGGATCCACCTTCAGCGGTCTGTCGAAACCAGAACTTTCCGGTGACCTGCCACCTTTTTCGGGTCGCTTTGACTTTTCGTTACGAGATGAGTAAACCCGCTTTCGAGCTCAGCACTTCGAGGCCTCCGCGCCCTCACGGCCCGCGAGAAAGGCCACATATCCGTTGTTCCGGGATTAACGCTGATGGAACGCAGCGCGTGTGTATATAAACGGCAGCGGTGGCGGCCTTGCTTGAAGGCTAAAATTAACCACGCGGCCCACGGAGGAAGAGAAAGCAGGACGACCTAAAGTAAAAATTGTCGAGCGCAGGCCAGGAAAATCAATTGAGGAAAAAAGGCTTGGAGCTGCAGGAGGAGTGTAGGAGGGGGGAAGCCAGCCGCACCGCGTTTGTTTAACGCAGTTCCCATCCGGCGGCTGCCCTAATGTCTTTCCCCCTAATTTCATAGGGCGCAGATTAGGAAGAGTCCCCCTCCCCCGCAGTCGCGAAGTCCAAAGAGTTCGTTCCTTCCTTCACTGCGTTCTTCCGACTTTATCGAGGGCTCTTTCGCATGGCACACTCCCGAGTTGTAAGGCCCTGTCCTTTCTCTTTCTTCTTAATGTTTCGCGAATTTCTTCAACTCTTATTCTTTCCGCGTGGCTCTCGTCTTTCGGGACATCGGTCTAACGGCTCCCTTGTACTCTGTCTTCGTATTCTACCGAGCTCCGGCGACCCTCGCTGAGCGGTGGCGGTCATTTTCTCTCATGCCTTCCATCACCACTTCCTCGTCGCTATATTCGCGTTCCTTATCCCCCTTCTGTCGTTTCATTTTCGTTGTTTTTACCCTCCCCCCCCCCTCCTCCTCCTTTTGGTATACATCGCCCTCTGTTGTTCTATGGCTTGCCTCATTAATGAGGAAATCTTTTCCCCTCCGTCCTTTACTCCTCTGGCATGCTGACTTTTTTTTTTTTTTTTTTTTTTTTTTTTTTTTTTTTGCGTACACATGCATCTCCCTTTTTTCTTCAGACTGGGAAGAGCGGGTGTCCCTTCCCTTGTCACGGCTGTCGTCGTCTTTTCGCGGCGGGCCGCTCGGTAACCGCCCTTTCGATGTCCGCTGCGCTCGATTTTGTCGGACGCGTGTTCGGAGTGCATTTTCGCGGGCCGCCGACAGAAGTGGTTCCAGGCATCATCCAGTGCCAAATTCAATCGAAACCGGCTCGAGGTGTAATGAAGCTGCGCCAGTTTTTCTACCTCAGGCGACCTCTGTAAATGTGTCCTTACGCGACTTTTTTTTTTTTTTCGCATCCGGTTGAAAGATTGCATGCTTTATAAGCTCGCGCTTTATAATGGGAAGTTACAGCACATTAAAATGTGGCCGGTGTGCTCTGCCCCGAGGGTCCATTCGCGCAGCGCACCTATCCTTGCGCCTCTGCAAAGGGCTCCAACAGGTCTCCGGTGTGGGTTGCAGCAAAGCGGAGACTTGTACTGACGTAGGCGTTTTACCGGATGCCTGCCGTACACGCGCACTAGCAGGTGCGGGCCCCACCTGGCTGCACGGCGTGCTATACCTGAGGGTATGCGTCTACGTCAGTAAATGTCTTCACTCTGCTAACACCCTGTGGAGTACGTGAAACGACGTACTTTATGCACACACTTGCCATGCTAGTGCCATGCTACCAGTGGCAACAGGATCGCAGAAGGCACACACACACCGCCGTGCACTATCAGGCGGTTGCGTTTCACTCCCTACGCGTTGGCGTTGTTTCCACTGTTCGTGCACGAGGTGGGCACTGATGCCTTCTTGCAGGCGCGAAAAACTAGCGATGTCCGCTACTGGGATGGGTGCGCGCTTACGCTTCATGCCGCTAGTCGCGCACTTTAAGAGCCCCGCGGCTGCTCTGCTTTGCCTTTTGAGACCCGAGAATCAGCCGATCTAGTCCATCGTTTCAATACCGATTTTCCTCTTATCTGTCATTTTTTCTATTTGGTGTTCCGGAAGAGGGGTGTGAGATGCTCTGTTTACACTAGGTGCGTCAACGTATCGCTTTGCTTTAGAGGAAGAGAAAGAAAGGAGCGGATCGAGTGTCGCAAGAGTATTTGGTACTAGGGACTCGACGTCGCTCTTTGGCTACGTACGAGTCAATTCAATTATGCAGCCCTGCGTACTGCTGCCGGCGTTTGTAGTTTCACGCCGGACTCCACCGCGTCTCCCCGCCGTCCTTTTTCTTTTTTTCTCGGCGTAGACGGACGCGACACGAACCGTTTCTGACGGCGGCGTTGGCGCCAGCGTCTAGCGATGCATCCCCGCACGCGAAAAGTCGCCGACATGCGAGAGCGAATTATGGTAATGGCGTCTAATTGAAATGACAAACACGCCGGGGCGGCGGCTGTGAGAGAGAGAGTGTGTGCTGGAAGCAGCCTCTGTTTGCATAGCTGCTTCACCCTTCGTCCGCTTCGCTGGAAGGGCATCTGCGAAGAAGCGCGTGTATGGGAAGCAGCACCTGAGCAGGATAACACCCGTGCTGTGGTAGCCACGCTACCTGTGGAAAAGAGTATACCGATGTGGGGAGGAGGAACACGCGTGGAAAAAGCAGCTGTGCGGAATAGTGCCTCTGGGGAAGCGTTCGCGGATCGCACGCCAGACCTGTGTTTTTGCTTTCTCATCGGGACATTTTTTTTTTTTTTTTCTGTCTTGATCTCTTTCTCTCTCTCCTTGCACTAATTATGTGTATATCTTCTTGATCGCGGTGAAACGCGACCCGGCATGTCGCCCTGTCGCGCTCGCTCGAGCTTCAGCGATCGACGGCAGTGTCGACAACCCCGCAACACGGGCGCGCGCTTCGCTTCCACCTGCACTCCTTCGCGCGACGCGGTGCAGAAGCAAGGGCCGCTTCGCTCTGGAGCAGCAGCACGCGTTATCGCAGAACTTTTGGAACTTTGGTCTTGCTTTTTGTTCTTTCTCACTTCTTCATTCGTTAGATTTTCTCTTCTTTTTAGTGTTGTCGCTCACAACCGACGACGTCATATCGTGCCGGGGATGTTTAGAAATCATCCGTAGTATAACGAAAGCTCCGTTTGAATTACCCGCGCTAAGACACGTGGACTGTTGCGTCGTGATTGGTTGTTTCATTCAGGATTAATAAGGGACATATGATTCAAGTTCGTTGCTCCTCTCTGGCTTCCTTACCAGTGCTTTCGCACTAAAAGCGCTATCCCTTGCTCCATACTCTTCTTTGTTTTAAGTGCCTCTGTGCAGCCTGCGTTGTTTGATCGTGTATCTTCTGCAGCGGTAGACATTCTAGTTATGCTCCGTCTCCTGTATAAAGAACGCGTTATCTTCTGACGTGCAGGGAAGAGCCGAGCTGCCGCGGCGGGGAGCCACTTCTTCGATGCAGTGTGGAGCTAAAAACATCGTTTATACGCAAAAAGGATCAGGTTGAGTGCAAAACATCGTCAGCACGTTCCGACGAGTAGCGTCGTTCAAGCCAGCCACGCGGGCAGCTTTGAAATCAACAAGCGGCGTCGCGAAGCCGCGAATTAACGCGCGCGTTTCAGCCTAGCCGTAAGTACATGCAGAGGCAGGAATTACGGAGATGGGAGAGGAGATGCGTCTAATTGAGTCACGCGTATAACCACTGCGGCGACAGCGCGCCCAATCGACCGCGACGCCGCAAATCTAATCACGCGCGCCGAGTCCCGCGTCGCCGCCGCCGCTCGCGAGCGGGCGTCGTGAAAGAGTATATGGCAGTTCTTGCTCTTGTCGCCAGCTAGGGTACATCGCGAACCTTTTTCTCATTCTGCAGGCTCCCCCATATCTTTTTTCTTTCTTCCTTACTTCGTTTATATACTCCTTGCGAAGCGCGATGTAATCAAATTGTGGGCGCTTGTGTTAAAATGCAACCTTTTTTTTATGTTCCTACTCGCTCTGCTTGGTCGAGCCGCGCGGATTCTTAATTACCGACTCTCGACTTGACGAGTGCCGCCTTCGAGCGACAGCCGCTGCGAACAAGCTCCGCGTGTGGGCGCATGAAAGCTGCGCTCGCGCCTTTTCTTTCTTTCTTTCTTTTTTTCTTTGTTCTTTCCTCATTGGCGTGTGCGAGAGCTGCGAGTGTGCTTGCATGTTGTGTGGCTCTGTGGCTGACAGCTCTGCCCTGGCTGTTTCGCAGTCTGCGCGTGTTTTGTCAAAGCCAGCTTTTACGAGGCGAGGCGGCGTAAAAGCGCCTCGTGATTAGTTTGAGAATCAACCCCTGCCCGGCATTCATGTGCATCTTAACGGAAATCTACTTCGTGTTGGTTTCAGTTTGACTCGCTTCGGTTGTATTTGTAAATGTTTACTTTGGTTCTTTCTGCCTGGTCTCGGCTGCCTACTTATAGTGAGATTAATGCACTGGTAATTTAGTGATACATTTCAAATGAATATTCCTCAAATCTGTAGTTTTCTTATAGCAGATATGAAATTTACCGTAGTATATATTCCTTATGCTTACTATGGAGATCATGCAAAACACAAGAAATCTGTGAAAATTATAAATACAACATGAACAGAAAGTTCTAAATGCATTTGCATACTTCATGATATCATGCATATTATGTGCAAACCATTTGGATAGCAAATATGTATCACACGAGAATATTTGCAGACAAATACAAATTTCTGCGCGTCTCCCATACCATGTAAACTCGATATTGCAATGTCACACATTCCAAGTATGAAAATGTTTCACTTGGGGCTGCCATTTTTTCTCATGATGTGGCTGCCTGTTTTGAGGTGGGGATTTCAGTGGCATGTATTGTAGCAAGATGGGAGCTTGGCCACTATGCAGCATGTTGTCATCATGCTGACTGACTGTGTTTTCATTACAGATCCATCCCCTGAGTGGACCTGTGGAAGGTGGAACACAGGTCACAATTGAAGGCAGCAACTTGGGAACTAGCCGGGAGGAAATTTATGACAAGATCAAGATCGGTGGAATTCCATGCATTCCCACCGAGTACAATGTTTCTGTTCGGTGAGCACTCTCCTTCCCTCATTTCATTTCAATTGCTTCACTGCTTCGAAGCAGAATGGAGTTGAAATTGAAAGAACATTACATTTTTATCTTCTGTCCTGCATTGATAAATTCACTTCCGTTAGTGCTTTGTTAAGCAAATTTTGTATCTGCATCTACTGCGACAAGAAATGTGCACTTGTGCATACATAGAAACAAGTAGCAGAATTCTCTTCATTTTGTTTTTACTATAGTTCTTCTGTAATAGATCTAGTATAGGGCCACTGTGTTATGCACTTCGAAATGTGTGTTCCATTTGAAGTCTATATCACTCTTGAAAATGACATATCCTCGAGACTTTCCTTGTGTGCATTATACCAACATCCTGAAAGGTAGTCATGTCCTATGCTACTCTGTGTAAGACCCTTCTTTTACATTTCTGCAGCTAAAATTTGTACTTTGTACAACTCTGCACATTCAAGGAAATATTTCCAAACAGCTTGCAGCACACTACTGTTCTTAGTATAATAATAATAATAATAATAATAATAATAATAATAATAATAATAATAATAATAATAATAATAATAATAATAAATCAATCAATCTTTATTTAATGGGCGCTGGAACAACCATGTGGTCTTCGTGCTGCTGCAAAAAGAAAATGTTTTACACACACAGATAGAACACAAAAGAAGAAACAGATAACACATGAAATGAAACTTAGACGAAAAGAGTCACGGAAAGACAGAAATCAATAAGTAGCATGTCTTGTATACACGGTAAGAGAATTGTAGAACACTGCACGAAAAACAAACAAACGACGATAGATCGAGAAAAAACAACAAATAACTGTCATTGACTATAATTATATAGATATATACATAAAATAAACAACCACTCGAGACACAACAAGTGGGGGGTATCTAAAACACGGGCTAGAAGTACAGGGAAATACAATAAAGAAATAGAGTCGGATAAAAAGCAGTTCAAAATACAAACAGCTTTGAACAGGAGAAAAAGCAAAAAGTGAAGTAGATACAATAACAACAACAACAACAACAACAACAATAATAATAATAATAATAATAATAATAATAATAATAATAATAATAATAATAATAATAATAATAATAATGTGACTTCAAAGTTTTTAGTTACATTGCAGCTATAAGTCTTTAAGCTCTTCAGTGCCTTCACACATGAACATATTTGATCATAGCGGAGACACCCGTCAACACATTCGCTGTCGCAATTTGTTGCCCCCTTCTCACTGGCCAATGTGGGCTCCTTTGCAGCGTTGTCTGCCGTACAGGACCAAGTGGGTCGCCTCTCACAGCAGACGTGGTGGTCGGCAATCGTGCTGGGATCACCCAGGCAAAGGAGAAGTTCCAGTATCGGCAAGTCACAGTGCGTGACCTCCAGCCCCGCACAGGACCCCAGTCGGGAGGTACCCGCCTCTACATCAGTGGATCGAACCTCAACGTGGGCAGCAACCTCAGCGTCTACCTTGACAACCTGCCGTGCACTGTCGACAAGTGCGTCACTCTTTTAATGTGTCTAAAGCTAAATTTGTTTGCGGTGTTGTTCTATAATTTCTGCTGTTTAACCTTGCTGAAAATGAAGTACTAAGCATCATTAATTTGATAAAAACTAAGATGTATTTTTTTGCGGCAAAAACCTTTTGTTTCACTCTGAATATTGGTGTGCTCAGAAAAGTAAAAAAAAAAAATGCATTTTGCCTTTATTCAAAGTTTTCCACAATGGTTTGGAGCCAAAACTGTGTTGCCCTCCTCACAGTTACCAGTGTAACCAGAGTTAGAGAAAAACTTTTGCTCTAGTTTATTGACCTCTAGAGAGATGCTGCTATGTAGTGAGCTGTCACATTGACATAAATTTTTCTGAGCAACTTTCAACTTTTTAGAGAACTGCCCTGAGGCAATTGAGGCTGCTTTTCAGCATAAAGTAAAGTGGAAGTTTGGCAGTGATCGTTAACTATTACATGTAGCTGTGGCCTCAGCCCTTCATTCCTTTTCTTTCCGTGCTTTGCAGGACTTTGGCCAGCAACAGCCAGATCTCGTGCAAGACCAGCAAGGCAACAATCCCCAGATACAATGTCTCGTACCTCATCCTCAAGATTGACAATGCCACTTTGCACATCCCGGATCCTTTCAACTACACAGAAGATCCAACCATACTTAAAATATCCCCTCTCAAGAGTTTTGTCAGGTCAGTAGATAATTTGTGCACGCCTTTTTGTTATATGCAAGCTACAAGTGGTTATTTGTTGCATGCAACCTGTTGCACATGTGTTTATCTCCCTCTATGAGTATTTTTTAATTGATAGTTCTTGTACTGTCACAATACTACGGGCAGTGGGAAAACTCCCTCTGTGCAAATTTTTCTTTTCCTTTTTTCGAGTGTGAGTGTGTGTATACTGAATCCCGAGATGTTGCTAGGACGGACGCACGACGTTACCTGTGCAAGCATCATTACCTAAGTGAAAATGCATAATCTTCGTCTACTAATTGCTAATAACCAATTGCTGATAACAATTTCTTGTTATTAGCAATTCTTGTATTTCTTGTACATATTAGCATAGGTCCAGGCATCGCATTTTTCTAAGCAGAATTCGTTTGCACACGTGCTAATAGTTACGTCTCGCATTGTTTGCAGTGGTGGGCGAAATGTGATGGTCACTGGAAGCAACCTTCATGCAGTCCAGCAACCACGGATGGCCGTCTTCTATGAGAACCAAATACTGAATGAGACCGTAAGCTTCTTTTCCTCTCATGATTCTCTCTCGGCAAGTAGCTCTGCAAATGCTACCATTTCTTGGAGTTTACATTTTTGGCTGCAGATTCTAAATGTGCAAATGAGCAATGCTGACATCTGGCACTTGGTTCCACGCTGTACTGATTAGACATGGCGCACACAGTATTGGTTTTGAGCCCACATTTGTCCCTATGCTATTTATTGGGATAGCTTCTCAAGCCTCATTGCATTGAAATACAAGAAATGGCCTATTGCTTTTACCATTCAATTGGTCTTGTTATTTAACTCTTCTTTTTCTCTCCTGAAAGAAAAAAGAAACAGTTTTTCTTGTTGCCTCGGCAAATGTGCTTCAATGTTGAAAATGTGTTGTAGCAACCAACATATTAGGTTGGCACATAATCAGAATTCATTAGTGCCCATGGTTCCTGAATGAAAGCAGTCTGCTTGTTTCCACGGTACCTATTAATATGACGGTTATTAATATCGCTCGGTAATGATGCCTAATATTAATTATTATAAGAGCAGTAGCAGTATATTGCTCAATACAACCAAGAAGTATGTTTGCTTGTGTAATCCTATTCAGCAGTTGCCCTCAGAGTTGTTCTCATGCTTTTTCTCCAGGTATGTGAAGTGCTTTCGCCATCTCTGATGTCCTGTCCGTCACCACCCATCAACGCTGAAGCCTACCGGCAACTTCCTAGCAGCGACAGGCAGAAAAGCTACGGCAAAGACAACCACATTGGAGGCGGTGGCTCCTCCATGGGACATGGCACCACCTACAACAACGACCAGGATGCTGGTGGCCACAGGGATGAGTGGCGCTTTCGGATTGGCTTTGCCATGGATGATGTCAGCAGTGTCCTGGAGCTGCCACGCACTTTCCCACTGCTTCACTCAGACCTGGTTTATGTGCCCAATCCTCAGCTGCATCGCTTTGAGGGAGACGGTGTAAAGCTCTACAAGGGCGAGCTGCTTGTCATTGAGGTGATTATTAGCTACAGTGTTTTGTATTGCAACAGGGTGCATTGGCAGAGTAGCTCTGCTTTGCATTGCTTTTGCCCAAGCACAAACTTGTGATTAAGCAACCTTCTGCCACTCCATGCATCCATGTTTGCCTTCAGTATCAAGCAGAGTTGGTCTGAACGCAAAATGCCGTATTGCAGGGTGTGTATATTAATCGAAAAAAGTTTCAGTGATTTCAAGTAACTTCTTTGTTACTTGTTTGTTGTTTTGTTGAGGAACACTTGTGTTACTTCAAGATTCTTGAGGAAATTTTCTAGCTTTTTCTCCTGTCAAGAAGCGATTCGACTAGAGGTGGGATTCTTAAAC
Organism: Amblyomma maculatum; assembly: GCF_055883805.1. NCBI lineage: Eukaryota > Metazoa > Arthropoda > Arachnida > Ixodida > Ixodidae > Amblyomma > Amblyomma maculatum. The sequence continues at coordinate 326,856,344 of NC_139344.1, read as the reverse complement.
GCAACACGGGCTTCGAGGGCCCACTTGTAGAAGTTACAGTCGAGGCATGTTTATAAATTTGGCAGTGAGGCTGTACATTCTTTCAACATCATTGTCATAAGTTTTAAAAAAAAATATTTCGTTTTCACCTCCACATTTCTGAGGAGACAATGTATATTCAGCTGCTGAACTAGCGTCTGCACAGCCACAGGCAGTCAAACAATTGAGCTTTATTAAGAACAAAAATTGTCTGTAGCTGTGCTCTTTTTGGCTGTCTTGCTCACAATTTTGTGCTTTTGTAATCCCGTGGAATTTTCTTCTCATCCAGGGTAATAACCTCCGCCTTGCGAGCACTGAATCGGAAGTGAATGTGACTATCGGGACTCAGCCATGCAACATCACCTCTCTGGCCATGAACCAACTGCTCTGCTCGCCACCAGAAGTTCAACCTTCAGGCACAGACGAGATAGGACGTTGGACAGAAAATGGACTTCCCATGGTTGTGGTAAGCAAATGAACTCATTTTTCACTCCACCATGACTGAACAACAACCCTTATACAGATTAGTGGGCTGTGAAGTGATTAAAATATGGGCATGAATTTTGTTTGTATTGATCTGCCCAATCTGCTTCCCAGAAACTTTTATGTCTGGTAAACGGGGTTTGTATTTATGGAAATTTTGGCCATGTGAAACCAACTATACTGGAGGAGGAAAGAAGGAGAAAAATTCCTAATTACTATGATTATGTGCTAGGAAGTTTGACATCTTTAAGCTGCACGTGGGTTATGGGTGTTGCCTTAGTTGATGGTTCAGGATTAATTTCACCTGCCTGCCTGTGGTTTTATAGCACACTTTGAGTGATGGTTGCACTAAGCATTAAAACACCTGGAATATCCTGTCGCGCTTTGTAGGTTCGCATCGGCAGCAACCTCCGCTACGAGGTGGGCTTCATGCGCTACGAAGTGGCCAAGACATACACCTTCCCACCAGAGGCTGTCGCTGGCCTCGCTGCTGGAGCATTGGCTGTGGTGGTGCTGAGCGCTGTTATCTTGCTGGTGCTGCGACACAAGAGCTCCCAGGCTGAGCGAGAATACAAACGCATTCAGCTGCAGATGGACGACCTCGAGAAGAGCGTCCGCATTGAGTGCAAGCAAGGTATTGGCGAGGCTCTGTTTGCTGCTCGACTGCCGTGCGAGAAAAATTTCTGAAACAGTCACTGTTTGAAAGCATTCAGTGTGCCCAGCTCAAATGAGAGTGTCCTACACAAACAGTTGCCGGCAGCATGCCAAAGAGTGTGACAGCTTTTTAAGAACTCATTTCACTGAGACTGTTACTTTAATCGGCACTCTGAGTGCCCCATAATTGGATTGCCGAGTTTTACAGAGACATTATTGTCAGTCAACATTTCTTTCCATTAATCAACAAATTCTTCGTCATTTACATGAGTTTTTGTGGCTTAAAAGGGCACACTGCCTCAATGGTCTTCTATAGGCACCAGGTGTCAAATAGCACTGAAATCGTGTTCCTGTTTCTAATATACTGTACATGCTACGGATATGCGTGTTAAATTTCATGACTGGGCATTGCTTCTCCTTCCTTATAAACTAAAAGGAACTGTGGGAACTAGCTTATCAACAGACACTTGCACATCTTTGGAGATAGTGGCAGCTACTAATTGCACAATGTATACATTTTTCTTGCAGCCTTTGCAGAGCTACAGACTGTTGTCACTGATCTAACCAATGACCTCCAGTCTGCTGGCATCCCAACATTAGACCACCGGTCGTACATCATGAAGGTCTTTTTCCCTGGTGTCTATGATCACCCTCTACTTCAAGACAACAAGGTCAGTACTGTTGGTTAGCATTGTTTAGCAAATGCTGCCCGTAGGATGCAAGTTTGTGGACATGACTTAAATGTAATGTACTTGTCTGTATGCCATGTTTAGTTTACAAAACTGTACATACCATGGAGTAGCTTAAGTGAGAGAATGATATAATGTATATGCAGCTCCACAGCGATTGCAAAAAGCAAAGTGTCAAGAACATTCGTTTCTGTTGTGTGTGAAAAAATTCAAGCAGCACAAAAAAAAAAAAGGAAATAATAATGCAGTACCATATCGGAAAATGCCGTACTCACCAGTGTGTAAATATTTCATCCTTCTTTTTCATATCTAACACATATGTTGCCTGCACCTTTCATGCTTGCAGCTCAAGAACAATGGTATCTACAGCAACTATGAAGTGGCAATGTCCCAGTTCGAGCAGTTGATTCTGAACAAGAGCTTCCTTGTGACCTTCATCAACACTTTGGAGAGCCAAAAGTCGTTCACCATTCGAGACAGAGTGAACGTCGCTTCTCTGCTGATGATCGTCTTCATGGAGAGGCTGGAGTACGGAACTGAGTGAGTCTCAAATGGCTGCTTTCTACTGGTTAGATGATATACTGAGTCCCTTAATCATTAGGCAACCTCTTCCGAGCCCTAAAGGGATACTGACAACAGTACCATCAAGTTATTCTTTTTGGTAAAATCCCATTGTTTGAATTTCTTGTGGCCTTGCTGATGTTCGTTCAGCAGGAGGGAACACATTTGTTGCTGAAGAATTTGGAGTTGAAAATTGAATATGTGTCCCTGCCATTCGATTATAATGATTGAAAAACACAGGTGACGAGAGATGTGGTCCTTCCTTTTATCAACACATCGTTTTCTTTGCGCATAAAGCACATTTTTTTAGTGGTTTCTCACATTATGCGCAACAACATAAATGCGAATCAGCTTGTTCTTGTGGATGAGCTTGCTTTCCCACATCTCCTCCTGCTGCAGTGTGCTGAGGACATTGCTACTCCAGCTGATTGAGAGGTCTGCGACCAGCAAGCACCCCCAGCTGATGCTGCGGAGAACTGAGTCAGTGGTCGAGAAGATGCTGACCAACTGGCTGGCGCTAAGCATGTATGACTACCTGAGGGACTACGCGGGCAGCTCCCTCTTCCTCCTCTTCAGCGCCATCAAGCACCAGGTGGAGAAGGGCCCCGTGGATGCCGTCACGTACGATGCGCGCTACTCTCTCTTCGAGGCGAGGCTACTGCGAGAGCAGATCGACTACGAAGTTGTGGTCAGTCTATGCAAAGTTATTTTTTTCTCTGGGAGGCCTGCCATGCTATATATCCATTGCTTGCAGCCGGTGATTCAAGAAACATGTCATGGCATCAATGAAAGACCTTCTTTGGACCTTAGCCATGACTGTCAATATTCTGTAGTCACTATCGATCCTGTAATCGTTCCTTGTGGTTGTTTTGTACTCTTCAGGCAGCAGAGTTAATGAAACTGAAATCATGCATGTTTTGGGACGAACTCAAAATATAAGTTTATGAAAGAAGAGAATGAGGTAGTACTACCAAGGACAGGCAAGGCAGTGCAGGCGGGTCTCCTGTGCTGAGGGAATGTAGTTGTAATTTTGGTTCGTTAAATTTATGCCACTTGTTCTTTTTTTTTTCTTCAGACAATACAGGTGATCCAGGAAGACCAAGATGAGAAGATCCACTGCCGGGTGAATGACTGTGACACCATCAGCCAGGTGAAGAGCAAGATCCTGGACACCCTGTACAAAAACACTCCTTTCTCCTTGAGGCCATCCATTCATGATGTTGATCTGGGTAAGTTGTCAGCATCCGAAGTTTTCTGATTATCTGTTCGCAGAGCAGCACAAAAGGGCTTGTTAACGAAGTTTAAGATTGCCCACTCAAACTTCAGAACTAGCACGTGGTGATAAATAATGAGTTTACTGCCGTCAAAAATATTGACCTACAACTGAAGCCGGCTACTTATAGTTGTTCATTATTGTAGGTAAATCCAACCGATCCTGACAGATGAAACTTAAGTATTGAACTTGTGCTTCAGCTTGTTATTGAAGAAATGTTGCTCATGGGAGCTAATTTCGTTGCAAGTGAACCTAGGTGCATGTGATGTAGCCAAGTAGTTGAGGCGAACTAGTTTTAAACCTTGTGTTGTGTAATACAGCAACTACAGCTACATTAGCTACAGGTACTTGAATGGAGGTCTGACTTGGTGAACTTGTGTCTTGCTAAGCCATTGATCTTTTCATACTTTTTTTGTACATGCAATTTGCCTACCTGCATTATTTTCTTAGACTGGGCTGTCTTATGCAGCAGGTATGAACGAGCCTAAGCCCAGTGTAATTTTTTGCCTTTTGCAGAATGGCGCAATGGGAGGAGTGGCCATCTAATTTTGGCTGATGAAGACATGACAACGAAGACAGTCAATGGCTGGCGACAAATCAACACCCTGCGGCACTACAACGTTAAGGACTCTGCTGTCATGAGTCTAGTCATGAAGCAGAATGACAGCTTCAGCTCCAACTGTAAGTGCACCTTTGTTCGCCATTCTTGTTCTCGGAGTGCTGTCTGCTTCTTAATTTGTAGCTGACTGTATTATGCTTAGCTGTTTCATTTTTATGCTGCTCTAATGTTACTCTGTACTTTACTTTCTATGGCTCTTGACAGAGGTCAACATATTTACCATACTTGTAGATATTTTAGATACGCTTTCATTTCTGACACTTCTAGGTTGACAAACAGTATTTAAAGCATTTTTGCAATTCACTGTAACCAACTGTCTTTCATGCTAGAAAACATTGCTCATTTGCAAAGTATTTATTTAATTTCCGAGTGCTTAAAATTGGCACACTTCATGCTCACATGGTGCTAATGCTTAATGGGTACGAGGGTGATGAAATTGAACATACATGCGATTAGCAGAGTCGGGGGTAAACATACGGAAAAAGATAAGCAAGATCATCATTCCTTGAAGCCTAGTTTCGAAGGGCCATTTTATTTGCCACCTACGAGAGAAGAAAAAAAAAGGGGGTTGCTTCTTTTGCCCCTCATAAATCTCCACAAACAAATGTTCCGTAATGCCCATTGCAGGTAATGTCTCCCTGAACTCCATGTCTCCTATAGTTTCTCACTGTGAGCTTGAGCAAGGCATCAAGTACTGGCACCTAGTCAAGCCAGAGGATGAGACCATTGGCCAGCCAAAGGACATATACCACAAGGCCATTCCCGAGATCTTCCTCACGAGGCTGCTCTCCACAAAGGTAGGTGTTGCGTGAATTTATACGAAGGTAGTTTTCTGCAATTGGAAACGAACATTAACAATCTTGGTTGCTCTGTATGATCCAACCTGATGTGGCTTGTTTTGTTTGCTTTGCAGGGCACTGTGGAGAAATTTGTGGAGGATTTCTTAAAGACCATATTAACGGTGAACGAAGCCCTACCACCAGCCATCAAGTGGTTATTTGACCTTCTAGATGAAGCTGCACATCGGCATGGCATCGTTGACCCAGAAGTGCCCCATGCCTGGAAGAGCAATTGGTTAGCATAGTCATTAAGTATTCACTATTCTGCTCAGTGAACAGTACTGGGGTTTTTTAAGCATGTTACTTTGTGGATGGAGAATGGAGCTCCAATATTCGAGTGTAAAATATAACAAAGGGGGACTCTACTTGTACAGGAGAGAAAGGAGAGGAACAAAATCGGAATTGGGATAGAATCGATATGGGAGTAGATTACCGAGTGAAAAAAAAATTCTATCGCATTGCCTTCATGTCAACCCAGTTGATCACATCAAAATTTGTTTCTTTAAATTACCTTCTGTACAAGGTTCCAAAAAACATTGTTAGCTTCTCCTTTTCATGCTGAATTAAGTTTCTCCATAGTCTGTGTTCAGTATTTCACTGTTTCTAGCTTGCTGATCGGTACACCCTTGTTTTTTGATAGCAGGATTGTAGGTGTTCTATTTATGGACTGTTTCAATGCCGTTCTCCCTCCTTTGTAAGGGAACTTACTTTGGTTGTTACCCAGTGGTATGAACTCGTGTTCGAACTCAAGCACCAACTCGAGCTGCGTTGTTAGCCGAGGCCAGAATTTCATCAAAGAAGCCACTATTTCTTACATTGTTATAAGTCCCTGCCTTTTTATGCACTATGCAGCCTGCCCCTACGCTTCTGGGTGAACTTTATCAAGAACCCCGACTTCATCCTGGACGTCCAGAAGACCCCCATCGTGGACTCGTGCCTCTCGGTGATCGCCCAGACGCTGATGGATGCCTGCTCCACCTCCGAGCATCGGCTCGGCAAGGACTCTCCATCCAACAAGCTGCTGTTTGCTCGAGACATCCCCAAGTATCGGCGCAAGGTGCTCGAGTTCTATCAGGGCATTGCCCTCCAGCCCAAAGTCACCGACCAAGAGATATGCGCTGCCATGCAGGCACTCTCCTTAGTGAGTGGCAAATCTTTCATTTCAGTTCACACTTGTTAGTGGTATTGCCCCTTTCAGTCACGAGTTGTTCTCTGCAGGAACACAATTTTCAGAACTTTTCCATCTGAGCACTCCAGTTGCACATAAGATTGTGAGGTTAAAGATAATTAATTACGCGATTTCCTTCACAGTTGTTACCCAGCACTGCTTCCAGGGCACCAGTGGCACTTGGTTCGAGTCATTCCTGTCGTTGGAGGCCATTGTTTAAAGTTAAGAGATTGGCATGTTTTGAACTAACACAGGAAAATTGGAAAAATTCTCACTGCAGCCAAACCAGAGCTACAGTGAATCAGGGAGGCATTCATCATGAAAGCAGTTTCCTCTATTCATCTCGTATGTCTATTTTGAGATGAATAAATGCAAGGGATTTTTTTTTTTCTTTTTTTTTTTTTTTTTAGATTGGGGAACATTTTTGTTGCAGTTACATTTTTTTACTTGCCTCTTTGTATACAAGTCTTTCACAATGTTCATGTGTGTTCGCAAATGTGGCTGCATTATTTTAGAAGATTGTTCAGATTCAGCCAAGGAATTAGGTGTGTAGCTCTCCTGTTGACTAAGATTTACTATGCCCATGGAAGGAGACGTGGCAAATCTTGTCCTGGTGTCCTAAGAAGCTCGAAAAAGCTTTATGCATTATGGGAACAAATCACTAGAATGAAATCGACTAGCATTTCTGACATTTAAAAAATGCCATTAATGTAGTTATATGCATCCAATGAATAGTTTCATTTATAGAAAAATTTAGAACTTCTTTCTTTAGTTTCGTTGAAAATAAACTGAACGATAGTGTATAATGTTTTTTTTTTCTGAAGAGACATCCCGGTCGCACTTATTTTTGCTGTGTCATTCAAAACAGCATGTTAAGTGGTTGATTCAGCCGTAACCTGTAAAGTATTTATTTTACTGAAATCGCAGCCAAAGTGGTTTTACAGGATAACTGATAACAGTATGTGCAATGGTTTCCTGTTTTTCTGGCCAACAGCATTTCATTAGAGCCACATTGTCAGCTTCTTGCTGTTGCGCTTTACTTAATTTTGGAGGCTTCCTCTCAAATGCTTTTCATGTTAATGCGCGCATCACTGGACATGTCATGGTTTGTCAATACTTGCTTCACAGTCTGTGTTTTTTTTTTCCCCATTGCTTTCTAGGCACATTCCTCTGAATTTGAGCCTTCAGGTGCTGTCAAAGAGCTGTACGTGTACGCTGCCAAGTACAGAGAGCAGGTGAGAGGGGCTGTTTCGCTTTCACTGAGTTTTTCTTTTTTGGCAATAGCGGTAGTGCTATTAAAACAAATATTTGTGGGTAGTATTACAACTGGCGTTGAAGTAATGTTAAGGCTTGGCCAGTTTTATCACAGGGAAAAACGAAAGAAATATGTACTGCCAAATGCCAGACTAATTGGTTTAGAAGGCATCATGTTGTGTGGAAGCTCCAGGGAGCAGAAGACAGCAGAAAAAACAATGGTGACTGCCATATTAGCATTGCAAGATGGAGGAGGATGTGATTGTCATTATAAGCAGAGGAAGAGTGCACGCATTCCAGCTTCAGATAATGACAATGACGGACTCTTCCACAGCAATTACAAAGTCCCTGTAAGTGGCTATTTCAAGGCAAAAAAAGAAATGAATGCGCAGGATTTTATTAACTGCTGCATGTGCACTGACGGCTAAGTAGCCGCAACAGAGGGGAGAGATATTCCAGTAATCTTGATTATACTTGTTTATAAACTGTAATCAAAAATCAACATTCAGTTTGCCCACTATGGTTAATATGGAACCGGATATTAGAACAGTCATTTCTGTTAGCCTCTCCAAAAGTTTAGGATACAGTCGAACCTAATTGTAACGAAGTAGTACGGGGCGTGAAAGTTTGTTTGTTATATCCAATGCTTGTTATAAAAGTGCGCGCCCAAATTCCTGTAAATAAGTTTTCTAATAAAATGAAACAAAATGTGCACTAATAGGGACAACACAAAGGTGCGAAAATGCACAATTGTTAATTAAATGCTTGGTGTAAAGATGAAATCTTGCCTTTTGTTCCGTGTTGGAGAACTTTCTGTACTGCTCTGTTCTTTTGGGGGAGAGAACCTATAGCATAGACTCCCAAAGAGACATTTGGTTGTGCAGAAGGTCACCAAGTGAATGTATGGGAGAAATAAATACTTGCCACACTTCAGTGAAGAGTCGGGTAGACTGATGAGATTAGAAAGTTTTCGGGGACAGAGTTGACACATGCAGGGGGGAAGGAGTGGTGGGATAAATGAGAGGCTTTTGTTGTTGTAGAGGGTGTTGTCAGGTTCATGAGAATGCTTTTCATTTTTTTCTTTGGCATTGTGCAGGTCCTCATGGGACTCGAAGGCGACCTGCACTGCCGGAAGCTACACCTGTCCCACAAGCTACTAAATGTGGCGTGCACCCTCGAAGGCGAACAGACTTCTATGTGTTGATAACGACCGACGCCTGCACTATGCAACGAAAGCAAAAGCAGGATACGAAGCGGCTGGCCAGAGAGCAAGCTACGACTACAGAACTCTGCGTGCGTCGGAAGTTTCAGACACCGTTTGTGTGCGTGTGCGCGTGTGTGGGAATGTGCATCTGTATCGTCGTTTCTGCGTGTCTGCCCAAGACTTTCTTTACATTTATTTATGGGTTGCAAGAAGAATAGAGAGAGAGAGAGAAAGAGACTGTTTTTTCAAGAGCGGTTAAGAGGATCGCCTCTTCTACTTCTGGATACTGGAGTGGGTGGAACGACCAAACGCACAGGGACAGAGATCACACTAAAAAAAAAAATTTTTCGGTTCGGAAGCAGGGTGTCCTTTGGTGCTGTGCAGTACGCCGCGTCGTCTGCAAGTGCCGTTCTATTTATAACTACATGTGCCTCTGTGGAGAAGAAAGACACTACGGACCACTGAATGTGTGCTGCCATCTTTCGCCACCTTCCTGCGGGGTGTCGACAGTGAAGCGTGAGACTTTTTTGAAAGGGGAGGAAAATGTCACCAGAGTGGGCTGACCAGTGAGTGTCACACTTGTGTGCTGTACTTGTCGAAGCTATTTTTAAATGTGCGAACCCCATTTTACTCGTCGCATTCGAGGCGTGGCGGCGCGGGCTGCCGCAGTTGTTGTTCATCACACCCGTTTTTGTACATTTTGTATAGTAGCGCCATTTCTTGAATAGTTTGTTTGCGTGGTCAAGAGGCAACAGCCACGCACAGAGCATGCTTGATAATTGTTTGAGACTGCCAGCATTGCCCATTCTAAGTCACACTTCAGCTCTCCTGGTTTCTTCCTCTCCATTGTTTTTTTTTTTTAAACGTCTGTGTGTTTTAATAATCCTCTCAACTGTGGCATGTGGATGCAGCTAGGGCAATCTGCTCCATTCTAAGTGTCAGCCACCAATTTATTGAGCGCCTCTTTGAACCCAGTTGTAAATGTGTTTAATATATATATATACTGTACCTGTCTATGGCATTACGTATCAGAGGCAAGGATTGTGACTGTCCAGAATTGCAGAGTTCAGTGCGTTAGTTTTTTTAAATCTTCAAACGCTTAGTGTTTGTGACCAAGTTGTCCTAGCAGACTTAACAAGAATCAGGTCTCGTGACTGCAAATTATTTGTTGCACTGAAAGGAAGTGGTTGTATGTGCTGTCATAAATTAAGGCCACATCACTACGCAAAGCTTTCTGTTCTGCTGGGAGTTCTCTATGTAAATAAATAAATGTGCTGCAGTGGTTGAACATGAGAGGTGCTGAAGCTGTTTTCAAAGCAACACTGCTGTAAGAAAACAATGCCTATGTTATCTTGAAATTACATATGTGACATCTCTCGTGGAATAGTTGTTTTAGTGTCAGTACACGTTTTTGCCTGTGATACACCGATCTCGCGTAAGTGATCTGGAGGAAACCTGCACTGAAATCTTGTAGTTGTCCAAACACTACGCCGTCATTCTTTCTCGAGTTACCTGGGCTTAAATTACCACCACGTTTGCTTCAGGCATTCTGGGTAGTGCCTTTTATGTTGGCCTTTTCATTAATACGAAAAGCAAAAGCTATTGAACAATTATGATTGTTTTGAATCTAAAGTGCGCAACAGAATGTCAAAGGATGGGTCTGGCATCTAATCTTTAGTTCTGTTGCGGGTGCAAAATATTTTTATAATTTCTTAAATGTCCCTACAGATATTGCATCTTGTAAGTGCCATTAAGCACATTATGGACATGAAGCAATCATGTGAACAATGAAATATTTCTACGAGAATATATGAAGCAAATTTAGCTTTCCTATACACCATTTTTGTTGTGAGTGTTTGAACGAGGTTTCACTGCAGACAGTTGGGAATCACTTTGGCTGAATGTTGAGGGGAGAGTAGTTCCTTGCAAAGAGTGAACAGAAACCTTGCTGACTCTATCCAAAATGTCTGCATCCGGTGGTTATGGTTTTAACACTGGGAAAACTTGGCGTTACTTATGTCATAGCAGTCAAGCAAAACACGCTTCTGCACTGTTTGCTGATTTGATTGATGAAACTACAGCTGGTCCAACTACCTACGGTCATATTTTTGATACTGGCCCCCCCCTGCCGTAAAAGCTAAGGAGAAACACGATGCAAAAGTGCTGTGCAGCTGGAGCGCTTTGTCGTGTAGCGTGTTGCTGTGCTCTGCCAATAAAGAAGAATGCAGGTTCATAAATGGATTTGTGCTGCTTTCTCTCTGCATGCTAGAGGTGAGATCTCTGCGGTGAAAGCAGAGAGTTTGCTGCCCGTGTGTGCAGTTTCCAAACGTCGTGAACATTTTATCAAAACTTTTTTCAAAATTTTCAAGAAAGTATGCAAAAGATCTGTGCAAAAGCATGCAGGAAAAAAGAAGGATATTCTATAAATAATTGCTGCCTGAGGATCCAGGCTAGAATGAGAGGGAGAAGATAGCAACACAGAGAAGTAAACAAGGGTTGAGGGGGAGTCTCAGTTCAAGCAAGACCAAGGTTTCGACAAGGGGACTTGCCTTTGACTGGGCTCAGATGAGGAACGTTGGCTTGGCTTGCAAACTAAGGCTCCACCTCAACACTTGAGTTCTCTTTTGTACTAGTGCCCAAGAAGTGCTTGCAGCTGGGCGTGTTGATGCATATTCAGGAAGATACTGGAGTGCAAAAAAGAAGTACATGGACATAGATAAGAAACAGGACGAGCGCTAACTTTCAGCACCCATCCTGTTCCCTCTCTGCATCTCCTGTACCCTTTTGTGCTCTTGTGTCTATATGTGTTTCTTTGTCTCTATGTGCTTCCACACTGTTAATTTACTCAGTGGGCAGTACTTCCTACAAGGTGAGACCAGCAGTGAGAAAAGACCTGAGCTTGCAGCTTACTCATCAGCACCGTGTTTCAGTTTTTAATAAAGTACTACATACATGGTTCATATTGCCACCTGGTTTACCAGCTGGCAGAGAAAGAAGCAAGAGCTCACGCAGTTGGGAGCTCGAGCTCCAGGGAGGACGTGTCCAACCACTGAGTTCGCATCTTGGCTGCGTCGGCAAGGCATTGTGTCTCCTGTCTGCCTGAATCGGTGAGTGGGGGTTGGCTACTATTTAACTAGTGTAGCTCATTAGGCTAGGTCCTTTCCTTCCGCCTATGGCGGTTTCTTCGCCCTGGTCGACTAATCGTCCGGTGGAGTCGGTACGTTTGGATTGGGGTTACTACTGCCCTGGTTGCTTTTGTTCCGGTTGATGGTGGCGCCATTCGATTAACAAGTCTGAAGTTATTCAAGAGAAGCTTGGCTCTATTACCGAAGCGGACTTCTGTACTCTGAGCGGCAAACTGACCAAACTTCTTTGATGACTCCATGGTCCGGCACACCTATTCGCACCGCTGATGCATGATACGTAGTCACCCCGATAGGACAGTGCACGGCTCGGGTACAAATTCATGACACCACGTTTGTTGTTAGGTGCCTTGTGCTCCAGGAGTGTTCACGCGACTTGATACTTGATGCGGATTTTCTGCGGGAGAATGGAGCTGCCTTAGGCAACGTACTGCCACGTTTCAACTCGGTCATTCAACAGAATTTCCATGCAAAGTGTGTTGATTATCGTAGTTAAATAGCGCAAAAAAGAAAAAAAAAATGTCTATCCGCTGCCCCGCATCGACGACTTCCAATTGACAGACTTTGCCGCGCTCAGTATTTTTCATCCATTGACTTGAAAAGCGGCTACGGGCAGATAGAAGTAGACGAACGGGACCGTGAGAAGACGGATGATGGACTCGGTCCTCGCTGGCCTTAAATGGCAGATTCCATGTGGTTGGTGCACACGGCGTCATGCCTGATCCCGATAAAATTGTCGCCATAGAGAAATTCCCTGTTCCCACGAACAAGAAGAGTAAAAACATTTCCTGGGTTTCTGCGCCTATACTACCGCCACTTCATACCTGACTTCTCCACGATTGCTGATCCGCTGGTGCGTGTGACACGTGACGATATACCATTTGTCTGGTCCTCCGAGCAACAAGAAGCTTTCAAGGAGTTGCGCAGATGGCTACAAACATCACCTATACTTGCGCACTTCGACGAGACAGCTGACACCGCGGTACACACTGGTGCCAGTGGCGATGGACTCGGTGCTGTACTCGTCCAACATCAGGCTGGCATCGAAAGATTGATAGCGTACGCAAGCTTCACTCTTTCTCGTGCTGAGCGGAATTATTCTACATCGGAAAGAGTGCCTGGCCGTGTGAGTCACTGTGAAGTTCCGGCCCTACCTCTACGGTCGCCATTTCAAGGTGATAACCGATCACCATTCCCTGTGCTGGCTGGCGAGTCTTCGAGGCCCGTCTGGCAAGGTGGAGTCTGCGGTTGCAGGAATTCGATTACACAATTGCCTATAAATTTGGGAGAAAGCATGAAGACGCCGACACGTTGTCACGTGCTCCTATAGACCAATACTGATCTGTGACGTAAGCAAGATGCGGTAGCGCTTCTGTCGCCGGGCTGGGCCGACTGGGGGTGAAAAGTAGGGTTAGCGCCCATAGGAATACATGGAACAGAAAATTTCAAAGCAGTTTTCTCATTTTACGGGGCACTTATGATGTCGTTATTCGGCACAGAGCAACCATGAACATCCTAGAACAGATCGTGAAAGTATGAAATCTCATTACCGAGGCGAAGTATATTTAAAACACCGCGACACGTATGGGGGTGCGAAATGGGAGGGCGACCCATAGAAACACATGTAAACAGAACTTGCGCAACACTTTTCTCGTTTCGCGAAGCATCAGAAGTGGTGGCCGCGGTCGTTAAACGTTGGCCAGCGCTTTGAAGAAGTGTGTGGCAAAGTATGCTGCTTCATTGCAGAGGCAATCTGCTTTTAAAACCCCTCATTGTCAAGAATCTGAGTTATAAATGCATTGCGGTAGTGCGGCCCATACAAAACATATTACGATTCTCAAAGAAGCTGACTCAAAGAAGGCAAAAGTAGTCGTTTGTTAAGAGCTTGTGCATTCTTTCAAGACCATGGATATACGTATGCAACAACATTTCGCGTCTGACATCTCTGTAAAGCATATTTATCAATAAATATATGCGGCGCGTTTGAGGTGACTCGTCCAAGCTGCGTTTATTATTATTATTATTATTATTATTATTATTATTATTATTATTATTATTATTATTATTATTATTATTATTATTATTATTGTTATTTTTTTCTTTTTTTTTGTGAACGTCTTGTGCCACGCCCCGACATCATGTTGCATGGCGGAAGAAAAAAAAAATCCAAGTGCTGTCGAGGCGCATGACCCGAGTAATGATGCCGTCGACACAGTTCATTTTGTATATTGAGATTAATAAAACGCAAAATAACGGACACGGCGTCATTCCGTTCTGAAAACATCGATCGTGGCTAAGTAGAGACGGCAATAAAATGAATGCATACGTAGGTCAGTCGCGATGCTATAATGTGGTGGGTAAGAAGTAAATATTTTGAGAGGCTCTATATTCCGACGTTCGTGCACACGCTGGATGGCCTGTGCCGTACGGAAAGGAAAAAATTACCGACGATTACGTTACTTCCTAATGCGAAATTTGAGCGCAGCAAATAAGCTGTTTCACCTTTTCGATAGATTGAGGCAAATAAATCAAACAACACATGTATGCGCTATCACAGAATTTTTTTTTTTTATTTTTCACACGTATTCCTTTAACAAAGACTCCACTAACAGTTCTTGACAGGCATGAAGGAAGCTTTGTGGTCGGAGAAATAGACTGATATATGTTCGACTTGGTACACCAATGCTTGATTCTCAAAGACGAGATCTATACAAGTGCCTCGCGAGGTTGTCACAGCCGTGGGACGCGTTACGAGCGAGAGGAACGGGATGTTCTCCCGCATAAGTGTGAAGAAATTCCTGTTTGTCTTTATGTCAACATTAAAGTCCCCCACTACTAACATCGGTGTGGATCGATGGACGGTTAATGCGAGTTGCAGGAAGTGCACGATGTCTTTCGTGAGTGCCGTAGGGGCGAAGTAGGCAGCTACTACCAGCAAGCCGTTGGGCAACTTTGCGGCGCACAGTTCGCCAACTTCATGTGACGTGCCAAACATATCGACTGGTATTGCAGAGAGACCTGTGCGCAAGTAGCACATATACAGATCCGCCGCCACCGATCTGGCTCTCTGATTGCCACCGCACAGGGGTTGCATTGGAGGAGGAGCGAAGAAAGGAATTAAGTTCGAGCCGGCGCTTTGACAACCGGAGACTCGCAGGAAGAGGGGGGAGGGGGGGGGGGCGTGTACACCCAGCGGCAAACGATGGGGGCAGAAGCGCGCGCAGCAAGCGGACAACGCGATAAAGGGAGGAGGGAAGAGATAGCAGCGACTGACTGATGCTGCTGACGCCGATAGTGAGTCAACCCCAGCTGCGGAATTGGTTTCAGGGACAACGCCGCCGATGCCGACGCAAACAATATGATACCCTCGCTTCCGCAGCGCCAAGAACCAGGTCTAGCCGTGGGAAGGTGGTCACGTATTCGTCGACGTGCCGGGGCCTACGTGAAATAACCGGCGCGTCGGCAACTGAAGAGCACCCTATCCGCCACACAGGAACAGGGGGGGGGGGGGGGGGGGGACCCTCCCCACCTCTTTCTGCATGGCGGCGACGGTGTTCTATGCAGTCACGTTATCTTGACTCTCTAGCGGCGTCAGCGGCATCCAGCGGTATCAGTCGGTCGCTGCTAGCGCTGGGGGGATGAAAGGGGGGCGGAGCTGGTTACGAGGCCGACGACGACGCCGACGCCGACGCGAAACCCAGGAACGGACGCCAAAGAGCTGCGCTCTAAAAAAAAAAAAGAAAGACGAGGATGCCGCACAGAAAGCGCAGAACGATATATGAGAACCATCGAGATACCACGGGGGCAAAGACAGTAAACGAAAAAATAGCTAACTGGCATATATGCCCGTTGATGACCTTGCGTGCACCCACCTGATTCAATATAATTGTAGGCCTCCAGGGACTTAGTTGTATGCCTGGACGATCTTTGCAGTGAAGCCACTCTCTAGAAATACGCTACAATGTTTGCCATGCCCAATGGTGGCAGAGCGTTCGTGTCAGTTCAGAGAACTTCCCAATGCGTTTCAGGCTAGCAAATTGGTCCGGGTGCACAACGCCGCCAATGTACAGCTTTTCGTTGTAGCGCTGTTAGCCGATTCCGACAAGCTTTTCACGCAGTCCGACATTGCTGTAGCGCACAATACATTCCCCTGCAAGTACTGCACGTCTGACGATCTACGGGATTGTTCACAACACGATAAACTGACCGCGCACAGTTGCAGACGACCACGCACCGCCGGCGCCGTCGCTAGCAGACACTCCGGAGCTGGAGGCGGCGGGTATCGCCTGCTGCGCCGTCGTCTGCTGCCATGCGCGATTCACGTTCGGTCCATATTGTCGTATGGCGTTTGACATTTGTTTTTTAAACGTAATTCTGTCTAGGATGTATCATTTGAGCAACAGTATTATCAAGCTAATTTACTCCATGCGGCAGCATAGCAGACTGTAAACAAAACTGCGCGATTCGCATGAGCCTTTTGGGGGCATCCGGATTCACAACATAGATTTTTTGAGGAGTTTTATCCGCAATGACGCAGCATACTTTGTCACACATTTCTTCAAAGCACTGGCCAACGTTTAACGACCGGCCACCACTTCTGGCGCTCTGCGAAGGGAGAAAAATGTTGCGGTAAGTTGTGTTTACATGTGTTTCTATGGGTCGCCCTTCCAACTCGCAGCCCCCTACGTTTCGCGGTGTTTTAAAAATACTTCGCCTCGCTAATGAGATTTCATATTTTCACTATCTGCTCTAGGGTGTTCATGCTTGCTCTGTGTCGAATAACGACATCATAGACGCCTAGTGAAAAAAGAAGACTGCTTTGAAATCTTTCGGTTCCATGTATTCCTATGGGCGCGATACCCTACTTTTCTCCCCCAGTGGGCTGCCGCGCCGCGAGCGTCCCTTTGTTTGTAAACACGGTGTTGGTCTATAAAGAAAGGTGATGACGGGATGGACGGGAAGACAGATGAAAGTCGTTTCCTTGGTATAATCAGTGACACACGATTGATGGCACGATCGTGCCATCAATTGTGTCGACAGTGAGCAGACAACGAACTCCGACTCCGTCCATCTGGAGGGTCGTACTGCTGACGTGCCCCGTCATATTTCCAGATCTCTCTCTTCGTTTTATTTGCGCAACGGTGTTCTGTTCAAACGTAACTAAAGTACTGGAACTCGGCCCTATTACCTCCTTGTTCCTTCAGATCTGCGTGACGACATCCTTCTCGCTTGTCACGACGAACCAGCCGCCGGACATTTAGGTTTCGCCTGCATGCTTGCTCGACTTCGTCAAGCCTACTAATGGACAAAACCTGATGCCACTGTTCACTAGTACGTCATGGACTGCCGCCAGTGCCAACGCCGTAGGTCACCACCGCCCAAGCCTGCAGGTTTGCTGCAGTCAATTACACCACCTGCTACACCTTTCGACCAAGTCGGTATCGATCTTCTGGGCCCCTTCCCTAGGTCTGCAACCGGTAAGAAATGGGTGACGGTTTCAACCGACTATTTAACGAGGTATGCGGAAATTAAGGCGGTGGAACGGGGCACTTCTTCCGAGATCGCCATTTTTTTCATGCACCAAATCGTCTTGAGGCATAGTGCGCCCAATCGTATGTGATTACTGACAGAGGCACAGCGTTCACGGCATAGCTTATTCGAGACCTGTTCGAACCCAGCCACACAAGCCACCGCAAGAATACGACATATCACACTCAAAGTAATGGGCTGACGGAGAGATTAAATAGGACCATCGCCGGTATGATCTCGATGCATGTGGACGTGCAACACAAGAACTGGGATGAAACTCTTCCTTATGCGACATACGCTTATAACACCGCCAAGCAAGAAACGACTCGGTTCACTCCGTTTCGTCTCATCTACGGAAGAGACGTCCAGACGATGTTGGACGCCATAATACCGTGCACTTCTGAAGATAAACCGTTGACACTGGAAGCTATTTTCTCAACGCGCTGAAGAAGCGCGCTAACTTGCACGCTTCGTCATTCATGATCAGCAGTCTGTGGATGCGCGCCGGTACAACCTTTGACACCGGCACGTCAGTTATGCACTTGGGGAACAAGTTTGGGTTTGGACCCCAGTGAGACGCCCGGGACTGTCGGAAAAATGGAAAAATTGATGTACCGATACTTCGGTCCCTACAGAATACTGCGCCGTCTGAAATGTGTCTCATCGTGTACGGCTTCTATACATGTTCTGGATACTCGGCAGTCAGTGAATTTTGACCAACACAAATAGGCCAGCCATTGAGTTCCCTTTGAACCTAGTGGGACAGCCTCCTGCAGGGGTGGGACAGCTGCGCCTATATTGTGCCATTTTTATACATATGCAGTTTGTTCAATGCGCTGCACCAAGTAACATTAAAATGAACGAGGTTGCTCCAGGCAAGCTCGTCACGATACTTTTCCCCTTGCATGTCGCGTCTTCCAGGATTGCCGAACATTCGAAATGGTCTGCGATAGCGGTTGCTATTCCATTCGTGAACCTTTATAATCTATTTGTTTCTGCCGACAGCCGCTGGCGTGCGGGAATTGTACTGTGCTTGAGTCGCAAGGAACGATCTTGTGTTCTTTATTTACTCCCACTGTCGCCGAGACCAACGGGGCTCTATCATTTTCCTCACATCGCGCAAAAAGCACCGAGTATCTCGAATGATTGTGGCCATTCACGTCTGTTTCTGCATCGTTCGAGGCTAGTCCCCTTGCTTGCTGTTATCAGCACCACCGAATTGTTTAGTTCTTTTGTGGGCGCAATCAGCCCAGGAGTTAATTTCAGTAAAATTAATCCCAACCTCTTTTATTGTTGCCCCTGGCCTTGTCACTATCACGTGAAAATGTGTTTTATCAGTGAGCATGTCACAAATTGAAGCACTTTTTTTGATCGACTGTCAGTTTCAAATTATCGACCTGTTTTCATAACAAGCAGTTGCTGTAAAATGTTGGAGCATATTGTTGCCGGCTACCTGTGAAAGTTCTTGAATGATCATAATCTCTTGTCTGATAATCAGCACGGGTTTAGGCAGGGGTTATCCACAGTTACTCAGACTGTTCTATCTGTGCACGAATTTGCGCGTGTGCTTGATATGTCCGGGCAAACATATGATTTTCTTTGACTTCAGCAAGGCGTTTGATAAGGTGCCACATGGAAAACTTCTGTATAAGATGGAATGTATGGGTGTGCCCTTTTTATCATCCGATGGATTGAAGCCTATCTTAGAGAGAGACGTCAATATGTAGAAATTAATAAGACCCCTTTTAGCGTCCTCAGTGTTCAATCCGGGGTACCGCAGTGAAGTGTGCTTGGACCGCTGTTGTTCTTAATGTATGTAAATGATTTAATTAGTGTTGTACCTACCGATGTATGTTAAGTTACTCGCAGACGACTACGTTGTGTTTAAACAAATTTCATCCGGAAATGACCACAGCTCTGTACAAAAAGCAATTTTCGCCATTGATCAGTGGTGTCTTAAATGGGCTATGGAACTTAATATTGCAAAAAGTGTTCTCTTATGAATAACAATAATAAAAAAAAATCTCATTTTGCTTCCTTACTTTTTTCACGGCAGTACGATTTTGGAAGTTGAATAATATAAATATTTAGGTGTAACTCTTGACAATAGTTTAAAATGGACAGCGCATATTACTAATATTTCTACAGCTGCATTACGAAAGCCATGAGTTTTACGAAGAAAGCTAAAAACTGCCCCGGCACATATAAAAAAATTAGCTTATGAAACTTGCCTACGGTCTTCACATTCAACGCTTCAGTAGTTTGGGACCCGTACACACACACACACACAAAAAAAAGATATAATGCTTCTTGAAAACGTCAACAGGAAAGTTGTTTGGTATATATATTCGGAAAATATAGAAGGGAGGATTCCCTTACACAGTTAATGAATTTAAATAACATTCATACACTGGAAACCCGCAGAAAGATTGCCCGATGGACATTCCTCTTTAACAGTTTAACAGGAAAAGATAAACTCAAGCGTCCAGAATTCCTTAAGCGCCCACTAGTGAGAAGGACTCGCCGTGTTAATGAGCATTCACTTATTCCTATTTTTTGCCAAAACTAACAGTCTTAAATTCAGTTTTTTCCCTAGAACAGTGGAAGATTGGAATTTGTTACCAGCCTCACATAATTTTTCCGATTCATTACAACGTCTATTTACCTGCTAATTTTGTGTTATGTATATTTTGTATTTGCGTGCTGCTAATATTGTATAACTTTTATTCTTTTCATTATGTAACAATGTGAATTCACTCCTGCCTGGGCCTAGCAATGATCTGCAGAATTTTCCAATAAATAAATAAATAAAATAGCAATAGCCGAACTTGCAACCGAGGAAAAATCGCCTCAATTTTCTCTCTCCTACAACTCAATGAAGCGTCACATCCGAAGGATAGGAATCACGGGAAAACACAAAATTTTCAAAAACCTTGCCACATCTTACTTCGATAACACTCCAAACGAGAAAGCCCGTGTTTTTCAACACGTATCTACAGGAGCTACGTACTCATATTAAACACGCAAGAGCGCATGTTTCATGGCACCAGCCAAATACGAGCGTTGAGCGAGTTTTGCTGTGCGCAGCACCCTCTTTCAATAGCATGTCGTTCAGAAGGCACGAATTCGAAACAGCACATGCTACCCGTTTATATTTTATCATCCGAACAACAATATCGAGGGAGCAGCGTTACGTCAGCCACTTTACACTCGCCGCCGGGGACCATGCATGCGGCCACCAATGGCGGTCATCACCGCGCCGCCGATCGTCCCCATGCTTGCTGCGCAGGCCGTCGGGGCTGCTTGGTTACTTTTCGCAAAGACGGTACATTTGGCATGGAATGATTTACTAACAAGAAAGAGCGCAGTGAAAAGTTTTCACTTGGCTCTCTTTCGAGCAGTGATTGCAGAAGCGAAAACGCTTCGCCCCAGCAAACGCCTGCAAGCGAGCAAGAACAGCACGCACACCAAAATTTCCCCTGTCTATCGGTTCATAGGGAGAATTCTGCCGTTGCGTCGGGCCAGACGCAGACGGACGCAAAGCAAAAAGAAAATGCCAGACAGCTTGAAACCCAGCGCCAAAGTGCTTCATCATGGCTCCGGCCAGTGCACGTGATCAACAAGCGGACAGTCGAGCGGACACGGAAGTGCTAGCGGCCCGAGCAATGAACCAATCATTGCGAATACGAACATTTTGCCGGTTACTGCGCATGCCCACCTCTGGTTTCGTGACAGACCCGCTCAAAAAGAGCGCCATATCGTCTTCGCCGCCGCTGTTGCTTGACGCGCCATATTCATTTTAGCGATATTCGCCACTGTGCTGATTGTGACTGTCTGGACGCTGGCGGCTGGTTGCCGTCGTTTTCGTCGTCGGCACGGACCGCTGGAGAGGCAGTTACACACTCCTGGCAGACCAAGGAGCGGGATTATACCCGAGCTAGGCCATCGGCTTCGACGGTGAGTGCGGGGTTGGGCTTCGCCGGTGAGGTCGGCTTGTGTCTGTGAAGCCATGCTCTTAACTGCTCACATTGGATTAATGGCATTTCTGCTACCATAACTGTAACATGAAATCAGCTCAGTGCTTGGTTTAATGGACAGATGCCATTGGGTCTTTTTTCCGTAACGGAACCACGGTGGGAAAGGGGAAATCAGGGCACCCGCTGGTTTAGATGACACTAGTGCAGGCATTGAGTAAGCCAGGAATTGCCGCAACTTGCCTCGCATTTCGCCGCTGTCTCAAGAAAGTTTAGCGATGCGAGCTCGCTGCCGTTTCCGTCACAAAATAAGTAGCCGTTCGGAAAGTCTGTGTTCCGGCCACCATGTCGTGCGGAGGATCTATTTGCCTCTATTTTATCAGATGACATTCCTGAGCAATAAGCACTCCCGCCCCGCTTCTGAATAGAAGCGTGTACCGCCATTTGTCGCATGCTCCTGTCTCTGTTGCTACTGAGCCTCTTGTGATACCACTGCCATCGCCAGATTTGCCCTCGTTAGGCCTCGTCACACTAGCGAGAAAATTCTCCCAGCGACGTAGCGTTGACAACGCTCACGCTATTTGCCTTTTTTTTTCAGCTGCGTTTGTCATGTAATGTAGATGGGCTGAAAGAAGACGTTAACAAGAAGAGTGGAAAGGGGGACAGTCACATAACGCTAGCGGAGATGAGAAAGCGCGCGCTTTTTTCCGCGTCGCCATCTTGTTCTCCTGCAGCCCGAGCAGCCGCCGCGTACCAGTCATTGAACTTGAGCCCCGCGTCGCCATCTTGCTGTGCGTCATCCGCCGCCTCCGCTTGCGAGTCATTGAACTTGGACTTGCATCATGGTTTACGGCCAGCTCCGATTCACTCCTCCTTTCTGCAGAAGTGGAAAAATAGACGCCAACCTCATCCCTCAACGGAACGTTAAAAAATTTAGTCAGAGGGAAAAAAAAAGAAAGTCAGCTTCTGCGGGAAGCGGCACGCGGGAAACGTCTTAGTTGCTCGTTCACCAGCTAATGTGAGCGTGCCTTTATGTGTGTTTACTCTGTGCACGATTTTCATGCTTTCTTTCATGTTTTGCCCTAGGCATAAATTGAAGGCGAAAACCTTTTTGACTTATGAGCGGTGTGACAGAGAGTGCCTTAACGGAAATGTCGGCAATCGATGTGAGCTAAAAATGTGTGCGCATTGAAATCTTCATGGTATATGTTATGTGCTAATTAAGGATTGCAAAAAATGTTGACTGATATATGAAATCAATAAACGTAATAGTATATAATGATAATAGAAGATAATTAACTACAGTATTAGACAATGGTGGTGAAAATAATATTGGTAGCGTTTTTTTTTTTTTTTTTTTGCTTATTGTGAAGTATGAGCTCCGGCGGTCTGAGCGGCAGCGGTGAGAACAAAAAAAAATTGTAAGCTCATGTGCGCAGCGCGTTAGAGCGCTATGCTCTATCAGGCGATTTTTTTTTTTTTTTTTGTGTGTGTGCGCGCTTGATTAAGCACTTGCTTATACATCTCGTTCGGTCGAAAAGTCCTCGTCATAGTAGTAGTCGGCTCCGCCTGTCGGGAATAATCGAGGGCAGCCCAAAAAGAATCGCATATCATCGTTATTTGTGGTTCTAGTGAGTGATGATTGATTGGTGTGTGATAGAAGATGAGTTGATGAGATTAATTTACTTAAGTGCTTACTTTACGTATTAATTAATTGATAAATGAAAGAGGGGGTTCAAGCATGTCAAAATGGTTTGTCGCTAATAAAGGAAATTTAGAATGTGTAATTTATAATGCATCAATTGAAAAAAAATATGCGTTCAAGGTGTCAAATTGCTCAGAATGAAACGGAAATGCTTGCTGTTGCTAAATAGCAGTGTATAAAATGTAAATATACAAAGAAAAATAAATATTGTAGGATGGGGGTTTATTAGAGGTACTGGGCGATCTAGAAGCCCGTCAGGAACAGTCCACGTATGCGTAGGCCACGGTGCAAGATGTGGGGACACAGCGGGCCGCGCCGGTTCCAGACTTTAGTCCCCTAGTTCGTCTAAGCCGTACGAGATGGCAGCTCGCTCAGCGGCCTGTGACGTAGTGGGAGGCAATGCTTTCCTATGGAGAATACACGCTTTTTGGGGGCCATTTTGTCGTAAACTGTAGCCGATGATGAGAGAAAAATATTTTTACCGCACTGTTTTTGTCTAGGTCCATTATTAAGCGCAGTTTTGTGAATCTTCGGCTTCGTGCATGCTTAAATAAAAGCGCAGAAAGTGAATAATTTTTCGCGCGGAATTTGAACCTGCTGCACGAATAAGCGGCGGCACTTTTACAACAAATCATTAAACATTGGTCGTTTCGTTTGTTCTTTGATTTTGCTTCTTTGGCTCGGGCATCAGTGTGCCCGCTCATTTTTTCGCCCTCTCCACACGCACTCATTCGACCCTTAGTTTGCTCCTTACTTTATCCCTTCCTTAAATTAGAGGTCCTTAACTGGGTTCTGCTAGCTCCCACTGAACACCCCCTCCCACTCACTTTCTCTATACCATTACTTCTCTTTCTTTGCTCCTTTTTTCCTTTCTCTCTTTCTTTTATCCTAAGGGTACAGGGTACAGTAAAGAGGGGAAGAAAATTTCACAACAATGGAGAAAGAACACCAAGAATAACTTATACAATACAAAACAATAGAGGTAAAATTATGGTTACTTTTTCTTGAATCTGCATTATAGATTGACGAACAATAATATGATGTGGTGCGCCAAAGCAGCATATAAGTCAGTTGATGAACACAAACAGATTACTCAGCGCGGTAAGGAACGTTTTGAGCTGGATGGGAGTATTGATGTTCGTTAAAAATGCGGGCAAGAAATTCCATTAATTGCTAGGTTGTTAGAAAATATGGTTGTATACACATGTCACCGTATTGCAATGGCGCATTCAGGCCTTTCGTGGTTACGACGATAAGAAATGAATGGTGGTGTGCGCGTACGGCCCATGCACAGGGACTAGTTCATTGAAACCTATTTTAGAGCGTAAATATTTCATTACCTAGCTAGTCCCTCGCTTGATCGTCGTCGGTGTAGGCCAAGATGCTGTGCGCCGACGGCTTGTTATGAGAACGGAAGCACCGGCAGCCTACCCGGCGAACTTGGCAGCGTGCCAACTCGCTTCTTCATTGCCCGCATGTCTAATGCCCGGTCAAGATGTGCAAAAGGGGCACGGCGGGCGCAAATGCTTACGCGTTTAGGGGATATTGATGGTGGTGGGGCTTGTTGGAGAAAAAAAAGCCTTAAATCACGGCAGCATTTGTTTAGGTTTTCGTGCACGTGAATCGTCCGTACTTTTGTTCGCTTGCTTATCCCATTCGTCCCTTCAGTCGTTTGTACGTTAGCAATTTCTTTGATATATAAGCAGTACGAGACGCTATTGAATTTCCTTCGTTAAGTGGTTGAGAATACCCTACAAAATTATTTATATTTTTCTCCCATTCACACGAGGAATTCACTTTCCCTGCCCTATTTACGCTATCCAAAGTGAGAAAACTGTGCTTCCAGAGCGCCTTGGAATGAATGACCATGACCTAATGGCTGAATGATGTGCTGCTGACTCCACAATATGCTCACTCCAACTTCACCCTTTTCTTCGCTTCGTTGTTACAGGATTTAAATTACATCAATAGTATTGACAAACCAATAAATTATTTTGGGTTTCGCTTCCGCAGTGATGCAATGCGCACGACTTAAGAATAAAGTGCTACGCTGATGCTCCTGGCGACGGCCGAGAAGCAGTTCGGGCCACGCGAACGGCTCGCGCAGGCGCATTGCAATATCAGCTGGTTGCTATCGCAACGGCGCCGTTGATGTATGTGTTTTTTTTCTTCTGGCGAAGATTTACCGCTACATCGGCGCTGACGCTGTGATCAGCGGTACGGTTCGGAGGAGCGCGGCTGGTACTTTATCTAGAAACTTGCGTTCAGTACCTCGCCCGTGCTATGTCCCCACCACGTAGGCCCAGGGCTGGATGGATGGATGGAATATAGGAGCGTCCCCTATGAAACGGGGTGGTAGCAGTTGCTATCATGCTCATTTTCCCCCCTATATCTTAATTATTGTTTTAGATTAGTTAACTATACCATCATTAAGTGTATTGAATTTTTGTTTCTACGTTACTAACATTATGTCCCTTTTCTGCTTTTAAGCCACCAATCTTCCAGTCGTTTCTTGCTAGTTTCCACCGCGGGTTTATTCACCCGGCTACTGGTATCTCTAAACTCCAGAGCTTGAGGAAGAGTGACTGCGCCTGCATCGACTGCCGGATGGATACCATTACATTCGAGTATAATATGGTCAATTTTTTCAGCGGAGTTACCACATACTGCACATGCGTCATCTTCATTGTTAAATTTCTTTTTGTAGCTGCGTGTTCTAAGGCATCCTCATCTAGCTTCAAAAAGTAGGGCACTCTTGAGTTATCAAAGTAAGCGCCTTCCTGATCTGCCTTTTCCAGTTTCGGTATAGTTTCATACTCTATTTCTTTTCCATAGAATTTATCCAATTTTTGCATTCTGTGCTTTTCACCTGTTGCTTAACGCTCTCTATTTCTTCGCCCTTGTGACCAGCATACTTACCGGTTAGTTTCCTAGTTCTTTTCCTCCATTATGAATCAACGCTTTTTAGGTATAGGTATTTAAATACTTTAGCTGCCCATCTGTTACTCTTCAATTTCCTCAGGCATCCCTCATATAATATTTTACTCTGAGCTTCCCGTACTTCGAAAGATGCCCAGCCCATATCTCCTTGTACCGCCTCATTTGTGGTTTTGCCGTGGGCACCCAGTGCTAATCGTCCGACGGCTCTCTGATTTATTTCTAATGTCAACTGTACCTCTAATTTTAGGCACAAAACCGCATTTCCGAAAGTAAGCCCTGGCACCATAATTCCTTTCCAAATACCCCTCAAAACCCCATACCTGTTGTATCCCCACAATGCCGTATGCTTCATTATCCCGGAATTTCTTCGCCCTTTTGCCTTAAGTGATTGCTCATGCTTTCCAATGTATGCCAATCCTTCGTTTACCCATACCCCGAGATATTTATATTATGCTACTCTGGGTATTTAATGGCCTTGTATTGTAAGACCCTGATCAGTTGAGCCATTGAAAATCATCAGACCCGACTTAACTGCGCTAAAACTGAAGCCTAGAGCGTCCCCTTCGTCTCCGCAATGCTTAACTAGAGTTTGCAATTCTTCCTGACTCTCAGCTAGCAGCAAAATATCGTCTGCGTACATCAAACCGGGAAGGCGCTGCTCTACCGCCTTTCCGCCTAATCTATATGACGAGTTAAAACCTAAGTTACTTTTTTGTATCCTCCGTTCCAGGTTTATCATATAAAGCATGAACAGCAGCGGTGATAGAGGACAACCTTGTATTAATTATTTGCATACCTTGACTGCTTGCGTACTTATCCCTTCCCATGTAATTTCTAATTTGTTATCCCTGTATATTTCCTGTAGAAGCTCTGTTATCTCATAACCGATACCTTCTTCTTTTATTATATTCCACAGGAGTTCCCTGTTTACGTGTCGTATGCCCCGTTTACGTCCAGGAAGGCCAAATACAAAGGTTTATTTTCTACTCTAGATATTTCGATGCATTGGGTAGGCACGAACAGGCTACATCCAAGCGCCTACCATTTCTAAAGCCGTTCTGAAGTTCTCCAAGTATCTTGTTACTTTCTACCCATGCTTGCACCTTTAATTTCACCGCCCGCATGGCCAACCTGTACATAACAAATGTTATGGTAATCGGCCTGTAGGATTTTAGGTGCATCCTTTCTCCGTTCACTTTATAAACAAATTCATTTCACTCTGCCGCCAGCTGTCCGGAATTTGCTTATTCGTTATTACTTTTTCCAAAGCTTTTAACAACGTTTCCTTACTTCTTGGACCAAGTTCATTAATCAGCTTGATAGAAATTCCATCTATTCCTGTAGATATGTTTTTAGGAATATTTTTTTCTGCCTTTTTCCAGTTTAGATTAGTCAGTTCTAAGCTGCTTTGTATTCTGCTATCTTGCGTTGCTTCCTGATTTGCGGAGATTACCCTATCGTCGTTCTTAAATGACTCGGCTATAACTGATGTAATGTAGTTCACTGTGTTGTCTCCCTTTAAAAAATTTCCCTCGTTATCTTGAATCCGGTCCTGCTTTCTTTGATTCTATTTAGCTAGCTAGCTTATATAGTTCCAGAATTTTCTTGGTCCGCCTCTAGTAGCGTCGTGTATGTCAGCCATCCAGCGATCGGTGGACTGCTTTATTTTACTTTGGACGAGGACCCGTACATCAAGTTTCTTTTGTCGATATGATTCCCATTTTTGGTCTATTTCCTCCTGAGATACCTGTGCTTTCTTTGCCTCTCGGTGTTCCCTTGAAGCGGCCCGCCGTTGTTCAATGGCTTCCCTAATTTCCTTATTCCACCAGCTCCGTGGCTTCCTCTTTCCATTCTAGTGGTTTGCTACTTTAACCTCCTTAATTTTCCTCCTCATGAGTAGTTCTACCTGTTCATAATCCCAGTCTTCCATGGGGCTTTTCTTTATTGCTTCCTCTATGTCTGCTACTATCTGCGCTATTTGATCGTCGTTTAATTTTGCGTTTAGTTTTTGTCTAAGTTCCATTTCTCTTTTCATCACGGGCCCCATCTGCAGACTAATACGTTTATGATCACTTCCCAGACTACACTCCCCTTCTTCGTCTATTTTCATTTTTGTGATCTTGCTATAAATTCCCTGCGACATTAGACAGTAGTCAATGGTCGTCTGCCTGTTGCGGAATTCCCACGTGATTTTTCCTTCGCATTTTGTTTCTCTATTTACTGTAACTAGGTCGTGTCGCTCACAGAAATCTAGCATTAGCTTCCCGTTGCAATCCGTGTATCCATACAGATCGTCGATGTGGCTGTTCATATCCCCCAGCAGAATAATA
The DNA here is from genome assembly GCF_055883805.1 of Amblyomma maculatum. Classification (NCBI taxonomy): domain Eukaryota; kingdom Metazoa; phylum Arthropoda; class Arachnida; order Ixodida; family Ixodidae; genus Amblyomma; species Amblyomma maculatum. The sequence continues at coordinate 326,827,961 of NC_139344.1, read as the reverse complement.
TCTGCCCCGTCTCCAAACTGGCTTATATCGTCACTGAGACATTCAACAAGATCCCTGTTTTCTTGCCTGCATGGGTGTCCCGTTCCTAAATAAACTACCCCTAGCCATGTCCTTATGCCGGCAGTTGTTCCTCATACCCAGATATGTTCTTTACAAGATGATTTTATTCTTTGCCAATTTGTTCCCTGGTGTATCAACATACCTACCCCTCCACCCTTTTTTTCCGTTCTCGTTCTGTTGCACCCTTCCCAGACGTATAGCCTTCTCTAAACGGCGGGTGTTCTAGATCCCTGAGATGAGTCTCGCATAGAGCGTACACACCTAGTTTGTCATCCTTCAACTGCTGTCCTATCTCTAGCCATTTCGCTCTTTTTCTACCTCCTTGCATGTTTATGTAGCTGATCCTTGTTAAATCTCTTTTTTGTACTTTTCTTTCTCGACCTCCGTCTTGACATTTTTGGGGGCTCAGCCTCCGTTATTACGCTTTCTCCTGTTTCACTTCTAACTACCCCTCGCGGACCCCCTAAAAAAGCTACTGTCTGCCGGGCGCCAGCCGATCTCTGCTCCCACCCTTCTGTTAAAATGGATGCCATCTCGCTGCAAAGTCCTGCCAAAACCTTCTTTATGCACCTCCCTGTGTACCTCAACCACTTCGAAACGCTTCTGTCACCACGTCCTTTTACAGCTTTCCGTTCGATCCTAGCACCTCCGGTATCGTGCATACAACTATCTGCGCTTGCTGTGTTATCTCCCGGATATCGTCAACTCTCTTAGCTAATCTTTCCACCACTCCTGCAGCCTCACCATTTAGGACATCGTTTAGCCCCACGGCTACCATCACCATATTGCGCGCTGCGGAATTTTTCAACAGCCTATATTTACTCTCTTTTAGCACTGCCCTCATTGTCATCCCTGGGAAGGTTCCAACTAACACTCGCTTATCACCCTTTACACGTTTCATGATATCTCGTCTGCACCTGCTCATATTGGAATCCCCGGCGATAAGCACCTGGGCATTCTCTCTCTCCCTCCCAACTGTTGGCTCCTGCTTACGGTTGTCTGTGTCCTTCTCTCTGGGATTTTCATTCTTCTTTACTTCTTCCTTTTTTCCCGACTTAGTAGCTGCATCTAAATAACTCTGTTGGTTCAGATCCACCTGACCTCCTTTGCTTATGCCTTCCATGCCAGTGCTGGTCCCAGCCACGTGGCCCGCACTGGAATGTCCGTCCTCGTTGTTTCCAAGGACGAAGTCTGCCATTTTTTTTCGTTTGAGGAAGCTGTCCCAGCAGTTTCTGATTTTCTGCCCTTAATAAACCTACTTATTTTTCTAAGGCTACCACACGAGACACTAAACAGCCATTTTCTAGTACAAATCTATCTAGGCGCGCACTCAGCACGCAACACTAACACGAAAAGTCGCCGCCTTCCGCTTCCTCCACCGAGTCAAGGCGAGTTTCCTTGAGATTAAGTACACTTTACCTTCTTTTGATTGCACATCTTAAGCATGTATCAACTGAACTATTTCTACTAAGAATTCTCAAAATATACAAACTGCAAAGGAAAGACACAAAAATGACTAGCAAACACGCGTTAAAATATATCCTGCGAATGCCAATAGCCTAGAAAAAAGAATATTTATCTAAACAAAATTGTTAAAGAATGAACTCCGATAAAACCCAGCTGCCGGCACGAAAAACCAGGCCGGTAGGACAAAGAGCTGAAATCGGTTCTTTAGGCTGCACCTAACCTAACTAGCTGAAAATGAAATAGAGTTAATAAAAGAAAGAACTCATCTATTTGATGATATCGGAAGCTCCCGCTGTCGTCAGTCCATCCGTTTCGGTAGCCACGTGCAATCGGAGGAGCGATGGAACACGCGTCCGCATCACACGACTGTCAACTGCGAAGAGCACGCACCGATAGCGATGTCAATGGCGACAGCGCATGGAAGCTTGTTCTTCATCTTTGAATGTATATATTCCTCTTTACAATATGAAGGAAATTAAGGACCAAATTAGAAATAAAAATTAAAAATAAATGATCGGTGTATATATTTACAAAAGTAAGAAATGAAAAACAAGAAAAAGACCTAAAAAATGAAAAAATGTGAAAAAAAAAAAGTGCGAAACGCCATTGCGTTATGCCCTCAACGGCTGTGTTTAAGTGTCCTCCTATTTTTTGCCCAGCGAAAGTTTTACAGCTCGTCCGGTCGAAAAGCTCTCGGCGTAGATGTATATCGGAATGGCTGCTTGAAAAACAATGTATCATGGTAATTTGTCGTTCATGGTCAGGCAGGCATCCTCATGCACACATGAGCAAAAGGAAGCTGTGCATCTTGCCGTTTCTTCCACTTTGCCTGCCTCTCTCACCGTTCGTTGCAGCAACTGGGTTAATGTCTGCTGGATGTTTCAAAACTGCGTGCACTCTCCTGTGCTCTGCTTGCAGGTTCCTCTTCTCAACTAGGACCAGTGCTGTCGGCAAGGGCTACTTCGAGGTGCCACACCCTGAGCCAGGCAGCACAGCCATGCTTCCTGCAGTGCATTCACGTTCTGTAGCTGTCGTCAAATATGTTGAGCAGCCAGATGCTGCCAGTGTAAGCCCCTTGAATTTCATGTGCCTATCATTGTTACAACTCCATTTCTATTTATGCAGATCAGCGAACTGTGGCTTCTCCATACTAAGATTATCTGCCCTGCACCCGGACACCTGCGCTACCAACATTAATGGTGCGTATTTTCACATGTATTTCGTGAATTATTTGTGTCAGTGGCATGGTTAGTCGGCACCGGTGTTGCTTCTTGCAATGGGAATACAGTTTGTGAATGTGCATGTGCGCTTGAAGGATGCCCAAGTATTTTTTTAGTTATTTTCACCAATTACAAATTGGTGCAGCTGCCAGATAGATCTATGCATTTTGACCTGTACGAAAGAGAGCTGAGATTGAAGGCAAAAAAGCACCTTTCGACCCTAGTACTAGCCGCACCCAGCTAGGCTTTCTTTCTCACTCAAGCAAGTGGCTTAACGTACGTGGCAGTCCCCCCCCCCCCCCCCTCCCCCTTCCCGTCGCCTTCTCACCACATACTTCAAGATCCTTTCATGACAACCACTTAGAGGATGTCAAGGACTGGCTCTATCACTAGACCGTATGACCTGCGTAAGGGGGAACTACCCTCATAGAGCTAAAAGATGCGTATTTGGCTTTTGAAGGCCCCGCTTAAACCTAGATTTAGAACCATGAGTTCACTCTCTTGACCTGGCCGGAACTTTTTGTCAGCTCCTGCATGACGATGCAGCTTCGAGCGGAAGTGTTGGATATGCCGTTTAGTGTCTTATGCTGTGGCCCTGGAAGAGCGTAGAGATGATCGTTGGGGACACGATCTGACTTTTTCAACGCGCGGACCAGACCATCGCAAGGCCAAGAGGGTGCGATTCTTAATGCGCGGAGTAAAGGATCAGCTGTTTGCTGGTCTCGCTCGAAGACCACGAAAAACAGTGGATGAATTTGTCCGCGAAGCTAACATCATGGAACGGTCACTGCTGCAACGAGCAGTTCAGTATGCCCATACGCTGCAACTATCAACTGTGTACGGTCCTGGCCTGCTACGTGAGAACAAGCATGAACTACGGGAGCTTGTGCGCCGTATTGCTCAGTAGAAATTCCAACCCCTTCAAATTGAGCACCTCCAGGCAGCTCTCGCCGCGGTTTCAGGCACACCTACGAGACCCAAACGCTGGCTTCCATGGTATTATGAAAACTCGGATAGACCTGGTCCTTTGTTGCTTATTTTCGGTTTCATGGCACAGGTGAAGACAGGGGCTGTGTAAGAGCATCATTTTCGGTCACCGATATGCTCGGTGCTAATGAAGCTAGATAAAAATTGTTGCATTGCGGATAGGATTGATGGGATACCCTTTGCTCATGCGCGTTTTCTAGTTTTAGTTGAGAGGTTTTAATGGAGCCTTTAAGTGCACCCGCGTAGCTTTCTGGCTTGCTGCTATATGTTCGTTGGAGCTGCTGTTTTGTCTTCCTAATTCTACTCGCTTGCGTCTTCTGGTTACAGCTCCGATTTGATGTCAAAGATGCGTAGCCTATCGCACTGCCTTACTGCACTCGACACCGGGACCTGCCATTTGTGTGCACCCATGACGTGCTGCAGAGCTGCTGTCATATTTGCCACCCTCCAGATGCCTCTTAGAACCACCATGCTTTCGATCGAGCAAAATGTGCAGACTGCTTTTCCGTCAAGCCAGGCCTTTGGAATCAAAGTACGGGAGGTCTGATCTCTTTTTCAAAACAACCTTTGTTTTTCTGGTACTTGCATGTGTTTTTCATTCAAAGACCTCATGCATAAATATGAAATCTCGAGCTCCTCATGGCCTTTTTTCCACACTCCCTGTTCCTTCCATCGATATCGTTCTAGCAATCGGGCTAATATCCATTGAATGCTTCTAGAATGCGCTCATGACTCCCATTCTTCCCTTGCAGATTCCCCTGTTCCACAAGGACAGGTGCACATTACCTAAACGGTGCGATTGGCAGGGAGGTGACCAGCAGATGCACTTTAGCCATACTGGACACGGCACGTTCAACTTGTGACTTGGGACTTTCTCTCCGTTGTTGGCCCGTTGCCGCCACCTTCAACACACCCACGGACGCCTGGGAAGCCGGTGACACCTGACAGGTCAAGGACGGGAACTCCTAGGATTATCTTCGAGCCAGGCCTTCGGCTTCGAAGGTGAGTTGCGGGGCTAAGCCTTGTGGCGAGGGCGGCTTGTGTCTGTGAAACCATTATCTGGCTCAGGTACTCACACTGGATTACTCGTTTTCACCAAAACTTTAACATGAAGTTAGCTCGCTACTTGTACGCGGTTTCATGAACCTTCGCCATCGGGTCTTTTTCCGTGACGAAAGCGCGGTGGGATATAGAACTTAGGGCGGCCGCTGGTTTAGCTGACACTGGGCAGGACAGATGCAGGTATTGAGCCAGCGAGGATCGAATCGCATTCCTCGCTGTCTCAAGAAGCTTTACATAAGCAATCCCGCTGCCGTTTGCGTCACGGAATAAGTACCCGTTCCGAAAGCCGTTGCAACCCAGCCACCATGTCATGTCAAGGAACTAAACTGGCGCGAAAGTGCGCTATTGCACGGCATGTGGTTCGTGGTCGCTAGTGGCTTTCGGAAAATCTCGCCAGCCTCGTCAAGCAACTCTGAAGAATGGACGATGCCTGCGGTCTGCAGCACGTCGTATTTCCGCTGCAGCCAAGGTCAGTGTGCAATCTTTCCATTCTGGTTGGGGCATGCGCCGCTCCTCATCGACTTCAAGAAGCGGCCACAACGTGTGCTACGCGCCAGCAGTGGTGATTATACCAGGTGTGCTGACATTTCTTTTTTCCAAGCTGCTTTATTTTTCAGATTTTCCTGACTTTTTCCAGACGACCCTCCTGAGCATGAAGCACATCTGTGTCGTTCCTGAAGCTCGGCTATGACCTGTTCGGGCATCTCCGCACTGGGCATTCTCCTGTCTGCGTGCTGCTGCTGTGTCCCCTGCGAGGTTACTGCCGCCTACAGGTTTGCGCCCGTTATGTTTTTACTGGCTTCTATATTTTGCCTTGTCTTCCTGTCTCCACATCATCCATGGATTTTGGCCCTCCAGTGCTCTGTGCGGCCCGGGGGGTTCCGGTAAAAACGTTATCAGAAAAATGGGCCCTGGGGTAAACGTCCCGGGAAAAAAAGATAGGCCTGGAAAAAATATCCCTGAAAGAATTAGGAAAATATGTCCCCAAACGGTGCCATCAAACGTACTTAAACGCTTCACCTCGCCTGATCTTGGGTTATCAGTGAGGAGAATTGAATTCAACATCACCGCCTTTTACTGATTTTATTTTACATGTTCTTGGGTTTAACCTTGAACCTAGATTGTATTTTATTTCACCGTGTTTTCTGTTTCCAATTTCCACGCGCTATAATTAAGACACAGATTGCACTTTCCTGTATCGAGCTGCAATATTGTATGGCACATCGCTTTCACCCGTTGGATTTAAAGTGGCCAAGCGGCAAAATATTGTACTGATGGTGCGCGTTCGTAACACAAATAATGATGACAGCAGAAAGTTATTGGTCGAGTGCGAGGGCCTTTCTGGATCTTTGTGCCCTTTTGCAGCATCACCTATCAGACGTGTTATGTAGTGCTGAAGAGTTGGGAAACCTGGGATCATAATTTATTTATTTATTTATTTTTTTTTGTGAAGTGTACCCCAAACAATTCATTCTTATAGTAGATTTTTGGCTTGGGGACGCTTTTTTCCTATTTGCCGCTTTCACAGGGGCATTTTCTTCCAGAGACGTTTTTTCCGGTGCCTTATCTTCCGGGGACATTTTTCTAGAAACATATTTACCTACACCCGCCTTCAGGGACCCCACGCGTTCCAGTTGCACGTCCTGCATAATAGTAATCCGAAATAATTTCTTGGCTCATGGTTGGTGTGGGCAAAGTGTGTGACGAGTCGAATACAGGAGATAATGATAAGAATGACGATAGCAATAACAAAGCAATCAACAATCATGAATGACAATAGTTATAGCAATGCAACATGCATCACTAACCATGATTATGAGGTAAGACTTATTTCATAGCTCAGTGATAATTTAGGTCAATATTAATGCTCATCAGATGACATCAACAGATTTAATAGATAATAAAATAGTGATAGTTAACGATAGTGGTGAGTCATCAACTGATCACGGGGTACGAACATGCCCGGACAAAGTGTCAACGAGTTGATGACGTCGCATATACATGCTATTAAACTCGCATTGACAACGTGTAGATGTTGAAATAGCGTCGGAGACGTCGAATTAGCATCAGACGTTGGAAAATGCAGAAAAAGCTTATCACGGAGCTACGTAAATTTATATCATTTATATATTATGCACAATCTGAAAACATTTTCGAAAAGTTGTACTGGCGACCGCTCGCAACAGTTTACGGCAACAGTAAACCTCTGCGTGCTCCTATTATTCCTCCGGCGATATCCCTGCAGCCGACAGATTTGCACCTTTTATATGCTTTATCAGTGTGTAAGATTTGCATGCTTGATTTATATTTTGCCGCATGTCTTCCTGTCTCCACATCACCCACGGATATCGGCTCTCTTGTTCCGTACGACTAGCTGACTGCGAGACCACATGCCTTCCAGTTGCACGCCGTGCCGAATATTTGTCTTGCTGCGACATACCTCCAGAGTGCTTCGGTACGTCGGTTCAATGCTCCTAGAGTAAGCCCTCCTATTCTATTTGCTTGCGCGTTTTGGCTACAGCTCTGCCTTTGCTATCACAGATGCGTGGGCTTCAGTTCCGTCATACTGCACATGGCACCTGGACCTGTCGTTCGTACTCTCACCTGATGCTCTGGTAAGCTTTTTTCTCATTTTACATTCTCTTTTTGCACCTCTTATAAGCTTTACAGTATGTAAGACTGGCATGCTTGATTCATATTTTGCCGCAGATCTTCCTGTCTCCACATCATCCGCGGATATCGGCTCTCTTGTTCCGTACGACTAGCTGACTACGAGACCACGTGCCTTCCAGTTGCACGCCGAGCAGAATATTTGTCTTGCTGCGACATACCTCCAAAGTGCTTCGGTACGTCATTTCGATGCTCCTAGAGTAAGCCCTCCTATTCTTTTTGCTTGCGCGTTTTGGCTACAGCTCTGCCTTCGCTATCACAGATGCGTGGGCTTCAGTTCCGCCAAACTGCACATGGCACCTAGACCTGCCGTGTGTACTCTCACCTGACACGCTGGCAAGCCTCTGTCCCATTTTCCATTCTCCAGAGGCGTCTGGATCCCATCTCATTTCTTACCAAGCGAGGAGTGCAGTCCGAATTATCTTCAAGCCAGGCCTTCCATGTCAAACGTACAGGTGTGTGCTTACGTTTCGGTTGGCTTTTATTTCTGCTCATTTGCATGTGTCCTTCGGTCAGACAGGCATCCTCATGCACACATGAGCAAAAGGAAGCTGTGCATCTTGCCGTTTCTTCCACTTTGCCTGCCTCTCTCACCTTTCGTTGCAGCAACTGGGTTAATGTCTGCTGGATGTTTCAAAACTGCGTGCACTCTCCTGTGGTCTGCTTGTAGGTTCCCCTTCTCAACTAGGATCAGTGCTGTCGGCAAGGGCTACTTCGAGGTGCCACACCTTGAGCCAGGCAGCACAGCCATTCTTCCTGCAGTGCATTCACGTTCTGTAGCTGTCGTCAAAAATGTTGAGTAGCCAGATGCTGCCAGTGTAAGCCCCTCGAATTTCATGTGCCTATCATTGTTACAACTCCTTTTCTATTTATGCAGATAAGCGAACTGTGGCTTCTCCATACGAAGATTATCTGCCCTGCACCCGGACACCTGCGCTGCCAACATTAATGGTGCGTATTTTCACAAGTATTTCGTGAATTATTTGTGTCAGTGGCATGGTTAGTCGGCACCGGTGTTGCTTCTTGCAATGGGAATACAGTTTGTAAATGTGCATGTGCGCTTGGAGGATGCCCAAGTATGTTTTAGTTATTTTCACCAATTACAAATTGGTGCAGCTGCCAGATAGATCTATGCATTTTGTCCTGTACGAAAGAGAGCTGAGATTGAAGGCAAAAAAGCACCTATCGACCCTAGTACTAGCCGCACCCAGCTAGGCTTTCTTTCTCAGTTGGCTCCACAACTGAGCCCTCTGACGGAATGCCACTTACAGCGACCACTCAAGCATGTGGCTTAACGGACGTTACAGTCCCCCCCCCTCCCCCTTCCCGTCGCCTTCTCACCACATACTTCAAGATCCTTTCATGACAACCCCTTAGAGGATGCCAAGGACTGGCTCTATCACTAGACCGTATGACCAGCGAAAGGAGGAACTACCCTCATAGAGCTAAAAGATGCGTATTTGGCTTCTGAAGGGCCCGCTAAAACCTAGATTTAGAACCACGAGTTCACTCTCTTGACCTGGCCGGAACGTTTTGTCAGCTCCTGCATGACGATGCAGCTTCGAGCGGAAGTGCTGGATATGCCGTTTAGTGTCTTACGCTGTGGCCCTGGAAGAGCGTAGAGATGATCGTTGGGGACATGATCTGACTTTTTCAACGCGCGAGCCAGACCATCGCAGAGGCCAAGAGGGTGCGATTCTTAATGCGCGGAGTAAAGGATCAGCTGTTTGCTGGTCTCGCTCGTAGACTACGCAAAACAGTGGATGAATTTGTCCGCGAAGCTAACATCATGGAACGCTCACTGCTGCAACGAGCAGTTCAGTATGCCCATACGCTGCAACTATCCACCGTGTACGGTCCTGGCCTGCTACGTGAGAACAAGCATGAACTACGGGAGCTTGTGCGCCGTATTGCTCAGTAGAAATTACAGCCCCTTCAAATTGAGCACCTCCAGGCAGCTCTCGCCGCGGTTTCAGGCATACCTACGAGACCCAAACGCTGGCTTCCATGGTATTATAAAAACTCGGATAGACCTGGTGATTCGTTGCTTATTTTCGGCTTCATGGCACAGGTGAAGACAGGGGCTGTGTAAGAGCATCATTTTCGATCACCGATATGCTCGGTGCTAATGAAGCTAGATAAAAATTGTTGCATTGCGGATAGGATTGATGGGATGCCCATTGCTCATGCGCGTTTTGTAGTTTGAGTTGAGAGGTTTTCATGGAGCCTTTAAGTGCACCCGGGTAGCTTTCTGGCTTGCTGCTATGTGTACGTTGGAGCTGCTGTGTTGTCTTCCTAATTCTACTCGCTTGCGTCTTTTGGTTGCAGCTCCGATTTGATGTCAAAGATGCGCAGCCTATCGCGCTGCTTTACTGCACTCGACACCGGGACCTGCCGTTTGTGTGCACCCATGACGTGCTGCAAAGCTGCTGTCATATTTGCCACCCTCCAGATGCCTCTTGGAACCACCATGCTTTTGATCGAGCAAAATGTGCAGACTGCTTTTCCGTCAAGCCAGGCCTTTGGAATCAAAGTACGGGAGGTCTGTTCTCTTTTTTAAAACAACCTTTGTTTTTCTGGTACTTGCATGTGTTTTTCATTCAAAGACCTCATGCATAAATATGAAATCTCGAGCTCCTCATGGCCTTTTTTCCACACTCCCTGTTCCTTCCATCGATATCGTTCTAGCAATCGAGTTAATATCCATTGAATGCTTCTAGAATGCGCTCATGACTCCCATTCTTCCCTTGCAGATTCCCCTGTTCCACAAGGACAGGTGCACATTACCTAAACGGTGCGATTGGCAGGGAGGTGACCAGCAGATGCACTTTAGCCATACTGGACACGGCACGCTCAACTTGTGACTTGGGACTTTCTCTCCGGTGTTGGCCCGTTGCCGCCATCTTCAACACACCCACGGACGCCTGGGAAGCCACTGATACCTGACTGGTCAAGGACGGGAACTCCTAGGATTATCTTCGAGCCAGGCCTTCCTTCGGCTTCGTGGCGAGGGCGGTTTGTGTCTGTGAAACCATTATCTGGCTCAGGTACTCACATTGGATTACTCGTTTTTACCAAAACTGTAACATGAAGTTAGCTCGCTACTTGTACGCGGTTTCATGGACCTTCGCCATCGGGTCTTTTTCCGTGACGAAAGTGCGGTGGGATATAGAACTTAGGGCGGCCGCTGGTTTAGCTGACACTGGGCAGGACAGATGCAGGTATTGAGCCAGCGAGGATCGAATCGCATTCCTCGCTGTCTCAAGAAGCTTTACATGAGCAATCCCGCTGCCGTTTGCGTCACGGAATAAGTACCCGTTCCGAAAGCCGTTGCAACCCAGCCACCATGTCATGTCAAGGAACTAAACTGGCGCGAAAGTGCGCTATTGCACGGCATGTGGTTCGTGGTCGCTAGTGGCTTTCGGAAAATCTCGCCAGCCTCGTCAAGCAACTCTGAAGAATGGACGATGCCTGCGGTCTGCAGCACGTCGTATTTCCGCTGCAGCCAAGGTCAGTGTGCAATCTTTCCATTCTGGTTGGGGCATGCGCCGCTCCTCACCGACTTCAAGAAGCGGCCACAACGTGTGCTACGCGCCAGCAGTGGTGATTATACCAGGTGTGCTGACATTTCTTTTTTCCAAGCTGCTTTATTTTTCAGATTTTCCTGACTTTTTCCAGACGACCCTCCTGAGCATGAAGCACATCTGTGTCGTTCCTGAAGCTCGGCTATGACCTGTTCGGGCATCTCCGCACTGGGCATTCTCCTGTCTGCGTGCTGCTGCTGTGTCCCCTGCGAGGTTACTGCCGCCTACAGGTTCGCGCCCGTTATGTTTTAGAGCGCAGCTCTTTGGCGTCCGTTCCTGGGTTTCGCGTCGGCGTCGTCGTCGTCCTCGTAACCTGCTCCGCCCCCCTTTCATCCCCCCAGCGCTAGCAGCGACCGACTGATATCGCTGGATGCCGCTGACGCCGCTAGAGAGTCAAGATAACGTGACTGCATAGAACATCGTCGCCGCCATGCAGAAAGAGGAGGGGAGGGTCCCCCCCCCCCCCCCCCCCCCCTGTTCCTGTGTGGCGGATAGGGTGCTCTTCAGTTGCCGACGCGCCGGTTATTTCACGTAGGTCCCGGCACGTCGACGAATACGTGACCACCTTCCCACGGCTAGACCTGGTTCTTGGCGCTGCGGAAGCGAGGGTATCATATTGTTTGCGTCGGCATCGGCGGCGTTGTCCCTGAAACCAACTCCGCAGCTGGGGTTGACTCACTATCGGCGTCAGCAGCATCAGTCAGTCGCTGCTATCTCTTTCCTCCTCCCTTTATCGCGTTGTCCGCTTGCTGCGCGCGCTTCTACCCCCATCGTTTGCCGCTGGGTGTACACGCCGCCCCCTCCCCCCTCTTCCTGCGAGTCTCCGGTTGTCAAAGCGCCGGCTCGAACTTAATTCCTTTCTTCGCTCCTCCAATGCAACCCCTGTGCGGTGGCAATCAGAGAGCCAGATCGGTGGCGGCGGATCTGTATATGTGCACCGCCCAAGCCGAAATTGCCGCTGCCGTTCGCCACTGCGAAATTATCTGCCAGTTCTTTCTGAGCCATGAGCGAGACGACCGGTGGAAGTCCTCCGGCTGCTGCTGCTGCCGCTGCTGCTGCCGCTGCCGCTGCCGCTGCCGCTGAACGAGCTTCCAGAGCAGAGGCCCAGCGCCGTCGCCGCCAGAATCCAGAGGTGCGTGCCGCCGAAGCAGAAGCTTACCGTCGCTGCCGTCGAGATGATCCAGGAGTACGCGTCTATTTCTCCGACCACAAAGCTTCCTTCATGACTGTCAAGAACTGTTAGTGGAGTCTTTGTCAAAGGAATACGTGTGAAAAATAAAAAAAAAATTCTGTGATAGCGCGTACATGTGTTGCTCGATTTCTTTGCCTCAATCTATCGAAAAGGTAAAACAGATTATTTGCTGCGCTCAAATTTCGCATTAGGAAGTAACGTAATCGTCGGTAATTTTTTACTGTGTACGACTTACATAGTTGCTTTTATATTTTGCCTCGTCTTCCTGTCTCCACACCATCCATGGATTTTGGCCCTCCAGTTCCCGGGGGGTTCCGGTAAAAACGTCTTCGGAAAAATGGGCCCTGGGGTAAACGTCCCGGGAAAAAAAGATAGGCCTGGAAAAAACATCCCCGAAAGAAGTAGGAAAGTATGTCCCCAAACGGGTGCCATCAAACGTACTTTAACGTTAGGCCAACATTAATGCTCATCAGATGACGTCAACAGATTAGATAATAAAATAGTGATTGTTAACGATAGTGATGAGTCAACTGATATTGAGGTACGAAGATGCCAGGACAAGGTGTCGTTTATGACGTCATATATACGGGCAATAAAACATGTCTTGGCAACATGTAGATATTCAAAAAGCGTCGGAAACATCGAAATAGCATCGGACGTTTTAAAATTGAGAGCAAGCTTATAATGGAGCTACGTAAATTTATAATATCTATATATATGTATTATGCATAATTTGTAAAAACGTTTCGAAAAGTGGAGTTGGCGATCGCTCGCAACCGTTTACGGCGACAGTAAACCTCTGCGTGCTGCTATTATGCCCCCTGCGACATCCCTTCCGCCGACAAGTTTTCACCTATTATGTTTTTAGAGTGGAAGATTAGCGTGCTTAATTTATATTTGCCGCAGGTTTTCCGTTCTTCCTGTCTCCACATCGTCCGCCGATTTTGGCTCCCTTGTTCCGCGCCACGAGCTGACATCGAAACCACTTGCGTTCCAGTTGCATGCCGTGCAGAATATTTCTCTCCTGCTGTGACATACATCCACAGTGCTTCAGCACGTCGGTTCGACGCTTCCAGAGTAAGCTCTCCGTTTATATTTGCGTGCGCCAGCTGACTATAGCTCTGCCTTCGCTATCACAGATGCGTCGGATTCGGTTCTGCCGTATTGCAGATGGCATCTGGACCTGCTGTTCGTGCTCACACCTGATACGCTGGAAAGCTTCTGTCACATTTGCCATTCTCCAGAGGCGCATGGGACCCATCGTAGTTTCTGCCACGCGAGGAGCGCAGCCGAAATAATATTCAAGCCAGCCCTTCCACATCAAATGCACGGCAGGTGTGTGCTTAGGCCTCTGTCGTAAGCTGCCTTTATTTTTGCACACTTGCATGTGTCCTCAGTCAGACACCTTCATACACACGAACAAAAGGGAGCTGTGCATCTTGCCATTTTTTTTCACGTTGTCTGCGTCTTTCACCGTTCGCTGCAGTAACCGTTGGATACTTCAAAACTGCTTGCAATCTCCGGTGCTTTCCCTGCTGGTTTCTTCCTCCATTAAAGCCAGTACTGACGGCAGGGATTACTCCGAGGTGCCACTTCTTGAGTTAGGCGGCACAGCCATGCTTGAAGCAGCATATTCACGCTCTGCTGCTGTCGTCAAAAATGCTGCACTCTCAGATGCTGCTCGTGTAAGCATGTCGAATTTCATCCACCTAGCATTGTTACAACTCCATTTCTATATTTGCAGATTGGCGAACAGTGGCTTCATACTACCGACAGTCTTGAGGCTTCCACCACGTGCGGCTTCGGCATGACGACCTTTGGCGTGGAAGATTATCTGCCCTGTATTCAAGGCACCTGTGCTGTCGTTAGTGCGCTATTTTCACCAGTGACAAATTGGTGCAGTTGCCATATATGTCTATGCATTTTGCCCTAGGCGGAAGAGAGCAGAGAGTGAAGGCACAACACCTATCCACCCCCTGGAAGGCTTTGTGTCTGAGTTGCTTGAGCTTCGCAACTGAGCCCTCTCTCAGACGGAATTCCACTCGCAATGGCTGCCAAAGCTTGTGGTCTACTGGACGCTGCAGGTCCCCCCCCCCCCCCCCCCCCCGTCGCCTACTTACCACATACTCCAAGATCCTTCCATGGCAACCCCTTTTAGGATCCCGAAGACTGGCTCGATCACTAGGCCGTGTGATTGGCGACAAATGGAACTGCCACCATGAGTTGCAACATGTATATTTCGCTTTTGAAGTCCCCGACAAGACCTACGCTGGGAACCATGGGTCGACTCTCCTTACCTGGCCGTAATTTTTTTGTCAGCTCCTGCATGACTTGGCAGCGTCGAATGGAAAGAAAAGGCTGAATAGACCGGAACACACTGCTGCAACGAGCCATCCAGTATGCCCGCACGCTGCAACTATACGCCATCGGTGGTCCTGCCGTGCTACGTGCATGAGAACAAGCATGAACTACGGGAGCTTGTGCGCTGTATTGCTCAGGAGGAATGACAACCCCTTCACACTCGCACCTCCAGGCACCTCGCCACTGTTTCTGGCACAGCTACGAGACTCAGGGGTTGACTTCCATGGTTTTCTGACAACTCGGCTAGACCTGGTCATTCGTTGCTTGTCGCCTGTTCCTTGGCACAGGTGAACACAGGGGCTGCGTTTCTGATCGTGACTGGGGCGGCTTTTCAATTCTTTTGGTCGGTGATAGCTGCTCAGTTCTTTCTGCCGTTGATGGTGTACCGTGGTATGCTGGATGCACCCGGAGATTCTTAAGTTTCTATCAATGGTTTGTTTGGTTGAAGTGAAATCATATTTATTTTGGTTTTCTGGAATGTCTTTTGTTTTTGAAGTCTGCCCTCAGTTCGAAATTCTGAAGGGTTTTGAGCCTTTAATGCGCTGATAGAGTCAACGTGCTCTTCCAGTGTGCCCGGGAAATTCATATCATCCATGTAGAAGATGACTTGGCCTTTGTAGATCAGTGGCTGTAAGCCTTCACTCATCATTGTTGAGGGTGCTGCGATGGTTCGAAAAGCTAAATCATCATAGTTCGGAGTGACCATCTTCCGTCATAAAGGCTACCTTTTTTCGTTTCGGAGCGATGGCGCGATCCGGAAACATTGTGCGTAGCTGTGTCCACTTTCGGCATCGGGTAAGCGTGTTTCGCTGTTTTCGCATTAAGGTAGCAACAGTTGCTTCGATGTGGACTCGTGATGCGGCTGCTCCCCAACAATCACTGACGATACAATACAGTGGTTTACACAGTTGTATCATACCTTCTTTCAGCCATTCTTTCATTTGGTCTCGTATAAACTGTTTATTTCTTTACCATTATATTGCTACGTGTGGATAGGTTTATAGTCTGTGAGCTCCACTGTGCGCTCCACATGTATGCATGTAGTCCATTTTAAGAATTCTTGAATCTGTTACTATTGTCTAAGCGTACAGACTGCAACTTGCCTGTTTCGATTGTTCTGTGAAATGTGGAGGTTTCACTTGCGTGGTGAGCTGTGTGACCTCTTCTCGTTAAGGTGGCGGTCCCACTCCAGCGGGGAAGAGACGACATTTTTGGTGATATTCATACGCCCACTGCGCCTCACTCGTTTAGTTTATAAATGTAACTTTAATATATTTGTACAGATTATTTCCTCTCCTTTCTAGTGGCGCATTTGGTTTATAAATAGCTGCAACGATGTTTAAGCTGGAAAGGAAAACACAAAGGTAAGAAACGGCTTTTCAGCTCTACTTGTCTCGGGAAAAGCAAAATTGTGCAAAATCTTTTGCAGCTAGAGAAACACCGTTCGAGATGTTTTGAGATTAGATGTTAATGAACAAAGTTAAGCATTTTTATTACTGTGTATCGCATAGTTTATTAGCCACGCGCCTGTGAAAAGTGTATAAAACAGCATTCTGCTGCGGAGATTTTTTGCGCAGTTGGAGGTCGTACATAGTTCGCTTTTTCCTGAAAATATCATCTGTCTGCTTCATTTAGTGTAAAAGTTATTTGTGATCAAACTTTGCGTTTTTTGCAAAAAGGCTTAAAGTATATGCTAAACTGTTCAAGTAATAAGCTCTTATCTGTGCTGAAATTTCGCGTGGAAAAACTTTGCACCTCGCTGTCAGAGGATAAGCATCGGTTTTGTTCTACGACTCTCGAGGAATGTGCACTGTCAGGATGATTTCAGCTATTTTTTTCGTGGTTCACTTGAAGCGCGCGAGCTCTTCATGAAATATTTTAAGCATGATTGAAATGCTCCATGGCTTGTTTGTTTCTGGCGAATATAACTTAAAGGTTCGGGCTTTCGTTCCCTTATTCAACCGGTAACAATTATCAACTACAAAGTCAAATAATAGTAAAATAACAGAGCCATGTGTGATAAACGTAGTAGGTAGCGCCATCTATGAAATTTCATATGCACTAAAATGTCGCAGTTCAGAAAAATTACGAGGATGGCGCCACAAACACCCTGAATCGAGGGGTATTTACGAGAGGGTATTGTGCTTCTACAACGTTTTCCCTCTGCCCTTTCCTTTCCATCGGGCGAGAGAGGTAAACACTGGCGAGTCCGATCGAGTGGTCGGGTCGAACTGAGGTGCAGGTGCTTCGCGCACTCAGGTGCTTCGCGCATGCACAGTAGCGCTACTTGAAAATAGTCCCTTGACAAATGTACACTTGCTTGCTTTGAGATTTATTTATCGCCTCGAATTAAGTGTGTCATACTGTTTGTGTGCCGAAACGTTGCCAGCTAAGGCTCTCGCGCTACTTACTTACTCTACTTACTCAGCAAGATATAATCGTGGCGGAGATATTGAAATTTTTTTTTCTGGTTTTGTTTTGTAGTCTTGTAGCGCCCCTCGCGCCGCGCTTTTATCACAAACAACGGCACGGCGCTGGACAAAGAAGAATTTGGCACTAAGCGTCTCAGTGAAAGCAGCGAAAAAAAAAAAAAAGACAGTTCGAACCCGAACGCTGTCGGAGCTGGTTATTCCTCGTCTTAGCTCCGCCACAAAGCTATCTTCAGATGTTCGCGGTGTTAGCATATATTGTGAGGATGTGGAATTTAGACTTTTTTTTTTCCAGTGGCAAGAAGGAAAAATATTGTCCCCTTTCTACGATAAAATGAATAGTAGGGCACGGAACTATAACACTGCATAAATTAATATAATATAATTTCAAAGAGCGTCTCCCTAGGAGAAATTGCACGAATACTCGTACCCTCTGCCACTTTACTGGTACAGATAAAATGTTTCGACAGTCTGTCAAGTACAACTTGAAAACCTGAACATGCACAAGCATGCCTCTGCAACCTTCCCACTGAAGTTCCTATATAGCGCAAGCAGTGCAGGCTCCAAAGAAAAGGAGAAAAGATGATATAGTGGGCAGCCGAAGATAATCACCAGCGTTTCAGTCATGTTTTTTTTTTCTTTTTCTTTCCTTTTTTTTTTTTTCCGAATGTTGCGTTCCGGTGATGATAGTAAAGGTGCCGCAGTAGCTGCCGGGGATGTTTTCGGTGAATGGGCAAGTAGGAAACAGCCATGTGAAGCTTCTCCAATACAAAAATGTGATGTTGATTCGGGTTTTGCCACTGCATTTCCGTCATTCCCCTCACTAAAAATTAAAAAAAAAAAATGATAAGGCTCAACGCTGCTGAACCGAATGTCGAGCTTAGCTCAAATGAGAGAAACCACTGTAATCAAGAGTTCGACGAAATGCAGTCTGATCAGGTGGTGTCATAAAAAAATATACAGGCTCATTGACCAAGTCAAAGTTTCATGAAAACGTACTATCGTTTCGGCAGCCCTACAGCTTCCTTGTTCGAGAAACCAGACAAAAAGCATTCGTTTATAACTTCTTCAAATACTTTGACTTGATCAATGGCCCTATATATATATATATATATATATATATATATATATATATATATATATATATATATATATATATATATATGAGAGAAAACACTGAATTGGTTTCCCGTTTGATGTTTTTATTTGCGCTTACTTTATTTATTTTATACGTGCATGATGTCCCGTCCTCTTCCCAGGTAATTCCGCTTCTTGGAGGAGAATATACCGCTGATTGTCCGAAGCATTACGGCGTCTAGGGTAAACCGTTGATGCATTCGGCAGGGAAGCTGGTTTGGCGTTCATTTTGCTATAATGCTATACTTGCCTAGCATCGCCTGCTACCGCGCTTTGCCGCTGTGGCCGGGGGCTTGGAGAGTTCGGTCTAGTTTGCCCGGTCACAACGAAGACGGCGATGTTGCTATGGTGATGGCTCCGTTTACGATTCTTAGAAAAACGCGCCACTCGCGCAAGTGAGCAACAGAGCTAACGCTCTAAAAGCCCGTCGGCAGGCAGAGCGTTTCCAAAAGAATGGGGCCCTTATCTCGAGTAAGGTAGATACCGTGTCAGCCAGGCGTCCTCTCACCCGCCGTCTCAACGCCCAATTTGTTGACTTTATATTTGAACCTTGTTTGAAGCAACTCGACTTCCTGTGCTCTGAAAGGTATCCGATCATGTTAGCAAAACTGACATAGAAGCGTGTGAGAATTTCGAAGCATACAAAGAACGTGCTTCCGTTTGACCACATGAAGCAAAACCGCTAAACTGCATTGGTATGGACAAATTCACAAATTATAGCACATGCCAAATCTGACCGAACGCGATCTGATCGATGCGTCTAATCGTTTGGCATTTGCAGGAAAACATTTGGTAAGCATGGGCGCTCTTGCATGGAGTAAAAATTGGGCTCTGATTATTATGTTGCAAATGTGTGAATGTACAAGTGCCACATCACGAAATCATTTACTACCAACATATGAAGCCAAAAGGCGGGCTCAACACTAAAGTATACTTGTTGCATACGTGTGTGCGCCCTGTAAAATGAGTACAATAAAGTAGGCTACAAGCTACAGTAGTCCACCCAATATATTGGTTCAGAAAGCGCATACATCATCACGGGAAGCTGCAGCAGGACAGGTCAGCGTCTTCCATAGCATGCTACTTTTCACATCAGATTTCAGTGTCGAGTGAAATTCTGCAGGAGAAAAATGTTTCTAGGGGATTGATTGTTCAAATTTTATTCTAATTGCCTGAAAATACTGTGTTCCTTTAATTGCACACACACACACACAGACACACACACACACACACACACACACGCGCGCGCACGCACACACGCACGCACACACGCGCGTAAAATAAAATGAAGACTGTGGAGCATCCAACTGGGAGTGGGGAAGTGGCCGCCATAAGCGCCTAAAAAACTGTCCCCGTTAGGTCCTTTCTTCTGACAACCTTCCTTTACAACCCCTTCTCCCCTTCCCCCATTTCCCACATAGTTTAGTGTGAATGCGCCTCCTCAGTGCCGAAGAGAGCATGAATACATGCCGGCCTCCTGCGCGATACATAGCCTCTTGGTGGATTTCACATCTATTTCGGAATATCGATTCTTCGCAATCATTCACTTATTTGCACATTGTAACTTACCAGCTCTAGTTTCCAAGATTGGACAAGCACGAACAAAAAATAAACAAGGGCGACTGTTGACTGAAGTTCAGCTAATTATAGCTATATTATCATATTTGTAATCACGTTTGATAAAGCAACTTTCTGGTGACCGCAAGAGCTGACAGCTTCCACTACAGTCAAGGAGTGTTCCGATCCTTACTATATCTATGGCATCAACAATAGGGAGGTTTAGAATATGGTACCCCTACCGCTTAGGGGGACAGGGCAATAGCGCGGTGACAGTAGGAGCACAATTCTCTATTATAGCGCGCACGCTCCGCTATTACTCTATCCCACTTACGGGTAGGGTCGCCGTATTCTAAAGCTCGCTAATGATCACTCGATTGCACAGCCCAAAAGACGAGGATCAAAAGAACACAAGACAGGCGCCGACTTCAACTAAGGTTCATTGACGAAGTGTGCAGAAATAGTGCCATTCGCTTTTCCTTTTCACTCGTACTAAGATTGCACTGTGCAATCATGTTGACACCCTGTTTTATTTGTGTTCAGTCAAGCTAGCCTACTGCAGTCCAGTCCAACCCCCTCACGCTCGGCGGGTAGGAGCAATGTTCGTGGCTCTACAGCGGAAACTGTACTTCGTCTCACAAGATATCTGCAGCACTGCGAAAGGCAGAGGAGCCCTTTCAATTGTGCTCCTAAGTGCCTCTAGCCTGTGCGCACTATAATAGAGAATTGTGCTCCTACTCTCACCCCCGCCAATTTGGGGGGGGGGGGGGGGGGTGAGAGGCGCTTAGAAGCACAATTGCCTATTGTACGCGTGATCCTGGTTGGACCTGCTGGGGTGCCTCTGCTTTTCGCTGTGCTGCAAACATCTTGTGAGACGATGTATAGGCAAGAGAGGGAAGCCTCTTGTCCAATTGTCAGGGCGCGTATTGTTCGAAGTAGTGGTGCTGTGGGTTGAAGAGGGGAGTTCAATGGGGCAGCCCATGCTGCTCAGGACGGGGACAAAAATCCTCCCCTTCTCTGCCTGGACACTGCTGTGGAGCCGCAAAAGTGTTTGAAAGTCCACGCAGCAACACAAGAAAAGCGTTCAGGCAGCTCAAGTCGAGAGGGCTGAGTGGCTGGATACTCAATTCCTCAGTCATGGATTAGTGGCGTAGCCTGGTGGCAGAATATGAACTACTTCCAAGATGGCGACCGTAGAACCGCCACCTTAAGGAATGTGCTGCTGACGGTGCGCATGGCCGTGACTGTTGCACATGCAAGTTTGGTGCTGGAATTATACCTTTTGGGTTCTCGTTGCTCTTCGATAGTCTGGTCTTCGGTTAGTGTTGCACTTCTTTCTTACGTTGGGTTGGGCGGCAATTTCTGAGCTACGATGTTACGTTCCGCTTCACTCACAGTTTCCGTTGGAATCCACTGCAAGGTATGAATGCAGTTCGTGCACCGGTCGAGGTAATCATATAAATTCACTCGGGCCGGTCAGTGTCAACTATCGCCATGTACGATGTCTTTCACCACTTTCACTTCAATTGTCATTGCGGCTGTACCGAAGTGATTCATGCCTGTGCTATGCCGACAGGTACATCAGAGGTTCCAAGAGGTCCGTTGTGGGGGTTTAAGAGGGGGACGGTCTTCCGCCCCGCTCCTACTCCGCAGGTGCAGCGTCCTCGCTAGCGACCCGCGGAGGGGAACAAAGGGACAAAGGACGGGGACGACACATAGCAATCAGTTCAGTTCAGGCGTTCAGTCGTGTCCGACTCTTCGTGACCCTATGGACCATGTCACGCCACGCTTTCCGGTCTCTCACTATCTTCTTAACATCACATAGCTTCATCTGCAATGCCTCGAGAATGCCATCGAACCATCGCGTTCGCTGCCTACCCCTTCTCCGGCGACCCTCAACCTTTCCCAACATCAAATCTTTCTCCAGCGACTCCTCTCTTCTCATTAGATGACCAAAGTAGCTGAGCTTTAACTTTAGAATTTGACCCTCCAATGAGCAGTCAGGGTTTATGGTCGACAATATCGACTGATTTGATCTTCTGGCAGTCCAAGGAACTCTTAAGAGTCTTCGCCAGCACCACAATTCAAACGCGTCAATTCTTCGGCGGTCAGCCTTTTTCACAGTCCAACTCTCGCATCCATACATCACAACTGGAAAGACCATAGCACGGGTTATACGGATCTTGGTTGGCAGACTAATGTCTCTGCTCTTTACTAGGCGGTCAAGGCTAACCATTGTTCTCTTTCCCAGAAGCAGGCGTCTCCTAATTTCATGGCTGCAGTCTCCTTCCGAGGTAATCTTGGCGCCCAAGAACAGAAAATCTGTCACAGCTTCCACTTCTTGTCCATTGATGCTCCAGGACTTGATAGGGCAAGACGCCATGATCTTCGTCTTTTTAATGTTCAGTTTAAGCCCAAACTTCTCACTCTCTTCTTGTACGCGCATCAGAAGTCTCTTGAGTTCCACTTCACTTTCTGCCATTAAAGTGGTATCATCCGCATATCTAAGGTTGTTGATACATTTTCCAGCAATCTTCACTCCAGCTGAAGACTCGTCAAGGCCGGCCTTCCTCATGATGCACTCTGCATATAGGTTAAATAGGCAGGGCGACAGTATGCATAGCAATACTGAATACATAGCAATACTTGAATGCTATTTATTGCACTTGCAAATAATACAGAGCATGCCGGCTAGCTATACATCAACAAGGTTTTCCTTAGAAGGGCAAGGCTACGTAAGAATGACTTTTGACTCACCGGCTGGGGAATGGGGGTGCGATTTCGGCGGCGGACATTTGCACGCGCCGTGAATATGGTGGCCGGGATCTCCCGTGCGCGCCGCATTCTACGGACAAAGCCATACCACGGCGTTTGCCGCGGGAGGCGGCGAGAGCGTGCGGTATTTACCGGTCGCTTCGCCGTTGGGAACCAGAAGATGGGCGGTCGTGCACGACGGGTCCTCCCGTGTGCGCAGCGTACTCCGTGCCCGCTATCCCCCGGCATTTGCCGGGAGAGGCGGCGGGAGACGACCGCTCTTGTTGCTGGCTGGATCCAGAAGCTCCCTCTCGTTTTCTCGCGGGAACCCGCGTAGGCGTCTTGGTGGCGCACCCATCGCTGGTCTCCTTCCCCCAAGGGGAGGTATTTACCTCCTCTCCCAGCCGGCGCTGCCATGATGCTCGTTGGGGTGGTGGTGGTCGGTCGCGGCGAAGGGGGAGGAAACTGGTTTTCCACACCGTTGAGCAGAATGTTCTTTTTATTTGCCACTTCGAGATTGTGTTTTGCGGCAAACACATGAGACTCAAACAGTTGAAAATGTGCCTCAAACACCTGTTGTTTCGTTTCTGTTTATGTCGACTAGGAGGAGTAATATTTTCCCGTGTGATACTGCTTTTACGATGCAGATTGTACGTTCTTCATTGATTCTTGCCTCTTTGCTGCGTACTGTAGCTGCTTTTTGCTCTTCAGTACGTGCGTCCTGTGTAGCACGCGCTGGTGTCTACTGGTAGAAGTTGCTGTCTGGAATGTGTTGCGCTTGTGGAATCGGTCGTATTCTTTTCCGCACGGTCGTTAGATAGTCCAACATCTCGATTATCAACGTAATCGTTGGCGGCCTACCATTCGTTGAAATCAGGTGACGTTCGGTCTTTAGGGAGGATGAGTGTAGCGATTGCGGAAGCCGCCCTTCCCTTTGAAGCGCGGCGCGCCGCGGAGTACGAAGGGCAGATAAGCATTCCTTCTCAGAAGATAAATAACCCAAACTGGCTGCTCGATAGCGCCGCGTTTCCGTCTTCCCTCGCCGGGCGCAGGAGCGCACCGCTAGGCGTCGCAGAGGCGATACTTATTGGCCGAAAACGAACAATGGGCTAGATGCGCCGAGATCGGTGTCGGACGAGAGCCACGACAACGAGAAGACTCAAAGTAAACACCTTCCCGCTTTACTTCTTTTTGTCGCCATCTTGCTCGGTCAACTTTCAGACCCCATCCAAACGGGCAGGGTCGTTTGCGAGACCATCGCCAGCGGGTTTGGGAAGACCCAATAAACATTTACTTCCGGGCAGAGGTCCTGTTCTGTGTGGTGTCGTACTTCCCATGACCACTTCGCAGCCATGAGAACGGCTGCCCGTGGTGTGCTATCGCGGGAGCTCGGAGTTTGCGGCCTAGACCTCGGAGGAGGCTCGACGGTCTAGTAAGAACCTGCAAAACTGGCGCCTCAACGTGGTTCTCTCGTGCAAAAACACTTGAGCTACTCGCTGCCGCCGTACACAATGCCAGACCCGCAGAGTAATCTGACTGATCTGATGTGGCTTATCAAAGCCCCGGGTAGAGGAAAGCCCTGACTAAGGCTCGCTCGCCGTCAGCGCGGCTCAACAGATGGGACACTTCGCCGCTGCAGGAGCAGCCAGCGAAACGCGACGCCCGCCGGGAGATTCCGGCAGACTCCGCGAAACACCATCCTCAGGATTTGGCGCGCCCCTGCACTGTGCGTAAACGGATTGGGAGGAAGCATCAGGCATGCCATGTCCGACTTCGCAGCTGCCAAACGGCAGCATAGGGGTTGCGCCAAACCAGCCGACGATTTCGCCACTGGTCACGGCACCCGAGAGTGAAGCAACGGCAAACGCCGCAAAACTCTCAGGAGTTTTCGCCAGCTCACTCCAGCAAATGCTGCAGTCCCTGTAACCTAGCGGATCGGAACACCGATCCCAACGTACAGCGGTTATGGCGATCAAATGAGCGCCAACAGCTTTCTCCTGGCGTTGGACCAGTACGGCCAAGTCAACGGCAGCAGCGAGACCCACATGCTGCGGAGAGTGATATCAATGGCACTGGTCGACCAAGTTTCTCGGTGGCACCGTTTGGTACGTAACACAGCGAGTACCATGGCTGAATTCCGCAGTATGTTTAGGGAGGAATTCCTTCCTCACGACTGCCAGTAGCGAATGCGGCGAGAACTGGAACTCCGAACCCAAGCTCCCCACGAGTCGCTTGTCGAATCATCATCATCATCATCAGCCTGATTATACCCACTGCATGGCGAAGGCCTCTCCCATATTTCTCCACTTAACCAGGTTCTGTGCTAGCTGCATCCACTTGACCCCTGCGAACTTCTTAATCTCATCCGCCCCCTGCTACGCTTTCCTTCTCTTGGAATCCAGTTTGGTACCCTCAGCGACCATCGGTTATCCTCTCTTCGCACTACATGTCCCGCCCATGTCCATTTCTTCTTCTTAATTTCCACTAGAATGTCAGTAACTTGAGTTATTTCTCTGACCCACTCTGCACGCTTTCTATCTCTTAATGTTACCCCTACCATTTTTCGTTCCATAGCCCTCTGGGTTGTCCTCAACTTAAGTAGAACTCTCTTGGTTAGCCTCCACGTTTCAGCCCCATAGGTGAGTACAGGCAAGATGCAACTGTTGTATACTTTCCTCTTGAGCGATACCGGTAAGCTCCTAGTCATATTCTGCGAGTGCTTGCCAAATGCGCTCCATCCCAATCTTATTCTTCTTGTTATTTCCTTTTCATGGTCCGGATCTGCGGTTACTACCTGTCCTAAGTAGACATATTCGCCTACTACTTCCAGTATTTCGCTACCTAATGTAAACTGCTGTTCCTTCCCGAGGCTGTTGAACATTACCTTAGTCTTCTGCATATTGATTTTCAATCCTACCTTTCTGCTTTTTCTGTCTAGGTCATCAATCATTATTTGCAGTTCATCCCCCGAGTTGCCTAGCAAGGCAATGTCATCAGCAAATCACAGATTACTGAGATATTCTCCATCTACCCTTATCCCTAACTGCTCCCATTCCAAG
Source organism: Amblyomma maculatum (assembly GCF_055883805.1). NCBI lineage: Eukaryota > Metazoa > Arthropoda > Arachnida > Ixodida > Ixodidae > Amblyomma > Amblyomma maculatum. Next base: position 326,802,422 of record NC_139344.1, on the reverse strand, counting down.
TCTCTGAATACTTCCTCTAAACAATCTGTGAATAGTACTGGGGAGATTGTGTCTCCTTGCCTAACACCTTTCTTTATGGGAATTCTGTTACTTTCTTTATGCACAACTATGATTGCTGTGCAGCCACTATATATATCTTCCAGCACTTTCACGTACGGCTCGTCTACCCCCTGATTTCGCAATGCTTGCATCATCGCCGAGGTTTCAACTGAGTCAAATGCTTTTTCGTAATCAATGAATGCTATGTATAAGGGCTGGTTATATTCCGAGCATTTTTTTATCACCTGATTGATGGTATGGATATGATCGATAGTAGAGTACCGTTTCCGAAACCCTGCTTGATCCTTTGCTTGATTGCAGTCTAAGGTTGTCCTGATTCTATTAGCGATTACCTTAGTAAATACCTTATACGTAACAGACAGTAAGCTGATTGGTCTGTAATTTTTAAGGTCCTTAGAGTCCCCTTTCATGTGAATGAGGAAAATGTTTGCATTCTTCCATGGTTCTGGTACCGTCGATGACACCAGGCACTGCGTATACAGGGTGGCCAGTTTTTCTAGCACAATATCCCCCCCGTCCTTCAGCAAATCTGTAGTTATCTGATCCTCACCAGCTGATTTCCCCCTTTTCATAGTTTCTAATGCTTTCTTGACCTCGTCCTTCGTCACTGTGGTACGTCTGACTGTTTTTCCCTACCGCAAATCTCATCACGGTCCTGACTACTTTGGCTACTGTAGAGATCTGTATAGAACTCCTCGGCTACTTTGACAATCTTGTCCATATTAGTGATGACGTTGCCCGCCTTGTCCCTTATCGCATACATCTGGTTTTTGCCTATGCCCAATTTCTTCTTTACCGCTTTAAGGCTTCCCCCGTTCTTTACAGCATGCTCAATTTTCTCCATGTTATACTTCCTTATATCGGCCACCTTGCGCTTATTGATTAGCTTTGATATCTCGGCCAATTCGATCTGGTCTGTTGGATTGGAAGCTTTCATACTCTGGCGTTTCTTAATCAAATCTTTCGTCTCCTTAGACAGCTTACCGGTGTCCTCTCTAACTATCCTACCGCCTACTTCTACCGCGCACTCAGTAATGATATCTCTGAAATTATTGTCCCTTGCCTCTAGGGTATTGTAGCCATCATCAGTTAAAGCTGAATACCTATTCTGTAGCGAGATCCTGAACTCTTCTGCCCTCCCCCTCACCGCTAATTCGTTGATGGGTTTCTTTCTTACTAATCTATTGCGTTCCTTCTTCAGATTTAGGCTAATTCGGGACCTCACCATCCTGTGGTCACTACATCGCACTTTCCCGATTACCTCTCCATCCTGTACAATGGCGGGGTTGAACACATTATGAAGTCGATTTCATTTATAGTCTCTCCGTTAGGACTTTTCCATGTCCATTTTCGGTTCTTCCGTTTTGAAGAAGGTATTCATGATTCGTAAGTTATTGCGCTCTGCAAACTGAACTAGTAACTCCCCCCTGCTATTTCTAGAACCAATGCCATAGTCACCTACTGCCTTGTCTCCTGCCTGTTTTTTCCCTACCTTGGCATTGAAGTCGCCCATTAGTACAGTATACTGCGTCTTTACTTTTCGAATTGCCGATTCTACATCTTCATAGAAGCTTTCAACTGCCTGGTCATCATAACTACATGTAGGTGCATAGGCCTGTACAACCTTCGGTTTATACCGCTTATTAAGCCTAATTATGATGCCTGCAACCCTCTCATTAATACTATAGAATTCATCTATATTACCCGCTATATACTTATTGACAAGGAAACCTACTCCTAGTTGTCGCCTCTGGTAAACCTCGATAACACAGTACATGCCCATCCTTCAGTACAGTATATGCCTCATTCGGCCTCCTAACCTCACTAAGCCCTATGACATCCCATTTCATGCCCTCTAGTTCCTCTAACAGCACTGCTAAACTAGCTTCACTAGCTAGGGTTCTAGCATTAAACGTTGCCAGGGTCAGTTTCCAATGGCGGCCTGTCCAGCGGAGCCAGGCTTTCTTAGCACCCCCTGCTGCGTCACAGGTCTGACCGCCGCCGTGGTCAGTTGTTCCGCAGCCGCTGGTGACTGAGGGCCGGGGTTTTATGGAGCTTATCATAGGAGGTTGTGGCCAATTAGTGCATCAGGGTGGCCAACTCCTGTTCTGGTGAGGGAGTGCGTTGCCGGAGGTGTTCACCGGCATCAGGTCGCACCCTAAACCTGTGTATGCAATTCCATCGACGCGCGGATTTTTTTTTTATCCGGTGGAGAATTGCGCGGCACCGGGATTTGAACCCCGGTCCTCTTGCATGCGAGGCGGATGTTCTACCGCTGCGCCATCACTCCTTGTCGAATACGTCGGGGAAATGCAGGATCTTTACGATTACGCCGATCCCAACGCTTCGAACACGGAACAAGCGGAACGAGCAATCCGACAGAGCCACCCCACCTTCGCTCTTTACATGCGGGGAAGTCGCTGCAGGTACCTGAATGAGCTGGCCGTGGGAGCGCATCGGGTGCACGCCGAAATTTCAGCTGCCCGAGCGTACCGGCCCCCGCCACCCCCATAGGAATGTCTGGAGCTCAGCTGCTCCTGGAATGGCAGTGCGCGTTCAAGTTGAAAACACTCGAACGTCACGCGTTTCAGGTGGAGGCGCTTTCCCGGAAATCTCGGATCGCGCTCTTGATCCTTACTCAAACGGGCCGAGGATCACTGAAGCTGTGCGAGAGGAAAAGTGGTCAATCTCACACCGACCGCCCGACAGAGATTACCAAACACAGCCGTTCTCACGGCTGCGAAGTGGTCATGCGAAGTACGAGACAACACAGAACAGGACTTTTGCCCAGGACCAGATGTTTATTGAGTATTCTCAAAACTGCTGGCAATGATCTCGGAGACGACCCTACCCGTTTGAATGAAGTCAGGTAGTTGACGGGGCAAGATGACGACCTCAAAGAAGTAAAGCGGGGAGGTGTTTACCTTGCGTCTTCGCTGTTGCGGCTCGTCGTCGGCGGTAGTCAGTTCCCGCCGATCTCGGCACATCTTGCCCATTGTTCGTTTTCGGCCAATGAGCGTCGCTTCTGCAACGCCTGATTTATTTATTTATAGGAAGGGAAAGGCGCGGTAACTGTCTCACTTGTTTTCTGTGGACACTGCAACCGCGCCGTGGTGGTGGTGACTATGATGATGGGGGATGGGGTACTGGGCACGACGTATGCCAGCCTGAGCTAGCGGCGGCACTCTTGGTGCCCAGGGGAATGGGGTAGGGGAAGGTTGGGAGGGGAGGGGGGGAGGACGCGCGAGCAAGTCCGCAGAGTCGGGGGCCGAAGAACGGCAGCACTGCGACGAGGTCCGCAGAACACAGAGGGCTATCCTGGGCGCCCAACGGGTAGCACACAGAAAAAGCACAGCCACCACAAGTCGCACTCCAGTGCAGGGTCGGCTTTGGTGCGAGCAGCGTGCTGCTCGGCAAGCGTCCTTTTCCTGTAACAGATCAGAACGCCGGGGTGACTGCAGAGGGTCTGCAGTACGCTGCCACGTCGGAGAGTCCGGGTGGCAGTTGAGATGACCGCTGGGAAACCGCTGCCGTGGCAGCGGCGCGGCGGGTAGGGGGCAGCTCGGAAGATGGCCCTCCTAGGCCCATGTGCAAGAGGCACACGGGACACTGCCTCTTGGAAAATCCTTGAGGCAGCGGTAGGGACCGCAGTGGTACCTCAGCCGAAGCTGAGGCGCGGCAGGTGACGCTGGAAGGACCGCCGGGAAGGGCGCCCGCGTCGAGGCCCGAGAGCAGGAAGATCCCGGGATTGCTGCCGAAGCAGCAGGGAGGGCAGCAGAAGCGGCAGGTGACGCTGGATGCGTCGAGGACCGCGAACCTTGCGGTCAGCGGGAAACTGGCCTGGGCCAGCAGGACTGTGCCCCAGAAGGAGCAGCAGGGAGCCTTGGCGAAGAACCACGAGTCCGCTCCAGCACTGGGGCTCGCCTCGGGCGAGGGCGACGTCGGTGCGCCACAGGCGAATACCAAGGTCAAAGGGGGCCGCACCGATAACTCCTCAAGGGAGGAGGGTGTGCTGGCAGGGAGAGACCTGGCAACGCCCGCAGCACGGGACACACTCGCACGCCCAAGGGTCGGGGGTTGGGCTGGGAGACGGGTACGGGCTCCGCTTCGGCTGGAGGGCTGGAAGACACCAGCAGGGATGATCCAAAGGACCAGGGAGGTGCGCCGGTAACAACCAGAGCACCGGAGGAGGGAAGTTGCGACGGGGCGAGCAGGGCGAGCCAGCGCCGGAGGGAGGCGAAGGCGAGCGAGCGCTCGGTGAGAGCGGGCGCGCACGAGCTCGCCGGAGCGAGCGCCGCACACACCCGCCCCCACCGAGCGCTAAAAGGCAACTGACGCGAGAGGAAGCGCGCCTGGTCGGGAGGCAACGGAGCGTGCGGCCGCTCCCTTCAGAGGCGAGCGACGAAGGGAGGAAGGTGGGAGAGAAAGTGGAAAGAGAGAAAGAGGACCCATAGTGGAGGGCTACGGAGTAATTTCGACCACCTGGGGATGTTTAACGTGCACTGACATCGCACAGCACACGGACGCCTCTTCGTTTCGCCTCCATCGAAACGCAGCCGCCGAGGTCGGGTTCGAACCCGGGTACTCCGGCACAGTAGTCAGCTGCGTCTTACCACTGCACCACCCCGGCGGGGCTTCTGCAACGCCTAGCAGTGCGTTCCTGCACCCGGCGAGGGAAGAGGGAAACGAACAGCTATCTGGCAGCCCGTTTGGGTTACTCATCCTCGGAAGAGAAGAAATACTTTTTGTACCCTTCGTCCTCCGCGGCGCGTTCCGCTTCGAAGGAAAGGGTGGTCTTCCGCAATCGCTACAGAAAATAGTGCAGGGACTCACAGAAGATGCCGTGTCGCAGATTGTGGAAAGCTGCGGCTTTGCAGTAACCAGTCGTGCTCCTTGAATGAGCCAGTCTGCCACATTGTCGTCAGAAAGGTCGCATGAGGCACTTTTGATGCGTTTAGACGCGCGTACACGCAGTCGGACATGCTTTCGCTGTCTTTGTGCTGCCTTGAGTTTACTGATGCAACCAACTGGCCGAAGAGTAGCTGCTTGTCGAATTCCTTCAGCGCGTTTCCTCATCACATCCAGTCGTTGTACTGATTTCCAATTGTGTGATCCGAAGACGACGCTCTGCCTTGAAGTCAAAACATTCCTACGTTCAACATCGCTGAGTACACCCATGAATATCGATCTCGCATAGACTCCACTGCGGTCTTCCATTCTTAAAAGTTGCCGGCCTCAGTCACTGAGTAAACCGGTAATCTTCGGGTCAAGTCTGGCAGCGTTGTAATTGCAGCATCAGCATGTTTAAAATGTTTGTTCTAATAATCAAGCCATCATCAGTAGATTTGTATTGAGCGCAACCAGTTCTGCTGGAGCTCTTAGGTTTCCGCTTTAATATTCCCTGATTCCCTCAGTGGGCGTCATTCATTTCCGAGAACCGGTATAAGAAATCGCGCGACATTTGCAATCCAAGGGTATGCGTGTTTATGGCATCTGCAAATCGTTTATGCCAGGACCAACTTCGTTCGCATCCAGTGTGGAGGTTTTCGATGTACCAGCTCACTTTGCTTTTTTCTTGGTCTTGTGGGTTGTGTTCTCATTTTTCCGTCTTGTCCTCTCCCCCTGTCTGCAGACTTGGCGAGTCGGCTGGCTTTTCAATGTAGTTTTTTCTTTAATCCTCGAGCCATTCACTTGGATACTGTTATGGGTCTTCGCCACTCGTTGGTTCGACTGCCGGTGTCTATCTCCTTCCGAGCTACGGCCGTCTTTTTCTGATGCTTGAGTCTTGTTTTGTTCTTGGTCGTCATGTCTCCTGTTATCGTTTTCGCGGTCTTCTGTTTGCGTTTCACCGTTTAGTACTTCTCCTTTCTTAATCTGTTTTCACATTCTTTGTCCCCGGTGATTTGGCATCCTTCGCAGAGTGCTCGTTTTCTACCAGCGCATTCGTGGCTTTCTTCGCAGTTCTGGGTACCGCATTTCCTGCAGACATTTATTCTTGAAGGTGGGCATACGTCCGAATGGTGTCCGGGTTTCAGGCAGACCTACCGCTTCACTCCATATGGCCAGCTCTTGCATTCCACTCCAGCGTATATGATTCATCTCGGTAAACTCTTGCCGTCAAAAACGATCATGGCGGTCATTGACTCGCCGAGAATGAGTCTCGACGATTTCTACTCCTTGCGCCCGAACTTGTAGGCTTGCTAGAAATTCTGTTGACGTTCCTGACCTTAGTGTGTGCACGACTGACTGGATGACGTCCTCATGTGCCGCCACATACACGTTCACTCCGTACCTGACTCCTCTGATTTCCAGTTGTATCTGATTCAAAACTGATACCTCTGGTGACGGTATACACTTGGTGTTATGTTGGAGCGCGGCCGGATTCGAGTTATGAGCTCCTTGTCGGTGTTCTGGATAGTGTCCTCCTGCTTTTTGAAGTGGCTTTGCTATTATCACCGTTGAGTATTGTCTCAGTAGCAAACCCTGCTTGGGTCTCATAATGACTACGATATCGCTCTTCGGTATAGGTAAGCTCCTGTTGTTATTAAACGTTTTAATATTTCGCCACGTTTTCCTGGTGTCTCTCTGTCCGACCTTTTCCAAGCTGTCGCGCCCTGGCTTCTGCGGCTGCTTGCTTGTTCATTACGGCCTTTTCGAGTTTTTCTTTTTTCGCTCATGTCCATATCACGGCTATCCATTTATCCATATTGATTGCCTTGGTCTCCGTTCCTCTCGCTCAGATGGCTCCTAGCTTGCTCCCTGACTTCGGCGGCGACAGGGTCCTTAGTCTCCTGAATCCTCGTTTTCAGTTTTCGAATGCACGTTTGGTACCACTCCGATAGTGTTTGCATTCCCGTCGCCAGTGCTTGCGAGCATGTCGTCAGTCAGCTCGTGCCTCGGCATGACCACCAAGGCCGCCCTTTCCTAGCACCACTTAGTAGAGGAGCGGTTGCTCCAGAACTTAATAATTAAAATAGGTCCGTTTAGATTTCAGTATACAGGTGATCGAGTTCTTCCAGTACATAAAAAATGGAGTGGCCACCTTGATATTATCGAAGCAAAACTGGCCAAAAAACCCGGGAACCGACGTTCCATACCAAGTGCGCGTTACCACACTCTCAAGTATACCCTCAATTCGAATGAAAATTTCCTTTCCCAAGGCAGCTGCTGCTTCCTAGCATTTAGTATATTTTTGGGAAAACAGCACGTTTTCTACTACAAACTTATAATGTATCAAGTTGACACATAAGAGTACACCGCCTGATGGCCTCTGAACTGGCACTACGGGAGCGCACCTGCAGATGGTTGGCTGTTCTACCTTGTGAAATATGCCTTGGTTCTCCGTTTTCAAGCTTTCTTTTCACTTCATGAGAATCGGAATCCTTCTCAGCACTGCTACAACGTAAGATACCGCATCGTCAGTCAAATGGTGGGCTCACCTGGCATGCAGCCGATACCGGAGAAAAGTCACATGTCATGCTGTAGTCATCCGCAGCGACCACGTTGATGAAAGAGAAAATGCCAAGCACCCGCACCAGCAATCCAAGCGGAGGAGTTCAAAGGTTGGCGGCCACGTTCACAATTTATTGACGGCACTATTTGATTTGGGTTTTCGACCTTTCTAGTGTGCACAGCTCAGCGTCGTTCGGTCCTGACAAGTCCTGTACGTTTTTTAAATTTCGTGGCACGCCAAAGAAAGTTCCTGACATCTACTAGTTTGGCACCTGTGTCCACCATGATTCGCAAGAAGCCACTCATCACAACCTCCACGAAGTGCCCCGATTCTTCCTTGGCTTGCTTCATCGCATTAATGTACCTGCTGTTCTTGATGGTTCGTCGCTCTTAAACGGCCCCAAGAGACTTGTTGGTTACATCTACATTCAGCTCGTCAATATGACGTCTGGTTATTTGCACGGTAAGCGATCTCGAAGTTCCCTTTCTTTGACGAAAATGACACTTCATTCCTCACTGGGGCATTCTGACCGTTTGTAAACCTCATGGCCTTAGAAGCTCCATGTTTTCGAGCTCATTCTTTACTCGTCCCGGGAATCGGAATCTTTCTCTGCAGACTGCGACAACATACGATACCGCATCGTCAGTCCGATGGTGTGCTCACTTAGTATGCTGCCGATACTGCAGAACAGCTCTTCCTATGTTATGCTGTAGTCCTCTCCTGCGGCAGTGTCGATGAAACGAAGAATGCAGCGTTCCCAAACCGGCCATTCAAGGAGACGAGTCCAGGGGTTTTGCAGCCGCCTACACCATTTCGTGAGGGCACTTTTAATTCGATTTGGGTTTTCAAACTTCATATGCTGTGAACCGCGGCTTCGTTCCATCCTCGCAAGTGCTGTGCCTTTTCTAGATATCGTGGCATGTCAGAGAATGAGTTGCCGACATCTGTTAGTTCGGCAATCATGTCAGCCCTGCCTTATAAGAAGTAGCCATTGATCACAACCTCCACGAAGTGCCCTGATTGTTTCTTGGCTTGCTCTATCGCATTCATGTATCTGCTGTTCATGCTGGCTCGTCGCTCTTGAACGGCTCCAATAAACTTGTCGGCCACATCGACATTCAGCTCGTCAATCTCTGACACCTGGTCCTTTACACGGCCGGCAATCTCGAAGCGTTTTATCTTCTGACAGAATAACACTTCATTTCTCACTCGAGTCTTCTAAACGTTTGTGAACCTCATGGCCACAAAAGCTCCATTCTGGGTGCGTGGTGTAGAACCTTCGTCTTGACAATTTTTGGCCTGGGCGGTCCTTGTTTGCTGTGTTTGCCTGGTGTTTCGGTCAGCGATTTGAGTTTGCTTGCTACCTTTTTCTCAGTTATGGGGCCATTCGAAGAGCTTGCGAACGTAACTGGTTGTGCAGGTCCACATCAAATTGTTCGCGCACCTATTGTTCTTTAATGTTACCGAATTCACATCGGCTTCTCATTTCTAGCAGCGCCGTAGCAGGCTCTTCGACTACTTCTCCCACTTGCTGTTTGCGGCGATTGAAATAAGCACTTTCATAAACTACGTCCTTAAAGTGCACAAAGTACGCTTGGAGCTTCGCTTTTATGGCTTCGGAGTTCCCGAGTTATGCATCCGTGTCATTAAAAGGCAACAAGATTCCTCGTGCGTTTCGTCCCATGGTATCGAGAAGTTTTCTTACTTGGACTTTTCGATCCTTTTACCAGCGTCCTGAAACGTAGCTGAAGTTCTCGAACTCTTATATTCATTTTAGGCAACCGCTGGCGCTTGTGAAGTCGGAGGGCTGCGGGGATATTTTTCTCGGGCGTCCAGGGTGCTTCTTAGCTCGTGTGTGATTTTCTCAAGGCTTTCAATTCTCTTTTCTAGCTTATAGTTCATGCCTGATGCCACACAGCAGCGTTACCATAGCTTTGACTCTTTGTTTTCTCTTCTTTCCACCTTGCCTTCTCCCCCTTCCTTCAGGCTGAGTAGTCGTCTCGCTTTGCGTTGTCATTTTTGCATCCTCCAAACTCTGACTTATCGCTTGCTTTCTCTGCCATTTTGTTGGTTCGGCTGAGGATGTCTTTATCTCCTTCCGAGCTATTCTTTTATTATGCTGGATTCCTTTTTTTTTTTCTTGGTCCTCCTTTGCATCCGTCGCCGTTTTCGTGGACTGATATGGTTGCGCTGCACCGTCTGGTACCTGGCCTTTCTTCTCGTGTTTTCGCATTTTTTTCCCCCGGTTAGATGACCTCCTTCGCACAGTGTGAATTTCCTACCTGCTAATTCGTGACTTTCTTTGGAGTTCTGGGTGTTCCGTATTCTCCGCAGACCTTTGTTCCGTTTCTGGGGATGAGCATACGTCCGAACGGTGTTCGGGTTGCTAGCAGGCCTGGAAGGCCTTCCACTTCACTCTAGAATTAACTTATGCATATGACTATATGCATAACTGTGTGCATAACTATATGCATAACTATATGCATATGCATATGACTTATCTCGGCACAATCTTTCCGTTAAAATTATCATGGCAGTCACTGACTCGCCGAGCATTGCCTGGTCGTCGCATTCGAACTCTTTGGTTTGCTAGCTCTTTTTTTTTTTTTTTTTTTCTGACGTTACTGGCCCTTATTTGTGCTCGACTGTCTGGCTGACGTCGTCAGATGCCGCAGCATACATATTCACTTTGTACCTGACTCCTCCGGTAGCCAGTTAGCGTATTTTCTTCAGGACTAGTCACTGTCTCTGGAAACGATGCAATACTATTACTTTGTTGAAGCCCGGTCGGATTCGAATTCCTTGCCTTGCAATTCTGTATGTTGTCCTTGCGCTAAGATTCTTAGAAGAGTGGAGAGTTGGATTGTGTTCTTGCTCCGTCCTGTCTTAGTGCTGTTTCCACCATGATTCTTTGATGGCTTCTGCTATTACCACCGTTGAGCAATGGCTTAGTTGCAAACCCTGCTTGGTCCTCATAATGGCTTTGCAGTCGCTCTTTGGTAGATGTAAAATGCTCTTCTTATTGAGCATTTTCATTTTTTTTTTTTTTGCTCGGGTTTCCTGGTGTTTTCTCCGTCTTTCTCCTCCGTCCGCTCTTTTTCAAGCTTTCGCGCCCCGGCTTCTGCGGCAGCTTGCCTGTGCACTCCGACCATTTCGTGTTTTTCTATTTTGCTCGTGTGCGCATAACGGGTATCCAGTTTTCCACGTCTTAATCGTGTCGGTCTCTATACCTTTCACTCGGACGGCTCCTTAATTGTTCCCTGCTATAGACGACGAAAATGTCCTCATATTCTCTTGAATTGTCACTTTCCATCTTTGAATTCTCGTCGTGGGGCCGCCACGACCGTCCTTTGGTCGCGCCGCTAAACAGCGGCGTGGTTGATTCGGAACTTTTCAACTCAATAATAGGTCGCCAAATTGGACTACATTTAAGATTTTAGTACCCTTGTGCGCTGGCCATAAAGTTATCCGAGTTCATCACAACTGGAGTGGCCCGTTAACATTATCGAAGTAAATCTTGGCAAAAAATTGGATCCGCTGTTCCGTACCACGATCTCATAAATTCGGTTGAAAATTTCCTTTCCCAATGTAACTGCTGCTTCCCAGCACTTCGCATCCCAGTTGGCAGAACATGTCGTTCTCTACTCACAAATGATGGCTTCTGGACTGGTGCTATAGGAATGCACTAAACTGTTGGCTTTTCTCCATGTTTTCGAGCTCCTTCTTTACTTTGCTCCTCATGGGAATCGGAGTCCTTCTTCATACGATACCGCGTCGTCAGGCAGATGGTGTACTTATCTGGTATGCAGCCGATATCGTAAAAGAGCTGGTCATACGTCAACATGTAGTCCTCCGCTACAACGGTGTCGAGGAAACGAACAATGTCAAGCACCGACACCTGTAGTCAAAGCAGAGGAGTGAACATTTTTGGCGGCCACGTACACTGTTTTGTGAAGGCACTTTTCATTCTATTCGGGTTTTTAACCTTCCTGAAATGTGAATCCCTGCGCCGTTCGGTCATCACAAGTCATGTGCCTTTTCTAGATTATATGCCGTGCCATGGCATGAGTTGCTGACACGCTGTCACTTCGGCACCCATGTCGACCTTGACAAACAAGAAGCAGCCGTTGATCAAATACTCCACGAAGTGCGCCAATTCTTTCTTGGTTTACTTCATCGCATTAGTGTATCGGCTATTCTTGCTGGCTGTCGCTCTTGAGCGTACCCAAGAAACGTTGTTTTACATCGGCATTCATCTCGTCAAACTGCCGCCTGTTTCCTTATACGGCAGGCGATCTCGAAGCGTCCTTGTTACAAAACAAATAGCGCTATTAATTTCTCACTGGGTTATGAACGTTTGTGGACAACATGACCAGTGAAGCTCCATCCTAGGTGCATGGTGGCAAACCTTCGACTCGACCATTCTTGGCTTTAACCGTCTCCTAATTGTTTGATTCGGCTCGCTGCGGCTTTCTTCCTTAACCATGCTGATTCCTGTTTTTTTGTTTTTCTGTTTGTGATTTGAATTCGGCTTGCAGCCTTTTGTCTTTTTGCCCTCGCAATTGCCACTGCCGATGTGAGTTATATGGGTCCATTTGAAGTGCTTCGGAACTTGACTGTTTGAGTAGGCCCACAATAAATTGTTGACCCACCTATTTTTCTTTCAAAGCACCAAATTCTCGCCGACGTGCACATGTTCAAAGAGCGTCGTAGCAAACTCGTCGACTACATCTCCCACCTGCTGTTTCTGGCGATTTAAACGGGCACATTTATAAACTACGTCCTTCATGTGTACAAAGTACGATTGGAGCTTCGCTTTTACGGCTTCGAAGTTATCGAATTCTTCATCCGTTCTGTCAAGAGACAGCTAGGTTTCTTGTGCTTTTCGACCCATGGTCCAGAGCCGTGTTCTTACTTGGACTTTTCCATCATTCTCCCGGACTCCTTAAACGTAGCTGAAGTCGCCGAACTCTTCTATACGTTATGACCAATCACTGGAGTTTGTGATGTCGAAGGGCTGCGGAGGGTTAAGGTTTGCCATTGCATTGCGTGCGGACTTCCTCTCGTCCCTCTGCTGTCCGTATTTTCTTTCTTCGGTGCCTTTCTGCGACAGCGTCCGGTTACGCTGCTTAACGTTCGTGTAACTGAAGCCCGACTTTTGACACCATGTGAGAGAGACCGTCAAGACAAAGAATGACTATTCTGTTCCACGCAGTCACGTGACTTTCACGTTACTCCTGCTTGTGGAAGCCTAGCTCTGGCGGGTAGCCTTCTATTGCAGCCCCGGCCGCATTATCCTGGGCATTTTTGGCCAAACCGTGCTTCCGTGTCCTCAGGGGCAGCCAGGCGCAGATCTCCCAGTCTGTACCGGGAAACTAAGAACAGCGACCTCCGAGGGTGCGGCCGCTTTTGATCGCACCTTTGAACATCCTCCAGCAACATCGAGTACCAAAGCTGCCACCTTGCCGACATTCTTCGAATATACTAAAGTCGTTTCTGCGCCAGCCATGTTCCATATAGTAATGTCCTCTCCAATATCAATATTGCCACGTCCACTTGGATGATGTCATTTTTTTCTCAGATCCGAGCACAACAAATAACCGCTTTCAGTGCTGCTCTCCAAGCCATTCGTTCTCCTGGCTTGTTCCTTAAGCCGAGAAACGTCAATTTCTGTCCGACGAGCTGAAACTTCTAGGTCACCTTGTGAGCTCTAATGGCATCTGTTCTGACCCTCAGAAGACCACCGCTGTGGCGGCAGTTCTCACACCTACCATCAGCGCTCCCGGTGCCCATTTTTGGGCCTTTGAGGATACTGTGGGCAATCTATAGTTGATTTTTCTAAGATCACTGAGCCCTTAATTCGTCTCACCAATGAAGATGTCTCGTTTGTATGGGCTCAGGAACAGCAAGGTGCATTCGCCGACTTCAAATGACGTCACCAATCGTCAAAGTTATTGCATCACTTCAGCGAAGGTGCGACTGTGGAAGTCCACACAGACGCGAGCAACATTGGGCTTGAGCAGTCACAGTGGAGTGATAAAATGGCACTGAGCGCGTCATTACCTATCCAAGCCGCACCCTCTCTCGCTCCTAAGAAAACTATTCCACAACAAAGAAGGAATCACTTGCGGTGGCATGGGCGCTCGCCAAATTAATGGAAGAACGTTCAGAACCTTCAGTAACCGTTATTCCCAGTGTTGGCTGGCACCCTCTTGGGCCCTTCTGGACACCTTGACCGATGAAGCTTGAGGCTCCGAGTGTTCGACGTTACTTTCCTCTACAATTATGAGCAAAAACACACATACGCTGACTGCCTGGCAATGCTTTAGGACCATCCGACCTGGCTGATGCTGGCTTGGACGATGACGCATTCTTTGGAGCTCTAACAACGTCAGCCATTCCCCAACTGCAACGAGAAGACCCTGCACTTTGCTTGCTCATTGAATACTTTGAAAGCCGCACATCCCAACCACCTCGTCGTTCCTCGCGTACTTGCATCGCATTATCTTCAAAACAACATCCTGTACAAACACACCTTCGCAGCTGTGCTCCGCTGAGTTATTGGCATGGTTTACAAAGTCTTTCCTAAAATAATGTCTGCTCTTCGCGCCATGCATGCAAGCATGCCAGTGGACTGAAACCTTATCACTCACATTGATGCAGTGTTTGTGCATTCAGCTCTTTGCTGCCTTTATGCATTGTTTGCTCTTCCATCACTTTTTTTTCTTGCTTCTGTTTAGAAATGGGATGACTCCTTCTCCAGAGGGGGAGGGTAATACATTGCGCGACTTTTGTCAGTGACATAGCTAGCTGGTATCAGTGTTGCTCCCTATTGGAAGGATGAAGAGGTCAAAATGTATTTGTTCACGCAGGCTGCCGAACTGGCTGTTGATGTGCTAAGACTTTTATCTCGTGACGGTGTCGAAGTTAAATTTCAGAAATAAAATATGATCTGCCCTTATCTGAAAGAATTTCCACAACCTAAACTTTGCCAATAAATACATACAACCCATGCACCCCTGTATTATGAGTTATAGCCACCACATCCTTGCCCGCTGGCGTAAGCTGGCTTGTGGCTAGTTTGGTGGAGCAAATTATACAATGCGTTTAAACAGAGAAAGCTTTCATTGCACAAACTTCGCATATGTCAAGATCACAATGACCATCATTGTAGACCCTGCTTTCAGGCACCCAAAGCGTCGAGCAGTCACGACCAATGAAGCAGTTTACCAATGTGCTTGTAATCCTGTAGACTGATAAGGTCTCGTCTTGTGGGTTTGCAACTGGCAAAAATGTCGCACGAACGTGCTCCCTAGTGTGCCTCTTAATGAAGACAACGGAGGCAAAACAGACTGCACTACACAGCCAGCTGTGTTTGTGAAGTGGAATGTCGTGAAAAAGCCTTCGGCTTAACTACTATAATAGCTTTGCCCTACCGACAAATACAATAGGGTTATCTCGTTTTCGGATTTTATATTTTTTAAATTCGGGAGGTAAAAATCAAGTTATTTTTCGACTTTGTCATAGGGGAGAAATAGGGTTTTTTCGTGGAAACGCTCCAAAATTCGGGTTTTATCGGGTGAAATTTACAAACTAATAATTTATTCGATTTATCCTAATCTGTGAGTAACGATTAGGGTTATGTTTTGGGTTGCTTTCAAGAATGTGTTTCATATTTGGGCGTTTCTGTCGTAATTATTACTCTCAGTGATGTGCAATGGTCAGTTTCTGGACAAGAAACATTTTATTCACTTGAGCTAGTCATCAACATAATAATCTGCATGTGCAACATTGCGGTCTCCATCCGAGACCTCTGTGGTCTCTGAAGGTGCCTTAGCTGAGAGAACGTTCGATCAACGTCACAGCTGCCATTAGCTAGACACAACAATGTCAATGTCAATGCTGCATTTGCTAGCCCGTGGTTCGAAACGTGCATCTACCAGTTGCGCCGTTTCGAACGCTGCTTAGCGCGTCGTTTATTGAAGCGAAAAGCTTCACTAAGAGGGTTGTTGTTGTTGTTGTGGCTGTAGGAAGAAAGAAAAAAAAATACACGGGCCTGCTACTGGCTCTGTAGCTTAGCCACCTCCGCTGCCTCGTGCGGACAGAAGAGAAAATAGACGCGAAAGAAAGAAAAGAAGAGGGAGAGAAAGACGCGCGCCGCCACCACAGCCGTCGTCCACCCGCACCGAAGCGATGGCGGGTGCAATGACAGCCTACAACAGATAAAAATCAGCGGCTGGCTAGCCCCCGCAGCAAGCGGCGTTGATCTACCGTCCCAGCCCCGTAGGGCAAGGAACTGCCACCCTTCACCACCTCTCCCCTCCTCACGAGGGTCAGAGGCGAGCTTCGCGTATGCGGTATGTCGCGACCGAGTGACGTCACAGCCAAGGCCAGCTGCGCAGCCCCCTCGCCAAGCTCTGCCGGCGTTGCAGATGCCCATAGGAACCCATGCATTTGGAGGTCATTGTAACTATCACTAACCATCACTTACTAGTTAAGGGGCGTTTACATAACACTAATCAGACATTAACTAGTACTCAGAAAGTACAAGTCATGGTTAACTGTCACTAACCATTAGTAATGGTTAGACGTTTCTAGACGTCCATAGCCGTCACATGGTGACAGCATAGGCCGTGACGTCATGACCTGATGCAGGAAGGGAAAGGCGCAGTAACTGTCACACTTGTTCTGCGGACATCTGAATCGCCCCGTAAGGAAAGGAAGGAATGTGGGAGTGAAAGTGGAAAAAGAGAAAGAGGAACCGTAGAGGAGGGCCGCGGAGTCAAACGCAGCCGCCGGTTGTCGAGGTCAAAAACTCGCATACTCACGCACAGTAGTCGGGCATCTTAACCACTGCACCAACGCGGTCACCTTGAAGCCACATGACATTGCAAACAATTGCCGGTGTCTTTACGCAAACAAAACTACATTTGACATTTCAACGAACCGTGTTCAAAACGCCGCCAACTTACCCATAGTGCCCCGAGATGTGATCGCACAGAACTCAGTTTGCTGCATCAAGTAAAAAATAGATAGATTATATTGTAGCCCATGTGCTTTCAAATGCGGACGAGTTAATTTTAGGCATGCAGTGATATCTAAAAGAGGCACATAGCTTTTAGGCTAATCCGTCACATCGTATATTGCTGAGAAAGTAAAAAATAAATACAGTGCAGGTGCAATATGATGTTTATTAAAGGATGGAAAGTAGTTGTGGCCGCAGGAAGAAGGAAAAGAAAATGCACGGGCCTGCTACTGGCTCTGTAGCTGAGCCACCTCCGTGCGGACAGAAGAAAGGTGGGGGGTGGGCTGGTCCTGGTCCTGATGGGGCTGGGATAGGTAGATCACCGCCGCTTGCGGCGAGGGCTAGCCTCGCCGAGGTGGTGCAGTGGTAAGACGCCCGACTACTGTGTACCCGGGTTCTAATTAAACCTCGGCAGCTGCGTTTCGATGGAGGCGAAACGAAGAGGCGTCCGTGTGCTGTGCGATGTCTCTTCTTCTTTGCACATGTTAAAGATCCCCAGGTGGTCGAAATTACTCCGTAGCCCTCCACTACGGCTCCTCTTTCTCTCTTTCCACTTTCACTCCCACCTTCCTCCCTTCCCTTACGGCGCGGTTGAGGTGTCCACAGAAAACAATTGAGACAGTTACCGCACCTTTCCCTTCATATAAATCAATCAATCAATCAATCTCTTCTGTCCGCATGAAGCAGCGGAAGTGGATCAGCTTTAGAGCCAGTAGCAGGCCCGTGCATTTTCTTTTCAGTCTTCCTACTGATTTATTTATAGGAAAGGAAAGGCGCGGTAACTGTCTCACTTGTTTTCTGTGGACACCGCAACCGCGCCGTAAGGGAAGGGAGGAAGGTGGGAGTGAAAGTGGGAAGAGAGAGAAAGAGGAGCCGTAGTGGAGGGCTACGGAGTAATTTCGACCACCTGGGGATCTTTAACGTGCGCTGACATCGCACAGCACACGGACGCCTCTTGATTTCGCCTCCATCGAAACGCAGCCACCGAGGTCGGGTTCGAACCCGGGTACTCCGGCACAGTAGTCGGGCGTCATACCACTGACCACCCCGGCGGGGCTTCCGTCTTCCTACAGCCACAACAACAGAAGAGAAAATAGAGAAGAAAGAAAAAGAAGAGGGAGAGTAAGGTGGTGGTATAAACATTTTTTGCCATTGGAACAAATAGTGGGGGCGAAGCCCCCTGCATGGCACTTGGGTGCTTCCTTACTACATGGGAGACACCTTTATAAGGCAAAAGGAAGTCCTTGAAGAGCAGTCCTCCTCATAGCACTGGAAATGATCTTTCGTCGGTCTTGACTTGAGAGACACCTAGTAAGACTCTGCGACGTTCTGTGATTTGGGATGCGCGCCGCAGCAGCCGTCGTCCGCCATCTAAGTGGTGCCGGGTGCAATGAGGGCCTACAACAGAGAAAAATTCGGTGGCAGGCGAGCCCCCGGCGCAAACGGCGTTGACTTACCAGTCCCAGCCCTGTAGGGCCAGGAACAGCCACCCTTCATCACCTCCCGAACGTTAAAGATCCCAAGGTGGTCGAAATTACTTCGGAGCCCTATACGGCTCCCTTTTCTCTTTCAGCTTTCACTCCCACCTACTTCCCTTCCCTTACGGCGCGGTTCAGTTGTCCACATAACGTGTGTGACAAATACTGTGCCTTTCCTTTCCTGTGAACCAATTATCATCGTTGGCACCACCACCCTACCCTGCCATGGATGCCTCCATCGAAACGAAAAAAAAAAAACTTTATCAAAGGTGGTTACTTCTGGCCCCACGGGACTGCGACTGGTAGGTCCCCGCCGTTTGAGGTGGCGGCTAGCCTGCCACCGGTGGTTGTACCTGTTGTAGGCCGTCATTGCGCCACCGCTTCGGTGGCGGACGACGACCGTTGCGATGCGTGTCTTTCTCTCGCTCCCTGTTTTTCTTTCCTTTTCTCTTTTGTTCTGTCCGCACGAGGCAGTGGAGGTGGCTCAGCTACAGAGCCACAGGCCCGTACAGTTTCTTTTCTTTCTTCCTACAGTCGCAACAACCATCGAACGGAGAGGCGTCCGTGTGCTGTGCGATGTCAATGCTCGTTAAAGATCCCCAGGTGGTCGAAATTACCCCGTAGCCCTCTACTACGGCTCCTCTTTCTCGCTTTCTACTTTCACTCCTACGTTCCTCCCCTTCCTTACAGCGTGGTTTAGGTGTCCGCAGAACATGTGTGACAGATACGCCTTTTCTTTCCTCCGAACCATATATTGCCGCGCCACCTTTTGCGTTAACAGAAACTACTAAGTCACCATGTATCACATAGGCTGCTGCGCCATACAAAATCACGCAGCTCAGATGGCGTTTCCATCTGCTATACCATGTAGGGTTTCTTCACGTGCTCCCGCGGTGATCAACAGTTTCAAGAGCCGGTAAAAATGAAGAGCATTACTAAAATAGGCATGCGGAAATTGATGACGCGCTCAACGCCCCAGAACGCACATGTAGTACAAGAACTCGTTTATTACTGATATTTGCATTCCTTATCAAAAATGCGCGCGTTTCAGCATGGTGATACTTGACCTGCGCGCTCAGCCGTCGACTAGTCCACATTGAGCACGAACATGACGGCTTGGGTGCCGTTGGTGGCTTTGTTCAGGGCGTAGTCGTCGCGGGCCGACTCGTACTCGGGTTCCGGCGAGGTTGCATCTTCGGGCATTATCACGGCTGTGGTGTGGTTTGGTGCTTCTCCAGACCTCTGGTACATCGCCTGCTTGTAGCTGTTCCTCATGTGGCTGATTGCGAGTGCGATCAGAGTGCCCACCACGGTCGCCAGGAAACCGGCCAGAGCGATCGAGACCCAGCCGCAGGGAAGAACCGCTTTTTGGGCGCCTTGGTCGCTCGACGACTACAAAAAAAAAAAAAAAAAAAAAAAAAAAAAGAAAAAAAAAAAAAAAACAGCTTTTAACTCGATGAGACATTAATGGTTTCCAGGTGGCTTACGAACCGAACCAGTAACCTATTATCCCGAAATGAAACCATTGAATTCCAGTGTGTTCCCGAATGAAACCAGTATATTTCCCGGTCGCCCCTGCTATGGAACTATAGTTGCATCCATTTCGTCCCCAAATGGAACCAGTGTAGTTGATTGACTCTAAAATGTCTATAGTTCCCTCATTTGGCGGCTAAATGGCACCTGCACTTTCTCCAATTTGGCACCGAATTGGAACCAGTTCCTTACATTTGGCTGTAAGCTAGGGCCGGAAACGGGTGACGACACAGTTCCCATTTGAAGTCATTTGATCACAGTTCAACGCCCAGTTGATTTTCAATTTGGTCTTTGAAATGGGCCAATAAGAACGTTAAGTCGAATGCCTACACGTGGAGCTTAGTTAAAAAGCCAGAATGATAGATCCCGTGGAAATATGACTACATGGCTGCTGATTCCTGTATGAGCAGACACTTCAGTCGGCACTTGTAGTTCTCCTTCTCGAGAGCAACAGGAAAAGAAAAATATATTGTCAGAATTAAAATCATGCGAAACATTTTTTTTTTTTTTTTTTTGCGGAATTGAGAGGTGTGTATACGTGCCGCTGAGTTCACTTCAGTCAGGAATTTGACCTAAAATGCCAGCGTACGGGAGGGAAGGTAACTTCCCATCCCCTAAGGAAGACGCTCCGGAATAGCGCGGTAATGCTCTGCGTCCTTCCCCTTTCACATCGGTTCCCCCCCCCTCCCCCCTTCCCCGACCTCTGCCTATCTCACGTTGCTTTTTCGAAGGCACCCCCTCAATTCGCAACAAATTTTTTTTCTGATGACTATACCAAGAACGACTGCCGCTTCCTCTGGTCAACGCGAACTTCTTCCTCCCCTTCCTCCCCCCTCCTCCCTATGAAATTTTGGACACCCATTATTTCAATTCCTAGGGGAAACCCGCGGGTATACATCAAACAATGAAGATGGGGAGTGTTTATTCTTCTGACGTTTCGCTCAACAGTTTTGCACCTGCCACGACCGCAAGCAATTGGTACAGGGGTATTCAAAAGTTCCCAGGCCGCAGGTTCCGCTTCTGGTCGGCATATTCTGGCACTTGAGGTCCCATTAAAGTAATCAATTATCTCGGAGGTTAGACTAATGTTTCTTGTACCCTGTACAGATATTTTGAGACTTGGGGCTGTCGTAGCTGCGTACTATATACTTGCTCAGAAAAAGACCGTGTGGCCTGAGAACTTTTGACTACCCTGTACATGCTGCTAACTGCAAGGTGGTTCACGTAAAAGTTTGCGGGACGAGTACTCTAGGAAAAAAAATATTCTAGCGCTGCCTCACGACCCAGTCAAGCAGTAGAATATCGTTGATTGAAAGCGTGCGCCCCCTCATGCCTTGGAATATTTCAGGCGGCTCGAAGCGGTCCTGTAAGCTTTTGGTTTAGTTTGGTTTATGGGGTTTAACGTCCCAAAGCGACTCAGGCTATGAGAGACGCCGTAGTGGAGGACTCCGGAAATTTCGACCACCTGGGGTTCTTTAACGTACAGTGACATCGCACAGCACACGGGCGCTTTGCTTTTCGCCTTCATCGAAAAGCGGTCGCCGAAGCCGGGATTCGATCCCGCAACCTTGGGAACAGTAGTCGTGCGCCGTAACCATTGCGCCACCCCGGCGGGGTTCCTGTGAGCTTTTTGCTGCAGCGGGTGTTGTTGCGACTGTAGGAAGTAAAAGAAAATGCACGGTCCTGCTACTGACTGAGCCACTTACGCTGCCTCGTGCGGGTGCCCTGTAAAACTGCTCAATTACACTCCTCATACACCAACAAACTGTCCTCAGTACAGAGTGGCGACACTGGTTCACCGCAACTACACAGCAACTGATCACAACATGGACGTTGCAGATATCGACTTCCATTTGATAGAGCTGCTTCCCAAAGAACGGAAAGGAACGAGTCTATTCATTCTGAATATCTACAGCACCCCGTAAGGGAAAACTGCTCCTCTATAATGGCGGCCATGAAAAAAAGTCCATCAAATCAGCGCAAACTAACCGTTGATAGTTGCAGGAGACTTTAATGCTCGCCATATCCCATGGGGATACAAAACGACCTGCACTAAAGGCGCCCGACTCTGGACACTTCTCCAAAATGAGGGCATAACCCTTGTTAATGATACACAACAGTACACGCGCATCGGCAACAGTATACAGAGCAACACCAGCCCCGATCTCACACTCGCGAAAAACATCACAAAATGTTATTGGACAAACACGCAAACCTCTCTTGGTAGCGATCACTATATAATTGAGACCTCTTTCTCACTAGCCTTCGTAACCCCCCGTGTAAAGCGGAAACTCAGCATCACCAACTGGGATCGATTTCGCGATCTTCGCACCGCGGCCCCGACGCAAATAGACCCCCTAACAAATTGGTTGGCTAATTTCAACAAGGACGTGAACATGGTCACATCCGAAATGCCGCGCACACAAAACCTGGAGGTGATTGGCAGCCGCTTATTCCACGTGTGGGAAGCCCACTCGGGCTTACAGAATCCATGGCTTAAATACAAGCACAATCGCACCCTGAAGCTACGCATCTCCGCTCTCATAAGAGAAATGGAGATGCACGCGACACAGCTCAGTCACCAGCAATGGGGTCAAGTATATATGCGACCGCCTTGCTGGAAACCTAGGACTTAAGGACACGTGGCGGTTGCTGCGACGCCTTGAACCCGATCAAGCCAAGAACGTACAGCAGAAAAATGTGACTCGTCTTATCCACGGCATAGATTTGGACAACGACAAAATTATCCAATCCTTAAAAGATACATACCTCACAACTACACCAAAGACACCCTTACCACAGTACCTTGGAACCCAAAACCATGAGCTAGACAAAGACATCGCAAAGTATGCCATGCTCCAACTCCGCACTAGGTCTGCTCCAGGAGCCGATCAGATCACGGACAAAACAATTAGAAACCTTGATGAAAACTCAATCCAGGCAGTAACGGAACTCTTTAACAAACACTGGCAAGAGGGAACGCTTCCCTCAGAATGGACACATGATCAGGTTACCTTTATTCCTAAACCCGGCAAACCGCTCACTCTATCAAATCTTAGACCCATTTCGCTAACTTCATGCCTTGGTAAACTTTTTGAACACGTCTTGAATCGGCTACATACACACATGCAAACCCGCGGCCTTTTTCCTCACACAATGCTAGCTTTCCGCAGCCACCTATGCACCCGAGATGTCATGCTACAGATATCCGAAGACATTCTCCATCCCCGACACTGCAAACGCACAAGAGAATTGCTGGCTCTAGACTTGCAAAAGGCATTTGACAATGTCTATTACTCCTCTATATTGGATGCATTATCCACTCTGAATGTGGGAAACCGAACACATGCTTACATTTCAGCATTTCTCCGGGATCGCACAGCAGAAATTCGGTTCGGTCCCCTAAAATCCCCCACTTTTACCCTCGGTAATAGAGGCACCCCGCAGTGATCAGTCCTTTCCCTTTTTTTTATTTAACATCACACTCGTCCCCATGGCTAAAAAGCTGTCACAGATCCCAAACTTCTCCCACTCTTTATATGCAGATGATATCACCCTGTGGACCATCACTGGGAATATAGGTAGCATGGAAGAAACTCTTCAGGAGGGGATGGTGTCGTGATGCGCAGCTTCAATAGGCCTTGCATGTTCCTCCACCAATGCCGAGCTCCTAATACTCCACCCAAGCCTGCGGAAGCGCCACCACCCCCTTATGCTCATCACTATAGGTGGTCAGCCAGTGCGCAAGTTCACAAACATCGAATACTAGGCATGTTCATACAAGACAACGGCCTTAACACGGATACACTCTCCAGACTCACTAACACAACACATCAGACCACCCGCCTAATCAAACGTATAGCCAACAAGCATCGTGGAATGCGCGAGTATGACCTCAGACGCTTAGCACAGGCATTTATTATAAGCCGAATTTTTGCTCGCTTCCGTACTCATATCTAATAAAAACAGAGACAGACAAGGTGGATGCTCTCATCAGACAGGCTTATAAGGCAGCCTTCGGCTTACCTAAACGCACCCCAATCTATCGAATCTTAGGCATGGGAGTTCAAACACCCTCAGCGAACTGGTGGAAGCCCACCGCATCGCCCAACTAGGAAAGCTCTCCACTACCCCAACTGGTCGCCACATTCTTTCCTATCTACAACTTAGGCCGTTAGGTGCCCCTCCATTAGAAACTTATGCAGTTCCAAAGACAGTCCGCGATCACCTCACTGTCCACCCACTTCCTAAAAACATGCATCCCCTTCATAACCAGGCCAGACGGAAAGCGAGAGCTTGTGCATGCCCTATACAGAGCACATGCGAACGAACCCGACACGGTTTACGTGGACGCCGCGGATATACACACCGCTCAGCTTATGCGATATGCGCGGTATCCAGCCGCTTCGAACACATCACATCAGCCTCTATCATTGTCCGAACGTCCGTAGAAGCGGAAGAATCCGCTATAGCCATCGCGATAGTCTCTTCCACTGCCACCCTTATCCTAAGCGATTCTAAAACTGCCATACAAAATTTCCCCGAGGCCAGCTACATGCTGACTCTCACAAAATCTTAACTACCAACGTTCAAACACCCCAACCCATAGAACTTGTCTGGTTACTAGCCCATTCTGGCAACCCCGGTGACGAAGCGGCCCATTCTGCTGCTCGAGCATACGTTGACCAAGCAACAGATACCGAGGACCTACGCAGCGCCAGAGATCGGCTGATCACCTCCAACGACATTAAACTACAGTACCGTCTCGGAAGGAGACTGCAGCCATGAAATTAGGAGACGCCTGCTTCTGGGAAAGAGAGCAATGGTTAGCCTTGACCGCCTAGTAAAGAGCAGAGACATTAGTCTGCCAACCAAGGTCCGTATAACTCGTGCTATGGTATTTCCAGTTGTGATGTATGGATGCGAGAGTTGGACTGTAAAAAAGGCTGACCGCCGAAGAATTGACGCGTTTGAATTGTGGTGCAGGCGAAGACTCTTGAGAGTTCCTTGGACTGCCAGAAGATCAAATCAGTCGATATTGTCGACCATAAACCCTGACTGCTCATTGGAGGGTCAAATTCTAAAGTTAAAGCTCAGCTACTTTGGTCATCTTATGAGAAGAGAGGAGCCGCTGGAGAAAGATTTGATGTTGGGAAAGGTTGAGGGTCGCCGGAGAAGGGGTAGGCAGCGAACGCGATGGTTAGATGGCATCCTCGAGGCACTGCAGATGAAGTTATGTGATGTTAGGAAGATAGAGACCGGAAAGCGTGGCGTGACATGGTCCATAGGGTTACGAAGAGTCGGACACGACTGAACGACTGAACTCACTCACCGTTCTGAAAGACTTCACTACCCTCCCCCACACCCCTCCTTAACTAAACCACAACAAATAACATGGAGACACCTTCAAGCCCTCACCTTTCCCTCCACAGCACTGCTGGCACTCTTCTCCCCCTCTACTCATCAATCCGAATGTTCCCACTGCGAGGCCCCGAGAGCTACAATCGAACATATGTTCAGATGCCCAGATTTTCAACCACCGTCTGAATGGGGCCTTACGGACAACGAGGCTTGGGAGATCGCGGTCTCCAGCTCAGAACCGGCTTCACAAAGGCGACTGGTAGACTGGGCTCAAGCGGTCGCCGTCAGGCACGGCCAGCCGGCCACCACCCATGATCAGGAGCCGGCCCAGCCCTTGTAACAAGTATTTCGCGGCTCCACCAAATATAGTTCGGGAGATACCGCAGTCAACTCGACCTTTGCAGGTCATTAGTTTGCTCGAAACTTTAAGCTCTCGAAGGAGCACAGCAGGGTTAGCAGAGCCTCTTCCAAACGCGTACCCCTGAGAGAGCCGGGCGCCGGGCCGGGGGAAGCTTGTATCCATTTTACCGGTGGGTGTCCGGCGGTGGTTTCGAACTGACCACCTCCCACAGGCGTAGTATCTGCCCACTTAGTTTCTGAGGACACCTACACCACACAGTAACGGAAGGGAGGAAGGTGGGAGTGAAAGTTGAAAGAAAGAAAAAGGAGTGGTAGGGGAGAGCTGCGGAGTAATTTCAACCAGGGTGGTGGTGGTCAAACTTTAATCTCCAACAGATACAGGAGATGGGTTGACCTATCTGCCTACACGACGGCTTTGAACCTATCCGCCCTTGGACACGAGTGGCGTGTTCGGCCAGTCGGATTCTCTGCTGAGTCTCGGGTTTGAGCTCAACAGTAGTCTCCAGCCCAGCAGGGTGAAGAGTGGCTGTTCCTGGCCCTACGGGGCTGGGACTGGTAGGTCAACGCCGCTTGCGGCGGGGGCTAGCCTGCCACACAATTATTATCTCTAGTAGGCCGTCATAGCACCCGCCACCGCTTTCTCTCCTTTTTCTATTCTATTTTCTCTTCTATCCGCACGAGGCAGCGGAGGTGGCTCAGCTACAGAGCCAGTAGCAGTCCCATGCATTTTCTTTTCCTTCTTCCTTCAGTCGCAACAACAGTTGGTTGGTTGGTAACAACTTTACTCATAGTCCTGCAGAGCTTTCGCCGACGGGGCCGTAGGTCTCCCACAAGGGGGGGGGGGGGGGGGGGGGTCAAGTTGTTGCCTGTTCGTCGCCTCGCGAGCCTGCTGGACGGCTCAGAGTTGGTCACCAGGGCTGGGGCTACGAAAGGCAGCAGCCAACCGCGGCGGGAGGGTTCCGGAGTTAGTACCGTGCGGATTTTTGTTACAGTCCAATAGCATGTGACTTAAAGTGGCTATATCAGCGTGGCAGACATTAGTCTCCCAAAATTATTCCGTTTTTTTTTGTCTGTTCATTTATATATATATATATATTATTTCTGGACAGGTCCATATCATATGTACCAGATCCGCTCTATCCTGACTTAGTTTGCACCTATCTGATAATTGTTCCGGGTACCACTGACTTAGGGTAGCTGCATGGATTCGGAAAGTTGCACAGGACAGGGACGCCTCTTCGTTTCGCCTCTATCAAAACGCATCCGCCGCGGTTGGGATCGAATCCGGGTATTCCGGCACAGTAGTCGGGCGTCTTGCCACTGCACCATCGCGGCAGGGCAATTATGCAGCAAGTGTTCAAGTTTCTGCTGAGTAAGGGACCAAGACTAAGTGGTGCAGTGCTCGTTCACCTAGACCACGTGGCATGGTTGTAATTCGTCAATAATTTTATATCCGATTCAATGTTACAGTCGATAAGCAGACTCCTTGGTCGGCTTAAAATTTGGTGGTCTTTATGAAATGTTGAGTAGCCAATTTTTAAAATTTGCAACAGCCTCCGAGGTGCACCTCGGATGTTTAATAACGACGAGTGATCTACGTTTTCCGCTCGTTTCCCAGTAATATAAAGTTACAACGTCACTGTTCCGGCTATAGAAAAAGTTCGGTGCAGAGAAATGTAATATATACAAACGGCCTTGCTTACAGCGCAACAAAGTTTGCTTCGGTCTCACTAAAAGTTGGGGGCGAATTATAGAAAATCTAACTGCCTCTTTCAAGCAAGGCATTTTATATGCGCAATGGGTCGTACCTCTTTTAGGGAAATATCAAAAAATAATGTATGATGTATGATGTAAGCGGAATAGCCTCTGTGTCTTTCTAAGATTAGCCCATTGATTTTCTCTGTTAAGTGTAAGCAAAGCTGATAGGCGACTCTGTTTGCTCCCACTCGAAACCATTGAAAACCGACCATTTGCGTTTTCATACGGAAAGCAGGTGGAATAAACAATATTTAATCTGGCTATGTTGGCTTTCAGCTGCATGCTGAAAGCTAACATAGCCAGATTAAATATTGTTTATTCCACCTGCCCCTGTCCTGAAGATGCATATAGCTTCAGTTTTCAGAATTTGAGTCAGACACTGATGCAACTGCTATTAGGCTTTCCCACTGTAATCCCCGTACCCGTGATCCCCAACCGGGAAAGCCATGCAAGCACACTTTACTTACGTCATCAGTGTTGGTGTAATGGGTGATTTGGGAGAGATGAAAGGTGCGGTCCACCCGAGGTGAGTCCGGGTCCCCTGGCGCTGACTCGGCCTGCGCAGTAAAGCCCACATGTCGACGCGTACATATGAGACGCTGCCACGTTCTGAGGACGCACTGTATTCGAGTGCGTTACGCGCTATATAAACTGCGGCCTTTTCATCTGCCACCCCTTCCGCTGCAAGGCTGAAGCCTTCACCAATTGTTGGAGCTACGGCCATCGCTCCGACGTATGCACCCCAGATCCGGACGCTGCACCCGCTGCGGAGCCGTGCACGAGATTTGGGAGCCCCCCGACTGCACACCTAATGGCATCTTGTCCCAAGGCACACATGTCACGGGATTCCGCCCGTGAGGACTTCGCTACGCGCAGACCGGTCTCTTTCCAACCAACTCTAGCCTTAAGTCAACATCATCTACCTCACCGCAATCAAAACCCTCCACCGAAGACTCCCGCCCATCTAGACCCCGCCAGCGGTCCAACTCCCGGACCCGCCAAGAACGCAGTCCCAACTCTAGCCTTAAGTCAACATCATCTACCTCACCGCAATCAAAACCCTCCACCGAAGACTCCCGCCCATCTAGACCCCGCCAGCGGTCCAACTCCCGGACCCGCCAAGAACGCAGTCCACGCCGCAGCTGCGTCTCTTTTCCGCCACTGCCGAGCCAAGACACCCCACCGACTTCTTCCCAGGTGAGCCGGCCTTTACAGCCTCCCACCCCCGACCCCGAGAAAGAAGAGCTCAAAGCTCAAGTCGCTGCCCAGAACAGGGAGATTGCCCTGCTAAAACAGCTGCAGGCGTTGTAAGGCGTTGTTAGGGCACCCCCAACTCCCCACCCCTTCCCCACAATGCCCCTCACCACCTGTCACTCAAACTCCCCCGCCACCCCCTCCCGTCCCCATGTCCATTTCCTCGAATGCTTCCTCCCGTGCCACCTTCCCTTCCCGCAGCCCTCCACAAAAGAGGCGCACCACCAACGAGCCCGCATCCACCTCGGAGGTGAAGGCCGTCATCCATCACACAGCCTCGTTTCTTGATGCCCATGAGCAATGCTTCATGGCCGCAATTTCTGCCCTGCGTATCAGCACGCAGAAATTGATAGAACAAATTAATGAACGCGTAGCCAGAATTGAGGCCCGCCAAAGACAACCCTAATGGTGTCATCACTACTCCCATCCTCCTCATTTCCCAATCTCCCTGCACCAGCAGGGGCACCCAGACCTCGTGATGGCCAGACACCCCTCACGCCTTAGTTTCTGGCAGTGGAATTGCCGTGGTTTCCGTGGAAAGCGGAACGCGCTGCAGATCCACCTCCAGAAAATCCCTCCCTCCGACCTCCGCGCTTTAATCGCCTTCCAGGAAGCCTTCTCCCCAGTTAAGCTGCGCGACTTCCCTGCTTTCCTCCTTCCTTCCCCGTCCCCCCCACGAACATTGCCACTCTGGTTCACCGCAACTACACGGCGATAGAGCATCCTCTCGACGTTCCAGAGTGCACGCACCTTTTCCTAGAACTCCTTCCCCTGCAGCGGCAGGATGCGAGTCTATTTGTTCTTAAGAACAATGTCTAAAGCCCTCCTCGCACACCTCCAGCTCATCTCCTCCTCCTCCTTAAAGCCCTTTCTCATGCACATCACAACGCGTTCCTCATCCTTGGGGATTTCAATGTACACCACGTCAGCTGGGGTTACCCCAGGAACTCTAGGAAAGATCTTGCGCTGTGGATCTTCGTCCAGAACGAAAAGTGTCCGTCCTTAATGATTTATCTGACACCACCCGCATCGGCTCCAGCGTCCGACGCAACGCTAATCAGGACCATTTCCATCTTTAAAAAAATGTCTCGGACGCGGCGTTGACGAACACCTTGGTCTTTCTCGGCAGCGACCACTATATCCTGTCCATCTTTTTCTCTCTTCCCACCCCATCCTCCCGTCAGCGTCAGATGCAGGTGGTAGACTGGGATCGGTTCCGCCACTCATGGCAACATGCCTCCACCTCTATCTCAGCTTGCTCAAAGATGTTCCATCCACTGCCTCTACCGTCCCTACCCCTCCTTACTCCTCCATGGCTGACAGCCGCCTCCTGCACCTATGGGAGGCGCATCATTCCCTGCACCGCCGATGGCTTTCACGAAAACACAACCGCTCGCTACGCCTCCACCTTACCCGCCTGGCTATGGAGAATTAGGAGCACTGCTTATATCTCACCAGGCAGCAGTGGGGCCAGACCTGCGACTGCATGGTCGGTAACCTCGCGCTGAGGGATACGTGGACGCTCCTACGTGTCCTCCTTGGCCCATTGCATGCCGAGGCCACGCAACGCAGGCATGTGACATGCCTCCTACAATCATCTCCGCTATCCGAATCCGATTTCCTTCTTGCACGCCGAGATCGATATCTCTGCACTTCCCCTCCGTCCCTCCTTTCCTACATCGGCACCCCTAATTCTGCGCTTGACGCAGATATCACACTGGGGGAGGTTTGTGCGGCGTTACATAAGCTCCGCACCACTTCCGCGCCGGGAGCAGACCAAATCTCTAACAAGGCCCTCCGTAACCTGGACACATCATCCCTAGTGGCCATTACTGACCTGTTTAACAAACATTGGCACGAAGGCATTCTGCTTTCTCAGTAGACCCACGTTAGGTTACTTTCATCCCCAAGCCCGGCAAACTCATAGACATCCAAAATCTCCGCCATATTTCCCTCACCTCAAGTCTCGGTAAGCTCTGAGCACGTCGTTCTAGACCGCTTGCAGAGCTTCCTTGAGGACAAATACCTTCCCCGATTCAATTTTTCGGCTTTCGCCCATCCCTATCTACCCAGGACGTCATGCTCCAGCTCTCCGAAGAGATCCTTCACCCTCCTCACGCCAAGCGTACTCGCGCCATCATGGCACTGAACTTGACGAACGTCTGTTCCTGCGCTTTGTGAGTGCCACGGGGGAAAGGAAAAATGAACAGGTGCGACCGGCCGCGATGGGGGTAGTTGTGACGTGATATACGGTTTTGTCAGAGCTTTCACAGGAGCTCGCTAGGTGCGGCGATTTGAGAAATATTCATGAAAATACTTACTTTCCGCTCATTTCTGTTCATAAAGTGTATTGTTTTGGTCACTCCCAATGGGGATAGCTACCAACTGCGCTGGAAATATATATATATATATATATATATATATATATATATATATATATATATATATATATATATATATATATATATATATATATATATTGTGAGCACTGCGTGTTGCTTCATCTTTCACACGGGTGAACGTACTGCTTCATCTTCATCGTGCTCACTCTTGTAGATACCCATCGTCATCGCGAAGTGTGGTTCGCTACAGTGTGCGACCAGGGCTTCAGGTCTCCAATAATACCTGATCCGCCAAGCCCGACCTTCTCGTAACCTTACAATATATATATATATATATATATATATATATATATATATATATATATATATATATGATGCCATTTACGAAAGATGGACGATGGAAGGGTAAGTAGGGGATCGAACCCGCGACCCTTGTATCCCGAGTCAGATAAGCTAGCCCTATGGCCACGCAGGCAAGTAAACAAAACCAAGCCGTATCTATGACGGGTGGTCGTTCAAATAATGTGGTAGCTTACGATTGCATACTAATGCGTGAAAAAGCATGCCCAAATTAAGGAAGGACTTGGTGATTAAGTGAAGAGAAAAATGCATGTACGCGTCACGCCCTTAAAGGAAGAGCTTAAGTGTCCGACCGGCGAGGCGAAGCTAGTTGCAACAACTAGGTTTCGCGCACTAGAAACAAATGTCCACTTCCTCATCTACGTACGTACATACATGTGTGTGTGTGTGTGTGTGTGTGTGTGTGTGTGTGTGTGTGTGTGTGTGTGTGTGTGTGTGTGTGTGTGTGTGTGTGTGTGTGTGTGTGTGTGTGTGTGTGTGTGTGTGTGTGTGTGTGTGTGTGTGTGTGTGTGCGTGCGCGCGCGCGCGCGCGTGTGTGTGTGTGTGTGTGTGTGTGTGTGTGTGTGTGTGTGCGCGTGTGTGTGTGTGTGTGTGTGTGTGTGTGTGTGTGTGTGTGTGTGTGTGTGCGTGCGTGCGTGCGTGCGTGCGTGCGTGCGTGCGTGCTCGCTCTCTCGTGAGGCTACTGTAACCACAGCGATTATGCGCGTTCAAGCGAAATCGTGTCAGCTAAAACAGGTTTTGCTTTTATCAGAAAAATTAGTTCCGCCCTCAGCTAGCTCCTGCTGGGAAAGTTTCACTGCCTATTAGCTCTAACTAGCTTCAATCTCCGCAGTTCAAGCAGGAACAATCCATTTCCAGTTACATCCAGCGAGAAATGTAGCTAAAATTATCTTCCAGCTGGAATTAGTGAACCGATTTTCATGTGGGTTATGTGATGCAAGTGGGTGGTTCTAAGCTACTGTAGCACTCGTTCTCGGCAAACTCATACGAACATAGTCCGTGACTCGTGGCGAAGCGGAGTGAGACCACTAAGTCGTTTACCGAACTTTCTGAAATTTAATCCCACCCTAAAGTTTATTAGCTTTACTAAACCAAGCGGCGCATTTGGGGACTGAAATTTGCTGTAAAGTCGAAGTTCTATTTACAGTGGCAACAAAAAGTGAGGGATCTGGAGCGCGCGCTCTCACCACCGATCTGCACCACGGATGGTTGTATTTAACCACAAGTGTCTGCGTCATTGAGAAGGGTACCTGCTCCTGGCCCTACGGGGCTGGGAATATAGGCCCCCGTCATTTGCGACGGGGGCTCGCATGCCACCGGCGGTTGTACCTGTTGTGGGCCGTTATTACACCTGCCACCGCTTCGGTGGCGGAAGAAGGCTGTTGCGAGCGCGTCTTCCCTTTTTCTTTTTCTTTTTTTATTTCTTCTCTATTCTCTCCTCTGTCCGCACGAGTCAGCGGAAGTGGCTCAGCTACAGAGCCAGTAGCAGGCCCGTGCATTTTCTTTTCACTCTTCCTACGGTCGCAACACTGGCGAGCGCGTGTGTTTCCGGCTCGTTATATGCGCTTGAATGAGGTCGGCGGCCGAAGTGGTGCGGTGTGGCCCGGCCCGGACGAGACATGTGAAGAATTGCGCTAGTACCACCTATAATCCATCCTAGACTCATCGATAACCCATCCATCACACGCGTCAGTGCTGCAGAACATTTAATGCTTATACATATATCTATATATATTCTCGACCTATTTAGGCAACGGTGAAGCGTGCATGATGGTGAAGAACATGCAGGTAACTAAATTGCGCTGCCTCAGCTCTGAACAGAACATCTTAAAATCGGCCGCCTTCAGTTCTTGGTCCAGCGCCTGCCCTGTTTACTTCTTGTTCTTTGTGTTGAATTCGCCCAGGGATCAGCCTTAATTATTTGCTGAAATTTAACAGATTGCCTCAATATTTTAGCGTCGAGCAGGCGTCGCGTACCAAAGATGGGTCCAAAGTGCCAAAGATCGAATAATATGGCGTTTTCCTCGTTGACGACTGTACACATCGTACCACTCGAGGTGCGCCCCCAGTCCCTGCCAGGATGACAGCAGACGCGTGCCGCAATGGAGAAACAGCCGTACACACCTAGGGCACACTTAAAAACGCTGTCCTTTTAACAACACCAGTCCGGCCGTGGTGGTGTAAAGGTTAGGGCTTTCGACTATTGAGCCCAAATCGAATTCCGACCTCGGCGGCCGCTTTTCGATGGAGGCTAAAAGCAAGGCGCCCGTGTGCTGTGCGATGTCAATGCGCGTTAAATAACCCCAGGGGCTCTAATTCATTTTTTTTTTTTTCAGGAACCCTCCATTACGGAGTCTCCATAGCCTATAAATCGCTTTGGGGCGTTGAAGCCCACAAACCAAACCAATCTTAACAGGACCCTCTTCCGACTATGATGATATCTCCTGCTTGGTGTCGGAGACAGTTCCCCTGTCCCGACCCGCTTGTTCGCTAAACGAATGTATAGCTGTAGCGTGTAGCGCGACCTGTCGATAATAACTTTTGAGTTACCTCGTGGTCGTCGAAGCCTTCCGTGACTGACGTCTTGGCCTCATCCCTGTTACCTTTCGGTGCGCTCATAGCAGTGCACGTATGCAGTTTGCAACCGAAAAGATCGATGCCCCGGTGGCCCCGGTGCTCCTTAATTCTCACGAGCTCGTGAGGTGTAAGTCTTCCTCTTCTTATCTTAATTCTCGCGAGCTCGTGAGATGTAGTCGTCCTCTTCTTATAAACTCATCGCATCTTTCGTGCTTTCTCCTTTTCGTCATCCCATATGCTGTAGATTGCATTGCAAGAGCTTCATATGCTAAGGCTGCAGCCCAGGGCATCATCTACAAAAGCAGGAGACGGAGGCCCAATTATTCTAAATTGCTTAATATATAACCACATATAATGGATCTTCGAGCAACACGTATGACGTGAAAAAACCAGATCTATACAGGTACGGGGCCCCCATATATAATGCAACTTTGTTTAGTTACATCATTTTAGTGGCTCAAATCAAAGCAAATTTTTCAAATCAGAATGCTGACCAAGTGAACCCTCAAATTGAACATAGCTGATGATTTTTACAACATTGAACATTTTGATAAAATTCCGAATATTTTTTTTAACTATCACTTTTTTTTTTTTTTCAGTCAGTCTTTGCTAGCTGCCTGGAGGCACTGATTTCATTGTGTTCTTCGGTGGCAACTACTAAAACTAAACACTTGCTATATAATAGTTGATCAAATGATTAAGTTAATTTGTGAGTTAATCGTGATCCATCAATGATGAGGCCAAGGCCTGCCACTGCGCAAACACTTGTACGCTCCTCCTTCAAGAAAAAAATAAATCACAACGAAAATTTTGTACGGGACATCAGTGCAGGCATCCTCGCCGCGATGTTGCAGGGGTTAAGATGCAGTGGTTCAAATGTGCCGGAGTACCCGGGTTCGATCTGGACCGCCGGCGGCTGCGTTTTGATGGAGCTCCATTGAAAAGCGGCCGCTGAGGTCGGGATTCGATCCGGCAGTCGTGGGTACAGTAGTCGAGCGCCGTAATCACTGTGCCACCGTGATTGTGTGTTTAGGCGTGCTTACATTAAGAAAAGAGAGCTTTATAAATATGCCCCGCTCATGTGCGTGCGTGCGTGCGCGCGCGCGCGCGCGTGTGTGTGTGTGTGTGTGTGTGTGTGTGTGTGTGTGTGTGTGTGTGTGTGAGAGAGAGAGAGAGAGAGAGAGAGAGAGAGAGAGAGAGAGAGAGAGAGAGAGAGAGAGAGAGAGAGAGAGAGAGAGAGAGAGAGAGCATATGCGGAAGTGCATTTGTTGGCTGAAAACAAAATGGACATTACGTGTCAATAACCGCGAGTATGGCAAACATTATACACACTAGGAATTGTATCATATCAGCTACTTTGTACACTGCAGCGCAGATGAGGTTACCAGCGGTCTCCTCTATAATAATTTATGCTGGCATGTAACGAGACAACAAGGGATAATCAAAGGGTACTGATACGCGGTGCAGCGGTGGCGTAGCGGTAGAACATCCGCCTCGCATGCAAGAGGACCGGGGTTCAAATCCCGGTGCCGCGCAATTCTCCACCGGATGACAAAAAAAAAAAAAAAATCCGCGTGTCGATGGAATTGCATACACAGGTTTGGGGTGCGACCTGATGCCGGTGAACACCTCCGGCAACGCACTCCCTCACCAGAACAGGAGTTGGCCACCCTGGTGCAGTAATTGGCCACAACCTCCTATGATAAGCTCCATAAAACCTCGGCCCTCAGTCACCAGCGGCTGCGGAACAACTGACCACGGCGGCGGTCAGACCTGTGACGCAGCGGGGGTGCTAAGAAAGCCTGGCTCCGCTGGACAGGCCGCCATTGGAAACTGACCCTGGCAACGTTTAATGCTAGAACCCTAGCTAGTGAGGCTAGTTTAGCAGTGCTGTTAGAGGAACTAGAGGGCATGAAATGGGATGTCATAGGGCTTAGTGAGGTTAGGAGGCCGAATGAGGCATATACTGTACTGAAGGATGGGCATGTACTGTGTTATCGAGGTTTACCAGAGAGGCGACAACTAGGAGTAGGTTTCATTGTCAATAAGTATATAGCGGGTAATATAGATGAACTCTATAGTATTAATGAGAGGGGTGCAGGCATCGTAATTAGGCTTAATAAGCGGTATAAACTGAAGGTTGTACAGGCCTATGCACCTACATGTAGTTATGATGACCAGGCAGTTGAAAGCTTCTATGAAGATGTAGAATCGGCAATGCGAAAAGTAAAGACGCAGTATACTGTACTAATGGGCGACTTATATGCCAAGGTAGGGAAAAAGCAGGCAGGAGACAAGGCAGTAGGTGACTATGGCATTGATTCTAGGAATAGCAGGGGGAGCTACTGGTTGAGCTTGCAGAGCGCAATAACTTACGAATCATGAATACCCTCTTCAGCAAACGGAAGAACCGGAAATGGACATGGAAAAGTCCTAACGGAGAGACTAAAAATGAAATCGACTTCATAATGTGTTCAACCCCCGCCATTGTGCAGGATGTAGAGGTAATCGGGAAAGTGCGATGCAGGGACCACAGGATGGTGAGGTCCCGAATTAGCCTAAATCTGAAGAAGGAACGCAATAGATTAGTAAGAAAGAAACCCATCAACGAATTAGCGGTGAGGGGGAGGGCAGAAGAGTTCAGGATCTCGCTACAGAATAGGTATTCAGCTCTAACTGAGGATGGCGACATTACCCTAGAGGCAAGGAACAATAATTTAAGAGATATCATTACTGAGTGCGCGGTAGAAGTAGGCGGTAGGATAGTTAGAAAGGATACCGGTAAGCTGTCTAAGGAGACGAAAGATTTGATTAAGAAACGGCAGAGTATGAAAGCTTCCAATCCAACAGACCAGATCGAATTGGCCGAGATATCAAAGCTAATCAATAAGCGCAAGGTGGCCGATATAAGGAAGTATAACATGGAGAAAATTGAGCATGCTGTAAAGAACGGGGGAAGCCTTAAAGCGGTAAAGAAGAAATTGGGCATAGGCAAAAACCAGATGTATGCGATAAGGGATAAGGCGGGCAACGTCATCACTAATATGGACAAGATAGTCAAAGTAGCCGAGGAGTTCTATACAGATCTCTACAGCAGCCAAAGTAGTCAGGACCGTAATGAGATTGGCGGTAGGGAAAAACAGTCAGACGTTCCACCAGTGACGAAGGACGAGGTCAAGAAAGCACTAGAAACTATGAAAAGGGGGAAATCAGCTGGAGAGGATCAGATAACTACAGATTTGCTGAAGGACGGGGTGGATATCGTGCTAGAAAAACTGGCCACCCTGTATACGCAGTGCCTGGTGTCATCGACGGTACCGGAAGCATGGAAGAATGCAAACATTATCCTCATTCACAAGAAAGGGGACTCTAAGGACCTTAAAAATTACAGACCAATCAGCTTACTGTCTGTTACGTATAAGGTATTTACTAAGGTAATCGCTAATAGAATCAGGACAACCTTAGACTGCAATCAAGCAAAGGATCAAGCAGGGTTTCGGAAACGGTACTCTACTATCGATCATATCCATACCATCAATCAGGTGATAGAAAAATGCGCGGAATATAACCAGCCCTTATACATAGCATTCATTGATTACGAAAAAGCATTTGACTCAGTTGAAACCTCGGTGGTGATGCAGGCATTGCGAAATCAGGGGGTAGACGAGCCGTACGTGAAAGTGCTGGAAGATATATATAGTGGCTGCACAGCAACCATAGTTCTGCATAAAGAAAGTAACAAAATTCCCATAAAGAAAGGTGTTAGGCAAGGAGACACAATCTCCCCAGTACTATTCACAGCTTGTTTAGAGGAAGTATTCAGAGACTTGGAATGGGAGCAGTTAGGGATAAGGCTTAGATGGAGAATACCTCAGTAATCTGCGATTTGCTGATGACATTGCCTTGCTAAGCAACTCGGGAGATGAACTGCAAATAATGATTGATGACCTAGACAGGAAAAGTAGAAAGGTAGGCTTGAAAATCAATATGCAGAAGACTAAGGTAATGTTCAACAGCCTCGGGAAGGAACAGGAGTTTACATTAGGTAGCGAAATACTGGAAGTAGTAGGCGAATATATCTACTTAGGACAGGTAGTAACCGCAGATCCGGACCATGAAAAGGAAATAACAAGAAGAATAAGATTGGGATGGAGCGCATTTGGCAAGCACTCGCAGATTATGACTAGCAGCTTACCGGTATCGCTCAAGAGGAAAGTATACAACAGTTGCATCTTGCCTGTACTCACCTATGGGGCTGAAACGTGGAGGCTAACCAAGAGAGTTCTACTTAAGTTGAGGACAACCCAGAGGGCTATGGAACGAAAAATGGTAGGGGTAACATTAAGAGATAGAAAGCGTGCAGAGTGGGTCAGAGAAATAACTCAAGTTAACGACATTCTAGTGGAAATTAAGAAGAAGAAATGGACATGGGCAGGACATGTAGTGCGAAGAGAGGATAACCGATGGTCGCTGAGGGTAACAAACCGGATTCCAAGGGAAGGAAAGCGTAGCAGGGGGCGGCAGAAAGTTAGGTGGGCGGATGAGATTAAGAAGTTCGCAGGGGTCAAGTGGATGCAGCTAGCACAGAACCGGGTTAAGTGGAGAGATATGGGAGAGGCCTTCGCCCTGCAGTGGGTATAATCAGGCTGATGATGATGATGACTGATACGAGAATGGTGCACAACAAGCGCGCCGCTCTTCTCGTCCGTGTCTGTATGCGTGCAATACCCTTTGTTATGATCGACCAACTCGCCACATTCTCCTCGACAACAAAAGCTCGGGAACAGAAACGAACGGCCATAGTTCGCATGCGCGTGAGAAAATGTAGCATATATATATGCGGCTCACTATGTTAGTACAGTTGAACGAATTGAAAAAAAAAAAAAAAAAAAAAAGTTTTGAAAAAATGAAAAACATACACGCCCGAGCAGGGGCTCGAACCCTGGACCGTTAGGTTAAAAGCCTAACGCTCTACCGACTGAGCTACCCGGGCGCACAAAGAGACAGAGATTAATGATAAAACACAGGATCTGAGTAACAAGCTTAAATATGTTAATTTTTGTATGCATTTAGTATACGGTCTAAAGACAACTCATTCGGTTCAGCGAAAGCTAGGCACAGGCATATTCAGCTCCCCATGCAGCCCGACGCCGCCAAGAACCGGGACGACACTTTGTGTTAAATTAATTAAATTGGTTCACAGGAAGGGAAAGGCGCAGTAACTGTCACACTTGCTCTGTGGACACCCGAACCGCGCCGTAAGGGAAAGGAGGGAGGTGGGAATGAAAGTGGACAGAGAGAAAGAGGAGCCGTAGTGGAGGGCTACGGAGTAATTTCGACCACCTGGGGATCTTTAACGTGCGCTGACATCGCACAGCACACGACGCCTCTTCGTTTCGCCTCCATCGAAACGCACACTTTGTGTTGATATGCTAGAAGTCGTACATACTTCATACATTGCATCTAGCCTATAATTATTAAGTACTTTCTGGAAAGGTAAAGGTTAGCCAACAGCATGCCGCTGCAGACAGGCAAGCAAACTTCGCCGTAGGGAACGTGGGACATGGACCACAGAAATGCTTGAAGTCCTTAAAAACGCAGGCCAAGATCATGTCTCAGGCCGCCCCAAACCATTGACAGTTCTGATATGTGGCCCCCTTCATATCATCTCGGTGATGCCAATCGAATACAATACTGTTCATTGCACGACGCTCCGTGGCTTGCAAATATGTCTCGAATGAAATCAGCCCCAAACTATACCCCAAACACTATGCAGCGCGCGACGACGCGGTCAGCTTCAGCCGGTCTGTTTTGCCTCTTCAGATCACTAACATTGAATTATGTGAGCTTCAGCCGATCTGTTTTGCTTCTTCAGATCACTAACATTGAATTATGAGTATTTATGTATGTATGTATACAGGAAAAGCTGAGTATTATCTCTCCCAAACCACAGCCCAGTCAAACCCGCATATGGCCGAGGCTGGCCGGCGTTGCTGCGACCCGGTTGGAATAAGCTAGAAGCTTGGTGCAACCGGGTGAAAATAAGCAAATCGTTATTGCAACCCATGGATTGGCTTGGCTTTGTTTATTATTTTCGGATTGGGGTTTTGCAGGAAAGCCAAAGGCAGATCACGTGTCGTGTGTTTGTAAACGAGGTTTGGAATGTGTGGTCGTGTGAATCGCGATTTTTGCGCCGTGCACATTTCGTGCCTCAGTGCTCATCTTGCAGTTTCTTCATGGATTACGTTAGTAACGACAGAGGCGATAGACGCAGTAGAGAGTAGAGGCTTCGTGCATCCACGGAAGTTGAAAGAGTGCTCCTACCTGCGGACCCCGTCGGTCTCTCCGTTCATTCTGCAACAAATCATATTTGCGTGTTGCTTCACGAACAGGGCATCTTGGATTTATTTTTGAAGCATGAGTGGTGCACAGTGTGGCATACTAGAAACCAAGAGCGTATGTAAAAGGCCTGTGTATGGGGATCGTGATTTGGTTTGTGCTGCCATGGAAGAAGAATATTCTCAACGTGTAGGTGGTCTTGGCTTTCGTTTTGAAGGTTGCGATGTTTATGTAATCACCGTATGTGATCGCTTGGCTGAGTCTGGAAGGGTGTTTATGTGCTCTTTCTTTTGCAATGCCGGGCATTCCAGATAAAACGGGTCTTTTCGAAGCTGCGAGCAGTTTTCCCAAAACTGCCTTAGCGAAAGGACACTTCTATTTCGCGTTATTCACGAGGTGTGCGCGTTCGCGTAGTGTACAAGAGTGTGTAAAAAATATTTAGCATTCACCCGTTCCTACGTTCCCTGAATCGCACAGGGTATAGGCACTAAGATGGAGCCGAAATGGTGCCTTTCGCCCTCAATATATCCCAATATTAACTTCGAAAAAAATATCCAGCAGGTTCGGTACTGGATTTTCTTTTACCGCTTTTCTCAAGTTGCGTCGCCTGTCTGCACGCATTTTTCACGTTGCCCGCATTCTGCTGAAGCTGCCTGAATTGAACAAACCTCTATCCACTAGTTTGATCCAAGGCTTTCTGACCGACCGCTCGCGGTTTTTATACTGCTAATACTCAGTCCTCTTTTTCAAAGTTTTCTTTCAGCTATGTGTTCCACAAAGCACTGTCCCTTACTCTTAACAATCTCCCTTCAGTAACTTCTACCATCCACATTTTAGTTGATGACTGTGTACTTCGCTGCTCTGTAACCAACTCATCCGACGCTTCTGCATTATATCTATATCTAATTTGCATACAATAGTGATGTGCTATGTGGCCTCCGTCCCTGAGAAGCTTTAAACTGTTGATTTCTTCTCACCACTGCCAAAACAACACATCCTACTTACAAAATTAACACTAGTATTACTTTTTCAAAGAATTCGTTTAAGTACCTTGGTGTTCACCTCACTAATGGCTTAACATTGTCTTACCTTGTAAGCCATGTAACTAATTACTCTAATAAAACTGTTGGATACCTCTATTGTAACCTACCCATGGCTGGCACCTTCTTGTGTAAAATTACTAGATTACAAAATCCTTGTGTGATCACAACTTTAATATGCCAATGATATAGTTCATCCACACTACTGTAACTTTACTGAACCTTATGAGCCTGTTCAAAACCATGCCACCAGTTTCATTCCCTCGAATACTCCTTCAGCATCTTTGCCATGAAATCTCTGTTACAGTCTCCGTTCTCATCACTGTACTTCATGCCCCTGCCTTTATCACAAGCTTTTCATACAAGACCTCATGGCAGTCGTCTCGGCTAACCTGTGTATAGAACACCTCGCACAGGTCATCGTAAAAGTGGCGTTTCACCGCATGCCCGCCCAACTACATTTCATGAGTCATTCTTCGCAAGCACTGTTCGCAACTGGAATCATCCCTCATCAGTGATCCTGTAAGCTTCAATACTGCCATCGAAGAACCTGTCTAATCATAGCCATGTATACCACTAGCCTGTCGCCATTTATCACTGTGCACAAGCCCATTCCTTCTGTAAAGTCTTGCATTAGGACCTCTGAGGTATCAATAAACACATAAATAAAAGCATGGTTGATAAAGATTCCTTACAATATGGGAACTGTGATTACGTTCGGCAGGAATATATATATATGTAACTGGATCATGTTGAACGGTGTTAAGCTGTCTTTCCTGTGATATTAAACTTAGAAATTAGGATACTGAGTGATAACACTGACATGGTGGCTTGTCTTTTGAACTTAGAATGAACTTAGAATTTAGAATTTGATTGCAGTATTCCTTTATTTGCATTCATCCTCAATGCAGGGGTGGAAGTGCTGTTTCATTCTGCTCCAGCCTGCTTTCCCTGCTCCAAAATTGCTCCAACTTGACTGCATCAATGTTCTGACATTAAATTTAGTGGAGCATGGTTTTGCCGCACAGTGGGCCATTACTGGTATTGACAGCAAGAATCGCAATCCGAGACAATTAAGTTAAGCGACTATGAGAAGCGCAGCTGGGCAATGGTCTGTTATGAGTTCTGTATACAGGGTATGTGGCTGGTGTAGTCAAAACGATGGCAGCACACCGTTAGCAGAGGTGTAATGCATGTCACCCGAGCCTAATACATATAAAATTTTAATATTACTTTCAGTATGCAGCATAATGTTTGCTTATAAGCAAATTTGAGGAATTCGTTACAGAAAATGTTCTGTGCACTTGATATAGCACCTACTCCCGGCCTT
Source organism: Amblyomma maculatum (assembly GCF_055883805.1). NCBI lineage: Eukaryota > Metazoa > Arthropoda > Arachnida > Ixodida > Ixodidae > Amblyomma > Amblyomma maculatum. The sequence goes on along the minus strand of NC_139344.1, from coordinate 326,760,152 downwards.
TTGAATCGCCTGTGGTGAGGAAAATGAGATCAGCAAGTGAAGCAGGCGCACCAAACTACTACGAGGTAGCGAAGCACTGTAAGTGGTAGACGAATATGTTTACTTAGGACAGGTAGTAACCGCAGATCTAGATCATGAAAGGGAAATAACTAGAAGAATAAGATTGGGATGGAGTGGATTTGGTAAGTATTCAAGTATCTTACCGGTATTGCTCAAGAGGAAAGTATACAGCAGTTGCATCTTACACTTACTCACCTATGGAGCTGAATCATGGAGGCTAATGAAAAGGGTTCTATTTAAGTTGAGGACAACGCAGATGACTATGGAATGAAAAATGGTAGGTGTAACGTTAAAGAATGGGAAGCACATAGAGTGAGTTAGAGAAATAACGAGTTAATTACATTCTAGTGGAAATCAAGGAGATGAAATGGGCATGGGCAGGGCATGTAATGTGTAGAGAGGACAACTGATGTTCGCTTAGGGTAATAAACGATTCCAAGGGAAGCAAATCGTCGCAGGGGACAGCAGAAAGTTAGGTGAGCGGATGAGGTTAAAAAGTTTGCAGGAGTAAAGTGGATGCAGCTAGCACAGGTAGAGGAGTATGGGAGAGGCCTTCACCCTGCAGTTGATATAGCCTGGCCAATGATGATGACTACGAGCCATTGGAAACTTGTCCAGCTGCAATAAACTACACGGTTTGTTTCTAGCGATTCTGCTGTGAATACAAGCAGGTGCTTCACCATCTAGCCTGTCATGCCTACGACAGACAAAAGCACACTTGGAACTCTTATGGAGGTGATGCCACTTAGGTGCCAGTCACTAAATGTGTTTTCAAAAGTGTTGGAAAGTCATATACAGGGCCTATCGCCAGTGTGTTGAAACTAAGATAGCTCAAGCAATAATTTGAGCAGCCACAGAGGGCCATAAAGTAATGAATTTGAAGGGGAAAAAGGCTGTACTTAAAGTGCCACCTATCTTCCCTGAAGGCGTTACTGGCCAGTACCCAGAAATTTATCTGCACAGGCGCAGGATCAAAAAGAATATGCACAAGATAGAAAGCAGAAATGTACTGTTCATTGATGTGAACTTCGAACTAGTGGCAATACTTGAGTGCATCAAAGTGGTGAAGTCCACCTTTGAATCTTACAAAACAGTATAAATCTCTTAGTTAAACGATCTTCAATGAAGTGTAGAAGGTAGCATTCCATTTGCTGCTATTTAACCCTTTGACTGGTTTTGCTGTACAGGTGCTGCGGCCGCATGCCGTCCCGCGGCGTTTTTGCAGTACAGGTATTGCGCTAAACGCATGGTGTTTGAAATAGCTCGACACTGGAGGTGATTCTTTTTTTTTTTTCGGAATATTCGACAGTCAAAGAGGTAAGTGAGGAAGCTAGAATTCTATTATTAAAAGCGAGTAAAGAATCTTGCTCCGAGACATAATGTGATTGCTCCAAAACTCTCGCTTTATTGCTTCAAAGCTGCTCCGAAGTTACTTTATTACTGCTCCCTGAGCTGCTCTAAAATGCTTGAGCCTGCTTCCACCTGTGTAAATATGATTACTTTCTTCCCCTGTACGGCGCTTCAACCAAGAAAAAACTCGGTTATAATTTCTTTCCCGTGTTTTTTTGTTTGTGTGACTAAACTATTTAAACTAATATTCTGCCTTGAGGTCTTAACCAACTTAATAATCTCCTTAATAATAAGCGAAGCATATAAGCAGAAGGAGCGATCACTTTCACTTCGACGTTAGATGTTGCAGAAAGTCAAGTTCATCATGGTTGACAGCAAAGTCTTATTCATTGTAATAAATTTATGACTGTATCAATACTTGTGCATGTTACTATATTGGAATGAGGTCTTTGAGATTGAGATAGATGTGGTCAGAGGTAGGGAGATGAACACAGCACTGACTGTCAACTGAGGTTTATTGGAAAACGGAGGAATTTATGCACATTTTCATAACATGTGACTCAGCCGAAGTCAAAATGTCACATACACGTGTACCAGTTTTCTCTCCTAACAAAGCATTGACAAAAAAAAAAAGTAACAATAAACAAGAAATCACAAAAATCCAAAACGCAAGTGAAGTAGTATACACCATGAGCAAGCACATGCCTCACCGCTAAACATTCGATGAAGACAAATGAAAAAGCCAGGTTGAGCTGTATATGGGCTTCTGTTGTCAAAATGTAAAGTATGAATGAGCAGGATTAAGTCGTGTCATTAGCCTTAAAAACCACCAGATATAGAACCGAAAACTGCCATACAAGAAAAGATATAACATACTAAGCATTTTGAGTAAACCTACGCTACTTACAGGATCTCAATTTCTTTTTCACTGAGCATTATCGAAGGTGCACTGACGCACAAGCCCTTTTTCTGTTTGATGACTCTTGCCTCCAGAATCTCTGTTGTAATCTGCTTGTTGCTTCTACCAATAATCCTTGTTTTGTGAAGCCCAGTGCTTAAAGTCTGGCTCAATCGGAGGGGGTCTGTAGTGTTTGAGCATTGGTGGAAAGGGAAATAAAGAAAGTGGCTGGTTGCTTGTTTTGCAAATCATTTTATACAAAGGGGAGAAATCATTATTTTTCTCCATCTCTGGTTTTTATTAATACTCAATGTGAAACTGTTAAACTGCTAAAACGATAGAGAAGAAATCTTCCAATTACACCACTGACAAGAACAAAACAATGGTTACCTGGTTTGTATTCTTACAGTCCTCATGCTTGAATTCAAGCTTGTGGGGATCTCGGACCCCTCTTAAATAATACGGGGGGGGGGGGGGGGGGTTCTCTGACACACCCCCTGGCTTTAAGCCCTGTAGAAGCCAGGCATACAATCTGTGCACCTGCTGCAGTGCAAAGCAACGTTTCCTTCGCAGATGTTTCTTTTTTGCAAGTTTTTCATAGGTATAATTGTGTTCTTAGAACCGTTCATTGAGGCATCTACCCGTTTGTCCAATGTAACTTTTCCACAGCTTAATGGGGTCTCATACACCACACCTGTGCTGCAGGGTACAAATAAAGTCTGGTGTTCTATGCTGCATGCGCGTCGCTGCACACCACAAGTTTGAGTGATCCTACAAAGCTTCGATAACTTTTTCGAAGCTGTAAAAACTACTTTGATGTTTACTTTTTTGCCTATTTGTTTCAAATCATGCGATATGCTGTGCAGATAGGTTATTGCAACCAGATTTTGTTGTTGTATTCTGTACGCTGTGTTAGGCATAGTTTCCTTGCTGTTTGTTTTCATTTTTTTATAGGTTCCTTCAGCAACTGAGATGACACCATGTTCCGGATAGCCAGCTTCTTTCAACCTGTCAGTTTGATGAATGAAGCTGCTTTCCAGGAATTTTCGAGATTATCTCATTCTTCTTTTGATACCTCTTCCTTTCCTCTGTCACATGAATCTCATGTCAAACGTAAAATGGGAACAAATTTTCTCTCCATCCCGGCACATTTCATTTTCCGCACTTTTCTTCCCCGACTTGGTGGGTTTGGCTAGTCTTGCACCAGCTGACGGACTGGTTGGCTTTGGTGACCCGTACTCAGGACATTCTCGGTGCCTAATACTCCGTGTCATTTGAGTTTCTTCCTCCTTCTCCCAGTGCATTTTTTTCTATACCGTTTCCACCTAAAGCATCTTGTACCAACTATATCTCCCATTTGCATTAACCTAGAACACTGCTTTTCCTTTGCACCACTGCCATTCAGTCCCCCATTTATCTTGACTCTCCTCCTTTTAATTGGTGTACCTGGCTGGAGTCCTCCATGTCGAAGTGACAGATGGCCCTGGTTCTACAAGTTGCAAGCCTCTTTGGCACTCATTTTTGTAGCCAAATAAAGTTTATTACTACTACTTCTACTAGGTCTTAAAGTACAATTTGAAGAGTTGAGGAAAGGTCTACAGGGACCAGCATAGCTGAGAGCAAAACTTAAAAAACACAATAAGACCTTAAACGTGGGTCGTTTTATTTTGCAGTTTATAACTTATATTTTGGATAGTTCCAATGAAACTCTGAATGGTCTCTTTTGATCGTGCTTCTATACCTTAACATTTCTAACTGAAGGTATGAATGCATTCTAGAAAAGAAAGCAAAAGCCGTCAGGGCTAGGCTTTTTTTGTGCTTCTAAGTGTTGCAATTTTTTAGAAAAATTTGGCATTGGCAGAACAGCCAAGTTGAGTATTAAATTTTGGTAAAATGAATTCTGCTTTTCCCAGTACTCTTGCTGAATTTTGGGGGTGCTATTAAAATCACTTGTTTTGACATTTCAAAAGCCTTTTTCTGTTTCTTCTTTGGCTGCATATACTGCAGCTAATTCTCTTGATTTTAAGCGAGTATCTCAATTTTAAGGCACTTTTGATGACTCAGTACTTGCGCCTTTTCCTTTCTTAGAAATTTTTGCCTCAAATTCAAGTTAGTTTTTTATTTCATGCAAAGAGGAAGCAGCCACAGTTAAGCAATTACTGTAAGTGTCTTGATGAGCTGGCCCATCAGGTGATGAGGAATGCTTTGTATATACTGATTCACTAAATGAGAAGCATGGGCATGTTCAACTCAAATAAAATTAGCTACCTTTTCTTAATCTTCAAAATACATTTGATACAGTGAACCAAACTGAACTACTGAATTGTCTTCTGCTGTCCATTTATTGCTATTCTTATGAATTTTTGCATCAGATTAAACCAAATCAAACCTTCTGATAATGTATCAGTAAAGGGGGTTGTAAAGGGTAGGGTTTATTCCATCTCCCATACTTTTTTCCTTAATTTAATAACACAAACCCCAAAATTTAAACTTCCACGAGTTTGTCCTTCTAGAATGAACAAATTATGTCACTAAGTGTTCTGACAATGCAGTTTCAGTGAATAAGAATCTGTTGGCACCATGCAGGGGTTCATGCCGACGCCCATGTCAGTATCTATATCAGTGTAAACTTTCCCAAAACATAATTTTGTTGGCATATTTAGCTCAAGAAATTTTTATGCGCGGGCTAAATTGAAACCACTGTGATGATCGAGCGCGTACCTGGCCATAACCTCCTCTATTTTTTCGAAAAAATAGAGGAGGCTATGACCTGGCTCTCTTATGAGCCCGTTTCATATGTGCGGGTATACCTTGCTCTCGAAGCTTGCCGTCCCTCCTGTGCGCTACGAAGGAGCAAGTGACAACTTTGGAGCAGTACGCTGCCATCTACGCTACCTGCTCGGGTAGTTTCGGCCGTACACAGGCGAAACCGAAACTATACAGCGGGTGAGCGCAAATCGCCACGCTAGTCATGCATGCTGAATACGCGCCACGCACCGCCGCGGGTGTCACTCCTTTCATAATGTTCGGGAGCGCCCGGGAGGAATGGCTAGCGAAGCGATCGTACAACGTACACCCGTACATATATATGCCGCGCGCACGAAATTATCCTCGACCGAGAGGTTTCGTTTTCTGCCATGCGCGGCCTAAATTCATGTGCTAAAAGCGGGGACGATAATGGTGTTTCCAAAATTTAAAAAACTGATATAGATATTATAATTGCGACCTCAGCAAACCTATAGCTGTTAGTGAATGAGGCGCTAGTGCGCATGACTACTTAAAAAGTATTATCTTATATACCAGCACCTGCTTAATTAATTGTTATCGCACCGCATACACGGGCACAATTAAAAGCCTCCAGCCGAACCAACCCGTGAAACTGCATGTTAATTCTGCAATGCCCGCAGTCCCGGCATAGTTTCTTTTTTCACGACTCGCACCCGCAGCAGCGGAGGCTGCTACGAATTGCGTGCCGCCCGTAAGCGTGTACGTGGCGTCGATCGGCATTGCAGTGCACCGTTGTGATCATTTAAGAGCCAACAGATCCCGTACGTCTTTGCTGGCCAGCGTGTATAAACGAACTGTCTGGCGACCCGAGCAGGGTAAGCCATGCTAATTCGACCAGGAGGCAACTTCGTGCCAGGAATTGCATGGTTGCGATTTTATAGGAAGTCGAGATTGAATTGCGATGGCCCAGTGGAGGCTAGATGGAACGGGACTGCATGGCCATGTCACAAAAACGTAGCTGCCGCGGGCAAAATCAAGCACCCAACAACGCAACAGTGTCTTCTGCAGTCTCCCCCCCCCCCTCCCCCGTTGTGCTGGTGCAGTTGGCGTACTCGAATTCTGTGTTCAAGGGTGTGGGATTCAATCCTGACTGGGGTGACTGCTTTTCGATGGGAGCGAATACTAACAAGGCGCCCGCGTGTACTGCGCGGTACGGTAAAAACCCAGCTAGATGGTCGAAATTCTCGGAGCCTTCCACTATATGGCGTATCTCATAGCCTGATCGAGTTGCTTCGGGACCTCATAAACCAAACCAAACCATCTTTTGCAGTGCAGTTTAATTCGTCCCCCACGTACCCACCTCGCATACAGCATATGTAACGTGACTCATTCGAACATTTGACCTCGAGAGCTATTATTCGAACTGAAGTGGAAGCGCGAATTTTCATGTGGCACTTGATCTCAGTGCGTGGTTATGCATGTTTGTTGCGAACAATATGGAAAAAGAAGTAAATTTTTTTACTATATATTTTGCGCGGCCGGATTTACAAGCAATGGTATATCCAGCAGCCAAACGACCGTTTATATCGAACAATTTGTTCAAATTATTCCATGTTGGTCTCTAACAAATCCAGTGCGTAAGATATGCATCAGAGTGAATCGCCGAACTTTCATCCTCTGATGTGCTCTTTATTCGCTTCGCCGGTTACGCGACTGCCATAGGGCTGCGCTGTAAACTAAACTCGATAAAATATTTTATTTATGTGCTCAATTAGTAGAGATGGTTTACCTGCTTATAGTGCAATAATCAGCGAAAATTGATGGCCATTAGCAACCAAACTGGAAAGAGGGTTGAATCCGTGCCGCGGAGGGCGTGGCGTTGCTAGGAGAATCGACGGCGACGATGCGCCGGCCGACAGCTGCCAGTCGATGACCAGACGCATAGCATGCTTGGTTTGTAAAGGTGACCACTGCACAAGTGCTGCCGATACTTTACGTCGCAGTCGGCAAGAAAGAAGTGAAAGCGATTAAGTTGACTTACGTTGCACTCTCTCCAGGCGTTTTAATTGAGCAGTAGCCCATCCATGTTTGGTGTCAGTGCTGCGTTTTCATTTTTAGTATCAACCAAGCAGCTCGATATTAGACCACTATTAATTGTGCTTGAGGGAGTATATATGACAAACACTAAGTGACGACTAGATATATCAAATTTTCTTTATTAAAAATAGTAGTTGGCAGGGCCCTTACCTGCAGGTATACTTAAAGCCTGATAGCATCTGGTTTAAGCACCCTTCCATATATATTTCATGGAAATCAGGTTAAGCCCAGCTGAGTCCACTTAGAAAGGTACCCTCTCGCAAAACATGGCTTGCCAGTCGTCCTTGCATGATGGAAACTGGCAGCTTGAAATATGAAATCTATGTGTGCCAGGAGGAATTCTATGTAATATTAAGCATTGCAATACTTTGCTTGAAAGCATATGCTTTTTTTTTTTGCTCATTAGTTTCATTCACAGTGCACATATCCACTTAGAGACATTTACTCTATTTTCCTTTTCCAAAAGCTTGCTTCGTCCCTGACAGAGTACTGCCAAATTTTTCAGTTTTAAGCTAAGAAAATTTCTCACTGCAAAATTGGAAAGTGTGCCAAGTAATTAAGTAAGGCAACAATGCTATGCTTCAGAATACTCAGGCTACTGGAGGCATTAAGCTGAAAGTTTCATCATTAAAATCTTGTCAAACATGAGGATAGTCCGAAACTGAATTGATAAACTACTGATGTTAATACTGCATTTATGGTTCCAAAAATCATATCACACGTGTATGCTGATGGTACAGTGTAGCAACTTTTGCTGTTATACGTACCTTAATTACTATTTCTCAATTTTTTGGAACGCTGTCATCTTGACAATGCTATTTTTTTTAACTGCCGATTTTACTTACAATTACTGTGCCTAAAGGTTAAAGGTGTGGGAAAGGTTATACCAGAAACTGAAATACACATAAATTGAGCAAATGCAACAAATATTTCGGGGGCACTTCAGCACCGCTGTTAAGGAAAACATGCCACAGCATTTACAACTCCTGTATCCTCATCCCTGTACATTTAGTTGGCTACTTGTTGACTCACCAATCTTAGTTTGCACTTTTATCACACATACCAATTTGTAAAATTACTAATTACCACATTATGTAAATGAACTCCCAACTCGCACATCTGATTTGGGATTCTGAAAGGCAATGAGTTTTTCTCATGTCAAAGGAGCTGCTTGGGTAGGCAGCTGGACCATACCATGGTCCTCACATCACACAGACCAATCCATCCGGTCATACTATCTGCCACTCATCCTTGTCGCTCAAATTGCCTTTTTTGGTAAATATGGCCTTTTAAGCAGTCACATTAAATTAGCCGAGGGCTTCAACTATTGTTACATGTAAAGAATTACTGCACACGCTTTTTTTTATGCCCTTTTAGTATGCTGCCTCACCATCCCAGTAGCATAGAGGCACAGCAATAGTGTATTAAGCGGGTATCCAAGGTTAGATCTAATCTCATTGCTACAAGCATGTCACCTCGCCATTGAACACAATTCACTTTGAAGGGCCAAGAGTTCAATATTTTAGTAAAGTGATTAGCACTGCCAAATGTTTAAGCATTACATGAGGTGACAGCATGGGTGTAAGTAAGCATTGCAATTAAGAAAGTTGCTGCTCATCTGCAAAATACTGAGTTAAACCAATCTTGTGCAATTCAACAAACACCACCCACTTTGCCATTTTATCATCAGTCCCTGTCTGCAGTTCGAAACATCTTCATTGGGCTTACCTCTAAAAATTGTAAACTTTTCTTACTTCACTGGTTTTGCGGATTATTTCCCGTCTCAAAAGGAATAACAAATACATGTGGTTCTATGACACATACAGTAAATACTTACCTTTCTAGGTAGGTTACAAAAGGAAAGTAATGCAGAAGGTAGGCAGTCTAAACATAAATGAGTGTGTCAACATGGTGTTTTGGCACTGGAGTGTTTATTACTCCAATCATGTGCGTTAATAATGAATGAAAAGGCACATAAGTAGGAATACTTTATTTTGACACAGAAGCTATGGGAAGCTATGGCCAACGTGTGTGTGTTGCCATTACGCTCGTAAGTGAAGTGCAGACTTGTGAGTACACTGTTGAGCCAGTAGCACAGGGAGCAGTCAACTTGGGCCAGGGAATGCCATGCTTTGAAAGGTGGGCAGCTGTTGTGATCTCTCGACTAGTATCAGTCACGTGCAGGATCGGCTGTCATGGGGAGAAAAAACAAAAGAATGCAAGCTCAGAACAATAACAAAACACCCAGAGCAACTCAGAGACGTACCAAATTGAAATAAAAAGATAACAGGACTGCAGACTATGCAGAGACGTACCAAATTGAAATAAAAAGATAACAGGACTGCAGACTATGCAGCAGCTCATATATTCTAATAGTGGATTTGCATATGGTCACTACACCCTCAAAAAGGAAAGAAGCACAAATGCTGAATTCATGACTCGTCAAAGGAACCAGACAAGAAGAAAAGTGTGCACCCTGTAGCATAGCTCAAGAATGAGAAAAGCCAAAACAACGAAAAGGTTACCCTAAGTAAGGCCAGTACTAGAGCTCTCTGCATGCGTCTGACAATGTATCACTGCAGTGCACATGCACAGCAGAAATGGACACCATGGGTGGTAAAGAACTGATATGAAGTTATCAACACTGGCCGCAGACATCAGAACAGACAGCTGATTGTGCTTTGGTATAACGCAAGTGTGCGGGCTTTGGTAGGTTGTGAAGCATATAAATAAACGTTGAGACACCTTGAAAACCACGTGTGCACATTTTCATTTGCTGCTGTATCCAAGAAGTTTCGATTGCACTGTTCATTAGACGACATGCGTTGCTCTCTGATTGTAGCGTTTGTCGACTACACAGCATGATTCCAGAATTGCGACTGACTCAGCTGTGAGCATTTCATTTTTCTAAACTTGCGAAATCCTTCCTATGGGCTGTGAAAAAGAATGAGGAACTGTTCCACCGAAATGTAGTCGCTCGCCCTCTATAATGCACATGATGGCAGCCATAAGTCATTTTGTGCCAAACAGTAATTTCCATACAAGTTACAAGAAGTTCTCAAACTATGTGACAGGACCATAGCTATTTACTTTGAGGGTGGCCACAGCAAACAGGCAACAACCACAAGATGGCCAAATCCCTCACCGAACTACAGCACCGTTGCCAGCAGTTGCTACAATGCTAGCATCATAAAACCTCTGGCTGTCTTTGATATATGGTCCTCATCACAAATACACCAGTTCATGTTGTTAAGGAGGCTGTCCATGAGCATCATACTTCTCAAAGCAGCTAAAAAATATTGCAAACAGAGACCAACACTTGATTTTAAGTGCAGTAGCAGCACTACTAACATTCAGTGTGTTAATGGAGTATAGGCACTCAGAAACAGATAAGACAAAAATTCAATTATAAATTATTTAGCAGTTGAAGATAAAAACCAGGTGATGATCTGTACAGAGTAATGTTTTGCATGTCGTTAACAAGCAAAATGCGACCAAAATTAGGTGCATATGCTCCTGTAAGATGAAGTGCTGCACTGGCCTAGCCCAAGCAGTGCGAGTACCTCCAGTCAAAACGCTTTCAAGTGCCATCATCCATGAGATGGTAGCCCAATAGCAATCGGAATTTTCATAATGCAGCGTTCCTTATCTTCGGCCAGCATTTTTCACTCTTCCCAATGGATGCAACCCTCCCCAAAACTCCAAACTGAAGACATCAATTCAGTCATGCAGAATTGTCAATAATGACCTGAACCACAAACCAACTTGGAGAGGTGGAAAGCAGGCTCGAGTACTTTGAAGCTATAAAACGGGAGTTTTGAAGCACGTTTCTAAAGTCAAAAGATTTTTGGTTGGTTTGTGGGGTTTAACGTCCCAAAGCAACTAAGGCTATGAGAGACGCCGTAGTGGAGGACTCCGGAAATTTTGACCACCTGGGGTTCTTTAACGTGCACTGACATCGCACAGCACACGCGCGCCTTGCTTTTCACCTCCATCGAAAAGCTGCCGCTGAGGCCGGGATTCGATCCCGCAACCTTGGGAACAGTAGTCGAGCGCAGTAACCACTGCGCCACCCCGACGGGGTTCAAAAGATTTTATTAGCTGAATTTTTTATACCTGACATACCAAAATAACCTATTTGATTCCTTTTTATTCAAAGATCAATGCATTGCTGAAAATACAAGACTAACAGCCAAAACATGTACAGATGTTTAAAATAACACAAATGACCTTAGCAACAATTTGGAACAAACTAGCAGAAAATGCAATGCTTGTTTCTATACTTGATGCCCGAACGATAAGTTTGACTAAAAACATGACTCTTTTAGCTTGAGAAATGTGGACTATACCACTATGATGTGCTCAAGCACCACTAGACTAATTCGGAGTTCACATCAATAAGCAGAACATTTCCACTCTCTATCTTGTGCATATAATTTTTTTTTTATCCATGCCTGTTCTGATAAAATTTCCAAGGCACTGGTCAGTAATAACTTCAGTGAGGATAGACTGCACTCAAAGATAGCCCTTTCCTCCTTCAGATGCCCTACTCCATGGCTTTCTGTCAGAGGCTTCTCACGTTTTCGCTTGAGTGGCACCGGAGCTTCCTTAATTTTAACATGTTAATGATAGGCCCTCCATGCCTGCCCAACACTTGTGACATTTCTAATGATTGACACCTTCATGGTGTCACACCCATAATACTGTATGTTTCTGTCTGACGTATGTTTGACAAGCTTGTTATTAACAAAGAGGTTCAATGAAATAGATCTACGACTGCCAGAAACGAGGCTCATGCTGGTCTGGCTTATGGGATTTAATGTCCTAAAGCAACACAGGCTATGAGAGGCTCATGCTCTTCTATTTAGCAGAAAAGGAAAAATATATAAAGGCCCTGTTACGACACAGGTATGCAAATCAACAGAATGAAATTGAGGAAAGCATATAATTAACTAATAAAAACAAAATCTGCATTGGTGATGAATGGCAATCAGCAGTGTATCCATTCTCAAATGAGAAATAACTCATTGCAAACTAGGAAAACAAAACAAAAACAAGAAACATGCCACCGTTGAGGTCAGAGACCTCCACATTATGCATCCCATGCTTTACAAACTAGCTACAATAATGGCTATGCAATCTTTTACTTTCAAGCTATTTATGTTGCATGTATCCCAACATAGACAGCGTTCACCAGTGCTAAACTAAACCACAGCAGCAGACGTGGGAATGCCCTGTAAATACAGCAACAAGGTTAACGACTGGGCGAGTTGGTAATCATTCATTTTAAACCAACCAAAAGATGAGACACAGAAGCCAGCCTCATCTTGTTCGCTTCCATTCTTTGTCTCGTCTTTTGGCTGGTTTAAAATGAAATACAGCAAGTGCCAAGTAGAACATGATGTGGAGCGTGGTGTCTGAAGGGTTGTGTATGAACGAGCCGCGGCGGCGCGGCATGCCACTGCTCGTAGTGTGCCCAACCTCCGACAGGCAGCGAGACTCACGGATTCGGGCAGTACGGCCAGTGTGACTCTTTCATCTTCTAACTCTAGACTGTTAGAAATTCACTGAAAAAGAATGTATTAGTTTAGGCCGTTTACAGTCTCCAAACACACCACGAAACATGTCAGCTGTATTGCATTTCGCTTCTGCTTAAGGGGGGTCATGGCTCTTAAAATTATTTTCCAATTTTTGACCAAATTTGATAAAACCTGGGATTCTGATTCAGTTTCTTGCACTGATTTCAAACATGCAACCACTTTTCCAACTGGCCAATTAGTTCAAGAGATAATGAAATTAATTGTTCATAATTTGCAGAAACAATGAAAAAATAACAGCACTACAAAAAAATTCACATGGACACTTTGCTAGGTACCAGAAAGCATAATGAATACAATGTTAGGAGCATTTGTTTTTTTAACAAGTATTAGCGATGTTATAGCAGTTCAAAGTTTTCAATTTTGCTCTAAATCAGACAGGAAGGCACTCACATTTGGAGCAGTGAATTTTGAACTGCTATAACATCGCTAATATTTGTTATACAAAAGTGCGCGTAACATTGTATTCGTTATGCTTTCTAGTACCTAGCAAAGTGTTCATGTGAATTTTTTGTAGTGCGGTTATTTTTTCATTGTTCCCGCAAATTATGAACAATTTCATTTTACCTTTTGAACTAATTGGCCAACTGGAAACATAATTTATATTTGAAATCAGTGCAAGAAACTAAATCAGAATACCAGGTTTTATCAAATTTGTTGAAAAACGTAGGAAAAATAGCTTTAAGAGCCATGTCCCCTGTTAAGGATGGCGACGAGACGAGCGCGAGAGCTGCCGCTTTCAACTATTGTGACAAAAATTTCCCACCGGAAAGGAACGCGGGGTGTTTGGCCAGACGGCGACAGCAGCCCAAGTCGGGCCATCGGGAAACAAAAAGGCTCAAGTGAATCCCGGCGTCTTCTCGCCTATGTCGGTACCCTCAAGCCGGCCACGCGGTCATCCCCTTCGTCTGGCGACAGCGCGCAACGGCCCTTGCGACGCAGACTGTGTGGCCCAGACCAAGTCCTCGCTAGCCATCTACACTACGCTTCTCCAATTCGTCTTGCCGACGGCGCGCAGTGGCGCGTTCGATATGGTTCGACGCAGGAGTGCCCCCGACAATGGGACGCAGACAGACGCCGATCGACGCAGGTGTGTGCCAGACTGTGAGACGCCGGCAGTCAGTGAGCTCCTCGTGAGCTGCCCTTTACACTGCCACAGCGGCTTCCTCCTTCCCCACCAAGTCTAAACTTTCGAGGGGGCCTCGAAAAAAAAGAAAGAAAAGTAATCGGACTTCTTGTGAGGAGGCTTTAATATTTAGACACCGCGTGCAGCAAAATATAACATTAAAATCTCGAGGAAACGCAAAGTAGCCAATTGCATGCGTATGTAGTCTTCACGCCATGCCAAAACGGCAGTTCATCAAGCGTAGGTATCACCTCCGTCAAAGAAAGAGAAAGCCACTATTCTTCTCAAATTAATGTATCTGTGAACTGGAGGCGACGGTGGTAGAAGAAAGACAAGAAGCTCAGGCGACGTACCCGCCTTGTGGTGTGCGAGAGGAGCTGTTATATCATAGCTATATTTATCGCACCGCCGCCAGGGCCGGCATGTGTTCTGGCTGCAATGCTCTTCGCTGATTCTGCATGTAGAAGGTCCCCCCCGCCTCCAATTTCCCCTTTCGAGAAAGATGGCGCCGTTGCGGCAGCAAGACCGTATCTGTGGCTGAGGCGTCCCGAGTGTTGAACAGCAACCTTGGAAAAGGCCAAACCTCATAAAGCGTTCAGACGTTGGCCCTTCCCAGTGGTTTGTATGAGGTTTCCAGTTCCTAGTCTCCAGTGGTATACAAAACTGATCATATGCGGAAGCACCTTATCGCAGACCAGACTGTCTGTGCTCGCTGATAGCTGAAACAGCCTCATCCAGCGCTACTCTAATGTATTAGGCGAACGCCAAGCTGCACCACACCAGAGTAACCCGCACATGGCATTTTACGCTTTAAAACATGCAAGAACGGTGTCTGACTGCTGCTCTTCAGTCACAGAGGGGAGTAATTTCATATATTCGTTTGAATTGTTCAATGTGGCCGGCGCATGTCTAATTGTTTACGACACTGACTCATTTAAACATTGCTCATTCAAGATTTATCTTATTTCAACGTCAAGGAGATTTCTAAACTCACGCCTTTGCGGCTATTTCTGTTATGAGACGTTCCAATCAACAGCTAAAAATGAAAACCATACCAACGTTTGGTTTTAAATTTTCTCACAACGAAAAAGAGAGAGAGAGAGAGAGAGCTATGTCTGGAGTAATGGTCCCAAACCGGCTCGAGGTATGAGGACGCTGTAGCACAAGCGTTCGGATCACTTCGGCCACATGGGGTTCTTCAATGAAACTGTCATCTATAAGCATATGCCTGCCATGCTTTCAGCTTCGACAGAAATGCTGTCTCCCAATTAGGATCAGACTGGGGTATCCCAGCTCAGTACTCGAGAGCTTTAATGACTAAGCCACCGCGGTGGCGTAATAAGTAAATAAATAAGCTATGAAGACTAAACCTTTTTCTCGGAGCGTACCATGGTTATTTCATCCGTTTCGTTGCTGCGAAGCCACGGATGTGTATTTTACTCTGACAAAGTGACTATAAATCGGACATCGGCTCTCTGTGTACAAGCCCGAATCCGGCTCGGGCCCGCACGTTTAAGCCCTTCCCGGGTCCAGCAGAAATGTTCACGAGTCGGCCCAGACGGCCCGTGGGCTGAGCCGCACCCGGCTTTTGGGCCGGCCCATGCCCACGCAGTGTCGTGTGAAGCACGTGCTACCTTCACCTGACACTTCTACACAAGGTTTGACGATCTTCTATTTTTTCGGTTCCTGGGGCTGCCTTTCAGTGGGTCGCTTTCTACTTTTCGAAGTCCGAAAGGTAGGCAAGGCCGGCAGAGAATATCGTGGGGACCGCTTCCTTTGCTAGCAACGAGCAACGCTTTGCAGCACATGCCCATTTAACTCTGTCATCCATGTTTTGGACACAAACCTGGGCTCCAAATGCCCCTCACAAACAGTGACTGTATAGCTCGGTCCTATCTTGGTATGCCGGCCGCCATAGCTGAAGCTGTTCGACATGTTTTCGCACCGAAAAAAGCTGACATTTTTCATTGCAGAATACATAGCCTGTATCGCAGTGGAGAACAATGCACGTTTTTTCCACATTACATTACAACTTAGAATATACCATGATCGAAGAAAGGCGTGGAGCGGGGGCGTGAGCGAAAGTTGAGAACTGACTGCCATTCCTTGCAGCAACCAGTGAACCCGCGGCCACCAACAGTCAACGCAGTCTCTCGGCAGCCTACAGAAATCAGCGCATCGGTATCGCCACTTACTGTTCGGTGCGGAGCAGCCCGCTCACGCACTTCTATTCTAACACCATGATGCGGAGGTTGTGGGTCCGGGCCGACCAGTGGCATGTGGCAGTATGGTAGTTTTTTGCTTGACAATTACCTCAGACCAACTCATTATGAAATATCCATTGATAGCCACGCCATTATGGGCATAGAGCAGTGGTCTCAAACTCATATTGCTACGTGGGCCGCATTGACAAAGCCTTTTCTCTCATGACCCAGGAGCCAGAAAATAACAACAGGAAACAAAGTACAATAAATAACGATAAAATGAACAAAATAACCAAAACTTCGTTTTTCCAGATCAAGCCCTTCCATTATTGCAAAAGAAAAGCAACGTGTGCTCCTTCCCGCTTGAATGCCGGACAAAAGCAGCTTCAGGATCGCTCGGAGAGAGGTACTGAAATGACATACCTGTTAATAAATACCACACTTATAATCCTCAGCAAGAAAACAAAAAGCACACTTGGAAATAAAAGAAAAGGCAGGATGTCCGGCTCCTTGCTTTTGAAGGCATAGTGATGTCAAATGAAAGTTCATGCAGATTAAGTGGTCAACGCCTTATCAAAAATGAATGCGTACTAACTGGGTACTAAGTCTGAGCTTATTTTAGTTCGAAATTAGGGCTGGTGGTAATGCTTTCAAAACGTCGGCTAAAAATTGAGCTGGGCAGACTGCATCACGCAGCTTCGGTGGCCGTGCTCCAAGACCCCTGGCATAAAAGGATCATCTCTGATGAGCGGAAAGAGACTGCCCGGCGCTGCTACGCCAGAAGATGCAGGGGATGACAAAGCAAGTGAGTGCGAGGGCGTGCTCACAATTCTTGCTGCTACAGTGAGCCTCATTTGCTAGGCTGCTTTGATTAATGTGAAGCAACCCTGCCACAACCGGCTGGTAGGCATATCGGTGCCCGGAGAAGCTGTCGCTGTTTTTAGCTGCTCAACGGCCCTGATAGTAACCAAATAAATAAATAAAGTTCTTGCTGCAACTTTGTCAAGAATACCATTCGTTAAAGAAGGCAGCTCTGCTAGTTTCTCACAGCGAATTGAGAAGACAATATAGCGTGGTTTGATCGTCCATCTCGTGCAAACATTTGTTTGTTTTTGGAGCTAGTCTGGTTTTCTTAGCCTGAATCAACTGTTACATTGCACACTGTTTCAGATGCATTAATTGCAGCTGAGAAAGAAAGGCTGCGAACTACAAGCTGGACACCGCAGCTGCAGGAAGCTGCAGGGATGCTTGCTTATTCGAATCATTCATGCACTCTATGCAAACTGGTGAGCTGTGCCATGTTCCCCATGTAAAAGTTAAAACAAATGACCAGTCCCGGTGGCACAGCAATTGTTTTGAAATTAAGTACAGGGCTCACCTTGTGGCGTTGGAGCATATGCTGCCTCCGCCTTTCATAGTCCCATTTGTTCAGCCTCAGCAACCAGCAAGCCCATGCTAGACTCCAAAACACATATCAGGAAGGTCCCTGCGTACCCAATATTAGACGTCAGCTTATAAGCGATGTTATGAAATCATTATTCTACACCGCGTCATAGCAATGAGGCCCGAGGGTCACACAAAGGGTCACGTCGCACAAATGGTTAGTAAGTGGTGGTGCACCGAAACAAAAGCTTCCCACACAGGCCTGTGTGATCCTCGCCTTTCCTGCTTCTACGCGTTTTTTTGTCATGTCCTAGTATCTCCTTAAGTCCCTCCATCAGCTCAAAGACGTTACAATCATTAACTATTCATCCAGACCGCTGAAGAAAGCTTACCCAAGTTTCCCGCCCTTTTTAGGCGCACGCAAGGCTGGTAGTCAGGCGTGTTTTACATGACTGAGACTTTCGTGCGGTTGGCCTAATAAACGGTATTTAACCGCATGTTCCTTGGTGTCGAACTACGTTGAGCTTTCGATTGAAACTTTCTATAATACACCTTTGGGCCGTTCGGGCCCACTGCCGGCCAAGCAGGCTCAATGGTCGTCAACAGAACATTCGGGCGCAGGAAGTTGAAAACTAAATGTAGAGTTCCAGACAGCGGGCAATGACTCAATACATGCATACTGAAATACCTAAAAAATAGAAAAAATTGCTTACGTACCGTAAAACACGAGAGCGTACGGCTGGCACGGCGACGCAGCTCCCACGGCTCCGACGACCAGCCATTCTGCTACTAAAATCAAACACTTACCCACAAAACAATAGCCGGACGTGACGTTTTTTTTTAAACCGGATAAGACGTCATGGGTTGCAGCAAGCATTTTGCTCCTGCAACCCGGTTGCAGGAAGCATTTCGCTGCTGCAACCGGGTCGCAGCAGACGGCGCCGCCGAGGCTAGGGCTTGTTCTGCCGTCACCGAGTCATCACATGTCAAGCCAAGTTGGTAGTAAAGCCAATCGGCACCAACACTATACCAACACAGCGCGGAGCTCGGTCCACGCTGCCGTACCGTCGTACGTACTTCCAGGGACCATAGCCGTACTACCTGTTGAGTATGGCAAATGCTGATGCAGATGCGAGTGCTCCGAAAAAAGCACGGATAGGCTTTGAACAAGATGTCGGCATTACAGAATACGTCGGCACCCACAAGGGCTTCAACGGCGTATTGAAACAGAGGTAAGGCGATCAGGGACATGTGCGACAAGACTTCGGTTTAGGATCTCGCGATTGGTCATGTTGATCTCCCATCGCCGGTGGCCAACAGTCCGCCTGTGGTCCACTTTTCGCGGTGAATTGGCTTCTGCGTAGAATTGATGGGCGTGATGAATTTGCTCTGTTTTGTGACAGTCGTGTGCATGTGCGTCAATAGGTGAACTGACGGTCTAGGTGAATCCACACTGATGTATGACAGTCGTGTGCATGTGCGTCAATAGGTCTACGACAGTCATTGAGTTTTTAGAAGGGTGCCTTGTGAATTTTGTTTGCTTACGTAAATATTAGTGCGATCATAATGCGTTCAACCATCATCCCGAACTGCAACCCCACCAAGCAGCCTGCATCATGCCACGTCCAAGACCTTAAACGTTTAGGGTAAAAATCTCTCCGTGACAGTCTTCTTGAACTGAGTTGCTATTTGGGATTTCAGGAAAAATAACGAAGCACCTGGCAACAGCATGTTAGGCCAAATTCCTGCGCGCACCCATTAAACATCAAACTGGAACGAAGGATTGCTATCATGAAACGAACCTATTTGCTGTTGCAGATATTCGGACTTCCTGGTTAACGAGATAGACCCATCGGGTCGGGTAGTACGACTGGAGACCCTCGAACCGCCGTCCGAACCGGAGCCGGACACCGGCTGGGCCGACGAGAACGTCAGCGCTGAGGCCAGGGAGCATCTAGAGCTCCTTGCCGGGGGCAAGCGCACCGAATCTGTTGTCCTCCCAGCGGCCGGTCTGACCAAAGAGCAGCGCGGGCAGTTACACGCCTGGGTTCGCGCACACTGGCCGCATCTGGAGAGCCACACGGCCGATGGCACCGTTCGTGTCAGCCGGTCGACTGCTCAGCGCAGGCGCGCGGCCCCCTGGCCCTCCGGCCGCCCCAGCTACACCACCTTCGTCCTGTACAAAGAAAACATGGACACCATCGAAGCTGTCAACAGGATAGCCACCTTTCTAGGGTGGGATGTCAACCCTCATTGGCTATCTTGCATTTGACAGCCGGCCTGTGGGAAGTTAAAGTGAACTTCGAACGTTTGTCTGTAATTACATAGCGACTGAAACAATGCAGTGGCAGTGTGCAAGGTATGGGTGTTAGAGTGGATTATTAAGTACACATAGTATTATAGGAAGGAACACTGACTTGAATTGCTTGCAGTGAAGTTAGCCATATGTCACCTATAATCATGTAGATGGTTAGCTTGCAGCTATATAACCTTAGGGTTATACTTGAGGTTTGTCCCTGGCACTCCTGTAGCTTTCAAGGCTCAGAGTTATATCCTATATGAAAGATAACACACACAGAAAACAAATGTGCACCAAGAAGATGAAGCTGCAGATGCATCCTTTTATCATGCCCAAACATCTGTAGTACATCCGTCAAAAATATAGACATAGCAGATGCATTAATCTGTAACATCCATATGATACTTATTGATGATCAGAACTTGGAGATGTCCTCAGCTCATTTGTGCATGTCCTCAACTCGTTTGTTTTTTCTTATTTAAAAATTAGTCTGAGTAGCCATATGAATATACATTCAGAAAGAAAAAGTAGTGAACGCAGTTGTGGTTTATTGTTTTTGAGCAGCTGCAGGGTAAAAGAAGAAGAGAAACATATAATTGGCACAGTCGAGATGAAAAATGCTCCAACCTCGTTTTCAGCTTTGTCAGGGCAGCCCACTAGTTGCAGCCATTTAGTATTACAGCATTGTACTGGCGAGCTCTTTAGATAGTGCTGTTGTGGCACACTGCAATTGAGCACTGGTCATTGCTGTAAGTAACGTGGGACTACAAGTGAACTTTTATTTCATCAGTCCTTTGGAAATTTTTCTTCATTTTTTTTTAAAACTGCATTTGTGACGAGGAAACATTGTAGGATCACGTATACCCTGCATGTATGTCATGTATGTCCTGCAATCTGTTAAATTTGGTCACACATTTAGCCCCATGCTTACATGCATAAGTAACTTTAGCTGTCAGTGGTTAGATAATGCCCAACTTCTTTGATGCAATGCTCAACTACATTGGACGTGATCTTGATGTAGTGATGGACATGCACATCTTTGATGATGACGTGTTCAACAAAATGAAACAGTGATCTTCAATTACAGGAGTGTGCCTTTGTGGATGTGCTCATGATGCCTCTTAACAAATATGTTATCAGATTGCTTCTTAAAGGGACAGAACACTGGCCAAAATATGTCATGTGATTATGGTGGAAATGAAAAGACCTTGCCGCATATAGTACATGTCGAGCACTACAATATAAAAGAAAAGCTTTACAATTTTTATTTCTCATCGAAAATCGCATAAAGACAACTGAGGTGCTCCTTTGCGGAGAAACCCCCTTACTTTCACTGCAGTACCCCACATGACTACATCTTAACAAAATATTGCTGATTTTCGTAAGGTCACACTTTCCTTTTTTCTTCTTCGAGTGCTTGTCATAATTTACTATATTTTGCACTCTCTCCAGTGCGTCCTTAAATAAAAACCACCCCTCCTTTCGCATCGTGAGACATGCTTTCAGCTTTTGCCACTAGATGATGCTGCAGTGTTTTAATTCCATGTATGAAACGATGATAGTGCCCACTAAAACTTTCGTCGATGAGGCGTACGTTATTGCTCCGTAACAACCTTGGGTGTGAAAACTGAAAAGGACGCTACTCTATGCTAAAAAATGTCTAATTACTATCTGGCGAGTGAAATTTGTATTTAGTTTCGGTGCATCTTTTTTGACGACCTCCAGTTGTCATCGCTGCCGCTGCTCATGATTTCCAGAATTGGACCACATAAAAACGGGCGCATGCACTGATGGAAAAATTCTCGGTAAAAATTTTCTACTACGTTTTTACCAAAACCGCTATGGAAATGAACATTTTAGACAACTATCTTTTCAATGCGCCGAAAAAAATTCAATGCCTAAATTCTGGTTTCTGTCCCTTTAAAGACATACTGAGGAGACCTCTGTCCAAATATTGCTCTTTGTGAAAGTCACTTGTTTGTTTTGCAGCAAAATGTGCATATGTTGGATTGGATTCAGAACTTGATTTCAACTCATGATGTCAAGTCTGAAAATTACATTTTGATCACCGTAAGTGAATGGTGGTGTAGCCTAGCGTTTGAGATTCGGAAACAAAAATCAGCTTTGACGTAATCGTAGTTCGCCTGTGGAAACGTACCGTGGTGGCTGTACCATTCATTTCCTTTCTTTTCTAGCTGATGAAAAGATTCCTTTTCAGTTAAAGTAACCTCTTTATCTTTCAAATGCAGTAATCTGTTGATTCAGGCCAACTTCCATTTCTTCTCGGTGTCCCTTGAGTACAAAATGTGTAATATGTAAAAATTTGGAAATGAACCCAAGGTTTTAAGTATGCCAGACCTTAGTACATGATTACAGGCTCTGCAGCAGTGGAGTTGTGTGACCAGAAATCTTCCCAGTTTTGCATAGATTTGTGTTGCAATCCGAGAGATTGTGATGAGAAAATGTCAAAGTCCATATAAATGCTATAGAACATCGGCGAATGTCTTTGTAGAAGTTTGGATATGTAGCATGCAGCATGGAGAGGACTTGGTATCACTCGCAGGATGCGTCCTTCGTGTCTCGGCTATGCTGGTACCAAGGACAAGAGGGCGAAAACTTGCCAGCGGTTGTCATGCCACCGGTTGCCAGCCAAGAAGTTGCTGGAGCTGAATCGCAGGCAGGGCATCCGGGTGGGCAACATCACGTATGTCAAGCAGTCACTCCTGTCTGCAACTTTCTTTCAGAGTAAACGGGAATGGCTCTTCCCTTTGTTTTATGTTGCATGCAGTGCAGTTTATAAAGTACCTGCAACTAAAAATTAGGAACCCTGGCCTATTTGTACCTTATTCTTTTTTATTGACGGGCAGATGTCTCTTTAGGTGCTTGTGTACCAGTGTTGTCTTGTTTTTTTGTCATTGTCATTCATCCTTGTACCAAAGTATAGCGTGCCTACCTGAAGATGAAAAACCAGCTAGCCACCATCACAGCATTGTTTGTGTACAACTTGTTTTTGTATTGTGTGCCATTTTTATATAAAGGGGAGACATGGCTCTTAAAGCTATTTTCCCAATCTTTTAGCAAATTTGATGAAACCTGGTATCCTGATTCAGTTTCTTGCACTAACTTCAAATGTGTAACTATTTTTCTGATTGGTCATTTAGTTCAAAAGATAAGGAAATTAATTGTTCATAATAATGAGGAAAAATAAATAAATATTTGCAGAAACAATGAAAAAATAACCTCACAACAAAAAATTCACATGGGCATTTTGCTATGTACTAGAAAGCATAATGAATACAATGTTAAGAGTACTTTATCATCAGTATAACAAATATTAGCAATGTTATGTAGCAGATGTTATATAGCATGTGGAACAGTGAACTTTGAGCTGCTATAACATCGCTAATATTCATTATATAAAAAAGTGCTCCTAACACTATATTCATTACGCTTTATAGTACATAGCAAAGTGTCCGTGTGAATTTTTTGTAATGCAGTTATTTTTTCATTGTGCATTGTTTCATTTAATTTTATTTATCTTTTGAACTACTTGGTGAATTGGAAAAAATAGTTACGTATTTGAAATCAGTGCAAGAAACTGAGCCATAATACCAGGTTTAATCAAATTTGGTCAAAAATTAGAAAAATAGAAAAGGTGATGAAATGTGTAACCGTTTATTTTAAGAAAGATGTGCAAAACAAGTGGTTAAAAATGTCATTGTCAAGATGTCAGGTTTTCTGCCATGAAAGAGGGTAATGCTTTAAGTTTTGGAGTTTTATGGACAGCCAGAATTTTGCAGCAGTTAGTGCTCAAAATACTTTTAAAGATCCTAATGTTAACTCAATACTTGGGCCTCTGAATTATCATGCTGAGAAGTATATGGTGCTGCACGACATGGTAATTGTCAACAGTGCCAATTGTATTTCAGGGGATGAGTGAAAAGCTGTATCTTCTTCACTCATCATGACTTTGGAGCATATAGACCGTGCACTGTGAAGCTTTCGTGCTCTGCCGCAAACATAGGAGGCCATAAAGCTGCCAGAACAGTGACACCAATCCTGTCTTCATAAATTAAAGCAGATACTATGAGAAAATCTGTGGGAATCTCTTCTGGCTTGCTTTTTCATTGTTTGTGATGCATTTCAGTTTTGGATCTACATTATTAAGGCATTTTTCTTCTACATTTAGAAGGCTTGATTTTGCTTGATTGGTTTCTTAACCTCGATATGGACATTGAATATGAAATTTGTTGCTTTGGTTTCTAGCTTTTCATTTCAACAAACTACAAGCATAATCAGCCAGCTGTTGTGTATATCTCTACATGGTAGTTCTCTTGTGTGCAGTTTTGAAGACACAGCAATCAAGTTGGGTGACCTGCAGGGGAACCGATTTGCCATTGTCTTGAGGTAATCATACTTGTTGTAAATGTGTTGCTTTGGGAACAAAACCAAAACAAAATAAATCACAAGCGTCAGTAAGTGCCCTAGGGATCAGTCAGGCGTCACCAGTGTCTAGTATGTGCATAAGGTATTTCTTCATTTTACCCTTGCCTCGGTGTTGTAGTTCTGGTTTAGTATGATTTCTTTAGTATTCTATGTTCAACAGCCTCGGGAAAGAACAGCAGTTCACAATAGGTAGTGAAGCACTGGAAGTGGTAGGCAAATATGTCTACTTAGGACAGGTGGTAACCATAGGTCCAGACTATGAAAGGGAAATACTAGGAGAATAAGATTGGGATGGAGTGCATTTGGCAAGTATTCACAGATAATGACTAGCAGCTTACTGGTATCGCTCAAGAGGAAAGTATACAACAGTTGCATCTTACCTGTACTCACCTATGAGGCTGAAACGTGGAGGTAACGAAAAAGGTTCTACTTAAGTTAAGGACAACACAGAAGGCTATAGAACGAAAAATGGTAGGTGTAACGTTAAGAGATAGGAAGCGTGCAGAGTGGTTCAGAGAAATAACTCGAGTTAATGACATTCTAGTGGAAATCAAAAAGCAGAAACGGGCATGGCCAGGGCATGTAGTGCGTAGAGAGCACGTACGACCGATGGTCGCTTAGGGTAACAAACCGGATTCCAAGGGAAGGAAAGCGTAGCAAGTGCGGCAGAATGTTAGGTGAGCAGACGAGGTTAAGGAGTTCGCAGGGGTCAAGTGGATGCAGCTAGCACAGGACCAGGTTAATTGGAGGAGTATGGGAGAGGCCTTCACCCTGCAGTCTGTATAGTCCGGCTGATGATGGTGGTGGTGGTGGTGATGATGATGATAATTTCTTTTGTTTAAACGTGAATAGCTGAGTTCCCTGAATCCTTAGGGATACCATGAGGGTTTCTTTAGAAGGAATGCTGGACTGTGATTGGGATTTTTAGGCATTTTTGTGAACTGACTCTGAATTCAATTTCCTAACTGTTCAAGAAGCAGTGCACAGTGTTTGTTCAAATCTGTCACTGATGCTGCAAATCATCTACAGTCTCCTTGCTTTGGCATTTTCAGGAGTACTAAGCATTGAACTTTTTTTTTTTCATAAAGACATAGGTAGTACTTATAGTTCTTTAAGCAGCTTTATTCTGTCTCACTATTGGGAATGTATGCAATTCGAAATTCATAAGCGCTATTTTATCTCTATATGCACATGCACGCACGCATATACATACATGCACACATGTACGCAGTATTTTTTCTTCCTGCTAAACCCTGAGTTGTTGCATGCACGTGTGTTCTTATGTGTGCATCTTATTAAACGTCGAATAAACCTATCAAGTTTTTCAATATGACTGCCTGAACTTACCACACATGCATACGCATACTATCTCTCTTTTTACTTTCCCCTTCCTAGCACCTCCTTTCCCCCTTCCAGGGCTCTCTGTCAGTGCTTCATATACGTGCTCATGGCTGCCCTTTTGTAGGGATTTGGATGGCACCACAGAAGATCACGAAGAAGCAGTGCGCTCTCTGTCAGAGAATGGCTTCCTCAACTACTATGGCACACAGCGCTTTGGCACCACTGCTGTGGCTACTCATCAGATTGGACGGTACGACCTCCCCCTGGCCTGTTCATTGTGTGCTGCATTTATGCATGCTGAGCATTGAAAACAAAAGCAGTCCGAGGCTGCGCTCGGGAGGATGACAATGAGTATTTACTCCCTTATTAGAAATCTACTCCACCTTGGGGGTCTCCCCTAAATATTTGACCAAATGCGGTATGTAGGTTAGCCAGTTTTGCTTATTTCTCCAAAATTAATGTGCGGTCACATACGTTATGAAAGGGATAGGAATTGATCAACAGTGGATAAATGTTTCAAAGCTGTGCTAGCTTTCCTTACAGCTTTCTTGTTATGACTACAAAGGATGTCATAGTATGTGTTACAAAAAAGATAAAACACTGAAATGAATTGAACCTTAAAGCGAAGATCATTTTCATGCTTTCCCTCAATATTGCCAGCCTTCATGGCACTGCCTTCCTCCACCAGTGATGAAGTGTTGATGCTGTTACATAAGGCAGGTCCTGTTTTTTCATTCATTAATCATTCTGATTAAAGAGTGACTTGCTTCCTCTGGTGTTCTGCCCACAGTTCTAGTGTAGTGAGGGAGGGATAGGGGCAGTCTTCCTTGGATTACTACCTGGCCGTGTGCCCAGTGCATGTGTCAGTACTTTCACCTGTGTTCACAAAATAATATTAAATTTACCAATTTTTTTATATTGCTGTAATATACGGGCCACTAATAATGAAATGTCACAACATCCTCTTCGAGCTACTGTTGTGAAGAGAGTGCCTCAACTGCTTGATTGTGGTGTTTCTAATTCTGCCATTAGCATGCCTTTTCAAGAAATTTTTCAGGGAGTGAACAGTGTCTTAGTGATGCCTCGGTGTGATGGGACTTTCAACGAGAAGCACTTAAGGGGCTATAAGAATTAATTGCCTTCTAGTCATGTCAAGAAGTCCTGCATTTTGTAACCTTTCATTCTGTCTTCCTTTTATTTGGGTGTGACGAGAATTATGTCGAATGTCACAGGAAGTAGGGTGGAAAGCACCCAGTCACATTCACGGCCGCTCTGGACGTGACGCTCTAGCCGCCCTGCCACCATCACATACAGCCAAGTTGTACTACATGGATCATGCTGTGCCTTTCTGTCGCACAATCACCACATGGTTTTTTTCCTGTAATAGAAGTACTAACTCCGAGAAATCTTGTTAGGAGTGTCAAACATGTGCTGTGTCCTTTGTTGGCATTGGAACTGGCTCACCAGAACAGCACGAGCGTGGGGCATGTTTAATCAAATAATAGACGGAATGGCATTTCGGCATGGTTCTGCCATGATCAGCATGGTATCATCTCCCACATAGGGCTTACATGACCTCAGGAGCAGTGATCAAAGGCAAAGAACCAAGTAAAAGGAGAGCAAAATGAAGTGTCGTAAAATGTGGGCCCTGCTTATATGTTTGCTTTCGCATGTAATGTGGCTTCCATTCCTGCATTTTGAAACATATTTTTGTTGTTTCGGCGCCAGTGACTGCTATGCTGCCTTCCTTCCCTTAGGGCTCTTCTTCGAGGTCAATACGAGGAAGCGGTTGACCTGGTGCTACAGCCAAGAGTTGGCGGTGGGTGACACACTTATATAACCTAAACTTGTGCTTCTGTGCCCGTTGTGACAACTGTATTTTTCGTCGTTCTCATGTGGTGCATGGCTGCCTACCATTCTCTTCCTTTTTTAAGACTGAACCATGCGGTCTCTCAGGAATGCTGTTTTGTTTGGCTAGACCTTTACTGATACGCAGCCTTGATATTTTTCAGATGTGTGTTTGTCCGCAATCTATCTCATTGCTTAAGTAAATAGTATTGCATAAGTTCCTATTCCTTTGGAACTGGAAATCTTTCTAAAAGCTTGAAAGCTCCAAATGTACCGATGTCAAACTGACAACTTGCTGAGTAGAGGGGAGTATAGCTGACGGGCAAGCCCCAGCGACACATCACAGCTAGATCTTTTGTACGCGTACTGCTTTTACATTGGGTACAGTGCTGCTAGATTTCTTTGCGAAGTACCAGGTAGCGTCTCACTGCAAACATGTCGCGCTTTTCCCTTCACAACCCTGTCAGTAAAATAGACTGTTAGAATAGTTGATAGTCGAGAGAGCTGCAGTGTGCCTTCATTCGGTGGCAGATGCAGGAACCCTAGCGGGGTGTCGGGACGAGTGGATGAAGTCAAAGGATGCTGCGCGTGCCCTGTCCAAACTGCCTCATCGGGGCTGCATCGAGGGCTTGCTGCTGCGTGCACTGACCAAAGGTGGCGCCACCAACTATCTTGGTGCCCTGCTTGCCCTGCCGAGGAATGTGCGGCTGCTGTACCTGCATGGATACCAGAGCTATGTGTGGAACAGGCTGGTATCACGGCGGGTGCAACGGTTTGGCTTTACTGTGCTCCCAGGAGACCTGCTGATCACACCTGGTAGGCACATCTCTTTTCTAACCCCCTAGCAAACGTGGACGAGCCAGACCCATCATAAGCTGAGTGTCATTCCTGGCTCATGACAGGTGACAGGCTCGTCGAATGCTTTCTGTTGCTCTGACTACGGTTTGAGATGAGTAGGGCTTGTCTAAAGCCTTATTTTGTTTTTATTTCCAAGAGACGGCAGCTCTTAAACTGAAGGGCTGATTGCTTTTGCTTGGCCTGAACCGAGAAACTTCTCACTACGAAAATGAATGTGTCTGAGTTTGAGAGCGGCGATGTGAACGACTCAAGTGATACGACAGACTACAAGTTATTTTGTTTCTCAATTGAGGACAGTGATAGCGAGGACATATCTTGCAGTGAGGCAGAAAACGAAGACGAAGAGGACACAGTCACCAGCAGCCATAAGTAGTGTGAAATTGCTTTGAAAAACTCCCCTCCTGCACCTCCCAGGTTCGTCTTCCAAGGTTTGGCAGGGGTCACTTTTGATACCGGCTCTCTGTCAGAACCATCATAAATGTTGTTTGGTATGAAAAAACATTTCGTGTTATTTATAGTTATTGTTTTGGAAGCTCTTTCTGAATATGGTTACCTTGAAACAGCCGAATTTTCACACAACGCAAATATGCATAATAGACGTTAAAATATGGAAGAACAGCTAAGTCAGAAAGAGGTGTCAGTATCAGCCTGTGAATAAGAAAGACAATAATGCTATGATTGAAAGCCATCAAATTTTATCTTGGCTGTCTTGTTCTGGAGGGAGCTGGAGTGGTGTATGCTACTTGAGCTTCAGTTAGACCGTATTTCCATGCCATTTTTCAGCACCGCCTGCCATTGAGGGAGGCAAGGAGGGAACTGTTTTTGTTATAAGGCATGTCATGTTTTCTGTGTTTGGTCTACGATGGCTTGGTGGAAAGTGCCGAGCAGCATTGGTGAGCAATGAGCAATGTCAGCACATGTGTTATGAGGCACTTTTGCTCCTGATAGTACATTATAATAAAATGTGTGTTCTCTTTCTGCTTAAAAGTATTGCTCTTGATAACATTAGCTCAGTCTTCTACAGAGAGATCGTGGAAGTTTTCAAGGCTGGGAGTCTGTGAAACATTTATCTGCCACGCCCACTTGCTGTTGCCTGCAGGTTTCTGGTTTATCATTGATTTAGTGAGTGCAGCGATAAGCTTTCTTTTGTGAAGGGCACCACGGCTGTGTATGAGAGCTGTGCATACTTCAAATTTCTAGCTTGCCTAACTAAAGAAATGATAGAATGAAATTGCTTTTGCTTGTCACCTGTTTTGCTGCCTAATTATGTGTGCTGTTGCAAATATGAGGTACTTCACAAGTCAGAGTATTTACTCTAAATTTAATTATGACCAGAAAAAGTGCACATTGTAGTTGCGTCGACTAACTTAGTGTGCAGACAGATTTTCGTGTGGCCATTTTGGTATGGTGAATGCTAAAATCAACTAGAAAGAGTCTCGTCACTTTACTGGTGGAAAGATTGCAAAGGTCGTGTTCTCGTGTAGAAATCAAGGGCACCACAAATTCCACTGTACTTCATTTGGACTGTAGTTAGCAAGAACAGAGAACAGATGTGATCTGTTTATGTGCGCTGATTGAACTAGCAGGGTGATGATCAGTTCGTTTCTCGTACAGGTGCTCTTTTAGAATTAGAGTGAATTGCCAGCTGAAAACTGGTCACTCTAGAGCTGGGTGAGTGCAAGTATCTTGTTTCATGAAATAAATCGAGTGAGAGAGAATTGTGATTGTGTTAATTGCAGGGGCGTCCGAGGATGAGCCACGGGTCGCAGGTCCGGAAGACGTGGGCTCTGCCAGTGTGCAGTCAGTGGTGCTCCCGTTGCCAGGTCACAGCGTACGCTACCCACAGAATGAGGGTAACACATAGTGCTTTGCTAATGAAGTGGTGATCATATGTCAGCTACTGATGTGCACATATACACTATGGGTTGCAGCCCATCAGATGAAGTTAATTTGACACACTATTGCAGCATGCGAGCCATGTGTAAAAGCAAGTTGAAGGCAACTGTTTAGTGTTGCCTAGCATCATTACAATTGTTCCAAACACAGTTTGAGCCTTATGCTTGCTTGCTCGTTGAAAGCAGCGGTAAATAATTTCAAGGCAGTGAAGGTTATCGAACCAGCTTATAGTAGCCGTTTTGATAGGTAGAACCACAATTTCTAAACCATTTAGCAACAGCACTAAAATGTCGGAAATGTTTGTCGTATTCGTGCCGTCACATGGTTAGTATATGCTGATGTGGTATTCTGGCTCTTAACTGTCCACTACGTGAATTTTCATTTTCTGTCAGAAAAGCCACAGTGAGCTTAATTTGCAACAGAAGGACCAAAATCAACCTTAGCTTTCTGAAAAACTATGTGGTTTCTATATTTCAAGAAAGTGTTATCTCATGTCGTATATGATACACTACGCAGTTATAAGGTTATGTTTTGCATTTGAAATGGTCATAACTGAACAGGAATTACTGTGCTAAATGACAGAATGATAATTTGTTAAAGGAAAAGATTTTTCTTCTTTAAAGTTTCAGTTATAATGCAAGACAGGAACATACAAAAGATTTAATCTGTATATGAGCAGTGGTTGAATTAGCAGGCCGACAGATTCATTCCTACATGCGCCGTGGCAGTTGCAGTAAACAGTGTGAGGTTGGTGCAGTCTCTAAGCAGCGCTTCATTGCTTGTAAATGTTGAGACAATAATCTTAAGAGTCTATAGCAGGACGGTATCAGCACTTTTACTTAACAAGGCTTGGTGCACTGTCTGAACAGTCATCAAACGCAACAGTGATGCCAAGTGGGCCCTTCTCTTGGCTTTTTTAGACGAGGGCTTTCATTTCAGAGTTCATTCATGCAGCTTGCTTTCTTTCATATGGTACCACCTGATCGCGGAATGGACACAGGTGATCTGGTGTCCCGCCATCTCCTGCATGAGTTTGTCTAAGTCGTTATCTTCAACTCTCTTTGTTTTTGCCATGTAAGAGCAGTCCTTTTTGTTTATGTGAATTTAATTTTTTTTAATGCTTCTTTTGAGGCCTTATTTTTTTTCTAAATTTATGAGCTAGTTTCTGGCCATCAGTATTATCTGCTGCGGGAACACCTTCATTATCGCTTTCCTCTTTCTTTATACTATGTGTAATTTCTATTTTTGTCTTGCTTGTTTTCCTCGCTTTTTTCGTGATTAAGATTATCATCTTTGCCATCCTCAGTCAGTGTACTAGTGCTCCTCCTATCACCACTTACTATACCTCTGGTTATGTTATAAAATGTGCTGTAGTTCTGTCACCGCTTTAAACGGAAGCACTGAATTTAGAACTGCACCTTATGTTCTAAACACTAAGAGTTGTGCAAAACCTTTAGACTGCAGTTCATTTTCTGCTGTTGAAACTATGGAATGCCTTAGAATAGCAAAATTACCCATAAATGCTTGTTGTATCATATATGATACACAATTAAATATCTCTTCCACAAAGCAGTATGAATGCTCATTGCATCCCGGGTGCTATAATAAAACAGAGACATTTTAATGAATGCTGATATCTTATAATACTGTCTCAAGGTAAAATGAAGAGGATTTTATTGGCTATCAAATTTCTGTTGTCCCTATCAGGCTGGTGCAAGTTTTCAGCTTGTACACATTGCTTTTTTTTTTTTTTTTTTGATAAGGGTTTCTATGTTCTGCTTGCCAAATGATAAATTGACTAACACAGATTGTCCCTAATTCATGGATCGCTATGAAGAATTTCATAAAGATGCCCTCCAGTGCAGTCCAGTGATTGATATCGCCAATACTGAACTCCGTACCGACGCAAGTGGTCATGGAATAGGAGCTATTCTCGGTCAGCAACAACACGGCCGTACAAGGGTGATTGCGTATGCCAGCTGCCTCCTCTCAACACCCGAACAAAATTATTCTATTACAGAGCGAGAGTGCCTGGCGCTTGTCTGGGCTATTACGAAATTCCGCCCTTATTTGTTTGGCCGCCATTTTACTTTGATAACAGACCATCATGCCTTGTGCTGGCTTTCCTCTCTCAAAGATCCTACTGGCCGTTTGGGGCGCTGGGCGCTACGATTACAAGAATACACCTTTTCCGTCGTCTACAAGTCCGGCCGGCTTCACCAAGATGCAGACTGTTTGTCACGTCATCCCGTCGACTCCCCTAGTCCTACAGACTCTGACGATGATGCATGTGTCTTGTCTGTCTCCGCCTTTGCTAACATTGCCAAGGAGCAGCACCTAGATCCTTCTCTGCATTCCATTATCCTCCGTCTTACCTCCGACCGCCCTGACCCATCTCTCGCCTTATTTGTGCTCCACGAGAACACCCTATACCGACGTAATATGCGACCAGATGGCACAGACCTTTTGCTCGTCGTTCCACAACACCTGCGTTCCACCATCCTTGAACAGTTCCATGATGCTCCCACGGCTGGCCACTTGGGTGTCTCTCGCACATACGACAGCCTGCGCCGACGTTTCTACTGGCCGGGGCTCTACTGTTCTGTCCAGCAGTACATTGCCGCGTGTGAACTGTGTCAGCGTCGGAAGAAGCCCACAATTTTGCCTTCAGGTCATCTGCAGCCGATACCCATACCAACTGACCCGTTTTCCCGTATAGGCGTTGATCTCCTTGGCCCCTTTCCAGTTTCCGCCTCGGGGAACAAATGGATCGCCGTCGCCACCGATTACGCTACTCGGTATGCTATTACCCGAGCCATCCCGACCAGCTGCGCCACAGACGTCGCTGACTTCCTTCTAGAAAACGTAATTCTTCATCATGGTGCTCCTCGTGAACTACTAACTGACCGTGGCCGCTGTTTCCTGTCGCGAGTGGTTGACGAAATTCTCCGTTCGTGCTCCGTCCGCCACAAATTCACCACCGCATATCACCCCCAGACCAATGGCCTCACGGAACGTCTAAACCGTACCCTCACAGACATGCTGGCCATGTATGTATCTGACGACCATCGAGATTGGGACGTTCATCTCCCCTTTGTCACATTCGCCTACAATTCATCTGTCCATTCTACCGCTGGATACTCCCCATTTTATTTATTATTTGGCCGACAACCGTTACTACCCTTCGACACCTCCCTACCCGCGGCAGACGCCACCAGTACCTACACCAGTGATGCCGTCACCCGCGCTCATGATGCCCGCCGGATAACTCATGCCAGGCTCTCTGCATCCCAAGACTCCCAAAAGATCTGGTACGACAGCCGCCACCGTGATGTCCACTACACTCCTGGATCTCTTGTTTTGTTGTGGCTCCCGCGCCGTCGAGTGGGCTTGTGTGAAAAACTTTTGCCCCGTTACGCTGGCCCTTACCGTGTTTTGCGCCCCGTGACCGACGTCACCTACGAAGTTGAATCTGTGGCTCCGAAGTCCCCGTCCACAGCTTCAACCTCTGAAATAGTACATGTGTCCCGTCTAAAGCCCTATTATCAATGTTCTATTTCGCTAACATAGACCGCACCGGGACTGTGCTTTTCCCGCCGGGGGGTAGTGTTACTTAGCTGTATTCGCTGTTCGTGATGAGGATGAAGAAGTGCAACAGACTCCGAGAAGACGACGACGCTGAGTGTCGTGAAATCAGTGCCCTCATCAACGTTAGCTGTGCGGAGAGCTTTCAGACTGTAGATCTTCCACGTAACAATATCTCCAATTTATTGCTTCAATGGGTGCAACATGCTCGTGTATTTTCTTGAGTAGTCAATACTAGGATGTACAACCACTGTTCATTTTTCAATGCAGCCTTCATTCTCATTCTCACAGTATTTTAACGACCTGTCTGATATATTTGCTTACTCTTCTCTGTTTTCTCATAGAAAGTCCCTCTTTACAAGCTAACCTTCGGGCCTCCTTCTGTACTACTTACCTGTATAGCATATATGATGAAGTACAGTCAGCCCTAAACATTGAGTAGATGCCACTCTAGTATATCAAGGGGTCCCATGCAGTGCTGTTGCAAAGCTGTTCCTTGTGCAGTGGCTGACTGGTACAAGGAAATACTTGCGGAGGATGGACTCTCACTGGATTCGTTTGGCAGTGAACAGAGGCACAGGTATCATCACCCACAAGTTTTATTTGAGCAGTTTTACATTGTTGCACTCGAAAGCAAATGGTACAGTATCCCTGCTCCTGCAGAAAAAAAAAAGTTGCCATGAGGCATATATGTAACAATATGTCCAGTAAGTACTACATTTAGGTATTATGGAAAGGTGTACAGGCCTTTGTGGAAGGAAATTCTGGAGCTCAATTTTAGTTGAGATGCTGTAGCCCTGCACCTGTGCCTGCATTAGAGCATTTTGACAATGCAGTTGACTTGCTTATGGCTAAACAGTTAATCCAGGCTAAAAACTTCGCTGCAACATTAAAGATATTCCTCCAACATATTCATTTTATGGTGGCCAAGAATTGCCAGCCAGATAATTGCCAAAGTGTTTGAATGCTGTTGAAAAGTGACATCAAGTTGACTCACTTGCTAAGGGTTGATTTGGAGCAGTTTATTTATTTATTCATTTATTTATCTCTCTCTCTCTCTCTTTTCTTTTTCTTTTTTTAGGCCATGCACTAGTTTTATAAGGTGGTGTTCTTGAAAATGTGCCTGACTGCCTGCAAAATATAATTTTAGGTGCCTGAAGCAGTACTAGTTACCAATTAATTTTTCACAGCTGAACGAATTTCTGGGTGGAGTGACATATACTAAACGAATCTCCAGTACGAATTCTTCTCTTATGTTGTTCATTTCTCTCTCTGTTTTCGTTTTGCCTCAGGCAGCATTGCCATGCAGCGTTATGCATATTGAGTTGATTCGATGGAATGCAGTTACGGCACTGCCACCAGTAAATTTATTGTGAACTTTGCAAGCACAAATGTGCCATTTCTGGCTTTGGGTGACATGGCGACCTGCTTCATTTTAGAAGATGGTTTACCACAAGCATGGCGCTAAAGTAAAAAAAGAAAAAGATTAAGAAGCGTGGAAACCAATCTGCGCCTGGCTCTTGCAATAGTCAGCTGGTGCAATAGACTCAAGGGCACAAAGTGTGAGCGAGCAAGTGATGTGACATGTGCTGCAGAGAGCTGTCAATGAGTGGCTGCTACCGGCACCTGGTCACGATTCCCCGAGAAGTGAAGTGGCGAGAAGTGAGCTACACAGACCCCCAGGCAGCGTTGCTGCTCAGTGATCTCGACAGGCTGGAGGGACTGCCTGAGCCTACGGGCTGCTGCAAGGGTGAGTTACTGCTATGTACTGCTACATTTCATTGAGGTACACGTGGTGACAGGACTAGTTATCGGGGCAAAAAATGCAGTTGTAAAGGAAAAGGGTGCACAAGCAACCCAAGAAAAAGCGGTGATGCAAAGACAGTGACGTCAAAGTAAATGCTTTACTCTAGCAATCAAATAGGAAACTGCAGGGTCAGAAAAAAGGCAGAGAAGAAAAATGAGGTGTAACTAGGCCGAATTCTGTCTTTTCATTATACCATTCTCTTTTCTGGAATTTCGCTTTTACACCGACGGGTCGATCACAATATACCGAAATATGCAAGTACTAATCATGCTTGAGAGATATGGCATCAGGGGTGCTGCAGGGAAGTATTTTGGGACCTATTCTTTTCCTATTTTACATAAACGATATAGTGGAAATAAAAATTGCAAATTCATTACTTAAACGATATAATGGAAATAAAAATTGCAAATTCATTACTTAAGCTGATGATTGCTCCGTCTTTTTTGCAGGAAAAGATCTTTCCTGCATTACTATTGATGCAGATGCGTTTTTGCTGTAGCTTAGATGAATGGTGCAAATCAAATTGTCTTGTACTGAACAAATCAAAAGCAAAGTGCGTGTTGTTTCGTATGCTGGGATCGTTAGCTTAGATACCTGAATCTGTAATCATTGGCCCCCTACAAGGTTTCGATCAAAAAATCTGTGCAAACTCTTGGCATTATATTCAATGAACATATGTCATGGAACCGGCATGTTCAGTATTTATTGGATAAATTAAATAAGATTGTGGGCGTATTAACTCAGCACCGGCATACTCTCCTGACAGCTATTAAAGAGTGCTCTATGATGCCCTTTTCAGCTCTTATTTACGTTATTGTGTGCTGGTATGGGGTAATACCACAGACAAAAGCTTGCACAAATTCACATTAGTACAAAAAAAGCGGTCCACGTGTTATCAAATGCCTCCTGTTTAGAACACACAGCATTTCTTTTTGAAGAACACCGAATTATTAGAGTTTAGGACTTGTACACTCACACTCTTGTTTTCCTATAAGAAAGATGTTCAGGGCAGATTCGACGTGTTTCTCGACCTAGCACATCTTGAACACACCGCAACAACATATCCTTTTCGTTACCAACCTTCTTGGCATGTTTGCTTTTCACGCACAAAATACGGCAAACAGAGTATTCGGCACACATTGCCAACAGCTTTAAATTGCTACGACTCACTAAATATTGGCATTACTACATTAACAAAAAAAGTACCTGACAAGTCTGTTTGCCTCAAAGTTAAGGAACATTTTTCTACAAGCATGTAATTTTTTTTACGCTGCTAAATTCTTAGGTGTGGAATGTGCTACCAAACTACTATATATATACATATACTTTTAACCTGTGTTTGAAGGCTTACTTTTCACATGCATTTTATGCGTTTATATTATTCATATTAGTATGCTTCACTGCTTTACTTTGTGCAGAGTGCAGTGTGTAAAAATTCTTGTCACCTACTAAAAATATCATATAAGCCAATTTTTTACGTTTTTTT
Organism: Amblyomma maculatum; assembly: GCF_055883805.1. Lineage (NCBI taxonomy): Eukaryota > Metazoa > Arthropoda > Arachnida > Ixodida > Ixodidae > Amblyomma > Amblyomma maculatum. The sequence continues at coordinate 326,723,144 of NC_139344.1, read as the reverse complement.
TTTTAAATTACAAGTGTGTCGTGAGCATTTTAGGTCTTCCATTCCAACATCACTGTGATTTTTAATTTCTGTATGTCCATACGCACTTGTACTGGTACATGATGTGTACTATATTTCTGTTTGTTATAATTTATTAGATATGGCTGGTATAGAGCTAATAGTAAAGCTGAATGTAATATGTTTCCACTGCTGATGGCTGGCTGGAGCGCAGTCAAGCTGCAGTGACGCAACTTTTTCTCTGGCCGCGTTTTTCGCCTTGTAAAGTTGCAAAATGAAAGGTACTTCGATTGATTGATTGATTGATTGATTGATTGATTGATTGATTGATTGATTGATTGATTGATTGATTGATACAGGTGAGCTTAGAAGAGAACATCGTAGGTGGTAGCTTGGATAAATTTTAGGGGCTTTTTGGGCGGTCGATGTGAATTTATTCTTTTCAGGAGTTTTATTGACTTCAAAAGCTCCTGGTTTATTTTTATATATAGCATCTTGTTTACCAATCTCTTGCGACATTATCTGTTGTATTTTCTGTCCACGTTTGGAGCCAGGCTGCATGCAAAGAGGCTTTATTGCCCATTTTCTTTTTGATGAAAACCATTTTTAACTGTTTCATGCAGTTTTTCAGAGTGATATACTCTCATAGTACTATTGCTGTGCACAGGCTTTTTCATCTCAACCCTTTTATTACTACCTGGTACTGAGTCATCTGTTAAACACAATTTTGTGAAAATCGGTTTGGCAGACTTGTCGCTAGTTCCAAGTGAGAATTTAAATCTGTCGTTTGAGTCACCTTCTTTATGCTTCACTTCATTTTGTCGTTCTTATGCTTTCTTTTTTTTTTTACAACTGAAGAGTCATTGCCATGCCTTTGAAATCAGGTAATTGCTCTTAGTGGGCACCATTACAAGCAAGCATGCCTGCATCTTCCTAGACTCATTAAATTTTAGATTGTTTAACACTGTAATTTAAGGCTTTTGTTCTAAAAACTAATAAACGGATGACATGGAGGCAGCTTTTGGGGTAATCTTCTATATTGGTTGTCTCAAAAATGAATGACAGTTTATGTCGTGCTGCTTAACGTAAGAACCAATTGATAGCAGTTACTCTACGCTATGTGCGACATGTAAACAATCTCAATAAAAGGAGAAAGGAGGCAACATCATATGCATAGCACAGTATTATAGATAGATACCTTAACCCCTCCTACTCCCCTGGTCCTATCCTCCTACTTCCCCTTTGTGCTTTGGACATGTAAAACAGCATTGTGGATCTAACAGCCGTTGCTGTCGAGAGTTGACTGTGAATTTCTTTTCTTATCAGAAAAATGTACAGATGCAGCATATGGTGCTCTGTGTGAAGTGTTAAGCCTAGTCCAGGAGGCTAGGGTACATATGTATGCCATATTTTCTTTTACTGTGCAGGTGACAGCGATGCAAAGAGGGCACTCATATTGGAGTTCAACCTGGGCTCTTCTTGCTATGCCACCATGGCAGTGAGAGAACTAATGCACCGGGACTGCAGTGCATGGGTAGCATCTGCTTGAGGCTGATGATGTTGACCGCAATCGAGGCTAATAAAACATAATGGTGCTACTAAGTTTTGTTTTTCAGTTAATTTGCTTAGCAAAAGCTTGAATATTGTGGTCCTCTAATGCAGCTTTATTACTTCACTTATATGGCGTCATTTATATCAGCAGGCATTGTGTCTGTGAAGGTTGTAAGACAGCAGGTCACTAGTACTATTGGAACCAGGCAAGGGGCGGTGCTTGGAATCAGCGGACTCACAGTGGCAGGTTCGCTTTCGGATTAAGCCAGCGCGTTCGCCCACGAGGTGCTGACGGCAGTACAGCCATCGAACGCCGGTCGCCGCCCATTGTCTGTGTAAGCATTGCGCGGAGAGGCCACCAAGCATCAGACTGATCTGTGACCCCTTCCTACACCATAGTGGCAATCAGGAGTTTATGTAAAGTGATTTTTTCTACAAAATTTGATTTTTCGGACGTTTTCGCGATCCCTAGAGAGTCCGAAAAATCTTATTCGCTTTTACATCACAATTATGGTGCAACATAAAGTGCAGTTTCAGGCTAGATGACCCAGTGAGAAAGATGGGTCAGCTGTTGTTCCACATTTTGGGTTCCAGCTAGGGGTGTGCGAATATTCAAAATTTCGAATGTGAATTGAACGTTTGTTATTCCTCGGAATGCGACGGGGTCGTTTTGTGAATAGGGCCTTACCGACAGTGCGCACAAAGCAAAGCACTTGACGAAACTATGGAAAAAAAAAAAAGAAAAAACATTCTCTCACTTCAATTTTATCTAAAATTTAGACAGCTATTTTGCAGGTGTTCACACGATAAAATTATTGTGATGCAAATGGTCTTCGGCATTTTTTCAGGCCATTCGATAATTGAAGCTTTCGGTTAATATGGAATTTTTCTTTTGTCCTTTAAGAGCTGAATTAACTAGAGTTTACTGTACTCCGCAACAATACAGCTCCACCCGGTTTCATGCAGGTCCTTCCTGTACAAAAAAGCAGTAGTTATATATATGGAACCCTGTAAAAAATTTGTACTGGATTTTTCAGTATGTTATACATTCTATGCAATTCTAGTTTAACTTTATTTGCAGATACCATTTAAATCCTGAAATAAACAAGATGAGCAATGTTTGCTATTTTTGATATTCGATTTGCATTCGAAACTTTCAATATTCACACACCCCTAGTTTTCAACCAAATGGTGTGAACCAAAAAAAACACTTCCAAAACTTGGGCCCATACTTTGAGAGCGAGTAGCCTTTGCGCGGGATAGCTTGAAAAAGATGCTTCCCAGTATGTCAGCAATAAGCTTAATAAGCGGTATAAACTGAAGGTTGTACAGGCCTATGCACCTACATGTAGTTATGATGACCAGGCAGTCAAAAACTTCTATGAAGATGCAGAATTGGCAGTGCAGAAAGGAAAGACGCAGTATACTGTACTAATGGGCGACTTATATGCCAAAGTAGGGAAAAAGCAGCCAGGAGATCAGGCAGTGGGTGATTATGGTATTGGTTCTAGGAATAGCAGGGGGAAGTTACTAGTTGATTTTGCAGAGCGCAATAACTTAAGAATCATGAACACCTTCTTCAGCAAACGGAAGAACCGGAAGTGGACATGGAAAAGCCCTAACGGGGAGACTGAGAATGAAATGGACTTCATAATGTGTTCTAACCCCGCCGTTGTGCAGGACGTAGAGGTAATCGGGAAGGTGCGATGCAGTAACCACAGGATGGTAAGGTCTCGAATTAGTCTAAATGTGAAAAGGGAACAAAACAGACTATTAAGAAAGAAGTTCATTAACGAATTTGCTGTGTGGGGGAGGGCATAAGAGTTCAGGATCTCGCTACAGAATAGATATTTAGCTCTAACCGAGGATGACTACATTAGCCTAGAAGCAATGAACAATAATTTCAGACATATCAATACTGAGTGCGCTGAATAAATAGGCGGTAGGATAGTTAGAGAGGATACCAATAAGCTGTCTAAGGAGACGAAGGATTTGATTAAGAAACGTCAAAGTATGAAAGTTTCCAATCCAACAGACCAGATGGAATTGGCAGAGATATCAAAGCTAATCAGTAAGCGCAAAGTGGCCGATATAAGGAAGTATAACATGGAGATATAAACAGCGCGAACACGAAAACAAGGGACAAGAAACACGAAAGCCACAGTACATGCGCTGACTCACAACTAAGCCTAAGCCGTTTACTGCAAGGCCCAGAAAAACAAACATGAAGAAAACGAAACAGTCTCGTGAAAAACCCCTGGGTTCACCTGCTGCATAAAAATTACTTTAAAAAATCACTTTAAAAAGACACTTCTTTCCTTGAAAGAGCAAGAGACGTCTTGCTGATACACTTATTGTCCGTTGAAATAAAATACGCTTCCACTATCTCTCTCGTTATCTTCTCTTTGTGGCGATATAAAATCTTAACACTGTCAAACTTAGGAGTGCATTTCTTCTTCTCCTTCTTCATTATTTCACATGACTGGCAATGGGATACTAGAAACGTTTTGTCGTTTCCAATTTCCAAGTTGTTACAGTGTTCCTGTAGTCTCTTATTTATACACCGTCCGGTTTGTCCTATATAACTGGCTCCACAAGAGAGTGGAAGCCTATACACAACACCTGTCTTGCATCCAACATAGGGGTTTCTATGTTTCACCCCACATTCTTGTTTCTTCTCTTCTCTTTCCCTTTGAACAGCCGGGCAGATCCTCTTCATCTTGAGCGGGGCGGTCAGTGCGACGTCCACATTATACCTCTTGCCTACATTTTTGAGGCCATGCGAAATCCTGTGCACATACGGTACCACGGCAACCTTCCTCTTCCTCTCACCCATGCTAGGCAGGGATTTCAGTCTGTGCGTTCTTTTAAGGTTCTTCAGTACCCGGCAACTGGCCTCAATAATAACTGACTCGCGATAACCGGCCTTTGCAATTCTCTTCACTTGTCTTTCAAAACTCTTGGCCATGCCGTGGTAACAAGATTTCGTCAACGCACTTAACAAGCAAGTGTTTATCATCCCATTCTTCACTAACTTGGAATGTCCTGAATTGGAGCCTAGCAACGGCTTCATCGATCTCGGGTTGTATTCCCAACAAACATGATCATCACCGAATTGAATCAAAATATCTAAATACTGTAACTGATCGTCCACTGGTTTCTCAACAGTAAATTCCAGGCCGGATCCACACTCAGTAAAAACATCCATAATGTCCTTCATTCTTTGATTGAATCCCTCACGGCCTGTTAATACTAAAAAGTCGTCCACATACCTGAAGGTGGAATAATGCAAGCCCTCCAAGTTATCCTTCAGGTGTCTGTCCACGTACATTAAGAAGATGTCACTCAAGACCGGTGCAACACTCGATCCAATGCACACTCCAGCCTTCTGTGTATATAGCTTGTTCTTCCATCCTATGAAGGTGGATTCCAGGTAGAACCTCGAAAGTTCAAGGAAACTTTCAACACTAACACCTGAGGCGTCAATGAAGTCACATTCATTATTGTCTTCTGTAATGCACATTTGTACTCGCTTAAGGAGGCAGTCATGGGGAAGGCTATAATATAAATCCTTGACATCCATGCTGAAGCCGACACAATTTCTTGGGTTGTGTTCTTTGAGGAACACGACAAGGGCTTCAGAGTTAGGTAGCCTTAGAGGGTCCGATAAAGTCAACGAGGAAAGGTGCTTCTGCAAATATTTGGACACCAGGTGCTGCCACGTGCTCTTCTCAGATACGATGGCTCTGAATGGAACATCTGGTTTGTGGGTTTTTGCCGAAAAGAATACTTCCAAATGTAGTTGCTTGCATTTCTTCACCTGTTCACGTATTCGTTCAAGCCCCAGATCATCTAGAAGAGCCATAGCCCTCTCTTTTATCTTGGTCGCTTCCATAGGAAACCTTTTGAAATTCTTCTCAACAGCAGCCTCGGCTTTTTCTTGAAACTGATTCTCAGAAAAAATAGTAAAATACCCTTCTTTATCTGATAGTATAACTCTGAGGTCTCTTGAGGCCATCCATTTCAAAAGGTTTCCTATGGAAGCGACCAAGATAAAAGAGAGGGCTATGGCTCTTCTAGATGATCTGGGGCTTGAACGAATACGTGAACAGGTGAAGAAATGCAAGCAACTACATTTGGAAGTATTCTTTTCGGCAAAAACCCACAAACCAGATGTTCCATTCAGAGCCATCGTATCTGAGAAGAGCACGTGGCAGCACCTGGTGTCCAAATATTTGCAGAAGCACCTTTCCTCGTTGACTTTATCGGACCCTCTAAGGCTACCTAACTCTGAAGCCCTTGTCGTGTTCCTCAAAGAACACAACCCAAGAAATTGTGTCGGCTTCAGCATGGATGTCAAGGATTTATATTATAGCCTTCCCCATGACTGCCTCCTTAAGCGAGTACAAATGTGCATTACAGAAGACAATAATGAATGTGACTTCATTGACGCCTCAGGTGTTAGTGTTGAAAGTTTCCTTGAACTTTTGAGGTTCTACCTGGAATCCACCTTCATAGGATGGAAGAACAAGCTATATACACAGAAGGCTGGAGTGTGCATTGGATCGAGTGTTGCACCGGTCTTGAGTGACATCTTCTTAATGTACGTGGACAGACACCTGAAGGATAACTTGGAGGGCTTGCATTATTCCACCTTCAGGTATGTGGACGACTTTTTAGTATTAACAGGCCGTGAGGGATTCAATCAAAGAATGAAGGACATTATGGATGTTTTTACTGAGTGTGGATCCGGCCTGGAATTTACTGTTGAGAAACCAGTGGACGATCAGTTACAGTATTTAGATATTTTGATTCAATTCGGTGATGATCATGTTTGTTGGGAATACAACCCGAGATCGATGAAGCCGTTGCTAGGCTCCAATTCAGGACATTCCAAGTTAGTGAAGAATGGGATGATAAACACTTGCTTGTTAAGTGCGTTGACGAAATCTTGTTACCACGGCATGGCCAAGAGTTTTGAAAGACAAGTGAAGAGAATTGCAAAGGCCGGTTATCGCGAGTTAGTTATTATTGAGGCCAGTTGCCGGGTACTGAAGAACCTTAAAAGAACGCACAGACTGAAATCCCTGCCTAGCATGGGTGAGAGGAAGAGGAAGGTTGCCGTGGTACCGTATGTGCACAGGATTTCGCATGGCCTCAAAAATGTAGGCAAGAGGTATAATGTGGACGTCGCACTGACCGCCCCGCTCAAGATGAAGAGGATCTGCCCGGCTGTTCAAAGGGAAAGAGAAGAGAAGAAGCAAGAATGTGGGGTGAAACATAGAAACCCCTATGTTGGATGCAAGACAGGTGTTGTGTATAGGCTTCCACTCTCTTGTGGAGCCAGTTATATAGGACAAACCGGACGGTGTATAAATAAGAGACTACAGGAACACTGTAACAACTTGGAAATTGGAAAGGACAAAACGTTTCTAGTATCCCATTGCCAGTCATGTGAAATAATGAAGAAGGAGAAGAAGAAATGCACTCCTAAGTTTGACAGTGTTAAGATTTTATATCGCCACAAAGAGAAGATAACGAGAGAGATAGTGGAAGCGTATTTTATTTCAACGGACAATAAGTGTATCAGCAAGACGTCTCTTGCTCTTTCAAGGAAAGAAGTGTCTTTTTTAAGTGATTTTTTAAAGTAATTTTTATGCAGCAGGTGAACCCAGGGGTTTTTCACGAGACTGTTTCGTTTTCTTCATGTTTGTTTTTCTGGGCCTTGCAGTAAACGGCTTAGGCTTAGTTGTGAGTCAGCGCATGTACTGTGGCTTTCGTGTTTCTTGTCCCTTGTTTTCGTGTTCGCGCTGTTTATATCAATAATGAATAAGTACCAACTCGCCCAACAAAGTATCTTGGTATAACATGGAGAAAATTGAGCATGTTGTAAAGGACGGGGGAAACCTTAAAGCGATGAAGAAGAAATTGGGCATAGGCAAAAATCAGATGTATGCGCTAAGGGACAAGGCGGGCAATGTTATCACAAATATGGACAAGATAGTCAAAGTAGCCGAGGAGTTCTATACTGATCTCTACAGCAGCCAACAAAGTCACGACAATAATGAGATTGGCGGTAGGGAAATGCAGTCAGACGTTGCGCCAGTGACGAAGGACGAAGTTAAGAAAGCATTAGAAACTATGAAAAGTGGGAAAGCAGCTGCAGGGGATCAAGCAACTATAGATTTGTTGATGGACGGGGGGGATATCTTGCTGGAAAAACTGGCCACCCTGTATACGCAATGTCTGGTGTCATCGATGATACCGGAACTATGGAAGAACGCAAACATTATCTTAATTCATAAGAAAGGGGACGCTAAGGACTTGAAAAATTACAGACCAATTAGCTTACTGTCTGTTACGTATAAGGTATTTACCAAAGTAATCGCTAATAGAATCGGGGCAACTTTAGACTGCAGCCAAGCAAAAGATTAAGCAGGTTTTCGGAAACTGTACTCTACTATTGATCATATCCATACCATTAACTAGGCGATAGAAAAATACTCGAAATATAACCAGCCCTTACACATAGCATTTATTGATTACGAAAAAGCATTTGACTCAGTAGAAACCTCGGCGGTCATACAGGCATTGTGAAATCAGGGTGTAGACGAGCCATACGTGAAAGTGCTGGAAGATACATATAGAGGGTGCACAGCAATCATAGTTCTGCATAAAGAAACAAAATTCCTATAAAGAAAGGTGCTAGGCAAGGAGACACAATCTCCCCAGTACTATTCACAGCTTGCTTAGAAGTATTCAGAGACTTGGAATGGGAGCAGTTAGGGACAAGAGTAGATGGAGAATACCTCAGTAATCTGTGGTTTGCTATGACATTGCCTTGCTAAGTAACTCAGGGGATGAATTGCAAAGAATGATTGATGACCTAGACAGGAAAAGTAAAAAAGTAGGCTTGAAAATCAATATGCAGAAGACTAAGGTAATGTTCAATAGCCTAGGGAAGGAACAGCAGTTTACGTAAGACAGGTAGTAACCGCAGATCCGGACCATGAAAGGGAAATAACAAGGAGAATAAGACTGGGATGGAGCGCATTTGGCAAGCACTCCCAGATTACGACTAGCAGCTTACCGGTATCGCTCAAGAGGAAAGTATACAACAGTTGCATCTTACCTGTACTTACCTATAGGGCTGAAACGTGTAAGCTCACAAAGAGGGTTCTACTTAAGTTGAGGACAATGCAGAGAGCTATGGAAAGAAAAATGGTAAGGATAACGTTAAGAGATGGGAAACGTGCAGAACGGGTCAGAGAAATAACTCGTCACTGACATTCTAATGAAAATCAAGAAGAAGAAATGGGCATGGGCAGGACATGTAGCGCGAAGAAAGGATCACCGATGGTCGCTTAGGGCAACAAACTGGATTCCAAGGGAAGGAAAGAGTAGCAGGGGGCAGCAGAAAATTAGTTGGGCGGATGAGATTAAGAAGTTCGCAGGGGTCAAGTGGATGCAGCTCGCACATGACCGGGTTAATTGGAGGAATATGGGAGAGGCCTTCGCCCTGCAGTGGGTATAGTCAGACTGAGGATGATGATGATGATGGTGATGTCAGCAAACTTCCAATTCATGTATATATACTCTTGCCCAGTGAAACTAATAAGGAAGTATGCTAGACAGTCACTTTGTGTTTTTATTTTGCCGGAGAACCGAGGGTACGTCGCAGGTACTCTTGCTTGAGTTCCTGCAGATTGGCCTCGAGAGAAGCCAGCTCTTCGTATCGCTGGCTCTGCTTTGCTTGCTGGATGTAGCCACGAATGATGGCCATCTGTTGTGCCAGGGGGTCTTCTTCTTCTGGTGGAGCCTTTACGCTGCTGGGACTCCAGCCCTGTTCTGGCTGTGGCTTTGGCTTTGGAAGACCTGGCAGCCCCAGCAGTCCCTGGCGTAGGAAGTGGCTTGCCGCTAACCGCAGAGCACCACGTAACTGAAGCTGGCGCGGGGTTGTGCCTTCGCACCCCATCTGCCGGCTGCAAGGCAAGCAAGCCACAGCTCTGTACTGCTGCATTCCATAAGAGTTACGTGTTATGTCACCTTCATATTAGACGCCTATGCACCTTACTTGCGCACGGCTTTAGTCTCTCGAAACGAGAGAAACCTCCATTTAAGCTTTGCGGGGAAGTGATGACCATGCATTCCATTTTTGTTATGTACAGAGCGTGGAACATTAATTTCTCATGATTTTGTGACATAAATACGCCTTCCCACTCTAACTTACTCCTCACAGAAAACATACTTGTCGACTTTTCCTGCAATTTTACATAAAAAAAGCAAGGCTGTTAAATGAACTTTGACAACAGAAATGTTTTGTTTCTTTTCCAGAAAACCACACATATTTGATTCGCATTCAACACATCTTTGCATGAATTAAGCATACATGAGAGGTCGCCACGTGAGCAAAGAGTAAAAGACCACTGTGAGCGCATGCGTGGATCATGCTGAACATGTTGCATGCAGGAGCCATTTGACAAAGTGCTCCTGTTGTCAAGGCTGGTGTAGTCCGCCACCTCAAAATGCACTTTAGTGCAGTGAGCTTGCTTCAATACCAGGTGCGCTTAGTCAAATAACACCTGTATGCAATTCAGCATGATCCCAGCATACATTCACAGAGGCCTCTTATTTTCACTTATGATAGTATCAGTTTCAAAATGTGCAAGATGGAGCAGGGTACTGTGCTTAAATACTCTGTTTAAAAGGCAGTTTACTTATTTTCTCTTTAAACCTTGACTAAATGAGCTTAATTAAGAACAAACTCATTTTTTAAAATAAACCTCAGAGCAAAAACTGGTACAGCTTCTTCAGAGAGTGGCTGCAGGACTCACCTCACCAAGTCCAGCTGTTCAGCAATACGACAGAGACGTGCCCGCGTTACCTTGGCCTCTTCTTCAAGCCCTTGCCGGCCTTCCCTGAATCAATACAAGCATGCTGCCTGTTATGCTGAGCTAGTCCATTATGCCGGTTGGTATGGGCTGGGGCAATTCATTTTTCATTGTTTTACTCGTCCCACCATATTTTTGTGTGTGGAACTGCAACACTACATGAACTAGGCAGCTAGTATATACAACTGCACTCGAAACCAACACTCGACGTGGTACTCACAATGGGCATCAAGCAAAAGGCACTTAGCACACACCCTCAACAGGTAACTCGGCATCTGTTCTCGGCACTGATGCTACCCAGGCAAACACACATAGCCTGTGGGTGGCACGTCACATTCTTTTTGTGCAAGGACAGCTAGGCCTTAGTGTTAACTATGGGGAAAATCGGTCAGCACATTTCTGGCAGTGTAAGATGGAAGTGAGACTAAATGTACTATATTGATTGCACCTGTTCCAGCAACTACTAATTATGATTTGTGCAACACCATTTGCAAGGTAATGAAGGTTATCCCCATTTAGGTAAGGACTACGAACAAAGGCTGGTACATATATCCTTTAACCTCTTGGTACGGCAGACAGAATTTCTCGGGCCCCATCTCGCAGCTACTACCAAGCTAGGTATTTATGGCCATGCTACACACCAGTACAGAGAGAAGGTTATATCGACCCTGCTGTCACCCTTACTGCGTTAACAGAAAAGCTTGTTGCCTGCAAAAAGATACATTTATAACGAGAGCGGCAGGTGCTGCTTCCTAGAAGCATAAATGCTATAGAAGTGCGAATTACCTTAACGGTGTATCGGGCTTTGCACATAGGTCTGCTTGCATGAGGAAATAAAAGGCACTGAACTTACCTGAAATATTTACAAACAAGTGACACCACTTGGGTCATAAGAGGAAAGGCCAGAAGAGGAGCGCTAGAATTTCGATGCACCTGGCTCGTTTGATATAGCCACACATTCAAAATTTGTTTAGTGTTGTGCCTGGTGAGCAAAGCAATGCAGAATGCTGCAGACCAACCTCCACTGTTGCCAACTGCCAGTTCTTTTCAAGTGTGCTGTACTACAATCACAGTGTCCACATAACAGAAAATGTTTTTACAATAGTGATGACATACACATGGCTCATATAGCAATACTGAGAATTCACTGTGCCATACTTTGCACACCTTTCACCATGTGCGAGATTTGCTCACCTCATCCCATCAATCAGGCGGTAATAGCCAGGCAGCAACTTCTCCGCTTCATCCATCAGCTTCCGCATGCGCTGCAATAAATGGCTCACCTTAGCATTCAGCAAGCGAATGTATGCAGTGCTCTGCGCACATATCCTTGTCTGATAGAAACACTCTAGATATCTGCATGACCATGCTGTGCAAGATTATAAAAAGCCATAATCACACGCTACAACTTGTACATTTCATTTTGTACCATACCATACCGTACCGTACTGTGCCATACCATACTGTACTCACTCTGTCATTAGTTACTCGGGTATTACCCGACAGACAGAGGTTGTAAAACTACTTTCCTTATCTGCTTCTTTGGTTACGGCAGGAGAATTCATTATATTTTTGATAGCAAGCATTATTGCAGGGGCCAGAACGTTCTGGGCTCAAGATTTTCTAGCAAGCACTAATGAGGTCGGCCCCCTTGGAAAATGATATCCTCATGTGACAAACAAGAGCATCATGCTCTTGTTTGTCACCCTTTCTTTTAGCAGATTTGACTTCAATAAACCATGCTTTCTCCATGTCAAATGACTTTCAATTTGAAGCATGACTATCGGGAGGGACAAAACACAGGCATGCACACATGGTATAATCACTGCAGCAAATAGTCTGCATCTTATTTTTCAGCTCTGTCCTCTCATAAATAAAAGAGCTTTTTGGCCGAGTTTTTTCTCCACCGAAAACAAGTTGTTATTTCTGTTCGAAGGCTTACCAGTTTGCTTTTCAGCAAGCACATTTCAGAGAATATGCACTCACAGAATGCTCTGTCTTCTGCGTTCATGAACGAGATGAAAATGAGTGATATAGTAGTATTTGTGGGAACAGGATCTGCACTGGAGTAGTGATGCTCCCCACTGGCATTTTTCCATCCACAAAAAGGAAGTCGATAGGAGTTCGAATACATGGCAGTCCGAAATGCAGGCTCCCCAGCAACAAAGCTACCTCATGAGATCCGCATTAAAGCATCTTAATGGCTTGTTCAAACATCTTGTGGCAAAGAATCAGCATGACACAAGATGTGAAAATGGGGCGCTAGCTTTATTTGGCCATCAGATACCAGCGGCACGCACGACAGGCTACCTTGTAAGTTTTATTAAGCTTGGACAGGATTTTCTCTCGTGTACTGGAGGTGCCCAGTGCCCAGGGGCAACATAGTCACACAAAAAGTCAAGGTCTTCCAAGCAATCTAAATTTCGCTCTTCCGCTTTCTGCAGACCCATTTAAACAAAAACACGGCCTTTTATATACTGAAGCAAAAGCCAAGCACCTCGTACTGCGCTAGCAATGGTGGTGGCTGCTCGGGTGGTGATAGCCGGCGATCCAGGAGTACACGGCAGTCCCGGCAAAGGCGCAATGGTTCATCCCCAACATTGGCCGCTGGACCTCCAGTAGATGCCACCAACTGCTCTGCAAACAGGCTTCCTGTCTTCACACTGCACAGGCCAGTCATCGACACACACAGGGGAAGGGTTGCGGTGCCTCATGCAGTGACTCGCATGTTACGAAGCCTTGAGAATGGGACACCACATCCGCACCCCCACAGCACTGCAGCTTACAGCATAACAACTAACTTTTTCAACCCTGCAATCTGTATTGTATGTAAGTACAATCCTTGCATATACACTACACATTTCATGAGCAGCAATGCTTTTAATTTGTGCTCACAAAAGCATGTTTGGTCTGCACAGTACTAAAGAAATCCCATTTTCTAACAGAAGGCCTTGTGAAAGATTTATCATTGCAAAAGCTTACCTTGCTGGCAAAATAAACTAAAATTTCAATTCGCACATCCATCACTTGGTAATAGGATGATTCTGAACTAATCTGCTGAATCACTGTATTGTGCCCTAGTACTATGTACACACAATCTTGTTCTTAGACATTTGGAAATTAGTCTAATTTATTTTATTTACGTGACACTGTAGAATTTAAGCAGGACAGGCAAAAGCAGTGTAGAAAAAGGAACTTTTACATGTTGCGTGCAGATAGCAATTATACAAGTAACATTAAAGCATGAATTGCGACAAATATAAGCCGCTCTGATTATGTTGCCTCTAAAGAGATAGCAAAATACAGCTGGTCGAAAATGCTCTAAATGGTCATAAATATTGTCAATAGCATTCTTGAAGTTTTCACAAATAAAAACCTCGTCTGGCAGTAAATTCCAATCACTTATCGTTAATGGAAAAAAAGAACTCTGGGAGTTAAGCTATAGTTTGTGCGTGTCTTATTTTTCAAGTTTAAGTTGGTGTGACATAAACTGTTGTCGAAATTACGAGCTCTTCTATCCTTGCTATCTGTCATCTGGTTTAGAGCTCATTTATTTGGATTGTTTCCATGAGGACAGATGGAGAAACAGAATTTCAGTATTTGTTATAAATAAAGCGTACGGCCCATCTTTGAACAATTTCTACTTGCATGATGTCTTTTTTTCATGAGAAAGTCTCGCACCATGGCAGTATACACTAGCTTTGGCAGAATAATAAATTCATAAGCTAATTTTTTTCACGCTGCTTGGTGCATGTATTAATTTTTGCCTTAAAAACCCCAGTTTTTTTTATTTTTTTATTGTAGATGAAGTTATACAGCAATTGTGATCACTCCAGGCTAGCTAATGATTAATTATAATGCCTAAATACTTGCATATTTTTTACTTCGGTCAAAGATATAGTATTGAGGGCGCAGGTAACCTTCAGAGGCATCTTCATTCATAAATACTGTTTTCTCAATGCTAAGTGACATTCCCTACTTGTTACACCAACACGAAACATCATTTAAGGCTGTAGCTTGATCTGAATCAGAGCGAATTTCTTTAAATAACATACAAGCAATTAAGTCCTTTAACGTTTTAACAATAGAAGAGAACAAATCATTTATATAAATAAAGGACCCAACAAACCCCGCTGCGGAACACCAGAGGTAACATCAAGCAGGGAAGGGCAGCAGCCCAATTTATAAGTGGTGAAGGCATTCCAATTATTTCAGGCATCAGTAGCAGTTTAGTCTATGCCTGCTAACATGCTACAAAGTTTTAACATGTTTTACTTGCTACTTTTCAATTTCTAGAGTTCTTTGTACAAGTAAGAATTCAAAACACTCAGCTTGTGAAAACCTCCCAGATTTCCATTTCTTCTGGTGCGAGGAAGTTGCACTAATAACTGTGTGCACTTCCCCATCATCTAATGACAGCGCCAACATTTAGGCCAATGTAAATAATACTCCCCATGGCAAACAAACAAATGCATGTGGGAGTTTTAAGACGAAAGCTTTTAATGGCTCATCGTTGTCATCAGCAAAAGTGTCACGCTTTTGCGGCGGCTCTGATTGGCTGAGGTGGGGATGACGTCATAGAGGTATCGACCAATCACAGGGCACTATCGCGGTATGTGCAGGTCATGCATTGAATCAGTCTGCCATGACATTTGAATTCACGTTACCCCTATGCTACAGCCAGGAGCTGCCAACTCAGGTCGCTCCTTTCATATGGGAGGGTGATATCAGAATCAGCCTGCCAGAACCATTTGTATTCTCATTACCCCTATGACACGCAGGCACGTTCATGCGGCTTGGTTGAAGCGTGGCTTTAATAGCTTACACTCTCGCGTCATAACCTTAAAGGATGAGCTTAAGTGTCCCCAATAATGTAGCGCCTTGCACTGATAGGCCTTACACTGATAGGAGGCGTTAGTACAGCAGGCATCAGCGGCGTTTGAAATTGATTTACAGGATAGAAAAAACGCAGTATCTGTCACAATTCTCCATGTACACATGAACCATGTCGTAAAGGAAGAGAGGAATGTGAAACAGTAGTCACCCTCTTTACTCGAAGCATCATTCACCGCCACATTCGCAACAAATGCGTAGTAGAATGTGGCACTCAGGCTTTCGCCTTTAACCACTTTAGTCACCAAAGTGTCTAGTAATTTTTTCAATTACAACATACACTACAATGATGGCGACACCATCTAGTCTGAATGAGGAGTATTGGAGTTGTATTGGAGTACAAGTATTGGAGTTGAGAGGACAGTTGGCAACTTACGAACAGTTGCAGAGTCCAGGAACTCCGAGCACATTTGGCACATTATGCCTCCACACAGCCGGCAGTGATGTCTACGACGAGAAATGCTAAAGGACTTGGCACAGCTTGGGCACAGTTTCACGTCAGCATCTTCCACCCAGGGAACCAGAGATCTTTCACGAGCTGCACAGTGCATGCCCGGTTAAACTAGGTTTCAACAATGCATTAAGCCTGCTTTATTTCCTTGTACAAAGTGTGCTGCCACTGTAATTTCTAATAACATGCCCCTGGGCTTTCAAATAATATGACATACAAACATATGTACAAAGAATTCACTGTACGCAGGAAGAACACCAACTCGCATGTACCTGCTATACAGTTGGCAAATTGTAAACACTAGTTGTCGTTTGTGCCATTGTGTTCTTGTATTTGGCTGCACAGCAGAGACAGCAGCAGAGGTCACTTGTCACTTTGACGGCATTCAATGGTCGCATTTGGATTAAAGTGATTGATTGGAGTGATTAAAAACAGCCATACATAAGCATACTAACTCTTCTCACTTGTGCTTTCATTCCATGGGCCACTAATTGCTAAATCTAGGAGACCATTGTTGAATGACAACTTGGTGTGATACAATTTCTCCTGTTATCAAATAGTCCGTTACGCCAGTCAAATTGAAGCTTACTTACTGCCTGTTTCCTCTTAAATTCGCGTGTGGCAACTGAATCACAACTCTGAAAGCTGCTCAGTCGAACATTTGGCACCAGTGCATGGAACAAAATTTGCATTGTGGTATGTGGCAGTCACAACTATGCTATGTGCCACGCAGCGAAAGCCAGTAAAAAAAATTATGTGTGTGGGAAGCTGAAGCGTAGAATTGAACGAATATGCACAACATTAATGGTCCACGTGAAGTTTACAAAAACAAAAGTAGTGGCTAAAGAAATGTTTGCAGCCGCACGCACCTTTCCGCATTTCTGGGTCACTAGGAGCGTCCACAACAAGCTTAGTCAATCGAATAATCAGCTTGTTGCTCTGGCCCACGTACCGATCCACGCGACGGGCGCGAATCATCCGAACCGTGGCCGTGTGATCCTGCACAACGCCTACAATACACGAACCAAGCGTTGCTGTACGCACTAGCATAAAAATATGATCTCAGACAAACTAAAGACGTGGACGCACCAATTTCCTGGCGTCCCCAATCAGGCGCTTGGTCGTCCTCAAGGACCGGAGAATCTGCAAGGATCTTTCTCCTGGCACGCCCTGCATCCACAGTTTATAAGCCCGCTGTCACGAGCGGGGCGGAGTGTTGCATGCATACCGATGAAGCCCTTCAAAGAGTGCAGCACGTCTCGCTCGCCGGCAGCATGATTGGCTTCGAAATGAGCAGTCAGCTCCTCAAAGTTTCCCAAGTCTTCGACGCAAACCGGACAAAGGTAGCCTTCCTTTACTTCACTCATTTTCTTTGCACAGGTAACGCTGGACAAGCCGACGAAACTCCCAGCAGCCGAGAACTAGACGACGTCAAAATAACGGCAGCTCAAACTCCTCAGCGCTATATCGACGTCCACCGTCCACATGATTGCTGTCGCTGCGGTGTTTTCCTTTCACTTCCGTGCGATCGTGTTTCGGGCTACCGAACGGAGTGAAGTAGAACCATTTGGGTCTTACCTAGTTTCAAGAGCGTTCATGCGTGTAGAAGAAACCGCATGAGCGGTCTCATCGTGTTTGTGTTCGGCCATGTCGTCTTGACCGATCGTGAGAAGCAATGACCGCGGTTCAACTGGACCGCTTCCGTGGCGGAAGGATGGCTCTTGCTCCTAGCCGATGTTCATGTCGCTGTAAGAAACCACCCCATGGCCGACGATCGTGAAGAATACCCGGGCGAGCTGCTTCACCAGGCCGCTCTGTGGGGAAACGCCGAGCTCCTTGAAGACTTGCTCAACGGCGATCAGGTACAGTACATTCTTGAAGCTCGAGCACACAGATGTGTGTTTAATAACATAATTTAATGCAGGTCCGGCTCATCGATGCTCCGGATATGCACGGCAGGACAGCTCTTCATGCGGCCGCCACCAACAGTGATGAGACATGCGCCCGCATTTTACTGCAGTCGGGCGGTGAGTCACCTGAGTGAAGAACCCCTCAGTAGCAAACCGAAATGTGTATATAACCATCGCGACGTGGACACCACCTTCTGATTCAAGTTTCTGATTCAGTGGATATTACTTGTGCGCCCTGCTTCCGCAGAAACAGCACTATATGTCAGTTTACTTTGGGTACTGTTAATGGTGTTTTATTGTGGTGCATAGTGGTGTGGTGTTATGAATAGATTGTGCTGCTTTTGCTGTGCAAATCCGAGAACTGCTGGCATCTTGAAGCTTTTGCATTCGGCTCCCGTTGCTTTGCGATCAGCTGCCGGCTGTTTTTTGTTGCTTGTGGGTCGTTTACACGTACCTGATGTAGTAGCTGTAACTATGATCTAGATACAGCTTCATTTGAAAAACTGTCAGTAAAGATATGTTATCTCATGTTGAAGCAACAAGTCGATATGAAACTAGCCATTCTAACTTCTATTGTTGCTGTCCAGCTGTCATTTGCCAGGGCTGGGCAAGATACCTCAAAAAAGTATCTTCGACACGGATACTCGATACCTGAAAATTGTGTTTTCGATATCAATACAAGGTACAGAACAGAAATTGATTTTCGATACAGATACTCGATAGTGTATCGTCGATACCTTGATACATCACTGAAATACCAAATAATAAAGGTGGCAATATGATTAGCAAAGATAGCAAATGTTGCCACGCTTTCTGGAATCTTTAGTGCTTTCCTGCAGTTCAGTTTTTCTGAAAGGGCTTAAACTGATCTGACAGCATGGATTTATTGAAGCTCCGCTGTCTGGGCAGCTAGCCTTGTTAGAACTTCACATTGGATTCAAGTCATGGTTGCAACGAAGCGATCGCTTCTGCAAGCAGCGTAGCGCAAAATTTCTTAAAACTAATGTTCTTCATACACATCTACCTGTGAGCGATGACTACATACAAACAATTCTGAAACTTTTTCTGTATGTTTTCATTTCATACTAAATGTTACTCAACCGGTGGCCCCTGCATTTTCTTCGTGCTAAAAGGCGCAACCTGCGTGCACTTGGGGAACTGAACAGTTATTTTACAATTAGTATGATAGCAGTCTTTTAAAGCTGCGCATTCACTTTTAAAATCTAGAACGAAAAGAACAAAAATATAATGGCTGAACATTTTTGTTAATTCTGAAAGAGCCCCACGATGTGGGCATGCTTTAAGCGAGACAATGAGAAATGCTTCTCTACATTAGCAGACAAGCGCGCCACAGTGTTGTATGTGTGAAAATGCCTTTTATTAATGGATAAGAGTGAAACATATCAACAATGACTCTTGGATCCTGAAGGTAGTCAAGAAACTCAAATTTCACTAGCATCGCTTAAGAAATATGGCTGGTTGCTTAGCTGTTTTTTTTTTTTAACAGTGTGTGGCTAATACGATGCCAGTCAATTCGTATAATTAAAAGACATTTAACAATTTTTTTTGCCTTAAGATGTTTTTGACAAAAAAAATTGTTTTACACCACATAATTTGTTATTCAGATTTATGTGCTGGAAAAATGCATTTACATAGCTTTCATGTCATATTATTTTATACAATTTTAGACGTAATAGTTTTACAAATTAAGTCTAGTGCCCGCCCCTTCCCGTCTTAGTTACAAAGGATGCGTTTGTTTAGAATAAAACGCTGCCAACTACTAGGACGGCGGTTAACTGACTGCATTGTGGTCACCTGAGGCTTTAGAAGCATGCGTTCTTGCTGTTATGCAGAGACGGCACACGGGGCCCAACTGTTTGGAGAAGGATCGTGCATAAGTTACTGCGTTCGACAGCACATTGAGTATGCTGCTTGTCGAGAATCAGATGCCTGAGAGACGGGTGGAGGGCAGATGGGAAAGGGTGGGAAAGTGGCTAGTGGTACAGCAGTGCACGTGGTTTCTACTGCTTGCTCGTCTTCTTTGCGTTCTTGCTGTCGTATTTGTTTGTTTCTGTGTGTCTGTAGCAGCTTAACGGCTTCGTGGTACACACACTATGCTCTCAAGTAAACAACCTCTTGAGCACCTATTAGCCATTGGTCCTTCTTGTTTAATGAAACTCACAGCGGCTTTAGTATTTGCAGAGTATTGTTTTTAGTGTCGAGTATTGTTAAAATACATGATACACTAAAAATATATTTTCGATGCCGATACTCCAATATTTTCATTTTCAGCACGCAATACTTAATACTGACGAACAAAATGTGTCGAAATATAGTATCGAAGACACATGTATCTTTGATACTGCCCATGACTGTCATTTGCATTTATTAAAGGTTGACTGACTGTCAACGAGAATTGGTTGCTTCACTTCCTGTCGATTTCAATGCACCGTGTTCACATGTCATCTATGAAACCTGTGAAACTACTGTGATGAGTTATGCCATTTCTATGTCAGGTGTAAAAAAAAAACGAACTTGCTTATGAGGTAGTTGCTTCAAATTGCTACTGAAGCTTGGAAAAGCTTGAATGAACACATGAGCACAAGGCCAGGTATGAAGAAAATGACGTTCACTGACGCCAGTGATATATCCGAGAATTTGCACCACAGTAACAGCTGTTCAATGTCAGTCTTGCGCATTGTCCAGTTAATTCATAGTGCAAGGGCTTCATTTATGGTTCACTTCAGATAGATAGCCTTTATGGTTCTGACCTGGTCACGGGAAAAGGGGTCCAATGGCCGAACTTACTTTGTGCATTTAGAAGAGTGTCATGCCCTCTCATGCCCTACCAGATGGCTATTCAATCCTACCAGCACCTAGTTACCTAATATATTTGCTCTTACTAGTTAAAAAATTACTTGGAAGGAGCTGTGTAATTTATGGGTCTGGTTTGGTTGCACATAATAATTTGGTGAAAAAAAGCATGTTTCTTTGGTTTAGCACCAACATTGTTAGTACTGAATAGATAGAACTTGATGTAGCTCGATTCTTGTCTTTTTTCAGCCAATCCAAGTGCTGCATGCGGCATCCATGACCAGCACAAGGTAAGCAGAGGTTCAGTATTGTTGTGAGAGAATTAAGGCGAGGAAAAATTTTCAGCTGAACACCCTTGGGGTGTGCAGAAGGATCAGTGTGAGAGCTCACTACAGGGGCAGATATAAGGGAGGGGTGTGGATGTGGCTGGAGCATTTGGCTCCCCTCTCCACCCAACCATGAAATTTTGCTTAGGAAAATCATTCAACTGTGCTCTCTGAACCTTCCAGGAAACTTCTGCCATTGGCCGTTTGTCATGGTTGGTAGATGGCAAAGTAGAAAGACAGCATATTCCCTCTCCACTAGGGGACAGGAGGTCTGAGAATGAGTTTAAAAAATGCATGCTTCAAAAAGGTCCGTCTCGCCCAACCACCTCCTCCAGGAGCGGCCCATTAATTCTCCCCTGGCTGGCTCCCATAATGATTTGGTTTGATCTGCGTGGGTTTAAAGTCCCAAAGCAACTCAGGCTATAAGAGACGCCGTAGTAGAGAGCTCTGGGACTTTCGACCACCTGGGTTTCTTAATGTGCATTGACATGACACAGCACACGGGCGCCTTGCTTTGCGCCTCCATTGAAAAGCAGCCACCGCGGCCGGGATTCGGTCGCTCATCCTGGGGCACAGGGGTCGAGCGCCTTAACCACTGCACCACCCCAGCAGGGCTGCTGCTATAATGATTACCACAATGATGATGCCACACATGACTGTCCCTGAACACTGAACCCCTTTGCCACTGCCATCTAAGCAAGCTCAAATAGGTGCAGTGGCCTATAAATGAGTGTGCATGTTCGTGGCACAGGGGAAGCATGCAGTCTGAATTAACATCTGGGTCGGGACTTCTGGTTTGTGCTCAGTTGCCCATATTTTCCTTTGTAAGAGGGTAGTTGGAAAGCATCGAATAGTGGCTGTGCTCCCAAGTCGGCAGTTTTGCATATCTCTCAGGTTGTCTATCTTTTTGCTGCAGAGTGCGGGACAGGACGACAACACGGATAATGCAGAAATAAGATAACTGCTAGTACTGCTTGAAGAAATTGTTATGTGTTGTAGCATCTTTCCTGCTGACCTGCATTCATTATAGTACACGCTCCACGCAAAATTATGTATTCTCGTGAATTTGTACTCATTATGTTGTTTCATACAGCAGTGTTGAATAACTTTCTTATGCTTCGTGCACAACAGCAGGTTGAAATCACACACAAAAGGTTGCATTGTTGCTTTCTATGAGATTGTTGTCAATATTGATGACTTTGAAACATCTTCGTGATGGTCCCAAGAAACCTTCCTAGGTGCAGTTTGGTACCACTGCAGATTTCTTTTTAACCCTGCATCCCCTCTACCTTTGCAACTATATATGGCTGGTTATCGAAACATCTCAAATCTCCTATTGCTTCATTACTCCACCTTTCTCGTTTTCTTGTTGCCCACAGTGTCTGGATAAATTCCTGCATGTCTGCATTAAGGATCACATCTAATGCACAGTTTGACGGCAGGTAAATAAGTGGCCGACACAAGCCATCCTCAGATAGGTACTACTGGAACCCCGTCTTCTGTTTTCACTGTCAGTTGGTTTGTAAACATTCTAGACAAACATGACCGAAAATAATAGATTTCAAAGTCATAATAGTGCAAGTTCTTGGATATGCCGGCAGTGGCACTTCAATACATTGTGTACCACTTATTAAGTGTTCTGTTTGTGAGCCATACTTCTTTCTTCTTTTTTTTTCGTTTCTCATTTGATTGTGTACAAACTTTCGTTTGTCCAAAAACCCTATTCCACATTAGGCCTGTGGTACTGCATGGTTGTAGCTCTCTTGCCTTTTCTTCCTTCAGTTTTTTTTTTATTGCCGCAGTGTAGTTGAAATATGTTCTGTTTCTCATGTGTGCTCCAACTGCAGACACCATTGCACGTGGCCGCCGAGCTGGGTCATGTGTCGACAGTGCGGCTGCTGCTCGAGTCTGGAGCTGACCTGTTGGCACGTGATGCCCAGGGTCAGACAGCCACTGATGTGGCGGAGCTCGCCGGACACTCTCAGGTGGCAGAAATGCTCCGAATGGCTACCGGTGAGCGTCTGCAAAACTGCACAGCTTTTAAAATGTTTTAGGAGATTGCAGACACAGTCTTGACTGGCTGCTGCACTCTGTTACTCTAATGTTCTCAGCAAAAGGAAACAGTGAGAAGCCATAGCATTATAAACATTACGCGCGTCCACATCTCTGCCCAAAGTTACTCTGACTGGCTGGAGTGTTTTGTGCCAGTGCAGCTGTCGCTAACAATCACATGACCACGAAGGCAACTGTCCGGTAAATTTTCTTTTTGCGTATTTTCTTCTTGAATTTCTTCACTTGAGCTCTTTTGGTTTAGACAGCCGAAAGTGGCTATGATATAAACCTAGACTGCGGGTCGTGTGGGATATAAAAACATCGCCCTAATCGCTGCTTGCCACTTTTCATTCACACCAAATCTTTCGCCAGCCTGCCTCAAGAGCCGAAACGATTAAAAGTTCATTTGTTTATTTATGAATACCGTGATCTTTATTTACAACGTCACAGCAGGTGGGACAATAATGCAAAAAAACAAACATGTACAAACCAAATACATAGATACAAGTTCTGCAAAGAACATCATAGCGAGCTGAATACATACAGGCTAAGAAAAGAGAATACCTTGGAGTACTATGTCAAGCTTTTTAAAAACAATCAATTTATTTGTTCAAATAAATGCAGTGAATTTTCCATTACATCATTGGTGAGACTGTACCAGTCAGTGATGTTGCTTGGGAAAAAAAATCATTTAAAACAATTAACCCGTGAGTTTAATTGTGTTATAACAAGAGAATAGCAATTTCTTGTTTGGTACCCTGAGGAATAAGTAATGGTTGTGGAGGTTTCAGAATTGAGGTGATTGTTAATTAGCTGAAAGGAAAATTTTAGCTGACATGGACGACTTCTGCTGAGAATAGATGGTAAGCCACCTATATTAAAGAGGTCACTGGCTGATGTGTACCCATATGAGTTAAATATAGAATTAGGACTTTTTTTCATGATTGTTTCGAATTTATTGATATCTTTATTGTATGAAAATTCCAGAAGGTTACTGCATATTCTAAAATAGGTCTAAATAATAGTGTTATAGGCGAAGTAGTGTGTGCAAGAGGTTGCTAACTTAAGTGAGCTTCGTAGGAGAAAAATGTTTCATATAGCTTTCGGTCTTTCGGTCATAGATTTGGTACCAGTTATAAAAATGTTAGGTGTTCTTTTTCAAGAGAATATGCAGTAGAGTGCGCATGCTTACCTTGTTCACTCCAAACTTTTGCGAATAGTAGATATTCTTGCACGCTTTCGTTATTTTTTGCCAAAGCACATTAAATTGCTCTTATACAACTCCCTTTTCATGTTCACGCTATCGTATGGTTATTTGGTATGGGGAACGACCTACACAAACCTGTCCAAAATCTAACGACTACAGAAAAAAGCTGTAAAAATTATTTCTAATGAACCCAATGACGCACACACAGAACCTATATTTCATGATCTTAGATTAAAACCATTACCAAACCTGTTCAACGCAATTCTGTTAAAACGTTATCATACTTATCGCATAAATAGTGACCCTTTCCTTGAAACACTTGCGACGCTGACTCCAGTTGAAAAAACGTATGGCACACGAAGCAGTGAGGTTTGGAAGATTCCCCATACCCGTACCAACTATGGCCGCCAAATGTTGATGTACATGCTACCACAAGCTCTTAATTCCTCTGTTAACAAGTCCAGCTAATCTATACAAGAGTATATGTCCTCAAATCAAAATATTTTTAACACATGCAGTTCTGTACCCCCCCGAGTCCTTAGTCCTATCGATTAGTGCGATTAGTCCCATCATCTAAATGTACTTTGTAATATATAAAGCCGTCGTTATGTTTATGGCTTTTTCTTGTTTTGTTGCGTTTTGTCCGCTGCTGTATTGCACTGTAAGCAGGGTGCTAGCCTTTGTCAAGTCATCGCAGGCTTTTTGCTAGCACCCTGCAGCATCACGAGTACTGTGTAATCAGTGTTGATGCTAAATAAAATTATTTGTATTTGTATTTGTATTTAGTGAAACATAGTCAACGTGCTTGGTTAAACGAGATTATTAGATACCCATAGGTCTAGGTACTTACATTCTGTTACTTCATGAAGAAGAATATTAAAAGCTAAATGCTGAAACAGGAAAAGTTTCTTACCTAATGTAATTCTCATGTGTATATTTTTGCACGATTTATTGACATTTATCTCATCTCACAGCAAGAAATTATTTCTGCAAAATCATTATTCAACTGATCTCAGTTTTCAGTTGAATTTATTTTCTTATACAGGACACAATCAAGGATTACATCACACATTATTAATGCGTTGCATGACTAGAAATTCACGTTAATGCAATAGTCATCATTCAACTGTTGAAACCAAAACTACAGGGAGGAAGAAATTACGTTATTGATCTGTTTACAGGATTCATGATAGTAACACAAAGAACAAAAAGAAGCACAATGGCATGAGATTAAAGTATAAAATATTATCCTCCTCGTGGAAATTGCTGAAATGTTCATATTCACATTTTATAGTTTCACCCCTAGGTAACATTTGGTAGCAGCTTTCTTATAACGTGATTGAATGTGGCAGTTAATGCTTTCCTACAAAATAAATCAAAGTACTACTGCTTCATCTACAGTGACGCCGGATCGTGTTAAGTACAAGCTCAGTATTAAATAAATGGTGACATATCTGTTGCTTGAAATGTCATGGCTGTGATCTATCAGCACCATATGTAGCTACCATTGCTTCTAGTACAAATTTCCACTTCTTTTGCTAGGATTGGCTGAAAGCGCAAGGGCCAGCATTGGTTCACAACGTGATGCCAGATAAAATTCATAGGCAAGTCCCATTTTTTTAGTTTTGATATTAAACACTTCGTCTGCTTCTGGCTCTGTGCAGAGGAGTTGGAGCAGAAACATCAGGAGAGCTACACGCGGCTAGCTGCAGCGTGTGCCTTGGGCCATGTGGATGAAGCAAAAGCCTTGCTCATCGAGTTAGGAACCCGGGCCGAGGCAGTGGTGAACAGTGAAGGAGGTGCAGGAGGTGGCACGCTACTCTACAGGGCTTGTGAGGACGGCCAGCTTGAAGTAGCACGACTTCTGCTGGAGCATGGCGCTGACGGCCGAGCCCACCCAGTCACCCACTACTCACCTTTATACGTGGCCTGCTACAGGGGGCGCACTGACATCATTCCCCTCCTCCTGGAGGTAAGCTCGCTTAGGATGCACACTCCTTGAGTATGCAGACCTTAATGCAGTGCCATTTGCCTGCTTTCAG
This sequence comes from Amblyomma maculatum, assembly GCF_055883805.1. Classification (NCBI taxonomy): domain Eukaryota; kingdom Metazoa; phylum Arthropoda; class Arachnida; order Ixodida; family Ixodidae; genus Amblyomma; species Amblyomma maculatum. The sequence goes on along the minus strand of NC_139344.1, from coordinate 326,697,010 downwards.
AAACATTTAAACATGCTGCTTGTGCAGTGAGAGTACCTAAAGGATAATGTCTGGTATGATGACAGTAAGGGTGTGTGAATTTTGCTTTTTCTAAACCAAATGGGATACGAAGAGTGTAGCAAAAAAATAAATTGAGGTTGAGTCAGACAGTGACAGAACTGAATCGAATACGAATTAAATGTTTGAACTAATATTTGTTATTTATAGTAATGTTCGTGTACAACAAGCAATGATATGAAACATTGAAGTGCCAGCTGCTGCACTGGGGTATGGTTCTATATCTGATCGAGTTAAAGCTATGGCTGTTAAAAGAATGCAAAGCTGATCTCCATTAAAGGGCCGCAGCTTGAAGTCAGCATATTTAATTCTGACCTTCTTTTGGTACATATAAAAAAATTACCTTTTGATATTGATGATGAAAGAGCATAGACTACAGCCACACCTCAGGACATGTGACGGGTGACAGTTACATATAATGCCATGACCTCTGAGGTCGGGCATCAAGGCACGGTTCGCTGAACTTGCATGTAGTTTAGTTTTAGACGCCATGTATGAGCATTATAAATGGTGCTGCAACGAACAGGCTGTCTCGAAGTGCTGAACATGTCATCCTACACAGACTGATTACAGCGGGATGGCATTTGGTGTCAGTGGGTTCTGCTTTTGTAGCGAGAGCTACATTGACCACAGTCTCGCCATTTTGCCGTGCCTGTCCGAAGAGCTAAGAAAGAAGGAGGAAAAGAAAAAGACAGATAACTCGATAGTTGGTAGAGGTGAACGACAACAGTAAGTTGCTAGGGCAGAAGGTTCGTTCGAACGTTGTGATGGCGGTGTGTCCTAGAGTTCCCCGCCGGGGTGGTGCAGTGGTAAGACGCCCGACTACTGTGCCGGGGTTCCCGGGTTCGAACCCGACCACGGCGGCAACGTTTCGATGGAGGCGAAACGAAGTGGCGTCCGTGTGCTGTGCGATGTCAGCGCACGTTAAAGATCCCCAGGTGGTCGAAATTACTCCGTAGCCCTCCACTACGGCTCCCCTTTCTCCCTATCCACTTTCACTCCCACCTTCATTCCTTCCCCTACGGCGCGGTTCAGGTGTCCACAGAGCAAGTGTGACAGATACTGCGCCTTTCCCTTCCTATGAACCAACCAACCAACCATGTCCTAGAGTTCGATGTAGAGACGATGTCATACCATTAGAAGTATTCTATGCCTGAATGAAAATGGCCAACAACGATAGGCAAGGGATGCTCGTACGTGAAGTGATTTTCCTATTGCATAAATAAAGCTGAAACCATAAACTACTATGTGTAAAAGCCGTGTCTTTACTTTCAAGCCGAACCTAAGCATAGCCATGCAGATTGCTCTCGCGTAACTCCAGGTTTAACCACAAGCTAAACCACAGCTAGTTTTTTTTTTTTGGAACAGTCATCAGAGAATACAATGGGCCTTGTTTGAACCTGGGCCTTGTTTGAATCTCGTGCCAATTTTTCAAAATGCTGAGAACATATTTGATTCTTTTCTAACAAGATATTCTATTCGATTCATTTCAATAGTTCAGTGGGAGAATATAGAATTGGTGTTCCAAATTTTTGTATATATTCACACACCTTTAAGTGACAATAAATGCTATGAGTGCAAATGCTCAAGCCTGCTTCTTTGCTCAAGGTGGAGGTAAAGAATGAGTGCTGGATGTAACATTCGGAGGTCATCCATTATTAGTTCAGATCTGACTGGCAGCGAAGTTGACTTTTCTTCTACTTTCCGTGAAATTAACTTCTGTCTTAACTATTACTCAACTGCTTTCACATCTTAGTTTATGTGACACTAAAGAATTCCTCTAAAGAATTTTATTCCTCTAAGCTTTCCTAACTTCCAGTGACTATTGGCTTCTCTTGAATATGTGTATGTTCTAACAAAACCTCAGCTCCTTACGCTTGGTTGTGAAATACATCAATGTGTTGGCTATGTTTTGCAGCATTTTCCTGAGCTTGTGCGGGAGCCAACAGTGGAACGGTGGCTGCCGGTGCATGCAGCGGCACTCGGAGGTCACGTGCCTGTGCTGGAGCAGCTTCTGGGCCATGCGTACCCCCCGCACCTGCAGCGGCTATGGGAGGACCCCAGTGGCAAGTGGGAGTACCCGCTGGCCTTCGACATCAACGCACAGGATGCCACAGGCCAGACTGCCCTCTACATGGCCGCCTGCTTGGGCCACCGCCGCTTTCTTGAGGCATTACTACGATGGCGCGTCTGGGCCAAGCGACTCCTGACGGCCGATGAAAGCCCCATTGCAGGTGCGCCCATCTTCATTATCGCAAATAAGGGGCTCATCTTAAGTGTGCATACCTCAACCTCTACCATGTCTTTGCTCACTTTGTTTTGGGATGCTGTCATGCATTATTATAAAACATGTGCAAATAACAAATTTCTGAGTGCAAAGCAAATATGATTGCTAGTAAAAATTGGTTGCGAATCACACAGAATATTTCCAAATTATTTTGGATACCAGTACAGGTAGCTCAAAGTAAAAATAAAAGCTCTTCCGCAAAATACAGGCCTAAAAAGGATGTTTCTAGCAAATTTAGTGTTCTGCAGCCATCGGTGTAATTTACTACAGCTGTAAAGCCTACCAGACACTGAATAAGGGAGGGGTAATCATAATAATAACGGTAAGGAACTTATTTTGTAGACAGTGCCTTGTTTACAAATCTTCGAATAACCGTTGCATTCAGTGAAAAAAAAAAAAAAAAAAAAATAGAAATAACTCTAATGTCACTCTGCTAGACTGAATACTGATACTTTCATAGATTATACTGAATTTACTGAATACTTTTATAGAGCATTGTAAGGGGCCGAGACACCTCTTTGCTAGAGAATTGATGGCAACTGTCGATTGAGGGGTAAACAGCCAGGAACACAGTGCAACAGAACAGCTCGGAAAATGAACAGAAAAGCAGGAACTTGAATTGTAACCTGGGTGAGACTATTTTTTCTGCGAGCCTTCGCGATACTTGAAGGCAAAGCACCAGCTGTGGAATGCCGCTCCAAACCCAGCGTTACAGACAGCATGCGAGTAGAACTTAATCCTCACATATTAGTTTTACCTGACTAACGTAGCGTCACTGCAAGTGCCATATGTGATCCACACAACCTAAACAATCCAAACGATGTAACCGCAAAGACACGAAAACGAAGTTACGCCGACCACACCATTAGGTGGCCCAGAAACCATATTGAAAATAAATAGGCATACTTTTGCTACCGAATTAAATACGAATAGTGCAGTTGAAATGCAATTCAAATATAAGTAAAACCTCATTAATTTGAAGTAATTGGGAGGGGGGACGGAAAACCTTCAAATTAACAAGTTTTTTGATTAATCGAACGCCGGGGAAAAAAAATAAATAAGCCCAGGCACAAAGTTTAATGGTGAAAAAAGTTCAGGGATCATCTCCTGCCGCATATTGTTTTGAAGTTTTTCTTGGGATGGGCCCCGCAGCGTGCCTGCAGCCTAAAGGATTGAATTATAAACACGTCATGATGGCACCGGAGGTCAAAAGCAAAACGACACAGCACCCTGTTTTCCGCAGTCGAGTGTGGTCCGAATTACTTGTGACAAATTACACAGTCAGTTTCAGATTCCTTGGAAAGTTCCTCTCGTTCTGCCTACCGCTCGTCTAACAGAGTGACTGCCAGTGCTGATAATTGAATTTCATATAACCTATCTGATTTGCATACTAACTAACTACTCTTTTTGATGCATGGGGCCCAGTTCTTCCTGCCAGGAATGGGCACCATCACTGGGCGCACTCTACCTGCCGCTTGTCCAAAGCTACTTTGCAGCCTGCAGATTGGTCGAACAGAGTTTGGACAGTCGTTTTTCTAAAGAATAGTTGGTTTTTTGAGACAGTACTTTAAATAATCGAGATTCTGGTAACCTAACTTTCAAGCCCCGGCACACCATTAAAAGAAACGGCACAGTCCGGTGTTGCATGCAGTCAGCTCGCAGTGGGCATGGAGCAAGAATGGTCGCCTTGCGAGGCATGCATTGCTGCTGCTATGGGTGGAGGGTGCTACGCAGGAGATTAGCACCCCAGGTCTTCCAAAACTAGTTGGGTTAGTGCAGACCGCTGCTTTGAATTACCCATTCAAATTTGCATTATAAACTGGGGTACCACAAAAATTGTTTGAATTAATCAGGATTTCCAATCAATTTGGCTTAACTTATTAAGGTTTTAATGTATATCGAATAGTGAAGGAACTTAATCGATATGAATTGAATATTAGTGCGATTATTTGGTGCTTATGTGAATATTTGTGCCAAACGAATATTCTTGCTGAACGACGAAGCACTAGCAACTGCGTTATAAGTCATGGGACTTGAGCTCTCGCTTTTGAAAGATGTGACACCAATATTCACCGGAGGATACGCAATGAGGTCACATGAGCTCTTTGACTGTGCTGTCACGTGTGCAGAAAAATCACCTTTTCAACTCATGATGGCAGTACGAAATCTAATGCCGAATCCCGGTTGGTTACAGGGACGAGAGTTCGAGCCTTAGTTTTTATCGGTTGTACTTGCAGTGTTTGCTGAACTGTCCTGTTACCCAATTTTGAAGGCTAGATGTGTGGTTACTGGGAACGCTGTCGCGTGGATGAGTTATGTTGTGACGCAGAACCCTTTTTAATTTCATTTTATTACCTTAAAGGCCCCTAAAAAGGGGTGTTACATAAGGGGTGGCAAGAGCAAAAATACATAATCACAATAACAGGAAAGTTTTGACACTATCGATGAACTGTGGTGTGCAAGTGATGAGAGCAATGTTGTCCAGAAGGCCGTTCCAGTCTGCAGCTGTTCGAGGAAAAAAGGAATTTGAAAACGTGACGGTACGTGAACGTGGACGGGCAACTTGTAGCTGATGGCTGGTGCGATGAGATATGTGTGTGGGGGGAAGAATATAAGGTGCGATGCGCATAGGACTGTGGAAAAGTTTGTGAAATAAAGATAGGCTGGCAATGCGACGACGGAGCGATAAGGGGGATAATCCGGATGCTGTTTTTAAGGAGGAAACGCTGATTTCATAAGAATACGATGAATGAATAAAACGAGCGGCGCGATTTTGAACAGATTCGAGGGCACTAATGAGGTAAGCTTGATGAGGATTCCAAATGGGCGATGCAAATTCTAGTTTGGACCTGACGAATGATTTGTAGGCTAATAACTTTACGTGTTCGGGAGCATGATGAAGATGGCGCTTTAAGAAACCTAACGTCCTGTTAGCTGACGATATTATGTTAGTAACATGCATACTCCAAGAAAGATCGCTACAAATTGTTATGCCTAAATACATATATGATGGAACTAGCTGTACGGGAACTTCAGAGATTACGTAAGGAAAAACAAGAGGGTTACGACGATGGTTAATAGACAAAAGATTACACTTACGTGGGTTAAGTTCCATTAGCCACTCGTTACACCAGTCTTGAACAGCATTAAGATCGTTTTGAAGAGAAGATTGGTCAGCGGTGGTGAGAATAGCACGATACAGTACACAGTCATCAGCAAACATACGTATATTAGATGTTACGTTTGAGGGCAGATCATTAATGTATATTAGAAAGAGTAGCGGGCCAAGCACAGACCCCTGGGGGACGCCTGACGTTACTAAGAGTGAGTTAGAGTTCACATTGTTAACGGAGACAAACTGAGAACGATTAGTTAAGAACTCTTCAATCCACTTCAATATATTGCGGTGTAAATTTAATCGGGAAAGTTTTATCAGTAGGCGTTTATGAGGTACTTTATCAAAAGCTTTAGCGAAATCTAAAAATATGACATCAGTTTGTAGGTTAGAATCAAGGTTAGCATGCAGGTCATGAATGAATGTAGAAAGTTGGGTCTCGCAGGAGTAACCTCGGCGAAAACCGTGCTGAGCAGGATGGAAAAAATTGTTGGAATCAAGAAATGCCATGATGTGGGTATAGATGACATGTTCCATAATTTTGCAAGGGATACTAGTTAGCGAGATGGGACGGTAATTTAGCGGTGAGTTCTTGTTACCTGATTTGTAGACTGGAACAACCTTCCCATGTTTCCATTCTTTGGGCAGTTGACCTGTGAGGAGTGACTGAGTGAATAACAAGCACAACAGGGATGAACATATATCTTTGGTGTTAATCAGTATTTTGGCACTGATATTGTCAATTCCAGCCGAGGATGAAAGTTTAATGTTTTCTATTAGTGACAAAATTCCTGTTGAAGAAAATGTAAGAGAGGGCATGGTATCCTGGATAATAACCGGGTTTGAAGGAAATATCGGATCTGTTTCATTGGTAAATATGGATGAAAAGGCTGTGTTGAACATATTGGCGCATTCAGTTTCACAGATGGTAGCACCTGATGCGTCGGTAAGGGAAATAGTGCGTGTGTGCTGGGGGTTAATGACTTGCCAGAACCTTCGGGGGTTAGTAGTCAACATTTTGGGCAGATCGGTATGGAAAAACGTGCGTTTAGCTTCTCGAATGTTTAATAAATACGTTTTTTCAGCTGCGTAATATTTGTTCCAAGTGTTTTGACTAGGGCGTGACTTGGCCGAACGGAAAAGACGCTTCTTTTTATTTTCAAGACGTTTGAGTGTGTTTGTGAACCAAGGGTTTTGAGGGTTAGTTCGTATATTTATGTTGGGAATAAACCTGTCGACCAAATCTTCAATTTTCTTCTTAAACATGAACCAGTTTTCGTGGACGGATCTTTGATGAAAGTTAAATTGGAAACCTGGTAAGAATGCACGAAGTTCATTATTTATAGCAATATAGTTCCTTTTATCGTAAAGTCGGATTGTTCGCTTACATGTTGCGCGTGAAGATGGTTTAATCGTGAAGCCGGCATGTATGACTTGGTGATCTCTGATACCTGGTAGATAGGTGATAGAATGAACGTATTCAGGGCTATCCGTTAATATTAGGTCGAGAATGTTAGCGCAGACATCCGTTACACGGGTTGGTTCGGATATTAGTTGAACGAGATTAAAATTAAGGCAAACGTCAAGAAAATCATTAGCATCCCTGTTACCTGTAGCGGTTAGATTATGCCAGTCGATACTGGGAAAATTAAAATCTCCGAATAGGATAGTGCATGTGTTAGGGTGCTTGGTTTTAATTTCATTTAATGCGTGATTAAGTTTTTGAGGAAAGTTTGGGCTGCTAGGAGGCCTGTAGCAAACGCCTATCACAACTGACTTTGGTGAGGCATGACACAAGACCCATAATATTTCAATATCCGATGAAAGGTGAATGGCCGTGCATGATAGCTCCTGTGCAGTTGCAATAAGTACCCCCCCTCCCCTTCTATCTGGACGATCTTTACGGAAAACACGGAATTTGGGCAAGTTGGCAAGGACTTCACTATCAGAAACGTCACTACTCAGCCACGTTTCTGTCAAGATTAGTAGGTTGCTGGAGGATGATGTGACGATATTGGAAATAATGTCGCGCTTTGAAATCAAACTTCGGATGTTAGTAAAGATCGCTGACAATGAAAGTGCTTGTTGTGCATGTTTAGAACAGCCTATCGATTGGTGATGAGGTGGTTGCTATTTTACCTCTTTTACGGTTTGTGAGGATTCATCGAACGTGTATCGTTTGGGACCAATGTGTAAAGTTTTGTAGCGCAAGGAGAACTTGTCGGTTACCGATCTGGCAAAGGCTACAAGATGTTTGCGAGCGTTACGTACAGGAAGGGAAAAATCTTCGCCAATACTGTAGTCAGTGCCTTTTAGTTTGGTGCCTAAGGAAAGGATGTTTTCTTTGGTTTTGGATGAGGTGAATTTCACGATAATCGGCCTTTTACGATCAGTGGAGTGGCATCCAAGGCGGTGAGCACGCTCGATTAGATTAGGTTCGATGGCAAAATCTAGTTGGGTGGAGCAATGGTGAATGACTGTTTCTTCCGAGTCTGCATATGTTTCAGCGGGGTTAGTGTCGGGTATGCTGTAAAATATGAGGTTGTTGCGACGAGAGCAATTTTCAGCATCGTCCATACGTGCTTCCAGCTTGTCAATCTTGCAGGTAAGTTCAGAGTTTTCAGGGTGTCTATTTCGGAATGGAGAGTGGAAAGTGAAACGTAGTGTGATTCCAGAGCGTCCATGCATTTGTTTAAGTCACTTAAGGTTGTCTCAGTAGTCTTCAGTTGTATTTTAATGTCCTGTAGATCGCAGATTACTGTAGCTTGGCCGGCAGTTAGTTTCTGGAGCTCGGAAAATACGCTGTCGGTATGGTCGGGGCCGGGGTTAGTTTCAACATCCCCTGACAATAGCAAGAGAAGACGGATAACACGCAAACATTCGGCAACAATATCACAGCAGCACTGAGGGCTCGGCAGCTGCATTAAGTAGTTACTGTATTTTTAGCAAATAGGGAAAACTTATTACTAACCTGCATTGTGAAAAGCAGAAGATTAGTAGACTGCGCTGTCGCACAGCTACCGAGCCCACAGAGCGGCGGTGATGACAGCATGCTCTTTATAAAGATCAGATGTGTTGATGTTCCTGGTGATGGGACTGGCCAATGAAGATCCTCGATGACGTACTCTGGCGGCGGTGAAGGCAGGTGCAACAATGGTGATCGCGCAGGTTGACAAAAAATTTCATCTTCATGGCGCATCAGGGTCACGGGAGAGACGGACGTGCAGGCTGCAGACGGCACAGCGGCGAGAAGCAGGTGAAGTGCGAGGGTAAATACCTGCATTGTGAAAAGCAGAGGATTAGTAGACTGCGCTGTCGCACAGCTACCGAGCCCACCTTCTATCTGCACAGACCAGTCACATCAACATATTGCAAGAGACAACAACAGACAGCAGCATGCTGTGGAACCATTGGAGTGAACTTCATTCTTAAGCTTTCATTGAAAAAACTATTCCATATCTTATTCAAACTTCTTTCCATGGTTCCATGATTATTTGACAACCTGATAACGAATTCGACTCATTTTGAGTCATTTTGCACATCTATCTACTGGCTGTATCGAATACAGGAGTATTTGATCCGCTATTCAAAAGTTCTGAATGGTTGCATGCCACTAAATGATGTGTGTATTCTTTCAGACACAGGGCACGTGCAGTCCATCGTGACGCGGCTTAACCTGGCCTCAGGAGGGGCTGCACCTCGTGAGGTGCAGCTGTGCCCAGTGCGGCTGGATGTCTACTGCAACCAGGGCAGTGAGACTGCGCTGCATGTGGCCGTGCGCAAGGGACACTACGCCCTGGTAGCTGCTCTGCTGCGAGCTGGGGCAGCCCCCAACTTGGCAATGCGTGGGGACAGGTGGGCAATCATATTCTGCTCAAACTGGTCGTCTGCAGGAGAAAAGAAAGAAAAGGAATTTTAAAGGGACACTGAACAAAAAAGTGAAGGGGGCTTGCATCGATAGAATACTGGTTCTTGATCACAAAGAGACCACTCTTACTGAAAACAAAGTTCTAATAAAGTACAAAAGAGCAAGAATAGAGATACAGGTATTGCCGCCACAACCGAAACAGACGAAGCTCGCAACTGCAAGTCACGTGAGGTGCACTAAATCTCGGAGGCTGACAAATTTTAATTGCACTGCATTTTTTAATCGAGTGGTAGGTTTTCTCTCCAACATAATAGACGACGGCGAAAAGGCAACCTAAATGGGACAAGGCAAGGAGAAACATACTTGGCGGCGCCGCAGGTGGCTTTGTTTTTAGTTTCGGTGATGTTCTGGCACAGGCGTGCTCGCATAATGTTGTTTTCGGTGTGCAGCTGAAACGACTAAGTGCTCTTCGAAAGATCATGTTTCACCGTGCACCTGCGACATATTTCGTTCACTTTACTGCAGTCTACCTTACGCTAGACCACTACGCGTTGCTTTGAGCCTCCATGCGCACCGCTCACATTGTTGACGGCGGCACGACGCAAAGGCCGGCGGTAGCTTACATTTTGGCTACTGCTATCACGGAGTCTGTATTACGTCGTGGGCGGCATCATTTTATCCAACTACGTAGTTGGGTTGAACTCATTCATTCATTCATTTCATTTATTAATACTGTCAGCCACCATAAGGGGCTGTAACAGGAGTGGAAAATACAAAACGAAAATGAGCAAACTGTTCGAATTTAACCAGCGGGAAAAAAACTGCTCAACTTCTTATCGCAATATCTCATCAATAAATGCGAAATATTGTACTATCGGGTTCTGCTAACATAAAAATTGTCTTCAGTGTCCCTTTAAGGAAGAAAGGGAAGAAAAGGGGAGAAAAAAAAAAGATTTTTGAGTATGAAATGCTTCATAGTTGATGATGAGTCATGTGATGAGCCAGTGCTATGTCATTTGCTGCATCTGCAGTTTTAGCCCTCAGGTGTTATATGCCAGCGTACAGTACTCAGTCAGAACTTCTAGATGATTAAAAGCCATTGAATTTCTAGGCATAACATAGGTATGTTGGCCGCAATAACCATGAGAGCGTGTTCACTTTTCACGGGTGGGAAGGACTTACTTTTCCTTCTCTGTACACCAGCTTTTTATTCCTTCTGCTCCATTTACTGCCTTGCCTATGTGCAGGATAGTCATCCGGTGCAGGCTTGATTATGTTGCATCTTTTTTCCATTCTTTCTTCCCTCTTTTCCTCCTGCACCTGCACATGGCTGTAGATGGGCCATCTAATATCATGTCAAGCCACTGCTCTGCTGGCAAACTTCTAAAGTACATCGTGTACCAGGCATTCCTTTTAATATTTATGGGTACAGTTAAACCTGGTTATAACAAAATCATAAAATGTCAACGATTTTTCGTCACATTCAAGTTTTTGTTACATGCAGTTTTCGCGAGAAGATCCAAAAGGACGATGTAGAATGAAAACCAGATTAAGAATTATTGTAAAGGCAACCACCTTGAAAGTGTTTACAGTAAATCAGAATTATTCGAGTCATGGAAACGGTCAAATGTTTCGCGATTGCGCTGGTAGCGCAGCGCCACTGCGACGGCAGCCTCCACTTCTTCTGCCACTCGCGCGACGCGTCTACGAGAGAGCGGGGAAAGGAGGTGGAGGAGGAATCAGTCTGAAGGAGGGCGCACCGCACTCGCCCACCACTGTTGCCCAAGGAAACCGACACCGCCTCGCATCGCCAGTGCACACCGCTGTTCCCGGCCGCTACACCGTTCGCCCCGCGTCTTTTTTCTGTTATTTTTTGCCGTTTTTAAGCTTGACCTATTGTAGTGCCATGCCGACAGCAAAAGCTGCGGAGACTGCTGCGTCTGCCATGGAGATGTGGCGTCAGCGCTGAAACATGAAGCGTTGTATCAACTGCGGTCGCTCGTTGCTATAGTAGGCGTTCCTTTCACTTCAGTTCGTGTTTTATCGTCCTGAAGCTTGCGGCGCTGTGCCTGCCAAATTTCCAGTGACTCGGCACTAGCTAAGAGACAGTCGGCGCTGCAAGTTCGTTATAACAAGGTCAACGGCCGCAACATATTCGTTACATGTAATTTTCAAATACATGCACTTCAATGGGGGCAGCATTGGGGAATTGAAAAACTTCGTAATATTGAGGAATTCGCTACATGGAAGTTCGTTTCATAGAGGTTTAACTGTATTTATTTCAGTTACAGTGAGAGGTACATGAGTGTAGTCTTTCATGTGGATTTTATGGCAATGTGGGCAATTAGTAATGACATTTTAACTGAAATTAGGTAAGCAAGTAAATTAAATTTTAATTTAAGGTGCAAGATTATGCAGTGAAATTGAAGGCCATTAACATCGAAGTTGAGCCTTGTTTATGAGTTTTCAGAGTTGGCATTGTAACCTGTAATATAGAGTGTCAAAAATACATTTTGTAAGAATGTTGAGGTGGCTTTCCTGTATGGCACATTCATAAAATGGCGTCGTTTGCATTTCTGACGCGTCAGATATGGGCACAGGTTGTGTGCTTAGTGTTGTAGAAGTTCACGCGATTTAGGTGACACACATGCAGCGACGCCATCTTGTGAATGTACAATGTGGATAAGCGGCAAGCTTTGGAAAATGAATATTTGATGCTCAGCATTTCAAGCTACAGTGGCGATACTGAATATCAAAGGCTGGACTCGCCTTTAATGTTGATGGCCTTTGATCTTGCAATACACTCTTGTATTTTAAAAACTAAGCACATTGGTGCTCCGGAGGACAAATAAACTTCTTACCCTTATTGAAGAGCACTCTTCACTATCTATATAAACAACTTCCATCGTGTTTTAAGTGACAAAATTCTCTCTCTTCATCTATTTTCTCAAATGCAGTGGTTTGATTTATTTGTTATAGTGAATGCTTTGTTGTAGCCATAGGCGATCTTGATGGACACTGTCACATACCATTGAGTTTACCTACAGAGGACAAGATAACTAGCTTTTAGCGTTTAGCCGGTGTGCATTCCGACAGTCTTCAATATTCAAACTTAGTAACCATCAGACAGTATTCGGTACATGAACCAAATATATCAGCATGGCCAACGCATGCCCATATCTTTTGGGGTAATATGGGCTTCGGTGCCTAGGTTGTGTTTCTTAGATTAATAATGTTGCACAAGACAGGTGGAGACCTATTCAGAATATATTTTTTTCTCTCCATTTTTTTGGTGTTGGAGCTGGTATGGGCCACCATAAAGTGGTGAAGGTCAAGGGTGTCCGTTGTGTTTTTTTTTTCCTTGCCTCACATGAATGCTTCTCTTGACTGGAAATGGGCTCTTCCTCGTTTGACCATGCCTGTGACAGTTTTGTGAAGCCTTGTGACGTCATGGCGCAGTCCATCAAGTGCCCTCCTGGAGGCATGCCGGCGCCGAGATGCTCAGATGGTGGAGTTGCTTCTACGTCACGGTGCACGAGACGAGGATGGCGCTGCGCTGGCGGCACTGCTTCCGCACGGCGGCCGCCTTTTGTCACGTCTGCTCTCACTGCGTGCGTACCGTGACCCCGAGCACACTGTTAACCAGGTGGGCTGTTTTAACTGCTGTGGGGCATTGCGAGGTTCTACTTTTGTCCAAAAGTTCTCGGACTGTATATTGTAAAAGAGTTAACTTCTGATGTAAATTTGACTAGGCAATTCAAAGCGGCGGCCTGCACTTAAATATTTAACCTTCTTTAGCATGACATCTGCGATTCTGAATGTCGCCTATCAAACTTTCCTGCAAGGTGTCAAGAGACGGAAATCTGATTCTGGCAACGTTTGAAATCCTTTCTGGACAGAATTGCAGGGCTATTTCATTAAAAAGGATTTCTTTTCAAAAACAAAAATGAAAGATGGGCATCACAAATTTTACTGTACTTCCATGAAGTGTTCTCTGATACTGTAACCTTTTCCTTCTCTCATACGATAGAATACTTTACTTAATTACAGTGTAGCTGAGTTGATAAAGCAAATGATTAATTGTACAGACATGTTTTTTTGTTGTCTTTTTTTTTAAGAATGAGGCTGCAATTCCTTGAAGTGTGAATTCCTAGTTTTTTAGTTATTCTTGTTACTTTTGTGAAATAGGAAGTCTGACATGCCTGCTTAGTGAAGTGCATCTTGTAATTTGCTTACTGATAATTTTTTACCTTCATAGTCAGATAATGACAGAAAGCAAGCGATCATAAGAAGTGTGGTTAAACAGAGCCAGAGAGAGAGAGAGAAATAACATTTATTTGCACCTTTCAAAAGGTTGGCGAGGATCCGAGGCGAAGCTTTGTCCCAGCCATGTCCTCCCCCTCAGCCGTCGACCTAGATCTCTTGGATCTTAGCAGCGGCCAGGGCGAGACGAATGACTTCACGTTGTCCTTTTTCATCCTGTTTGAGAAGTAGTGCCTCCCAGGATTCATCTGTTCTGTCATGTTCTCCAAATATAGGACACTTTCATATCATGTGGATCATGTACGCTATGCCATCGCAACATTTACACCTGGGGCTGAAAATTTCCAGGTGCCACTTGCTGTAAAGCTTGGCGTTCGGGAATGCTCCAGTTTGTAGCTTATGCCACATAACCTCCTCGCTTTTGGAAATATTGATCTGCCTAATTTGTAATGATTTAGGATATCTTGGTATGTATTAAGGTCAAACTATAGGGGTTCCTCATTGCGCAAGGGGTACGGCGTTTATAAGACGTCATTGGGATCCTGGAAGGTAGTTAATCCTCGGGCCAGTATGTGCGCTTTCTCGTTCCCCCTCGACCCGTGGTGCCTCAATTCGTGGTGTGCCGGTGTCCAAATGAGCGCAACCTGCTCTGCCGGTGGTGGACCACTAGCCAACACTCTTGCTGCTATGGCCGAAATTCGACCTGCGTCAAAGTTTTTAATCACTGATTTTGAGTCAGTAACTATAATTTTGACCTGTTGCATAGTTATAGCTAGCGTGATGGCTGCCTCTTCCGCCTCTTTTGCGGTCGAGTGTCAGGTGCTGCAGCAAACTACCGAGCACTTGTTTTCTCTAGTTGCTACTGAAATGCGTCCCGTACCGCCCACGCATTGTGCGGCATCTCTATGTAAGACATCTGTATGCCTACCCTCAAAACGGGCTTGCAGCGCTGCTGCTCTATCGCTCCTCCGGCTCTCATGGTTGACGGGGTGCATGTTTTTGGAGAGCGGAGGAATTTTTAATTTGTCCCTAACCTGTCTAGGAACCTTGTCTACGTCTGGAGCATGCTTGCGGCTCATGGCTCAGTTTCTCCAAAATGCTGCGACCAGTACGAGTGCGCAGCAGTCTCTGGTATTGTGAGATCGTTGCAGCCTCAATGAGCTCTTCGAGGGTATTGGAAACCCTTAGATTCAAAATCTTGTTTGTCGATGTATTGGCTGGTAAACCTAGTGCCATTTTGATCCCTTGATGAATGAGAACGTCAAGTTTCTCCTTTTCCGCCTTGTGAAGCCGCCACGTAGACTATCCTGCTGATTATGCAGGCTCGCTAGCTTAGCGTGCTTGCCGCACTCCTGCGGCAAGCACGCACCTACAATTCCACTGCCAAATGGTATTTCTACTGTGATGCAGAGCCATTTTTAAGGTTAGGAATTTCTTGATAAACCAACTGAATTCTCTGGTCTTTCTCTGATTAGGAAAACCGAAGAATTCTCTGGTCGGAAGAGTTCTTTGCAGCGTTTGTCTCCCGTTAGATGGTCCTGTCCACATAGGCGACATTCAGGAGTGCATTGGTGATCTTCAGGCGGCGATACCACCCCATAGCCACGGCACTTCGGTTTTTTACTATCGCACACATCTGAGCAATGACCAAGTTCCCCACATCTGAAGCAAACGTCATAACTCTTTTTGAACTACTGGCATGGCATAAGCATGCCTTCAATCCTGATAAATCTTGGGACTTCAGGTTCCAAAAATGTGATAATAATAGTGGAAGTCTGCCCCTTCCACCGCACTCCAGCGACCGTTTAACTCTGCGGATCCTTTCTCAATGCTTTGAACAACTGTTCTTCCGTAAATGCATCACAGATCCCGTGGACGACTCCTCAGCCGCAATCCTCCGGTGCGATCAAATTGGCCACCACTTCATGCTTCTTGTCATTGAGTTTAAAGCAATAGATTGCACTCCCTTCATGCCTCAACTAAAGTGCAAGGAATGAAAGAGTACTGTACCTTGCTTTCCGTTCACACACCATTAGTCTTGCTTTGACCAGCTGATTCCGGCAGCCTTGGCGAGGGCCTAACTGAGCAGCGGGCTCGATGTGTGTTTAGTGATGGCTAGACCTTCACGAGGCCTTATAATCACCTTGATGCCCTCTTCTGGGAACCTCGGAAGATTCATAGTGATCGACTGTTCAGCCAGACGTAATTTTAACTACACACATACATTTTTGCAATACAACACGTTTTATGCAAGAAGAAAAAGCCTACGTGACATATTTCATTACTTGTAGAGGAAGGGGAGCCAGATAGAAAGCATTGCAGATGTAAAAATCTGTCGCTGCATCTGCTTGAAATGTGATAGTGTGGTAACAGCCATTGTGAGACTGAGTGCGGTGTTGGCTTCAGTACATGAGGTCTGAGCTCACTGAGTTCATTGAGACTACAGATGATGGTTCACAGAGCTTACTTAAGGCATTGCAAGGGTGTGCAGAAGGGATGCAGCCATACTCGTATTGCTGCCGAAGTTACTGCTCTTCGTTCATTTTGTCAGCTCCTCGTAACAGTCCTCTCTTCACTCTCACAATGCCTCCAGTCAATGTTTCTGATTAGTTGTTTTTGTGCACCCTCTCATAGAGCTAGCTAGCAGGGTTCAGTGTTCAGTGATGAAAATGTAGGGATGTTTTTAGCTTTGAAGCTCATTTTTCGCATTCATAAAACACACACTAATTCAACTTATGAGCACATCATTCAAGCATATGTAGTTGCTTAAAGTGTTCTTGAAATGTAGCTGCCATAAAAATGATGAAATTTCTCAAATCTAATATATCCATCAAGGAATGGAATGATGAAACAAGTTGCTCAACCTGTATGACAATGTATGTGTGACAGGAATGCACGTACAGCGCACAGAGGTTCAGATTTCTGTGCATTGTGTACCTTTGTGCAGTGAACCTCGGAATGCTGTGCTTTGTGCCCATACAGTAAAGAAATTCAATTTTTACATGTCACCTGATTGTATGAAATTGTCCAGCCATATTACTTACTTCTGAGTGAACCGACCGGAAAGAAGGGAAAATCTGACGGAGACCAAAACTACTGCATTCATCTAGGGCGGTTTTAGTAGTTATAATGTTGATACTATTAAAGCTGAATAGTTTCAATGCTACTTTTGACTTAAAAAATGTTGGACACAAATGTTGGACACAAATGTTGGGCACAAATCTTGGACATGGACATGCAATGCGGACTTGACATGATATGGACATTAGCACTACAAAGTGCAAACACATGAGCGTGCTTGAAATTAATTTCAGAACACAAATGAAAGGACAAATGACTATACGAATCAACGATGTGAGAGCCCTTTGCCTTCCTCTATCACTGGATGTCTTTCATGGCTTTCAGTCACATGTTAATCGAGTCTCATAATATATATTCAAGGAGCTTTATGGTGATTATTTTTGTTTTATCGACATGCGGAAAGCCTGGCCATAGAATGTCACGGCTGTTCAGTGTAACCTGACGTTTCAAAGACCTATTTTTCAGTCATTTAGAGCTCGAGAAATCAAGCGCTGCGCAAAGGGACGCTTGCACCATTGAATACATAACTTCCATATATTTTAGCTGAATGGACGGCATACTTATGCAAGTACCATTCCTGCTGGGTTTTATACAGTATATCCACTCATAATTGAACGGCCCAGTCAATTCTGACAAAGTGGAAGCAATTGGGAGCCATCGAAATCTGTTTTGGTTCCAAAATATGTTTTTACTTGGTCTTCTTTTGATTGGGAAACGTGTGTTTGGCAGGCATCCCTGGAGGGCCTAGCCCTGGCCCCCAGTGTGCCAGTGATGATCAACTGGCATGGCCAGCAGTGCCTGGAGCAGCTGTCGGAACGCTGGCTGGCAGACGCTGCCATGGCATTGAACCTCAAGCTCAAGCTGCAACCGCAGCTGACAGGTCCGGCGCTGGCCGCCATCACCCGCCTGGACGTATCGGGGAACGCCCTGTCCGAGTTGCCTCACTGTGTGTTTTCGTCGCTACCGTCACTACGTCTCCTGGCAGCTGGACAGAACAAGCTGGCCACTCTGCCCGCAGTGGATTCAGCTCCACTTTTGGAGGAGCTGCAGCTTCAAGACAACCGGCTGGAGGCGGTTCCAGGACCACTTTTCCAGCTGCCGTCCTTGCACACCCTTGACCTGTCCAATAATAAGTTGCAGGTGCGAATCGACAGTGGGATGGCCTCTCATTTATTTCATTCTGAATGACATGTCTCATCAGTAAGGTTACATTTCGCCGTCTCACTGAGATTAAATTTACTTGTAGCTTTTGTACTTTTACTTTGCTATACTACTTTTACAATAGGAAGATTGAAATTTGGCCATGTTATGTCTGGCACTGCTGGCAGTGGGGTCATTCTTCTGTTGAAGAATTCATGGCGGCAGTGCCTTGTAGCTAAACCACCTAATCGTTTTGGTTTTACACTCCACAGCTTGTTGTTTTGATGCTGTTATTGAAATTACTCTTTAGTATTTTTTTGGTTATTTTGGTCGAAGTTAAAAATTGAATTTTGAGTTTTCTGGGGTGAGGTTTACATCACGTGCCTTTAGTTAGTTTCCAGACCTGACATATTGATAACCGTGTGAAGCGAAACCATAGTACCAAAGCCATCGAGGCAAAGGCTGCGGAATTGAACTGTTTCTTTAGCTGTCCAGGGATGCCACACTATGAGAAGTTGTTGAATGGATGTTAGACATTCTTCCTATAGATTCCTGGAGTGGTTCCACGTTTTCAAACTATTTCGGCTCAAATACAAGCTATACAAGGGGAGGGAGCTGACATAGTTCTAATGAATGAATAATGGATATTCTCTTTGAAAAGGTTGATAATATTAAGGGTAGCGAGGAAGAATGCACTCAAAAGTGCATTGTTCTGATGACAAAAGTGACATTGGTAATAAGAATGGCAGCAGTGATACAGAGCCACTAGAATTCAACCCTTAAATTTTATATATCTGAATAGTTGTATTGTATTCATGAAACAGACTGATAATTCATTCAGGATGTAACTATTTTTTCTTTTCCTTGATGGTTTGTTTCCTGAACACCTACTGATATATCCCATATACCCGGACAAAAATAAATAGTGTGCAATGACCAGCAGGGCTCAAGGCTAATCAGAAGTTTGGATTAAAACACGATGAATGGGGTGAGTGGGCATTTTGTGGTTAAGAAGGAATGGATCTTTGTGTAAAAGTGGAATTTTGCATGTAGCACAAACGTCAAATTGGAATGCTCAGGATGCTAATAAGAGCCTTTGTATGCAAAAACTTTGTAACGTATGCAATCCTAGCTTGATTTGATATGCGTCGACAAACTACACTGCACTATGAATTGGTGGTCGAGTTCGGAATATGGAAGTAGCTTTGCAGTGATATTTATAATGATAACTTGGGCATGGTTGATTTCATTCAATAGCACTTTTACATGTCACTTCAAGCAAAAATGGAGTTAATGCTTTACACTTGCCTGAAGGGTGTTATGTTAGTCTCTTGGTTGTCATAGTAGGGCAGACAGCGGTGAGATGCCCTAAATATTAACCAGCATGAGTTCTTACAAATTGCACAAGCTGTTTAAAATTCCTATGCAAACAATGCAAATGAGGGCTTAAGGTCTGTCTTACAGCTGATTTGAACTATAACTTGAACTGAACTATAACCCATGCCTTAACTGAAGTGTTTTAAATCGGGTGGTTTGTGCACAGATATTGCCTGAGGAGCTGTGGGGAGCACCGAGGCTTCGAGACCTGAACCTGTCTATGAACATGCTCTCGAGGCTGCCCAGTGAGCCGGGAGGCAAGTCTGCACCGCAGGAGCCTGAGCCAGCGCCAGTCACGCCCCGCGCCCCATCACCAACGTGGCCTCTGGAACATCACTGCCTCTGGAGACATGCACTTGAGGCACGTGCAGTCTGAACATCATAAGCTTTATGTTAACATGATGGAGTTTTCTTATCTACTGTGATAGCTGCTTGGGAGCACACTGAAGGGTATATTTGTAGCTTCAGGTGATGAACATGACGTGAGCATGACTTGTACCAGCTCTGTGTTTCATCTATGAGATTACCTGTAAGAGAGGATATTGTAACATGGTTCTGGCAAATGTGCTTGAATGCAGACAGACTGTAGCGACAAAAATTTTCTTCGGCAACTGGTGCTTGACGATAGGAAAATTTAAAACAGCGCTAACACACACAACCACAAAAGATACACAAACGATGAGGCGTCGCTCGTGTATATCTTGTGGTTGTGTGTGTTGGCGCTGGTTCAAATTTTCCTATCGTCAAAATAAACCAACTCGCCCAAAAAGAAGTGTTAATGAACTGGTGCTTGTTGTATCGTGTTGTGGTTTCGGTTTTGAGACCGAAACTTACTCGCCTCAAGGGCGCGCTGTATTCGGCGCTAGTGTGTATTTAAGACGCCGCACACTGAAAGGAGCCCTCGCTCTATCTAACTCGGTCCGCGTGTGCATCCGTGTGTCTCTGAAGGCCGCCGTCCCGACATACTCCAATGTGCTCTGGCATGGCGTAAAGGCCAGGTGCAACAAAATATTTCTTTCCATAAAGGGAGCATTTACTACTAATATGTCAAGAGAGGGTGCTAAAAACAAAATATGGCATGTGTATTTGAAGTGAGTGTTTCGGAAATCGCTCGCAAAAACCGTCATTTTTCGAACAGAAACTGGAAAAATGGCACCCATCACAAGGAGCCGAAAAAGATGTAGAAAGGGCCACAGTCGGACCCTGGTGTACTGTAGTTGCGCCATTTTGGTGACTAACTGCTGCTTGTAGAAACCTCAGTGAGTGGGAATGTGTTGTAATAGTCAGGTATCATGAGACACGAATGCTGGTGTAATGAATTTGTCATTGTGAACAAACAAGGACCACAATTTGTTCAGCCCTATGTTTTCTGTTCTTCAGAAGTACATGCGACAAATGTATCCTCAGCGGCTACAAAAACTTCACCATTTTAACAAACCTAGGACATCCAACAAGCCGTGTTTTGGCTTCCAGTGCTCCACTGCACGCCGTTCGTAGGCCGTTCATCCACAATGCGTCAAGTTTGAGAACAGTTCTTGAGTGCCCATTCCCTACATTATGTCTGGTAAATTGCTCAACTTCGACATGCCACAAGGTGCACGCATTATCTGCTGCACAGCTTTTAAAATGCTTGTAACTACAAAACTACTTTCATAACAGGCTTAAAACTTCGGTACGATTAGTGTTAAGACTTTAACAGGCGTTGTAGCCAAAGTGAAATTTCGGTCCAACTCTGGAACATATAGACAACAAGCACAAATAAATCTTTGAAAACGTTCGTATGCATCATAGCCTGCATATGTTAGCACTTCACTGGGAAGAACCTAGTAGTTTCTGGCAGACACATGCAAGATCATTGAAAAATGTATTTGTGTCTATAGTTTCAATTTTCAGTCTTGTTAACTTTCTGATACTGGCCACTAGTACTGATGTTGGAAATAAACTTGTACTTTTCATTTGGCGGCACTTTCAGATTCCGTTTAGCTTCCTTTCTTTCTTTCTTTTTTTACATTTGAAAACTACTCTGTAGACGACTTTACTGTAGTGCCAATATACGGGAATTTTGTCCCTTATATGGCCTATTTATGCATGCATAGCAGGAAGCACTGCATGCATACCGCCATTTTTTTGTTGTTGTTGTTGTTGAAGCACCACCTTAGCAAAGAGATGATGTACTAACTTTACCCAAGTAGTCACTGTGCAATGGAAGTAGATGCTGATAATTATGCTACAAACAAAAAGCATTAATCAGCAAAAACTGAGATCAATTTTAGCCATAAAGCCTTGATTAAAGACAATGAGTTTTGCTTTTAAAGATATTGCGAACTGAAGTCAATTGCTGATACCTCGAGCTTAGAGAGAAGTGGAAATTTGTCTGAAATAGGGAGAGTTCCAATTGATGCACCCCTTTTTTTAATGCTCTTTATTATGTTAATGGTGCCAAAATATCAGCTCGGGTGAGGGGGTCCAGACCGAATTAGTTTGAACAATTGGAGCCCACTGTTTACTGGATAATGATGACTTGGGCTGCCTGAGAGCTCTTCGACAGATTGAAACCTTTCAGGCACGCTCTTTTGGCTGTTTTGGTAGTGATAGAATGTGTTATGAATAAACTCGGCCCTGTTATATTTCAGGTGCAGGAGACATATGCACCTGAAGGTCCCGGCTCGGGCTGCCCCTTGAGCAGCCTCAACCTGTCGCACAATGCCTTTGAGCGGGTGCCTCCCATGTTGGCTTGCCGGGCGCCTCACCTGGCTCGACTCAATCTCAGCTACAACGGTCTGGCTTCACCTGGTGAGCTGAGGCTGTACCCCGTAAGCCTGCGCCACCTGGACTTGTCCTCAAACCGGCTAGCAGCTTGGTGGGCACTGGCAACCGCTGACAGCACTTGCGCAGCCACCGGTAAGGGGGTTCTCTTTGCTTTGTGGCCTGTGTGTATAGAGGAAGGGGGTTGGACAGAGTATCTTAAGCAAGTATGTATATTAGCACTTTTTAGCTAATACAGCCTCAGCTTGGGCTAGTTAACAAGACGTTGCAGTTAAGCCCAGTTATGATGGCCCCACTTATAATGAATGCTCGCTTAGTGAAGATGGCTGGATGGTCATGATGAATGTTAACAGGCTATGGCATTGAATCTGTTGTGGAAAAAACATCTGTGGACATAGCACTTGGTTACAGCAAAATGGAGTTGGGCTGCGTGGCTGTGGTTCTCATCAGAAACGTGCATGAACTTTGAAACCATGACAGATTTCGCTTTTTGTGTGAAACCACGATAAAGATGCCGGGTACACCAATGTGAAGAAAAAGAGGGGGGGGCAAGCAGTTACTACACGTTTGGAATGCAAGGATCGGCAGCAGCCTTTTGTTATGCTGTCTGCACTGTTCGAAACACCGCACATTGGTGCCCTCAGCGCACGAAGGTGCAACCAGCACTAACTCTGGTCAGTGAGTATGTGCTGTGCGCACAGATGTGCCTGTGTTTACGATAACACTGGCTGACGTATAGAAAATAATTAAAAGCCATCTTTGGTACATGCTAGGCCAAAGCACTGAGGATAATAACTGGCATGTTCAATTCGATGCATGCACTGTTTATGTTACTTTGTTGGAGAAGCAGAAGTGGGGGGCAGCAACACGGAAACACAGTGAACAGTGTACATGAAAAACAGTGCGCACTTATTTGTTTATCATGGCTTCATGTCATTTGTAGCTGTAGTGCAATGACAACATCGTTTGGTGTCTCCTTTGCCAATGTGTGCAAAATTATCACGGGAAACCATGCACTAACTGATGAACAAACAACACAAATACTCGCATTACAAAACTTGAACTTAACACAGACTGAACTTCATTTTAGGCTGCGGGGGATAGTGCCAGCTGCAGCAGAGTGTCATGGGAGATGATGACACACTGTAGTGCAATGCGAGAGAAGTCACGTGACTGCTTTTGCTGTGTTTTTGCATTACGGAGTGTAGTGCAAAAGTTCGCAACTTTTCTTTTTTCTTTTTTTGCCTGAAAGGAAGCTCTAATTACGTCTGATGAATTTGGCGCAGGTGGCAACTGCCTACACCGCAGCCACTGGCGGCTGGAGAACCTGCGCACTCTCTTGCTGGCCAGCAATCAGCTGCCGGGGTTGCAGGGTCTTGTTGGCCAACAAGACAGCAGTGTCGACTCCAGGGTAGGTTGACCCACAGCATCTTGCAGTGCTTTTATAGTATTGTGTGGCTAGCTTCAGTGTCTTCAGTGGCTTCAGTGGGGATGACTGTCAGGTGTTTTTGGCTCGACAGCTTTGGTGTTTGACTGCTCATCCCAAGGTGTCGGGAATAAATTTGATCTACTGCAGTTTCATTTCAATTGAGGTCAAATGCAAAGACACTGGCATTCTGAGCAATGTCGGTGTGTATGTAGGAATCTGGGGTGGTTGAAATGAATCTGCAGTTCTTTACTACAGCATCACTCGTGGCTTACGTACAGCTTCGGGATGTTACTCCCCACATAGAGTACCATACTGTGCTTTTTTCACTTTGCAATGTCTTAACATGATTTGGGACCTAAAAGTTTAGACAATGTTGAGGTCGTGTGACGCTTACAAAATCTGTAATAAAATTCTGCTTTGTTGTTTTGATTTACTCCAACTTCTACTTCAACCTGCCCAACAGGCCAAATGGTAACAAATTACATTCAGTTCAGTCATTCAGTCGTGTCCGACTCTTCGTGACCCCATGGACCATATCACGCCACGCTTTCCGGTCTCTCACTGTCTTCCTAACATCACATAACTTCATCAGCAGCGCCTCGAGGATGCCATCTAACCATCGCGCTCACTGCCTACCCCTTCTCCGGCGACCCTCAACCTTTCCCAACATCAAATCTTTCTCCAGCGACTCCTCTCTTCTCATCAGATGACCAAAGTAGCTGAGAATTTAGAGTAACTTTAGAATTTGACCCTCCAATGAGCAGTCGGGGTTTATGGTTGACAATATCGACTGATTTGATCTTCTGGCTGTCCAAGGAACTCTCAAGAGTCTCCGCCAGCACCACAATTCAAACGCATCAATTCTTCGGTGGTCAGCCTTCTTCACAGTCCAACTCTCGCATCCATACATCACAACTGGAAAGACCATAGCATGAGTTATACGGATCTTGGTTGGCAGACTAATGTCTCTGCTCTTTACTAGGCGGTCAAGGCTAACCATGGCTCTCTTTCTCAGAAGCAGGCGGCTCTTTACTAGGCGGTCAAGGCTAACCATGGCTCTCTTTCCCAGAAGCAGGTGTCTACTAATTTCATGACTGCAGTCTCCTTCCGGGGTAATCTTGGAGCCCAAGAAGAGAAAATCTGTCACAGCTTCCACTTCTTGTGCCTTGATGCTCCAGGACTTGATAGGGCAAGACGCCATGATCTTTGTCTTTTTAATGTTCAGTTTAAGCCCAAACTTCTCACTCTCTTCTTGTACGCACATCAGAAGTCTCTTGAGTTCCACTTCACTTTCTGCCATTAAAGTGGTATCATTCGCATATCTAAGGTTGTTGATACGTTTTCCAGCAATCTTCACTCCATCTGAAGACTCGTCCAGACCGGCCTTCCTCATGATGCACTCTACTTATAGGTTAAATAGGCAGGGCGACAGTATGCAACCTTGTCTCACTCCTTTCTCAATCGGAAAGCAATCAGTAAGACCATGCCCAGTTCTGACTGTGGCCTCTTGCCCTTCATACAGGTTCCTGAGGAGACAGATGAGGTGAATTGGAACTCCCATCTCTTGGAGAGCTTGCCACAATCTGCTGTGATCTACGCAGTCAAACGCTTTCGCATAATCAATAAAGCAGAAGTAGATGGGTTTCTGGAACTCTCTTGCTTTTTCCATGATCCAGCGAAGGTTGGCAATCTGGTCTCTAGTTCCTCTGCCCTTGCAAAACCCAGCTTGCACGTCCGGAAGCTCCCGATCCACATACTGCTGCAGCCTACCTTGGAGGATTTTCAACATCACCTTGCTAGCATGCGAAATAAGCGCGATCGTGCTGTAGTTGGAACAATCTTTGGCACTGCCTTTCTTTGGAATGGGGATGTAAACTGACCTCCTCCAATCCTATGGCCACTGCAGGGTTGTCCAAATCTTCTGACATAATGTATACAGAATGTTAACAGCGTCATGGTTGAGGTTTTGAAGTAACTCAGCTGGAATGCCATCAATTCCGCTAGCTTTGTTCTTAGCAAGGCTGGCTAAGGCCCATTCAACTTCACTCTTCAGGATGCTCGGCTCGAGATCAGTAATCACAACCGTCTTATGTTGGGTTTGCACATCCGGGTCCTTCTTATACAGTTCTTCTGTGTATTCCTGCCACCTCTTCTTTATCTCTGAGGCTTCAGTGAGGTCCTTGCCTCGTTTGTCCTTTATCACGCCCAGCTTAGCACAGAAGCTTCCTTTGATATCTTTGATTGTCTTATACCTGTGTATAAGACTTTTGTCCTCAACTGCTTGGCACTGTATGTTCAGGAAGGCATTCTTATCTCTCCTTGCTATTTTCTGGAAATCTGCATTGAGAACCTTGTACCTTTCTCTTTTCTCCATAACATTTGCCATCCTCCTTTCCTCAGCTATTTGCAAAGCCTCTTCAGATAACCAGTTTTCTTTCTTGAATTTCTTTTGCTCTGGAATTACATTACATGGCCTCAAAATTGTTTCAACTCGTCTGTGATGTCTTAAACACTGCTCGGCTGTTCAAACTGGAACTGAAACAACATGAGAGAAAAAATTCAGTTATAAATTTTTTGCAATTCGTTGACTGTAGTATATTTTTACTACGCAAATCTTACGGGGTTTTGAACAATATTCACACATTCATAATTTTTATTGTCCAGAATGAATCAAACCTATATAAAAAGCATGAAAAAAAATTGCAAATGTTTAAAATGGCTAAACCTAGTATAACATGCGAGAGCACTAGTTTGATGTAGTTTATCTCGGTAGATGGTAGATGTAATTAACATTTTCGCTGTCTTCTCACCATTGCCTGCCAGATGTAAAATGCATTCGTGCAGGCTAGGTTGCAACCAATGAGATTTATTTACGACTGTACAGCCACTGCTGGGTTGGTTTGTGGGGTTTAACGTCCCAGAGTGACTCAGGCCATGAGAGGCACCGTAGTGGAGGGCTCCGAAAATTTCGACCACCTTGTGTTCTTTAACGTGCACTGACATCGCACAGCACATGGGCGTCTAGCTTTTCGCCTTCATCGAAAAATGGCCGCTGTGTCCGGAATTCAGTCCCGCATTCTTGGGCACTGTAGTCTAGCATCCGTACCACTGCACCGTCCCGCTGGGGTTGTGCAGCCACTGCTCATGACTTGCGATGTTTACTGTGTTAACTGATGATCACGACGTTGGCAACATTTGGGCTGCACACCGCCGCTCTCTCACGGTTTAGGGGATGTGCATGCATGTGCTCCATCACTTGGCTTCACCACTTCGACGGTAATTGTGGTGTCAGCGATGAACCAGTTCAGAGCTTTGTGCTCAAGGATGTGGTTGTGGCTCACGATTTCGTATCGCCTGGTGTGTAGCACCGAAGAGCATTTGGAACTTCTGAAATTCTGTCCTTTGTACTATATGGAAATTTGTATCAACCCCAATCGTGTCATCGAGATTCTGCTGCAATTCTATGCGGTGATCCGGGCTCATTGATTCTTGCATCATTTGAAACAGTGACCCTGTGATTCGAATTTAGTATTCCTACTACCTCAAGAGAAGAACATTTTTTTCTCGGCCCCATGATTCAAACTCGAGACCTCGGGACTGAAAAAAAGACTTCAGGATCATCATTTGCAAGGGAATGGTAGTGTAGTCTAGCCTCTGGGTTCCTGATAAAAGAAACACTTTCTTGACTCACACCAGCCTGCATGTAGAAATACCTGGTGTAGAAATGCATGGCAATACCTGTACAGTTAAACCTGGTTATAACGAAATTGTAAAATGTCCGCAATTTTATGTTACATCCAGGTTTTCGTTATATCCAGTTTTCGCGTGAAGACCCAAAAGAACAATGCAGAGCGGTAACCAGATTAAGAATTCATTACAAGGGAAACTACCTTGAAAGTGTGTACAGTAAATCGGAATTATTCGAACTTATAGAAGCGGTGAAATGTTTCGCGATCGTGCTGAGAGAGAGCGCAGCGCAACTGCGGCGGCCTTGCGGCGCAGATGCCTCCACCAAGCGAGAAAGCGCGTTTGTCTTCACGCCTTTTTCCGCTCGCCCACCACTGTTGCCCTAGGAAAGAAACTGACTCTGCCTCGCGTCGCCAGCGCGCTCCGCTGTTCCCGCTACCGACGCACGTTAGCCCGCGAACAACCCCCGTGGCAGCGATGAACGCGCACTGCTCGTCCAGAGTCTTTTTTCTTTGTTCTGTTATTTTTCGCTGATTTTAAGCATGAACTGCCATAGTGTCACGTTCCGAAAGCGAAAACAGCGGAGACTGCTGCATTTTCCACGTAGATGCGCCGTTGGCGCCAAAATGCGGCACGCTGTATCAAGTGCAGTCGGTCATTGCTATCGCAGCCGTTCCTCTCACGTCAGTTCGTGTTTTATCATCCTGAAACTTGCGGGGTTCTGCCAAATTTTCAATAATTTAGCACTAGCTAAGAGACTGTCGGCGCCGCGAGTTTGTTACATCAAGGTCAACTGCTGCGACATGTTCGTTACATGGAGTTTCGAAATACACGCACTTCAATGGGGGCGATGTTGGGGAATTTAAAAATTTATTACATTGAGGTTCGTTAGATCGAAGTTTAACTGTATTTCATTTTTTTTACCTTTTCTAGCCTGTAACTCTGTAGCTGTGTTTTCAGTGAATGTCTTTATCATTATAACGTGGTAATTTATCAGTAATGGCCCGTTTCAACAAGCTGCTACAAATTTTAACACAACAGGTGGTCAATAAGCAAACCTTAAGCTTCCTGAGATATGCACAGGGTCGTGGTTGCTGTCATTTGGTGTGGCATGCCTTTGCGTGAGGGTGGATTCTCTGTGATGTAAGCAGTAACTAAACGTCGAGCAAATAGCTCTCTGGTTTAAATAGCTAACAGCATTTTTTACATTTATGAACGCTAGCAAGGGACGGTTTCGGTATTCCTAACAGTTTTCTCACTGTGCTTGCAGGAAGAAAATCTTTACAATGTGCAAGTAAAGCATGCCTTAAGTTTGCTCATTTATATTCAAATGTGATTTTGTTCGCATTTAATTCTACAGCCATAGAATGGTTTTGGGAATGAGCAGATAGCTGAGCTGTCAGTATCCAATACGCCATGCAGGAGGTTCCGCTGTTTCCAAACCTGTCTATGCTGGATGTGAGCAACAACCAGTTGAGTGACGTGCCTGCATCCCTCTCGGAGCTCAGCTCTCTGTCGGTGCTCAACCTGAGTGGAAATCCAGGCATCATGGAGCTGCCGCCTCAGCTCGGCCTTTTGTCCAAGCTGTGGAACCTGAACCTGCGTGGTTGCAACCTACATGAGCCACTGGCCTCCATGGTGCGCTCAAACCGCTATCGCACCACTGACTTGGTGGGCTATCTCAAGTCCATCCTTCAGGAGTGAGTGCCGGCTTCCCTTCTTCCGTACCATTGATGAGAGTGCAGCATCCCCAATTGGATATCAGTTATTATCGGTGGTTTTTTTAGTGTTCCGTGTGGGTACGTGTTCGGATAATGTCGCTTCAAATTTTTATGACGATGAATGTAACTGGCAAAAAACCCCAGAATTGCAGCTTTGACCTCAGAGTCTACACAGAAAGGGGTTAGGTAGGTGGAGTGCAGAGAGTGTGAGTGGGAGAGGAAGAAGGGGGATAGTGATAGTTGGGATACTAAAAAAGTAGAGAGTTTTAGTTTACCGTGAGCTACGATCCGCTACCGTGATCCGCCACCGCCCATTCCACTGCACATGCCCAGATCCCCCTGACGCTGATAGATGGCGCCACATACTGGATGTCGGCACATAGACCTGCCGCGTCAGGACCAATCAGCTTACACGCCCCACCAACGAGCAGTAGAGGGTCACGGTGGCTGATCGCGGATTACGGTAAACTGAAACTCTCAAGTATGACAAAGCAGGGTATAGATAGAGCACCCCTGCATGGCGGGGCTCAAGCAAGAGGGAAGCACTGCCGGGCAAAGGCGGTGCAAAGGGTGAGAACTTGCAGCCTGGTGGGGAAGGGCACTGCGTTGGCCATGTAATGCGGTAAATGAGATGGGAGTCGTTAGTGTAGCAATTGTCTATGTTTTTGCAGTATAGAGCATAGCGTAAATGTTTGCCACCTTTTTTTATTTTTAATTTGGTTAAGTTCTGTTGTGCATGTTGCATCTGAATATAAGGAATTTGTGTCGTTATAAGCTTAAAGTTTTTATTTTGTTGATTGTATTTGTTAATAAGATGCACCTCACAGTATTACAGAAAAACTTTGTGCTGCGGTGCAGGGTGCATTGCACTCTAACCGAACTAAATGATGTCCAATTACCTGACGAACGCCGACACCTGAAGTTTTCCTTGAAGTAAGGCTCATGATAGCATTTATTCATGCATGTAAGAACACAAAATTTCGTTATTTCATTTTTCCACTGAAGCAGTCTAGCAGATATGGTAGCACGGCATGATTTCCAAAATAAATTTGGTCGAAGTAATGAGATTTTCATGTGAATAAATAAGCAAATAGATATTGCCATAGCATTCCTTTTGCTGGCTCAAGGGATGGGGCTGGTCATTGTAATGGCTTTTGCGATGACTTCTGTTGGATATGGGCAGTTTCTGTAGCATTTCTTTGTTTCTGTTTACTTGAAATGAATTCTGTGTGTGGGTGGCTTGTGCTTGAACTTATTAAAAAAGGCCCAGAATGTATGGTGTGCTTGCTAGGTCCAGTTTGGTAATAAAGGCTACGAGCGGAAAGGGCGACTGGCGGCACAAGGAGTCACATTGGCATTGTCGAGAGGAATTGGACAATACTTGTGTGGTTCAATGGACATTGAACAATATGCTTAGTCGACTTGTTCTGTGCCTTAGATATTTGATTTGTGAATTCAATATTCATGACTGAAGTGTCCCATATATATCGAACATGCAGTGCACGGCCGTATGCTCGGATGAAGCTGATGATAGTGGGTGTGCAAGGTATTGGCAAGACATCGCTGCTGGAACAACTGCGACAGGAAGGCACTGGCTCCTACCGTAAGAGGCCTCCCGAGCATTGGGGCAAGCGTGTGGGCCATCGGAGCCTCGGTCTGAAGACACCCCGAGGGGTGATGCTGTCCACAGTGGGTGTTGATCTGTGTGACTGGCAGCTCAAGGGAAGACACGGTCCAGTCACGTTTCGCACCTGGGATTTCGGTGGCCAAGTAGGTTGTGACTTGTGTGCAAGACTTCAAAAGCACTCTGATGTTTTGTAGCCACAGCTATTGCTGGTGCCAATCCCCTGATCTGTTGGCGTAGACATTTGCAAAGAGATGGGTAAGGGAATGGGAAAGGAGGAAGGAGGAGAGGTATGACATAATGCAGCAAACTGTAAACATTTGTCAGTTATTTTTTTTTTCTTTATAGCTGCCCATTCATCCTGAGGGCACTCTAAAAACTGTATTATGAAATAATAGGAAAACTGAGCACAGCTTTTTTTTTTTTCTTGCATCATAGCTTTTATTGATTGTTTTTTTTTTTATTATTATTATTTTATAGTAGGAGTCTTGATAGTCGAAACTGCAAATAAGGCCTCCCTTACATGATAAAGAAAGCTTAACGGGATAAAGAAAAGGAGACACAGTACAGGCACTCCATAGATTCATAGGATAAATGGTTGTCTCTAGAGGAGAAAGCCAAGTTCACCTTAACAGTACAAAGAAGTGGACGTTACAGAATGAGTGCTATTGGCAAAATGAAGAAAGGGATGCAAATACCTATGTATTACAATTTGCTGTAGTTAAGTACTGTCAAATTAGGATGATGAAGAAAGCCACTGACTGAGGTAACTGTGGAATAATTGCAATTTTTATTTTATATCATGCATTTGAGTTTGATGACTAACATTAGCCATATTGTGTGGTGGCTGCTCGGACGTTATCTAGGAAGATGTGGAAGAGAAGCTGAGGACAGTCACTGTGGCTGTTGCAGAGGGAATACTATGCCACACACCAGTACTTTCTGTCCAAGCGGTCCCTGTACTTGGTGGTGTGGCGAATAACAGATGGCGAGCGAGGTGTCCAGGGCATCCACCAGTGGCTGATCAACATCCAGGCAAGTAGTCTTCATTTGAAGCTTTGCAGTATCCAGAGAGTAGCCTCAGAGCCTGCTGTGTTTGATGCTGTATTCCAGTAAAAGGCTGCTGCAACAGAAGCTACAATTTGAAAGCGTGGCTTTCAAATTGAAATTTTGACCACCTGGGGTTTTTTTAGTGCGCACTGACATTGCACAGCACTCCAGTACCTTGCTTTTCAACTCCATCGAAAAAAGGCTGTCGGAGGCTGTCGGTTGAACTTTCACATGCTGACATGGAAGGCAGGTTCATGCCCAGCGACTGACATTGCCATTCATGCTCGGCCAAAGGAAGCGCGGTGTAACCAGCTTCTGTGTGGCATGAATACCAGGGTGGCTCATATGGTGCAATTTGTCAAATATGGCACGATGGAAAGCCAAAGGTACGTAGGGACGCGGAATACCAGTGATGTCTCGCACATAATCAACATGGAGGAAAACGGCAGCGGACATTCAGCGAAGGACAGGGACGTGGATGAGGAACTGTGGGTCGCAGCTGTGGGTCGTTGCGCTGTGCGGCTGCTAACTCCTCCATGTCCACTGGTGAGTCGGACGTCATGGCACCGCCACGGGAAAGTGCATCAGCAGCAACATTTTCCGGTCCGTGGACGTGACGGAGATTCACTGTAAACTCTGAGATAAAGGACAGTTGGCGAATATCGCGTTCAGTGTAGGTGCTGTAATTCCGTTGGAAGGCAAACGTCAAGGGCTTTCAGAAGGGCTTATGGTGACGACGTGAAATTTCCGATCCTCCAGGAAGTGGCGGAAATGCTTGATGGCGAGGAGTGCTCGACCGAAGGTGCTGTATTTAGCCTCTGGTGGCTTTAACTTTTGTGAGAAAAAAACTGAGAGGCTGCCAGCTAGAGACATGCTGCTCAAGTACTGCGCCGACTGCAATGCTAGATGCATCATCGACAAGACAGAGGGGAGCGCCAGGAACAGGATGTTGGCTTGTACTGATAGGGTACCGCGTCCTAATCACGGAGACCACGTTCAACGAAAACAGAGCTGCTGAAGGTCTGAAAAGGCCATAAAACGAAATGCAGGTGGTGGTGCCGTTACTGGCTCACATTGCAAGTAAAATTCGCACATTGACACCGACTTTTGCAATTTGCAATTTTGCATGCAATTTGGAATGATGGCAACTCGTCTTTTCCAGTAAGGACATCTGTTCATCTGTTGGTTGTTGACAGTGGACAAACATCAGCATAGTCGGATCTAGGGAGTGGCTTAATGGAGTTGTCCTCAGCAGGGCAACTCTGTCCAATTTTCGTACTTGGTAGTAACCAATTGTTTGGCTCTTTGTGGCTGAGAAACGAAAGAACTTTGTATAGAACTTTTATTATTTAAGCTCATTGCTTAATTAAAACTTGTGAATGGTGGTGTGGCAACCTAGCCTCAAAGCTCTGCAGTCCAGCTGACGGGAAATTTCAAGGTCGTTACAGTTTGCTTGTGAAAGCAGCTGGCAGTGGAGATACCTGTATTTCACTTCTTTGCCTCTTCTGGCACACACAAGATGCATTTTCAATGCATATGGGCATATAGTCTCTTTGTCATTATATAGCATGTTAATCTAATGATACAGGCTAACTTCAGTTTGTCTTCGGTGCCCTTTTAATTTCCTGTGTGCAGTCCCTAAGTTTTAATATCAATAGGAGGCCATTATTCTAATTGCTCATTTGGGTCCTGTCCTGTTGCTGAAAAAGACGTAGGAAAGCTAACGACAAAAAAAAAAAATCTTGATTAGGACAGCCTAATAGAACTTTGCAATAAACTACCATATTGTTCATTAAACTGTCATGAGCACTTTATGCTAGCGCAATCGAAGCAGCAGTGAAATTGGTTTTTGACAGTCCAGAGAGGACAAGTTCTTCGCCGAATGCAAGTGTGTATAGCATATGCAAGTGGAATGACACTGCATTGTTGATAGCCCCATTTGCAGCTGCAGTACAGGCTTTGAGGGCAATCACCTCGTGGATTTGATGCTTAAGGATATACTAGACCATTTCACGACCCTCTTAGAAACCTGTTTGACTGGTCTGCTAAGGGGGGCAGTCGTCAACTCTTGCCTGTGCTACGAGAGCAGCCCAGCACCCCTTTGTAAAATAGTGTATAAGCTTTACATGCTTTTTGCTTGCCCGATCACCTCTCTCATGTCGTCGCTCTGAAAGCCAGGCTGAACCAGCGAGCTCCGATAGGAGAACTGTTGCTGGAATGAAACTGCGCGTGCGAAAGTGAGCCAGCAAGTGCTTATGCAGCAACTCGCGCGTACCGCATGGCAGGCCCGTGCTCCCAATGCCCCTGTGCTGGTCGTGGGCACTCACCAGGACCTGGTGAAAGAGTGCCTGCCCGATGGCTACGCGGAGGAGCTGCAGTCACTGATCCGCAGCCGCTTCCTGGGCGTGGTGGACGCGGACAAGTGCGGCCTCCCACGTGTGCTCGACTCGGTGGAGGTCAGCTGCCGCACGCACCACAACATCCGACACCTCTGCCAGCTCATCTACGACGTGGCCTTCGACATGCGTTGCCCAGGTGGGTCCCTGAGCTTCCTAACATAACGGTGACGAAACTTAGTTGACGCAAACCCGGTTTAAAAAGTAACACTGATAAGAGGCTGAGTGCAAATACTGAGACTGTATGATTATAGCAAGCTACTTTTTAATGGGAAAGAATCCAAAACAAAATATTTTCTATGCAAGCGGAAAATTAAGTTGATCATGGTGAAAAAGAATATCAGCCGCATGCACAAAGACAGTACCGTACAGGCAGGGAAAATGCAGTGCCAAGATGGTGCGAAAACTTTTTTTTCTTTTTTTCCCCCAGAATATGTTGTTCACTTTCTTCTTGTACTGGGATTAACAATCTGCTAAGACCTCTGCGGTAAATTAAGATTATTTCACAAGCCACTGGTGCTTAATAAGAACTGGAACAACAAAAGATATCGAGCACTGAAGAGCAACTCCTTTTGTCTAGCATATGACGATGAGAGCTAGTCGTAACAAACAGCTTGCAAGTTTGTGTTGTGCTGGTGTATATTTCATGAAAGCTCTTCCTGTTGATGGTGCGAAAGCTATGCAGCCAAAACATGCCCTCTTTTCCTACTTAGTAGATGTAGTCATTGTTTGCAGTTATTACATTCTTTGGAAGGCAATATGTTGTCAGACTTCGTTATTTTAATCAAATTTCTTATACAACTGCCTACTTTCAACATGGAAAGTCAAGGAAAAAAAAACAGTTCTAATGCGACAGCGTTAAGGCTCCTAAAGCTCTACGCACTGCCAATGCCATTGGTGTGCAGAAAAAAAATCAGGATTGGTATCGAAAGATAGATACTTTAAAAAAGAAAAGCTTGTAACTTTTCAATTTAGTAACAGGTATTGAAGACACCAAATTTTATTTGTGTGTGCTATGGAATGATGTGCAAAGCATTACAAAACATGAATGGCATGAAACAGTGTTAAATAATCTATAATTGAATTTTTTTCTTTCATAGGGTCTTGGTTTCAACTGCCGAATGACGGTTGTGGCATCACAGATGATGACGTAAGGTATTCAGAAACTGCAGTATGGTCAATGCTTTGTTCATTTTAATTTGCACCAACTCTTGTACAAGCATCCTCATGAGATGGAATCACAAAAAACGAATAAGCAGTGATTGTATCGCAGCTCTTTTATGACTCACGCGACATCAGTTCGTCTGTGATGCCACAGGTATCGTTTTGAAACCGAAATCGAAACTGTTTGAGAAAAAATCCATTTATATTATTTAGCTGCATAGATGGATTCCACGTCTTGACTTATGTACATTATTGTCTTGCTCACTCTTCCAAAAGTAAAAACACACCGCCAAAATTCTGGTGTGTCTGCTTTCGGCTATGCTTTAAAAGACTTCAATGACTTTGGTGCACAATCTTTGCGCACATTTTTTTGCGGCAACTTGTTGTTTTAAGGCACATTTACCTGGGTAGGGCGGGTCATTATGTCATGATTTGTATGGCATAGTAGGTACCTCCTTTGTCAAAAGTGATCGAGCAGCCCTGCCGGATGGCGGAGCAGGCACTGGGCTGAGAGGCGGCACGATGATTACCTTCGCTGACATAAGCATGCTCTCTTGCTCTCTTTCATAAGTGAACTGCGTGAAACAGTGTCACTCTCACAGCTCGCACACACATAACTCATTTTCACAATAAGTGAAGCCATTTCTTTACAAGAAAGCCATGTTTTGAACCCTTTAGCAAAATGTTTTGTATATGAACAGAAAGTAGGACACGCAGCATTAGGACTGCAAACTATTTTTGCTGCACTCGCTTATTACCTAGCCACTTGATTTGTAGTTTAGTGCCCTTGTGCCAATAGTAACTCGATAATTAAATAAATTTCTGAATGCAACCTTCAAAGGCGACGCAAGATCACCATCGGAACCTCAGCTTTTGCTGAAGTCCCTGTCCCCAACATGGTGAGAGTTCAATGGAAGATTCAGTGCACTAGAAAAACAATTTATTCATAGGCACCCTTTGCAATACTCAGTATTTCTTGAAGGATCACATGTTAAGGTGCATTTACATCTCGCATTACATATGTAGCAAAAGCCGGATTTTAAAAAGAAGGGAATAATGCCTCTTTCGTTTTCCTTTCTGCAACTCAATAAAGCATCACAACCGCAAAATAGGAATCGCGGGAGATACCACATTGTGTTTTAGAGATCCATACCCCCTCTTACTTTGCTGATGCTCCAAATGAGAGAAAACCATCTATTTTTCAAATTTTTACATCTATGGGAGCTGTGTACTGATATTAAACATCCCAGGTATGTAGGTAACATCATTGATCAAGGTACTGTAACAAGGAGCGCAGGTTTACAGCACCAGCTAAAGATGAGCATTCAGTAAGTTTTGCTGTGCGTAGCGCCCTCTCTCAGTAGCACAGTGCTCCGATGGTATGAAGTAGGACGGCGCACATCTTACCCACTTACATTTTATCATCCCAAGAAAGGAAGTGAAGGAGCAGTTTTACTTTACACTAGTAGCCGGAAAGCAATGACCACCGGTGCTGATCGCCACGCTGCTGCTTGGCTGCAAGCCTGCTCTTCCGGTCAGCAGGGCTGTTCAGTTACTTTTGGCAAAGACTGTACATGTGCTGTTTCTGCAGAGCTGCATTCGTGGGCTCACAGGTGGTTTTTGCATGCACGATTGACATTGGTGCAGGCAGCAAAGAACGGCTCCTGGAGCAGCGCATTCCAGCCACTTATTTGGCCCTGGAAGATGTTGTTGGCAGCCTGGCTCTCGAGCGGCGACTGCAGGGGAAGGAACCGGTCCTGCATGCTGAACAGTATCGGTGCGTATGGCCACATGCTGTTTAACTGAAGCGTCAGACTGGTGTTACCCAAGCCTTGGGTGGTGCTATTCGCCTTGTAGTGTGCTAATCGTAATGTTGTCAAAAAACAAAACAATAAATGTGCAACTCTGCTTGCACAGAAGTGTATGAAATATTTATTACATTACAAGTAGTGGTACTGCTTCAGTGTAAGAGTAGGATGTGTTGGATGCTTTAGTAAACCTTTTATCATCTAGCCATCTGTCTGCCAGGTTATTTACTGCTTCATTTTTTGATTAAGTGTTTTGAGGAGGCCTTGTATAGAACTCCCCAATTTTTTATTCTCAGTAAAAATCGATTATATTTCTCCTCACGACTATGCTAATGTTTGTTTAAAAGCAAGATACTGATTTATTACTGAGAAAACTGCATTAAAATGGAAAAATTTGTAGGCAAAAGCATTATAGTACCATTACTAAAAAACCCAGCATCCGTCACGACCAAGGGAGGGCAAGAAATAGATGTCATCAAGAGGGCACAGTACGAGGAAGATGGCAGTGTACCAGATGTTGCATTGTGGGGAGAGGTATGGATGAATGAGTGTGGTGTATAGGAAACCCAGGCTGTTAGATTACTTTAATTTAGGGGGGATAATATTGGACTAGGAGTGGATTATGATGGACTATGTTGGACTAATTAAGAGTGGATTGCATCGGATTAAAGGTGTATTTCTTTGCTTTAAAGTGGATGAAGTCAGATTGTGGTGGATTCTGGTGTGTACGGTGTGTTATGAATAGATTACATATGATGAAGTTGGAATTGGGTGGATTGAGAGTGGTATAAATTGCATTAAGTTGCAATTTGGTAGATTAAGTTGGATTGTAGTGGATAGAAAGTGAATTAATTTGGGCTAGGATAGAATATGGTGGGACAGGGTGGATTATATTGTAATATGGTGGACCAAGGGTCAATTGTGGTGGCGCAAGTTGGATTAGATGGGGCAAGTTGTTGGATTAGATTGAATTAAGTTGTATTAGAGTGAATCAAGGGTAGATTGCAGTGTATGAGTGGGTGGAATAAAAAAGTAGTCAGTGTTTCCGCCTTCACGTCCTAATTTCACTCCGCAGCTTTGTCCCTGCTACTCAAATCAAATTCCATCTCATCCCGTCAAGTCCAAAGAGGGCTTCATTTGAACTGAATCATAATGTGGCCTAGTTTCATAGGCCCATGTTAGACAACCTAACGCATCTGGTCCTGACACCACCGCAATTTGTTTGCAAAAACAATCAGGGATGTATTTCATTTTCTGACCTTCTCAATCATTTAAAAATTCGGTTTTCAGTGAAATTAGCCATTTTTTGTCATTGGAACAGGGTAATCATTTGATACAGGCTGACCTCAGTTTGTCCTTAGTGTCTGTTTAAGAAATTCACATCATCATTATCAATTTTAAAAAAAAAAAGAAGGAGAAGAAACCTTTTCTTTTCTTTTTTTTTTTCTTTTTTTTAATTGATGCTTGGCTCCATTTTTTTGCTTGGGCACCAGTGTCAATGAGGGCGGTAACAGGCACACCATCTACACAGATATCTAGAAGATTGCGGCGATGAGCGAGGGTCAGCAGAGGATTTTCGGGCCGGGTCGTCAATGCAGCTTCACCTCCGGGAGCTGCATTGATCAGTTTTCCGGGAGCGGGCCAGAGAAGTGAGGGGACGAGGAACGGTGAGGTAGGGGCGAGCGGGAACGGCGGGTCTGGGGAGACGGCGATCGGCTGGACATGCGCGGGAATGGCGGGTTAAAGTCACGAGAGGGCATATCACGGAGAGAGGTTGGGTGTGATCCGTAGGCGGTGTTGCGATCATGATAGTAGCGAGGTCAAGGTGGCGGAACCCAACGGCTGCGGCAATGGCGAGAAATGTGGCCGGCACGCGAGCAGTTGAAGCAGATGGGTCGGTTGTCGATGGTCCGCCATTCTTCTGGGTTGTGGTAGCGTCGGGTAGATCCGGGGTATCGCGTCGGGAAGGGTGCAGTCGGAGCCGCAGCAGCTACCACCGGAACGGTGGGCTGGACAGATGGCTGTGCGGACGGCTGACCAGAGCTGTGGCTTACGCTCGCATTAAGGCCCACGTTCGCGAATTCTTGGCGAACGACAGCTTGGATCAGTGCTATAGTAGCATCCGCCGGCTGAGGTGTGAATGCGACGGGGGCCATTGCCTCCAGCTCTCTGCGAACGATCCTGGTCAAGTTTGGCTCATGGGACGGCTGCTGCAGTGTTGGCAGATCTTCGCACGAAGACGTAGCAACTGTGTTTGGCAAGCGGTCGAAGCGGGGAGCAATACGACGATGTTTAGCTTGCTCAAACCGCCGGCATACCTCGAGGACGAAGTCGACCGTAGTACAATCTTTGCAAAATAGAAGGTTGAAAGCGTCGTCAGCAATGCCCTTTAAGATGTGACCCACCTTGTCACACTCGGGCATGGCGCTGTTCACTTTGCGGCATAGAGCTAGTACGTCTTGTATGTACGACAGATATGATTCAGTCGACGACTGTGCTCGCGATGCCAGGTCCTTTTTAGCGCCGAGCTTGCGTCCGATTGGCTTGCCAAAGAGATCCCGAAGCTTCTCTTTGCACACGTCCCAGGATGTTAGATCTTCTTCGTGCGTCTTGAACCAGACGCGCGCCGTACCAGCCAGGTAGAAAATAACATTTGCAAGCATCAACGTTGCGTCCCATCGGTTGTGCTTACTGACTCGCTCGTACATAGCGAGCCAGTCTTCGACGTCGATGTCATCGGTGCCGCAAAAGGTTCCCGGATCACGAGGCTGCGCAACGACGACAGTGGGCGCTGGCTGTGCCGCTGTGGAGGTAGCTGCGTCGGACTGCATAGTGCTAGCACCAAGTTGACGGCCACTACGGAGATCCAGCTTGTGGTATTGGTGTCTACCCAGCACCTCCACCAAGATGTTACGGGGCACGTCGAGATATTAGGAGGCGATGGTACGTCGTAGCTGCAACAGTTCACCGTGAGGGACACACTCACAGGAGAACCAGACGTAGCTGCAGCGTCGTCTTTCTCTACTAGCCCAGCTCTTCGTCATCGTCTCTTTCACTGCGTACCGTAACAATATGAACATCATTTCTGGCAATCTTAATGCCATAGTTTTCATAAAAGGGTACAGTCGCTAGTCACCCCGTTCGATCGTGTTTCATGTGACACTCATGGTGTTACAGGTCACTCTGTGTCTGCCTCAGTGGACAAAAATGGCGCTTGTGAACACTGAAGGCTAGGCTGTTACACGTAATAAAAACGCCCACAAGGATAGCCGCATTCATAGCTCAGTTCGTAGAGCATCTTTCATGATTTAACAGAGGTCTTGTGTTCGGATCTCATTGGTGGTGCGTGATTATTTTTTCTTCTGCTTTCTAATTAGTTACCTTAGAGCCAAAATGATTGATAATCTCTCACTGATTTGACCTATTTCTTAGGCTCTTTTATACTTTTCCTTGCAGGATGTTGGTTATGCACGAGTTACAGCAGAGGTTCGACTGCTGCTTTAGAGACATGGCTGAGCTCAATCAGGCCACTTCATTTCTTCATGATAACGGTGGGTGTGACACAGAGGTTGTCCCTGCAATGACTGCTCATGGAAAACAAGTCGAACATGCTCTGTTGAGTGACTCAAGCAAATAGAAAAGTTGTTCGCACGATCAGGCTAGTAGCTTGTGTTAAATCGATGTCAAAGCACGGGTTTGTGGAAGCCAGGAGATGCCCTCTTTTAATTTTTTTTTTTTTTTTATGTGAAGGTTTACCGCCTTTTCAGCCCAGATCAACCCATATTGAATATGTACTATTAGTAGGGGTGTGCAAATATCGAAAGTTTCAAATATGTATCGAGCACGAATATGGGGATAAAATGCCTTCAAATATTGAATATCTGCTCAACTAAAAGAATAATAAAAAAGCAAGCATTTTTTCATCTTATTTCAGAATTCATATGATATTTGCAAATAATATTAAACTAGAATTGCCCAGAAGTGTAAATACCCTACTAAAAAATCCAGTATAAGTTTTGTATGGGATTCTATATGTACCGTTTTTTTGTACAGGAAGGACCCATATGATACTGGATGGAGCTGGGATATCATTGCTGAATACACTAAACTGTCGTTAATCTGGCCTTCAAGGGACCGGAAAAAAAATATCTGAAGTAACCGAAAGCTCGGATTATCGAATGAGCCTGAAAAAAAGACTGCCAAGAACCATTTCCTTCACATTAATTTTATCTGATGAACCGTTTAACGATGGTTGTCAACATCCGAGATGAAATTAAATGTACAAAGATGTTTTTTTCTTGCTTTTGTCAAGTATTTTGAGAGGATGCTTCATTACACAGTCCATGCAGGCAAGCATTGCGGTGAAGTAGGCAGAACAGTGAAACTGCAGTGTATTCGGAAATTTTGAATATCAGTTTTTTTTAATATGAATATGAATCGAATAATGAGCATATTCAATTTGTATTAGAAATTTCTAATATCCACATACCCCTAAATACCAGACAGTGTTACAGGCACAAAGACAAGCTTTTGGGGATTGACTCAAAAAAAGCAGTTACATTTATTCTTATAGGATATTGTGTGCCTTGGTGATGCAAGCACTGCAGTACTGGGCTTTTGTGCGTTGCTCACAATAGCATATAATTTTCATGTTGCTCCATTATGGCTGTGTGTGCATGTAAGTGTTCTAATTAATTTTTTAATAAGCTATTGCCACAGCTTTCAATCCCAGCTCCTTCATTTTAAGAAAAATAAACTTCAAAACACAGGTTTGTAGACTGGCGCACTAAAGCCCAAAACATTTTGCTTTTTCAGCGGACTCGCAGCTGAATTTCATGGCCCAGATTTTTTTTTTCAGCATAATGAAAACTTAGTGACCAAGGTGCCTGTTTTTGCAACAATTTCGTTTGAAACATTGTAGAAGGCTTCCTAAAACATTTCTACCTGTGGATACGGCTGTATTTATGCATCCCGATTCTGGAAACTATGATTGGCAAGCCCGATGGCGATCGCATGGGAGCAAAGATGAGAGCCACCGGTAGTCACCTGTCAACTAGGTTTGCTTAACCTCATGGCCAGCATTGTACCAGATGATGGCCTATAAAAAATGGCAAACATTTCAGAAAGAAAAAAAAGAATGTTGTTAGGTACTTAGACGGTGACTGGAAGCTTTTTGAACATTCTGAGTTCATAAATATGTCGCATTACTTCAAAACCCCTCCTTGAGCCACAAAAAACTACCTTTCAATATTCCGAGTGGAGTTATTTTAAAACAGCAAGACACAACAAACCAAAACTGGGTTTCAACCATAATGTAATGCCACAAGAGACCTCGGTATAATGTCACCGATAATGTCACAAAACTTTTTTAGTGCATGTTGATTAGATAAACGAGTGACTGTATGTGACGTCTGGGACTATTATTTGTCTTAGATGACCAAAAACAAGCACTAAATTAATTGCTTGAGCAAACCCCGGAATAATATTGATGAGCACGCAGCTCGTAACATAACCCACACAGCTTGCCCCTCAGATATTGCCCTGATTGAGGCCTCCGAATGATGCTTAAAATGCAGTTGCAGGGGTACAAAATACTCAAAATAGCG
The DNA here is from genome assembly GCF_055883805.1 of Amblyomma maculatum. Classification (NCBI taxonomy): domain Eukaryota; kingdom Metazoa; phylum Arthropoda; class Arachnida; order Ixodida; family Ixodidae; genus Amblyomma; species Amblyomma maculatum. The sequence goes on along the minus strand of NC_139344.1, from coordinate 326,654,571 downwards.
CCCAGCTGCAAAATTTGGCTCAAAAGATTAGAAGGTTGTACATAACCTTTCGTAAGATTTTGCTACAAGATGTCACACCGGCTTTCTTTATGCAATTTTAAATGCCAAAATAATAATATCAATTTTTTTGTCTTCTATACTGCAATGCTCTGTTCGTGCAACACAAGGCAAGATCTTGTTTTCACTTGCATCATAGTCTCATGACATGCTTTAGTCATTTGTTGGTTTCTTTAATTTGCTGACATCAGACTGTATGTGCGCAGCTATGCAGTAGCTGTCTAATGTCGTTTTAAAAAAAGAAACAGGCAACATGTTTTGTGCCATTTTGTTTCTTTTTCATTTCTCTTGGTCCTCTGTCACTGGCTGCATCTTCCCGGTGAACATAGACATCGGTGACGAGTCTAAAAGAAATTGAAATAAACGTTACAAATAATGGCCCTAGTTCGAGCAAGTTTCTGTCTCTCACATGCCATGACCCTTGTTGGCAACATGTTCCGCATGTGTTAATCCACTCAGGCGTACTTCTGCACTATGAAGATGCCACGCTCAAGGACCTGTATTTCTTGGATCCACAATGGCTCTGTGATGTACTGGCTCATGTCGTCACTGTCCGTGAGATCAACCCTTTTGCCCGTAACGGTGAGTATTGTAACTGGTGTTTACATATAGTAGATGTAATGAAGCTTTTGCACTGTCTTGGGCTACACAAAACAAGCACGTCTGTGTTGTGTGCCATTTTCGATTTTTTTTTTTTTATATATATACAGTCGAACCCGGATATATCGAATTTCGAGTATATCGAACTCACGAAATATCCCCTTGAAAATCCCATGCAAAAGTATAGGAAAGCCGCGTCGTATATCAAACTCGATTTCGCCGGTTGTTCGATATATCGAACTCCGCACCACGCATTGGAAAGTGTGCCTTTCCCAAAGGCGATCGCATCACCCTCGGCCGTTTGCCGCATGAAGTTTTCAAGCCACGCGCGGAAAGAATGAGAGGGGACAAGACAGTTCGGTTAGGGTAGTGCCGCGCCCATTCCCCAAAGACGCGCGCATCTGCGGTTGTCGTTTCCCGCGCGCTAGCACGTGACGTTTGCAAGCTATGCGCGTGAATAAACCAGAGAGAACCGGTAGGAATGAGAGGGGAAAACGCGATAGAGCGAAGCGCAAGGGTGTGCACATTCTTTTGCCGAGCTATCTCTCTCCTTCCTCTTTCCCGGCCTTCGTAAGCAGCAGCACGCGCTGTGCATGCGCCAAGCCATCTCAGCCCGTTTTCAGACAGAACGTCGAACGCTTTCCCCAGCGTGTGTTGCGAACCCTCTGCGTGCAGCGGCTGATGTGGCTATGGCGCCTGCGGAAGTTAACTAGCGGCAGATCTTTTTTTTTTTTTCGAGAGTCGTCTATTTTTATCGTTGTGCTGTACGCGCGGCGTAGCGTAAGATATGGCGTTACGAAGCGGCGGCTTTTTTTTTTTTTTTTTGCGGGAGTCGTTTATTCTTGCATGTATGAATTAACGAAAGCATGCGGTCAGCTGCGATCATAACACCGGCTTTTAGCACTTTTCGCTTCAAACAGCATTTGCAGCTACTGTATCACGCTTTCCAATATTTTGTGGCAGTGGACTACGCCCGCCCCAAGCGCGGCGTGATAAATCGAACCAGGCTTGTCCAATCAAGCCATCACGGGCAGTCTGCCAAGTTCGCTCCCCGCCGCCGCAGGAGCTATAAAAAGATAAACACGCCCCGACGTTATCGCTGCGCAGCATCTTGGCACGCTGCCAAGAAATGAGCTGTGGATGAAAGGACCGAAACAGAGTGCCACATGCAAGCGAAAACGCTGGCGATTTCTGCCGCGGCGACACAGAAACCTTGTTTTGAGCTGCCGCGGTGGGGTGGCTCGAACGACGGGAGGGACGCAGTTCCAACAAGTTGGAAATTTTTTGCTCTGTCGCTGCCGCTCGTCGCTGAGATCGCTTAATCGCTTGCATGTAAGCGAGCTGGCCTTAACGCTTTTTTTTTTTTTTTCCAAATTCTTGAGTGCAAAAGTGAAGGGTGGGTTCATTATGCGAGTGAGTTGATTACGCGACAAATGCGGTATCGTTTTTTCGCATCGTAAGTGCTGTCCCAAGCCGATTTCTGTATATCGAATTATCGATATATCGAACTATTTCGCGATCCCCTTCGAGTTCGATATATCCGGGTTCGACTGTATAGTAAGCCTTGCCAGGCTCTTACAGGAATTTAAAAAGATACTTCCTGATGAAATACATGCAAATTAAAAAAAAAAGCTGCTAAGGCCAAAAGTAGTATGCTACCAAAAAGGGAGAAGTAGTGTGTGTAACGTGTACGGAAACATAGGTTCATATAGAATATCTACACAACATGGAGCTCATTTTGTAGTGCGAGAAAGAACAATTCTACTGAATACATTTTTACAGTTTGTGAGTGGAAAAAATTATTGATGCCAACAACAGGTGCTTCAGATATGTGACACTGTTAGCCACTTTCTTTCATTCATTACCTTTAAAAATAATTATTTTACATATAGCTTTTGTCGAAGGAAAACGTGTTTTATCTTGTGATGATTATATCTTCAGACCCAGTGGTCGTACACTTGTTGCTGCTGTCTTCAAAGCACCTCTATTTATGAAAATAACTCAAGTCGCTGATGCATGCATTTTCTATTCTTCAAATCAACTTTTAACCCAGTCACTTGAAACCTTCTTTAGCGTTGCGGACAGTTTTGTGGGCACGTAGATTCTGAGTTATCCTTTGAAAGGCATTGATTTTTTTCTGTCTGTAGTCTTCTGCCTTCTATGTTGTACACCTCTCCAATTTTGGCAGACTTGTCAGCGAATCAGTAAAATATGGTAAAATATGTAATATAAAAATAATCATTTCAGCCTTTACTGTGAGCAAAAGTTTAATCGGGGCTCATATGTGTGCTTTTCTTGCTTGCTGTTGTGCCAGGCATGCTTACAGGCAACAGCAGTGCAGGTAATTAGTAGATTAAATGTTAGCTAACAATGATTGCAAATGCATGCAGTGAGGTTGATTGAAGAAATTGTTACTGCAGATTAACTTAAGAATTCTCGGATAAGGGGAACAGTGTGAGGCAATTGGTTGATGTCTCGGGACTCAATATATACAGGACTCAAGCAATTGGGTAGTGTCTCGTAGGACTCAATATATATATTAAAAAAAAAAAAATTGCTTAAGACTAACTGTTTTACATGTCCTTCAGTTAAAACGCACTTTCGGAGAGACTGCAAATTGTTATGACCCTTGCTTTGTTGTGGTACTCACTGGCCGTTTATGTGGTACTGTCGAGAGAGAAAAAAAAATACAAAATGCTTTCGTGCAAGAAAGCACACCTCCACAAAATGGTTTCTGCACACCAGTGCAGAGAACTGCGGAAAACCTGAGCAAGATAGGGAGCAAAAAGAGAAGGAAATTAATGACAGCCTCTGTGGGGTACAGTGAGAAAGATATAGATAAAAAACCTAGACCAATGGCATATTCGAGTAAGGTAACATGAGCTGGTTCTGTGCTCGCAGCTTCACTTCACTTTATGGATAATGCAGTGAATGACTACTATTTGCAATTATTCTCTTTCTGGAAGGCTGTTATGTATTGCTTGTTAAAGTTTTCATGCAGCATATATTTGTACACACCTAGCTTGCTCAAATATCTTCTTTAGGGGCACTTCTTTCTGTTAAGATGAACTTTTGAAAAGGTGAAATACTTTTTGGTCTCTTCGAGTTTGCTTTAAGGAGTCTACATTTTTCCTTCTTGGTTGTGGCACTGTTACAAATGCTGTGAAAAAAGTGCTAAGCTTTTATATTTTTGAAGCTTTTCATTTATGAAACTAAAGAGTACCGAAGAGAACTGTTGTCCTTGAAAAGTCTGGAGGCATTTTTCGTACTGGGTGTATTCAAGATCGTCACAAGAAAGTGCTAAGCATGCCAAGATGGAACCCGTGCTACAATGAAGAAGTGGCTTGGTTATCATTCACCGCTGAGCTCTGCCCTAGTTTTGTACGTAATGGTGGCAGCTTGAAAGGCACCAGTCTTCTGATGAGTGTGGTTCTCTAGAATGTTGTCTGAGGAATGCAATGTTTTCAGGCATCATGAGGTTAGAGGACCTGCAGCACCTGTTTAGAAGTGCTGAGACACGGAGCTACTTGTTGAGCCTGCTGAACAAGTTCGAGGTTGCCCTGACGTGGGATGGCCGCAGCCTGCTAATCCCATCCCTGCTGCCCTCGGAGGAGCTTCTTCGCTGCGGCTTGCCCGGAGCGGACGTCCGTGTAAGTTTGTCCCTGCCTGCAGGTGTGACCACACTACAAGGCAGCTTCTCCATGCCAAGAATGTGCGCTTATGCTGTGCCGTGGTGTGAGAACTCAGAAATTGGTGGGACACTGTGTTTCATATGTGTTGAAAACGGCATCAGTTTTAGAAAGCAGCAATGCCAAAATAGCACTACTTTTGCACTCTGCTTACCCCTCACCTCCTCGTCTCTTACCCAAATAACTCCTCAAACTTTCTCTGCTTAATCATCTGCGCCACATCACTGAACTAATAATCGATGCTGTTAGCAGCAGAGCTCATCAGTAGTGGCAATTTTGCATAGTTGACGAGACACTGTCACACTGAAAGGTGTGAGCAAAAGAGGCACACACACTGATGGCACCTAGGTGGTACATAGCGCAGTTCTCTAGTGGCATGTTTTCTATGGAATGAAAAGGAAAAATTAATGGGATTCATACTCAACTACATTGGTAGACTTCAGCACGAATATACTAATGTGGTCTCTAAAAGATCCTTTTTCTCTTTGCTTCTCGACGTTACCCTATCATTATCCTTTCCACAATGTGCTGTGCTATCCTCACTTTGCTGCTGCAGCCTGAAAACATTTTGTAAAGCGAGAGAGAAAGAAATGAGAAAAGTGCCTGGCATTTGTGGCAAGGGCCGGATGACCGCAGAGCAGTGGGCCTCCTTGCAGGTGCCCGTGCGGTCTCGGGGCTGGGGCCTGCGCTCGGTGGGGAATCGTGCAAACGCGGCCGCTGGGAGCGGGCAAAAAGCGTCCGGCGGTGGTGCGTGCACCACCCTACGGATTCTGTCTGCAAGCCGTGAACAGCCAGCTGTGCAGCGGCTGGTGCTGCTGTCTTACCTGCCGAGCGGCTTCTGGGCACGCCTCATCACACGCCTCCTCGCTGATGACCAGGTATGACTTCGGTGGTGACCGTCTGATGACCAGGATGCCCTTCTAGTGCAGTTTGGAAAGGCTGTAGCTGTCATTTCAGCCAAGCGATACCAGCAAATTTTTTTTCTGGGGTGGGTAGTATGGTACAGCGAGGAACTTGCTGGAAGTAACCGTGCTTGTGTAATGGGACAGTCTACGAAAGCAGCTTATGGTGGTAAAACTTTACAGGAAGGAAATGTAAGATCTACGACCCAGTGAATAGCACAGGCGCTAGTTTCGACAGAGACAAAGGTCAAAAGGTGGTTGAATGCTGCTTTAATTGCTTCATGACGTTAAACCCCACATGCCACCACTAGTTCGCACTGCTGTGCACAGAGGGTATCACGAATCTATGACGCTGCACTAGATATGCCCGTTAGAATTTGTTAAGCAGACTAGGCATAGTACTAATTGGCTTTCCTTTTCTTTTATCCCCTTTCCTCATGTACTCTTTTGCTACGCCAACACCTACAACACCGCGGGATCAGGAAGTGCGCACTAAACTGCTGTTTCAGCAAAAAGGGCATTGCAGGGTAGAGGAACAAGAAACTAATTAGGTATATAGCATATAGTGGAAATCAAGAAGAAGAAATGGACATGGGCAGAACATGTAATGCGAAGAGAGGATAACCGATGGTCGCTTAGGGTAACAAACTGGATTCCAAGGGAAGGAAAGCGCAGCAGGGGGCGACAGAAAGTTAGGTGGGCGGATGAAGAAGTTCGCAGGGGCCAGGTGAATGCAGCTAGCACGGAACCGGGTTAATTGGAGAAATATGGGAGAGGTCTTCGCCCTGCAGTGGGTATAGTCAGGCTGATGATGAGGATGAAGAAGAGGAGGAGGATGATATAGCATTTAGCCTTTATGTTGCAAAGGCGAACCACATAAATAAACATTAATCTGAGTAGGTTAAGCTTAAAGCCGTAGCGTAGTGCCCTTGTGATTGTTACTAAGTGTTTTGTGCATTATGTATTTTTTTTTTTTTTGCTTTGTTCTTGGTTGGGTTCTTGTTTTGTTTGATTTGTGCAGCCAATTTATTTGTAAGTCTACTGTGGTGTTAACATTAGGGCTTTACAGCATTGTTATAACAGGCCACGATTTAAAAGCAGGGTGAAAATTGACATAGAGGTAGCAAAACAAGGGTGAAGGCACAAAAAAAAAGAGAAGGAGATTTTCTACGCATGCTTCAGAACAACAACAGATTTTAAGTTATCATGGTATTTTAATAATTAGTTGTTCCTGCAAATAAAAACGGTTTGAAACTTCTTTCTTCTCGAATTAACGATACAAATAGCTAATATTAATAAATGATGCTTTTAAGTAGTGTGGCTGGCAGAATATATAAGCATACTTGATGTAAGCATATGCAGTTCCTTTCTCTAACTGATGACAAGCCAGCTAGTACTATAACTTAGGTTGCTAATGCACCTTTATCCATAAGGAGTAAAAATGGAGAAAAATACGCCAGCTTTTTTGAACTCTATAAAATTTGTTTACATTAGTCTTGTGTGGGTCACAGATAAGTACGGTATTCGAACTTGAGGATATGTGTGAGGTATAGACTGTTTCAAACTTTTCTCTAAAAGGAATGAAGTATGAAGGAAATTTCCTGCTACTGTACCAATAAGCATTTTTGCGTGGACTCCTCCTTCCTTGTGTGACGCTAATCCTTCACTCTATTCCAGGTTGTGGAAGCACTTCGGGGCTACTTGGCCCCACCTCGGGGCTGGGAGAAAGATCCGGGCCTTGCAGCTGCCCTCTCCCAACGGGCAGAGTGGCTGTGCTGGCAGACTGGGCTTGAGCTGCGACATGCACAGGTAGACACACGTTGAGGACCATGCATTTTATGTGCTCTCTGCTTTTTTGAGGTCACATTTATAGCATCTTAATTCCTTTTACATTCATTACATGTCTTCGGTCGTGTGGATTTTAGAGCAGCCCGTCCTGTGTTCCATATTGTTTGCCGCCTCAATTTCCGCCTCGCTTGTGTCGTCGCAGGCTGTGCTGCTTCGTGTGCGCGAAGTAGTGTCAGGGGGTGCCCCATGTGACCTGCTGAATGCTCGTCCCCGGGTGCGCCTGGAGGGCCACTGGAGCCCTGTGGAGACGCAGGGTGCAGTCGCTCTTCTCCTGGAGCTTCCGCTTGAGCGTCGGCAATGGGGGCCCGCGGCGCTGCTGCCGCGCATGGAGAGTGCCACCCAGCTGCTCGCCCTGGCGGCAGACCATGTTGACACCCTCCTGGAAGACTGGTACCCCGCACTGGGCACTCGTTTTGTGCACACTTCTCAGGGTCGCTTTCTCGTCACTCGCCTGGTGCCCTGCCCTCAGTGTGCCAATGGCCAGGGCTGCACAACTGCGCCACCCTCGGGTCCACCTTCACGTGCCAGCACTGATAGTGGCGTCGTAGACAGGTAAGAGCAGGCAGTGGAGAAAAGTGCATTTAATGCCGAGAACAGTTAACTGACAGTCACTTTTGATTCAGAGTTTGAAGGGAAAGCAAACATAGCAATAGGAGTGGGGGGAATCAGAGATTCAAATGGACACGTGATCCGAAATTTTCTGAGAATTTGGTGGTCACACCTGGCGCCGGACAGGGCTAACTGAAGATTACTGCCAGTGACATTTTTGTCCTGCAGTGGAGATGGTTAGGCTGATGATGATGATGTTGTTGTTTTTTTTTAGTTCCTGTGTTGTCGGGTTTTTTTTCTTTTTTTTTTTTTTATGCTTGTTTTCAACGAAGTTTGCCGTATGGGGACAAATACGCATCCTCCTCATGTAATGCCTTCGGGCCCTTAAGGAAATGATAAATGAAATGACGTGCAAACATTCCTGTGCCTTGGCCATCTGCATTAGCTTGCATTAGTACACAGCCTGAAAGATTTCTAGGTTTGTAATGTTGAACCTGTGACCATGTGTTCAACCTCTGGCTGTGGTGGGTGCCTTGCGTGATGACTTGCTAGAATACCCACTTGCGAAATCTTAACTGGCAAAGAAAGGAAGAGCAGGTGGTCAAGATAATTACTGTATTCGCTCGAATAATGTAACAAATTTTTTTTTTCCTTACTTCATTGACTCCAGAACGTATCTCGCATTATATTCGAAACCGAAATGTGAATAATATGCCATTATTTTTCCTCACTGCTCAAGATAGCTATAGTGAGCTTCACCAAGCTTTACCACCGTACTAGCGAGCTATTAGGAGAAGATTTGAGGGTGTCTACGAACATTTGACAAAGAGAAGGTGCAGAAAAGGCGAAATGGAATTAGAAAAGAGAGAAGGGCGAGCGGACACATGAGTGGGTAGTGTAAAACTTGTAGCAGTGGTAGCTAAGGGGTGATAGTGGCCACTGCAGCATGGCAGACTGCGCGAGTTAACGCATCAGAGGCTCCGCAGCAGTCGATGATGTCACGTGCATTTGTGAAGTGTTGCCTCAAACAATACAAGCATATTTATCGCTGTTGTATTTTTGCATGCTGTTTTCATATTTTTATAGCCCTTGGCTGTACCTTAGGTTCACCTTATAATTGTAATTTTTTTTTTATGAGATTCCTTAATTCCCCCGATACATTATATTTTTGGTTGCATTATTTACATGTAACAGTGGTAATTCACATCCCTCTGCTAAGATTTACTGATGATTCATGTGTAGATTCGATGTCTTAAAAGCACAGTATTTCAGAAAGTTTTCAGGCAGTGGAAGTATATCTTTAAAATAATTTTTTGTCTGTATTACAAAGGGTCTGTAGATAGAAAGTTTGTAGTGGACAGAAATTATTAGTTTCTGAGAAAGCTGTATAGCTTTTTTTTGTAGCCGTATGGCGGCGCTTGGGTGGATGTGAGTAATTACTCCCTTAATGTGAGCTATGCTGTTAGCGTAATGCCATAAGTGTCCCTGTGCCTACAGCCGCCCTGCATCAGCCGAAGGAGTGGATGAAGTGGTCACCGGTCCATACGCCTTCTTAGTGGAAGAGTGCATCCTGGCGGCCAATGAGCGAGGTGTCGTCACATGTCCACTGCATGGGGACCTGCGCCTGGCTCAGCTGGCACCCGACACGGTGTGTACGGCCAAATCTTACCTTTGGTCAGAAGCGGAGCATCCTTATACTACCACTCGGAGCTAAAAAAGAAAATTATCTTTTGGCCTAACCACTCACTTCTTTGAGAAATATGTAGTTACTTCTACCAGAACCTACCAGAGCATACCAATTTCCCTCTTTTTTTTTTTATGTACCTTTGTCTATTTTAGTAATGGAACACCGAATACAGAAATAAAAATGCATGCCTAAAATATACCGACTAGTGTGTCGACCGAGGAGGGCCTAGGTGGCACTGTGAGCAGTGACTGCCATTGACTGCCACATAAGGACACTGTAGACAGAGAGTGTGCTAATGGTTTTCACAGCACCTTTAGGAATGTGCGCATCTGCCCGGCTGTCGGACTAGGCGCTACCAATCAAATTATGAGACCCTCCTTTGGCGTGGTCTTTTATACGGCCACTTAATGTCTTACTCTGTAAGTCATACAGGGGCAGTGTCTAATAATAATAGCAATAAGCAGTATCTTGTGCTGAGTGAAATGATCTGCTGCACAGGATTGTCTGGTGAGGCTGATACAGCCATTGCTTTTGTACTAGTGAGAAATCATAAAGTTCTGAATAACGCCAGGGAAGAAAATATAAAGAGTGATAATACAAAAATGTTTATATCAGTGTTGTTTATTGATTTACAGTGATGATGATGCACGTGCATGCACGCACATCATACACACAGTGCACAGTGTCTTCAATTGCAAACAATTCCATTCCTTTCTATGGGGAACTGCCGATGTACGGCACACCAGCCAGTATATTCTGTATTGGTACAGGGTACCAATACACAAGCTAATGCACAAATATGCACAATATTTTACAAATTACTTCGCCTGCAACATATATTGTTTTGCATGACGACATCAAAAACTATGAAGATTAAATACATAATGACTTCTTTCAGCCCTGGCTCAATAGCTGCACTAGCTGCACTTGATCTCCAATATATATATATATATATATATATATATATATATATATATATATATATATATATATATATATATATATATATATATATATATATATATACCTCCCACGACCTCCGAACCACCCACGACCTCCGAATATCGCGATATTCGGAGGTCGTGGGTTCGGTCCCCACCATCGGCACGTTGTTTTCTCTTCTACTTTGTGTTTAATTATCTTTCCCCTAAACAGATTACATTACTAATTTCTGTGGTTATCTAAGCAAACATTAAAAACAAAAAAAATCAAAAGACAAAAGTACCATCCCCGACGCTTTCCTTGGCCTCGCCGACTGTTGGCTTCTTTCCTTCATGTATTATAACGAGCACCCTCATTTCCCCTTAATTGATCTGCTTGTAGCTTATGGGGGTCTCGGTTCTGGCAGTCTTGAAGCCATAGGTAGCGTAAGAGGGTTCTAGCACAGCTTCCGCCCTCGCTCTTGATCACGTTCTACGTGACGCTGGCGGTAACAAAGGACGTTCTACGTCCACCGCTATGGCTGAGGGTGGCGCTGGTGAACGCTCTCAAGGTTCGTATACAGACAACATAAATACCCAAGCAAGTAGCAGGGGGGACAGCGGCCGATGTAGCTCAGTTGGAAGAGCACCGGACGCGATATTCGGAGGTCGTGGGTTCGGTCCCCACCATCGGCGCGTTGTTTTCTCTTCTACTTTGTGTTTAATTATCTTTCCCCTAAACAGATTACATTACTAATTTCTGTGGTTATCTAAGCAAACATTAAAAACAAAAAAAATCAAAAGACAAAAGTACCATCCCCGACGCTTTCCTTGGCCTCGCCGACTGTTGGCTTCTTTCCTTCATGTATTATAACGAGCACCCTCATTTCCCCTTAATTGATCTGCCTATATATATATATATATATATATATATATATATATATATATATATATATATATATATATTTTTTTTTTTTTTTTTTTTTTTTTTTTTTTTACGTATCGCTGTTGAGCGAGCTTGAGGAAACCTGAAATCAAAATTGTAGGATCGTGTAACGTCTTTGATGGTGACTGATGAGTATACTGGCCAGCCCGAAAAGTGCCAGCCTTTATTTCCTAGAATGCACAGATTCACAAAGTACATAAAATTGTTGTGAAATGATCTTACTTTCAACAGTAATTCTTTACACTTAGTTCTGCGGAAAATTTTCATTTCGCCATGGTGCAGTCAAAATGTAGAGTGCTCACAATAATTTGGAGCATCAGACACGCAGCCACTTGGTTACTATTTGGCAAATGCTAGGAACCTTCTAGGCAGCTGATAAAGTAATTTAATGAAAAGGAAGTTGAAGAGGCCAGCCAGTGTTAAGATGACCCTGGCCCCGTACTCCACTAGGCATTGTGCAGATAAATGAAGGGCAGTGCAGTCTGTTTGAAACGCGCTGCCATTCAGAGCAAGTCATCGTTTTGCACTATTATCAGCAGTTGTCATGTGCAACCTCTGCTGTCTGGCACTGATGGTGCCTTTTTGTTTACTTCTTGCGCAGTTCATTTGCAAGCTTTTTTCACCGTGAATGAGTATGATACACATGTTGCTAGCAGAATAATAGAACGGTGATGAAAATGTTTGTAGACATAAATTTAGCAGCAATATCTCATTGCCATTTTTTGGTTATAAGATCCAGTGCAAATTAAGATTTTATTATGAATGCCAGATTTACCAAAATTCACATACATTCGTGCCCCGCCGCGTTGGTGCAGTGGCAAGATGCCCGACTACTGTGCCAGAGTACCCAGGTTCGATCCCGACTGCGGCGAAACGGAAAGGCGTCCATATGCTGTGCTGATCAGCGCATGGTCGAAATTATTCCGTAGCCCTCCACTAGGGCTCCTCTTTCTCACTTTCCACTTTCACTCCCTCCTTCCTCCCTTCTCTTACAGTGGGGCTCAGGTGTCCACAGAAACAAGTGTGACAGATACTGTGCCTTTCCCTTCCTCTGAACCAATTAGTATTATTATTATCACATACATTCATATACTGTTCTGTTAGTTTTACAAGGCTATTTCTCTTGACTTGGGGTAGCTAGTATTCCCAAATGATAATCTCATTTGTGAATTCGTATTTGTGCATCCGTGTTTATTGGAGCAGATGAATCGTTTATATAGGTTTGCATTGAATTAAAACATAAATTGAAAGAACAATACACCTAGCATGGAAGTAAACAATGTGACCGCAATACAAATATGTGTCAGGAAAGAATGCTTGGTTTATTGTCTCCACCACAAAAAGAATGGCACAGAAAAGCTTGAGTTGGTTCCCTCAAACTTGGTCAGCATCTGTCTCATAAGCAGTCAGCATACCATAAATGGGCTGTTCACTTGGATGGTGGCTTCCATATGGCAAGGCAGAAAATCGTAAAAAAGATAAAAGCTTCAGCGAATTCCTCCATATTACTCGGCGCTTGTCACAAATAATCTGCCTTGGCTTGTTTGCTTTGACAGCCCCCAGAATCACACTGGACACATGTCATGCTGCCCCGCACATTTTCAGTCATGTTGAAATCTGCAACACTTGAAGGGCAACTCAAGGGAGTTCATGCAGAAGCACTTGCACAGATGCAGTCAAGCTGGAAGCAGAAACACCTACCCTCAAACGAGCCTACCAAATCACACCTCACCAATCTGTTTTCGCTGCCGTCCACACATGCATTTATTATCTTCTGTCTTAATCACTAGCTGTTTGTGTCACCAGGTGTGGTTTTGATTTTCCAAACCACCTAGCTCTTTGTCGGTTAGAGTTCCCTGATTTGCACGTATGCCCTTTAGGTATACCTCAGGAGTAAACAGTGTGCCTCAGTCAGTGTAATTTGTGTCAGAATGAGCAGGATTTCTTTTCTACTGGGCTGGCTATGAAGGGGGCTGTGAAAGTTTGCTTAGTTAACAGGGGTTCCTTGTTCCACTTAACAGTGACTTGAAGAATCTACACACAGGAAGCATGGTTTTAAGGGTTTCTGTCATGACAGACAAAAGAGCGGGCGCATGAAACCAACAGCAGCGACAGCCCACAGGCAGCCTACCAGTCCACTCCAACCGCATGATAAGAAGCGGTGCAGAGTTGTGGGTGTATTGTTCGGTTGGCTGCAGTCCTAGGCCATCCATGTGTTGTGGCACAGTTGGAATTACCGTTTCTAGAACCTATTGGCATTCGTATCAGCGGGCTCCTTTATACACTGACTGGAATGGTGCATGACTGGCTTAAGTCATACGGTTAGAATAAATGAGTTTTGGCTGTGTTGACCTTTGGCACTGTATGCTGCATTTTGCTATCTATATAGATTGCTTTGAGTCGTAAGAGCGCAGGCATTATTGCTGAACTGTGATTTTTGTGCTTGTGATTGGTGGGGAATGTGTAGCTTACTTACCACGCTGTCACTGGGTTGTCGCCGCAGGTCTTTTTGGACTTGGGTGATCGCTACCTGGTGCAGCCAGACCAGATACGGCGTGGTCGCATGCTTGGCCGGGGTGCCTTTGGGTTTGTCTTCAAGGCAACCATGAAGCAAAGGGTGAGGGCACACCTGGACACTCCACCTTTTTCATCATCGGCATGGTTATACTGCATGGTTGCCATGGCGTTTATTTGTAAGTGGCGATTACGACCTCGCTGAAATGATGGCTCTTGGTATAAGTACCTTGCTTAGAAAATTGTGCGTTTTTCATTTGCTTGTAACCTGTTAGGTACAAATAACGTTTAGGGCTTGTCTTTGGCTGAACTTTGTCAACTTTGTCATTGCTCATACTGTGTACCTGCAGTGGAAAATTTACGTAATGTTGTAGTACTACCACAAATACCTAATACAGTCGAACCCGGATATATCGAACTCGAAGGGGATCGCGAAATAGTTCGATATATCGATAATTCGATATACAAAAATCGGCTTGTGATGGCACTTACAATGCCAAAAAACAATACCGCATGTGTCGCGTAATCAACCCACTCGCATAATGAACCCACCCTCCACTTTTGCACTCGAGAATTTGAAGAAAAAAAAAAAAAAAAAAGCGTTAAGACCAGCTCACTCACATGCAAGCGATTGAGCGATCTCAGCGACGAGCAACAGCGACAGAGCGAAAAATTTCAAACTTGTTGGAACTGCGTCCCTCTTGCCGCTCGAGCCACCGCGACAGCTCAATACAGTAGAATCTCGGTGATACGAACTTGGCTGATACGAAATTCGGTGTGATACGAATTCATAAAATTCCCCGGCCGAATTGCATTGCGTTCAGTGGGCAAAAAATCGGATGTTCCGAACACTTTTTCTTTTCGCTACGGGTGATACGAACTTCGGTATCACGACCGGTCGAGGCCCATGCACACACGCACAGCGAGAAAAGCGTGCGCAGCGGCGCAGCACTGATAGCACGGATCACGCACACGCGCGCGAAAGAAGAAAAAAAAAATTACAGCGGGAAAAAAACGGCTTGGCAACCCGCGGCAGCAGCGAAGTTGGCGAAGGAAGGCGGCGATATCTTGCCCCCCCCCCCCCCCCCCCCTCCTCCCGCTCTCTCTCTTTCTCTCCCCTCCCCCCGCATTTTGTTTTTTTTTGTTGTTGTGCGCACGGCCTTGTGGCCCTCTCCACATTTCTCCGCCGCCCCGCAGGCCACGCTCCTCCGCTTTCCGGAGTCTCCGCTGCAGCGGCAACACGTTGCTCACGTTGCTACACGTTGCTTCGTTTTTTCGTTTGTTGAGGCTGACACCACGTTGATAGCGCGTCGTTTTGTGATCATCTCGGCAATGCGAAAAGGTACATCATACTGCAATGTCACGGAAGAGAAAGGCGCTGACCTTTAAAGACAAATTGGAAATTTTAAATAAGGTGGACAAAGAGCCCAAGAAAAGGCGCACTGACATGGCCAAGGAGCTAGGCTGCCGCTGTCAACGTTGTCAACGATCGTTGGTCAGCGCGACCAAATTATGCAGAATGTGCAGCACTTCGCGATGAATTCTAAAGAAGCCAAAACTGCCCACAATGTGAAGTTGGAAGAGGTTCTAACGTGGTTCAGAGAGGTCACGGCGGCCGGCGTCAACATCGACGGAAAAGTGCTTCGTGAGAAGGCAGCGGACATCGCACTCACACTTGGAATTGGTGACTTTCAGGCCTCCGGTGGATGGATTCACCGGTTCAAGGAGCATCATAATCTTTCCTACAAGACCGTTTGTGGCGAAGGAAAAGAAGTCGACGCCTCCGCCGTGGAAGACTGGATGACAACCACACTGCCGTCTTACATAGCGGGATATGAGGCACGTGATGTTTTTAATGTAGATGAAGCAGGGCTGTTTTACAATCTCCAGCCCAAAAAAAGTTTGTGCTTTAAAGGCGATGCCTGCCGGGGCGGACAAAAGAGCAAACAACGTATCACAGTTTTCTTTTGTTGCAACGCCGACGGATCGGAAAAGATGCCGCTGACAGTCATTGGCAAATATCAAAAGCCCCGATGCTTTAAGGCAGCCGGTCGATTGCCCTGCGTCTACAAGGCGAACAAAAAAGCATGGATGACGTCTTCTTTGTTTATGGAATTCGTCACGTACCTCGACCGCAAGATGTCTTGCCACAACAGAAAAATAGTTTTGCTGCTGGACTAGTGCACCGCCCATCCAAAACAAATGACACTGCAGAGTGTTAAGGTGGTGTTCCTGCCCCCGAACGCAACAAGTCATTTGCAACCACTGGATGCTGGGATTATAAGGAATGTTAAGCACCATTTCAAAGCTTTGTTGATGCGCCGCCTCCTCGCGAAGATTGAAAGGAAGGACGCGAATCTCCAGATAACTCTTCTGGATGCTGTGCATTTTCTTGCAATTGCCTGGGATCGCGTCGTTCCTACGACCATCGCCAATTGTTTCGCGAAGTGTGGGGTTTTCAAATCCGCTGTGGCTACTGCCTCGCAAGTGCCAGACCCGATTCCCATCGATGTCTGGAATCAACTTGACGTCGACTGTTGCGTCGACGATTTCGTCACCGCGGACGACGACCTCGCCACCTGTGGTCTTCGCACGGTTGAAGATATTGCGGAGGAAGCGTCATCACAGCCTGGCATTCCATGCAGTGACGAAGATGACGATGACCAAAGCGTTGATGACCCACCACCGACGGCAGCAGAAACGATGCACGCCATCGATGTTCTGCGGCGCGCCGTGACCTCCAAGTCTGTGCGGGAGAAGACAGCGGCCCAGTTTTTCAGTTTTCAAAACTCTGTTATCAGATCTCGCGGAAAAGAAGGTGCAGAAGGATATACGCAATTTCTTTCAACGAAAATAAATATTTCATACCTGTTGGAAGGCTTGAAAACGGATTTTGCTTGTTTTTGGTGATACGAAATTTCGGGTGATACGAAAATTTTCGTCTCCCTTTGAATTTCGTATTATCGAGATTCTACTGTACAAGGTTTCTGTGTCGCTGCGGCAGAAATCGCGAGCGTTTTCGCTTGCATGTGGATGGCGTGCGTCACTCTGTTTCGGTCGTCGCATCCACAGCTCATTTCTTGGCAGCGTGCCAAAATGCTGCGCAGCGATAACATCAGGGCGCTTTTATCTTTTTATAGCTCATAGACAAGCGTCATGTTAGTAAACAAAGGTGGCGCTGCGATCGGCAGCGACAAGGGGTGTAGGCAAAAGCGCAGCGTGCCTACACTGCGCCAAGCGACGCTGCCTTCGAAACCAATTTGCGTGTGCGAATATCCTGAAACGTAAGCTTCGCTTGTGCGTAGAAATAGTTTGGTTTATGCTTGGAGAGTGGTTCAACACGTTATCAGTCTATTACTGCTGGAACTACCTGGCAAAGAGCGCTGCATTGGCTTCCTTCTCCGTGGCCTCAACAGCGCGTAGCTACGGTACGTAGACGACTGCTGTGAGTGATTAAGGTAAATAAAAACGAGAAAGCGCAATGTATAAGAGAGACTAATAGTGAACACTGTTAAACTCCCGGGCCTATTCCTGGCGCATGCAAGGAGGACGACAATATGAATGACTGAATTGTGTTTTTTATATGACCATCTCTTTTGACTGGCTTTCTGCTGCTTCAAGCAATTTCACACTAAAGAAATTATCGGCAACTATATATATAGTGAAAAAGAAATCACATTTCTAGCTCTCTTTACCAGCAACTTAAGTAATATAATTTCATATTTAATAAGAAGAACTCAATCGTTTAGTTCTTGTAACATGTTCGCCTCTGCCAGCTTGTTTTCGCCTGCTCGATAAAAAAGACGTTTGACGTCTGTCTCATCTTACAGACGTAGCCAAGATCATTCACAGGTTAATATGTACATGCCCGTAAGAATGCTCTCATTTTGTTCTCTTTGCTCTATAGGAGAGACGCATGAGTGCAGATGCAATGTTCCTTCACGATTGCTTGCATCGAAATTTGCGCGATCTGCTGAGCTTTTTTAATACACTTGGAAATTTTTTATTCAAATGCGCCTCATCTTATTCTACTGATTTTGTACCCCATAGCTAATTCCACTTTGGGACATTAACCTCCATATACCCTATATACTTAAATATTCTACTCGATCAGAGCTAGGTTGTACGTGGATATTTAATTTGTTCGTCACAATCTTATAATGACCTCCAAAAATAAATTTAAAAAATATGAGAAATAACACTGCGGGACATGTTTACTATAAAACCGGTGATGAAGGTCGTTAACTCGCAAATGTAAAAGCAGAAAAAAAAGCTACTATACAAGTGCGTGCATATTTCGGCAATATCGCACTGAGTGACCGCTCAAGGTAATTGCAATTACCTTCGCAGCAGCTTTTGTGTCCTTTTCTGTGTGGACATATACCCGGGCAGTACTGCAGGTGAATGGAACTCACAGTGCGGCTTCCCCGCGGGGTCATATATGTACACGGAATATCGCGTCTAAACTTCTTGACTTGATAGTATATCAAAACGGGCACGAGCTGCAGGCGTTTGTTCTTGCGCTATTCATCGTGCAGCCGAAAAGCAATCATTGTAATTAAGGGTTGCAAACAAACTGATCTAATTTCAGTGCAGAAGTGCAACGCACGTTAGCCACGAAGGCAATCCGTCACCGAAGAGTCTACTTGTCGCGCTCAATGCCGCTGCCCTTAGCTCTCATCTTAATCCGACCGCAAGAAACATGTTAAAACAATTGCCATTTTATTTTTTGTGCCTCGAGGCGCAGTCAACCGCACCACAGTATGCAGAAATATTGGGAATTATGCCCGAAAACACGGCAAGCGCCGCGCATCCAATGCAGATGGCTCGCGCTTTTGCCTACACCACGAAAGTCACTGCTGTCGCCAGCGCCGCCGCATCTCCACTGACGTCACGGGCTGACGCTTGTCTATAACTCCTCCGGTGGCGGGGAGCGAACTTGGCAGAGTGCCCGTGATGGCTTGATTGCACAAGCCTGGTTCGATTTATCATGCTGCGCTTGGGGCGGGCGTCATGATCGCAGCAGCAGACCGCGTGCTTCCGTTGATTCATACATGCAAAGATAAACGGCTCCTGCCAAAAAAAGAAAAAAAAAGCCTGCCGCTTCTTAGCGTCCGCAGCTGCCATATCTTACGCCTACGTCGCGCATACAGCACAACGATAAGAAAAGATGACTCTCGCAAAAAAAAAAAAGAAAAAAAAAGAAAAAAACAGAGAGAGCTGTCGCTTCTTAACGTCCGCAGACGCCATAGCCACGTCAGCCGCCGCGCGCAGAGGGTTCGCAACACACGCTGGAGAAAGCGTCCGACGTCTGTCTGAAAACGGGCTGAGCTGGCTTGGCGCATGCGTAACGCGTGCTGAAGGAGAGAGCTCGGCAAAAGAATGGGCACACCCACGCACATGGCTTGCAAACGCCATGTGTTGGCGCGCGGGAAACGATAACTGCAGATGCGCACGCCTTTGGGTAATGGGCGCGGCGCTGTCCAGAACTGTCCCCTTTCATTCCTTCCGCGCGTGACTTGAAAACGTCACGCGGCAAACGGCCAAGGGTGATGCGATTGTCTTTGGGGAAGGCACGCTTTCCAGTGCGTGGTGCGGAGTTCGATATATCGAACGACCGGTGAAATTGAGTTCGATATATGACGCGGCTTTCCTATACTTTTACATGGGATTTTCAAGGGGATATTCCGTGTGTTCGATATAACTAAAATTCGATATATCCGGGTTCGATATAACCGGGTTCGATATAACCGGGTTCGACTGTATTATATTGGCATCTTTGTATACAGCCTGGAATCTGCATAGGCAGTCACAAAGTACTTCGAGACGTACTTCACTCTGAACGAAACATAGTCTCAATACAAATTTTATTGCAAACTTTATGTAGACTTTAGCATAAAACATTTGTGACAATGTTTTATTTGTTATGAGTGATAAAAATATGTGCTATGTTTTCTTATCATCATTAAGAAGTTGGCAAGACTTCCTAGCACGATTAGTGATTGTGTAGCTTTCCTTTGGTTGCAGTTCTTTTTGAGGGCAGGAATTGAAGAAAATTTTGTTAATGATAATGTGATTAAATATACTAGATTAGAAATTGGAGCCACAGGGTAAGAATATATAAGATTGTAAGCATCACCAGTTCAGCACGGTATCGTCCCAAATTAAGTGACCTGAAGCTTTCTCATATTGCTGGCACCATGGCCGAAAAGACAACTGTCTGCATGTACCGTAAAAAGTCGCATATAGTACAAGGTTCTTTTTCAAATTTTATTATGTCAGATTTCCGCCGCGTATTATACGCAGATCCGAACAAATTTCAGCCCAAATTCACAGTTCCGGCCTCGTTACAGCGCCATGAGCATCAGGCTTCCGGCTAGAGAGGAGGTACTATTTATCGGTTGTGTAGGCTGACTGTCTCAATGATTTCGGTTTCACCATGCTGACCCCGCAACCCTCGTGACCATGGTACCCACGACGCGCTCATGACCGTAGGGAGGTAGATAGCACCTCGCACAATGTAGGGATGAAGAAAGGATCACTCAGTCTTTGGTGATCTTACCTTGCTCGCATTATACATGAATGAAAAAAAAAAATTTTTTTCTTTATTAATTTTGGTATCGGGTTCTTATGGTAACTCTTGTGCAGCTTATAAAATTACAGTTTAATATGGAAAGGCATTCGATGAATATTCAGTAGTTTGTTTTGTCATTGTGAGGTGCGGTGAAGGAAGCTATTTTAAAGAAATCTTCTATTTCATGTTTTTCTTCTTCCCCCTTTTTTTATTATCTGCTTATTTCTTTGCATCCACATAATGGGGAATTCCCATGGTTTTATACACCTGCAATTGAAATTTTGCAGTACTAGCCATAAAACTTGTTTGCATCATAGTCTTTATGTGCAGCCCAAAATAGATACGTGCTGTCTAATTATGAGCTTGCGAACCACCCCAGCAATGGGCCGCTGGTGCAAGGAATTAGATTTCTTCGCTAAAGCTTTGCTTCCTAAACTTATGATAGCAAGTGTGCACTGTCACTTCATTGGGTGAGGTTTCAGAAAATTGCTCTTTCTATTTCCGCCCCAGGGGTCAGGCAAGTTCACTGAGGTTGCGATGAAAATGCTTCAGCCCGTTGAGCCCGGCTATGGCGCACGGCCGTCAGACCAGGTGGCCTACAAGGCCGCTCGTGCCCAGTGGCAGCGAGAGCCGCTGCAGTATGCCTGCAAGGCCTACTGCACTGCTCGGCAAGAACTGAGCATCTTGCTGAGTGTTCGCCACCCGCACGTGGTGGCACTGCGCGGCGTCTGCCCCCGGCCACTGGCTCTCGTGCTGCAACTGGCACCACGGGGTGCTCTGGATGCCCTGCTCGCCGACTTTCGGCGCTCTGGGGCACACTTGCCTCCAGGCGCGCTTCAAAGGGTTCTGCTGCAGGTAAGAAAAGAGACTATGTACCTCTCTCTGAAAGCTCTGGAGGAGCATGAAATGGCAGCTTATTGGAAATGGATGCATCATACTTGCAGCTGTTTCTTTTTTCTTTTTTTTTTTCTTCTTCTTCTTTTTAGCAGGAAATGGAGAGTAACCCTGTTGTGTACTTTCCTTTCACGCAGGTGGCGCGTGCCCTGGAATACCTGCACCAGCAGCACATAATCTATCGAGATCTGAAATCTGAGAATGTGCTTGTGTGGGCTCTGCCGTTGCCGGGGGAACCAGATGGGGGCCCCGTGCAGGTGCGGCTGGCAGACTACGGCATCAGCCGCGCCGCCTTGCCCACAGGCACCAAGGGCTTTGGGGGCACCGAGGGCTTCATGGCACCCGAAATAATGCGGCACAATGGCGAGGAGGAGTACACAGAAAAGGCAAGCCTTCACCTTTCTAAATGCACTCTCATATGTAGGCAGGTGTCTCAATACTCGGCGAAATTTTATTCTTAAGTTCCTTGGACATGCTACATGGGACGTCCTTGACATCCCATGTAGTTTCTGTGCTAGAGCGCTAACTCACCTAGAAAGCATTGGGAAGCTTGGCCCATATTGTTGAACTGTCCAGTAGGTGGACTTGTTCATTTTGGTCCGTGCCGATTGGTTGGAGCCTCAAACGTTGAAGTGATGCCTATGTGATAGCAGCTGGCCCTCTTTTCTGTTCTGCCACCGCTGCTGAAAAATTGTTTACAATTCCATCATTGATTATAATTAAAATGTGGGTTGCTTGATTGATGAACACTTATTTATTAGCAGTTAAATTAGGGAGGATGGTGAATCAGACAGTCGAGATCCTTTGAGCCCAGGCCAGTACTGGCTCTTGGAATGGCACCGCTAGAGCTATGCATCGGTGCCGCTCAATATATAAACAAATACTCTGCTGCGATATTGAGGTACATGGCGGACGAGTTTAGAGTGTAATTTTCATTACATGTAATGTCGCTTTCTGGCGGTTGTTGGTGCCTGCAAACCTTGTCACGACTGCTGCACCACTTAGGCTGCGTGCAGTGACTGTATTGCGTGTGGCGTTGATTTATGTGCCCTGGTTTTATCAAATCTTGAGAATGCTAACGTGGTTGCCAAAAATATTTGATCTGTTTATTCAATACTGCAGGCCACAAAGGCCCAAAGTATTGTGCAAATTATGAGAAAGCAGATTTAAACAACTCATGAAATGTGTCTAGTTGTAAGAGAAAGAGATTAATTAAGGTATCCGAAGTTTTTTTTCCAGCAAAAATAACTCGCCGTATTGCACTCAGTAATATTCATAAAGTGTAGTACCCAACTACATTGAGAGCCACTAAATTTTGAGACAGCGTGTTACAACTGTCTTCTTGGGCCTGACTTTCTCTGCCCATTTAAAATATATATTCAGGCAAAACCATGAGTTAGTTCTATGCTATTGCTACCACGGGAAAAGATACATACCGGGTAGAATCGCTGCTCCAAACTGCTTTTCCTGCTCTGTCCTGCTCCAAAACAGAATATTACTCCAAAACTGCTGCCACAATGTTTTTCTATCAAATGTTTTGCTAGCTGAGCACAGGAATGATGGCAGCACACCGGTGCTGGAAGTATAACACGTTCTGCGCTGGGGCTTAATCCAAATAAAGCATGGAGCATAGTAAATATTTGATTGCAACTAAACTTAATATGGGCCACAAGCGATTGAAGGGAATTGCAAGAAAATGCTCAGTGCATGTGACACAGCACCTCCTCCCAGCTTTTTGAATCACCAGTGGAGAGAGATGCGAGAGCAGCAAGCGAAGCAAATAGCGTAAACGTGCTGCTAGGAAACTTGTCTGGCTGCAAAAAATACACAAGGTGTTGTAATGCTTTTACTGTGAAAACAAACAGGTACTTCAACATTAGCCCCTTTGTACTTTACAAACATATCAGGCCTACGTCAGACAAAAGCATACATGTGCTTGAGGCGTTATGGGGTGGTGCGCCGAAGGTGCCAACGACTAGAAAAGTGAAGTAAAGGGGCTTAAGGATTAAAAGGCTACGTTTGAGTGCCATCTATCCTTCCAGAAGGCGCTGTTGACCAGCACTTGGGAATTTATCAGCAGAGGCATAGGATAAAAAAGGATATGCGCAAGATAGAGAGCAGAAATATGCTGCTCATTGATGTAATCTCCAGTCTAGTGGCACTGCTTGAGTGCATAAATGTGGTGGACTCTACACTTAAATCTCTCAAGTCAAAATAGGCAAAACCTTTAGGTCAAACATGATGTTCAGTTATAAAGTGCACAAGCAAGTACTATTCCACTTGCTGCTAGTTTATTCTTAATTGTTCCTTAGGGCTGGATCTGTTATTTTAACCATCTTTACATGTTTTGGCCGTTCGTCTTGCTTTGTCGGATAGTCAGAAAAGCATTTGTTGTTGCATAAAAAAGAATCAAATTGGCCATTTTGTGTGTCAAGAATAGAAAACTGCAATTATCAAATCTGATTGGGTCAAGAATAGAAAACTGCAATTATCAAATCTGATTGGCCTTAGTAATGTGCTCCAAAACATAGATTTCTTTAAAACTCTCCTTTCATTGCTTCAAAGCTGCTCCAGAAATAGCATTATTACTGCTCCCTGGGCTGCTCCCAAATGCTCCAGCCTGCTTCCACCCCTGTATATATATACCCCCATTAAGACAACATGGCTAAGACAAATTCTTGGACATGATGGGCTGTGTGAGACCGTTGGCTGGTTTCTCATAGGACTTAGCATAAAAAAAAAAAATCTGTTCAAGATAGATTGTTTCGTGTGTAGTTCAAATAAGGTGAACTGTGGCAGCAGCCGCGAACCGCGGTCGCAAAAAAGAAAAGGATGTACTTCAAAGCCCGTTTCGTGTGTGTGTCTTCTTTCGTGACACATGCCTTAGTGTTTAATGAATCTGTTTGTAATTTGTATTGCTTATATTAATTGCATTAATGACATAAAAATATAGGAGCAGGTAAAAAAAAGCAGCACCCTGCATTTGAAAGGTGGCTTGCTATGCCTGTTCTCCGTGAAAAGTCTTGCATTACCCTGTCCTTTTCCACTCGCTGTTATGAGTTTCAGTGGCTGATTACGTGCCTCTCGTGCTACTATTCAACTTACTAGTACAACAGCAGCTAGAATGCTATAAATATTTAATGAGTCATCTGTGGCGCCCTTCTGTGTGCAGGTTGACTGCTTTTCATACGGAATGTTCATGTATGAGCTGTTGACGCTGCGACTTCCCTTCGAAGGCCAAGATTGCGTCAAGGACCACATCCTAGACGGAGGACGACCTGTGCTCACACGCAGGGTATGTACAGCATGCTGTCTTTTTAAAATGATCCAGAATAATACCACCTCTCGTAAAACCTACCGCGTGGCTAAGAAATAGTCCTCTGGTCAGGAAGAGACTATGTAAAAAAAATAATTATTTGACATCAAGCGTTCTTCTTCCAATTTGCCCCTGGACTCGAAGAGTTCTGTACAGACTGCCACTACGGCCGCACGATGTTGCACATTTCAAGATCTCGCATTTTTTGGGTCACTATTTATAACCGCGTTTTAATGCAATAATTTTAAAGGCCCTGTTTTGCAGAAAATCTGGCGTTAGTGGCACTGTGAACAAAAAATCATTGGTATGGCTTTGGCAGGTGGCAGAGTTTGTCCCTACTATTGTTCTTTAATGGTCTCAAACTGAGCTGCTGTCTGCCATGCCAGGCTGCTCATGTCACAGTAACTGGTTAGCAGCTGGTGTGTATAAAAAGCCTGTTGCATTTTAGATACAGTAGTTATCTCAGAGGCAGTGAAGATGTTAGGCAGACCGCTTGGTTCAATTTATTTCAGCGCGCATGGCGTGGCTAGTACTTAATGGATTTAAGCGCATAACCATACTGCTTGTAATATTGTACGGCCTTAGTAGTCAAACTGCAGTGCAGGCCCTGTAAATTTGTATTTAAAGGGTCTTAAAACTAACTTTTTTAGTTATGGATATAATCTCACGAAACTTTGCACACAGATGTGGTTTTCTCTCCTGATTTCAAAAATGTAATTATAATTGAGCTGGTGGTATTAGATCAAAAGTTATCTAACAAAGTCCAGAGCATAATTAGTGAATTTCTTACGCAGCTTTAATGAACTTTCTCATTGCATTTCGTTGCTTTTAATTACATAGATTGATAGCCAAAGTCTTCCCATACCCGATGACATTCTTCGTTTTCCTCAAAAAGGCATGTCATTCTCACATATTATGGCGAGAGTAAAAGGCTGCATTATTTGAAACGAACTCATTAAGCTAATCTCAAATTGACATTTATCCATTGCCTAAACTAAAAAACTAAAAATGTCATCGGGTACTTCATTTCTCTCTGAAGAAAATGGTACCAAAGTTATTTGTGTGAACTAAAAAGAAGTTATCAAAACCCTGCGTAAGACTGTAGAGATCGACCAAAAATATGAAACTGAGAAAACGGCATTTGAAGTTTGACCACATATTATAACTTGAACAATCAGTAGCCTCACTGTGATATTTCTCACTAAATATGTCATGCTCTTCCCATTTCCAAAACTGTCTTTGGATTCTGAATATGTCAACTAAAACTGAAACTATTGCCATTACCCATGGCCAAGGTAGTGTATGCCATTAGGAAATCAGCAAAATTTTTTGACATGCAATATTATTTTAATGGCAATTTGAAAAAATCTCGATAGAGTGATGTAAGTGTTGGATCACCCCCTGATCTTTTCAATATGACTGCAGTGGTGCTAAATTTGTCATTGTCACTCGGCGACAATGTAGAGAAAAAGCACAGTAAGGCTGAGTGCAGTGTCCAGAAACAGCACTGAGAAAAACGTATTTGCATTTTGAGACAACCTTTAACTTTTGCTACACTGCAGCTATGGTAATATAAAAGGAATCGTTGTGAGGCTTTGTTCTTTATGAGGAAGGCTATATACTAAACATATAACAGTACCCTCCCCAAATACTGGTAAAAGCTTGCCACAAAGTCTAAATATACCGCCACTAGAACCAGCGGGAGAAGCTTTATTTACAACTTCATATGCCTGTGGCAGTGCCCTTCAAGGCAAACAGATACTCAAAATTACGATAAAACGGTCTTGCAATATTAATAAACCTGCACAAAGTTTAAGGCTAAAGCACAGCGGCATACTAGAATGACCTAATAAATTGGCTAATGTTGCAGAATGAAACTTTGCTACTTTGCGCATGCAGGGCCGCACGCGGAGTTCCTTGCTGGAGCTAAAGCTCGAACTTTCACACTCCCTGAGCGCAGCGACGCGATTACTTGGACAATCTGAAAAAAAAAAAAAAAAAAAAAAAAAAAAAAAAAAAAAAAAAACCTAAACCGTCCGCGGAAAATGAACGCGGGCAACGGCGCGATGTCAGGCTCGCCTGTCGTCTGAAGCGACACGATAAAAAAGCAACGAAGTGGTAGCGTCGGTGAGCACCATGAGTACCAGCTGAACAGTTAAATCTATCGATGCTATCTCTGATGCCTCTGAACCGCTCGCAAACGATTATATGCCGCCGGACGTGCTGCAGCTAGGTCGAGAACACGCCGCGCGACCCTGGCAGCGCGCCGCCGCACTCGTTCTTCGACGCGCACTCGCTAGGCGCTTCCGTTTTCAATACACTCCTGATACGGCCACGTCTACCGAGCTACATCTAAAGAGCTGCGGGAACGACTGATAACGATCGCGAAAGCGCATCATAAACGAGCGAAGCAGCAGCCGCGACAAAGAACGTTAAAAAAAAAAAAAAAAAATGGCAAGTCAGTCGCGCTGGCCAATGGGAAGCGCGAGACGAGGGGCTCGCTTCGCGAGCGCGCGCTCCAGCCAATCAGCGGACCGGAAACGGCTTTCGGAAAACCCGCGACGGTGGTCGTTCTGTTTGAGCGACGTCATTTGGAGATGTCGCAAAATGCGCACAAAGAAACAAGCTTCAAAACAAGTCCAAGATGGCGGCGGCCAGCTGGCTGCTTCACCCGCGGCGCGCGCGGGAAGTTCGAACAATTTTCACCCCTTTTTTGGCCATTTCGAGGCTCCCGTGGCGTTTTAAAAGTCGATTTTACCGTATTTCCCGATCGAATTCAGTGTTGATATTTTGAAGGCTAGTGCTCAAAGGTACAGACATTCCGAAAATGCATTTTTCTCAAAATCAATTTTTCGCCCATTTTTGACCAGTTTAAGACCCGCGTCCCCCCTTAAGGTCACTAGCAATCTGTGCCCCACAGTGGATCTGTGTGGTAGACGTGAGAGTTCAGTCACATTCTCCACGATAAAAAGAATTTTGCCTACTACACACGAGATCACATTCTGTAAGCGCCTAGCTTTTGCTTGCGCTTGAAAACCTAAGTGCACCGAGTGTGCAAATCACAAGGATTTACTACTGCAGGAGGCATTGAGCTATCCTGGCTACCTGCTAGACCTCATGGTGTGCTGTTGGGCTCAGCAGCCACGCGACCGACCCTCAGCAAGCCAGCTGGTGTCCATCGTCAGCGCTGCTGAGTTTGGACAACTCTTGGACGTCGTTTCCCTACCAGGACCGCAGCCTCTGTTGTCAGCTGTCTCCGTTGCCACTGGCACAGAAGGTCAGTGATTTTTTAAAGGGATGCCGAAAACAAAGTGAGTTGACCTGCTCTGACAGGTTTGTTTGTTTATTCATTTTATTTATTTACAATCAATTCCTATTCCATCCGGGATTATTGCAGAGAGGGCACATATACATCTAACACATTTTAATGGGCCAGGTTTAGCAGAATGTTAGTGTCAACAGTAACTTGTGTATAGCTTGCATAGCAGGGTAATAAAGTGCAAAAGGAGAGAATGGGTTTACAAATACACATATTTGTAACATTTGTACGTTTTGAAATAAAGAAAATAAGAATACCACAAACTCCTAAGAAATAATAATAACAATGGCATTGATTTTTGCAATGATGCATCTTATAAATGATTCACTTTTCATTATTTATTTATCTACAAATACGTACATAGATCATGTCACGACATTAACACACTTACAGATCACCACATTTAAATGATTGAGCGGCTACTTTCTCTGAAGCTGCTGTAAGCTAGGAAAGGCTGAAAAATTCTAGGACACTTTGGCGACTGAAGTGATGAAAGTGCTGCATTCGGCTACGCGACTGTCGCGCATGTAGTGCTGAATGTCGCTACGAGTAAAGCGAGCAACTACTCTTTCACATTCTGCGAGTGCATTTATTCAGTGAATTCTGCTTGGCAGCGATGAGATCGCGCTCCTTGTATCTCGCAGTTGTTCTGCGTTTACTGTTGTGTGGTTTACCGAGTGTGTGACATTAATTATTAATTAATTACGTAATCAACATGAATCAGTTAACATAAATAATTGTAACATTACTTAGTAATTACTTAACAATTATTTAGTAATTGCTGATTAATTAGTACATATGATTAGTAATTAATTATCAGTCATTAATTAGTTACTGATCATTGATTGCCATATGGCCATATAAGGCACGCATTCAAAAAAGAAAAAGATATTCCTATATGAAATCCAAACTTTCAAAGATAACTGTCCTTTGCTGCCAAACAAACGTCAACATAGTCGCAATGAGTCAAATAGTAAATCTGTACGCAAGGTAAAAATTGGATGGAGTTTTCCTAAAGGAGCTTCCTCGGTGTGCTCTGGGTAGTGGCAGGAAGCGGACACTTCAAGACTATTGTTAGTGTAGTGACATCATTACAGCCAGTTGTCTGTTTTTGCTTATTTCTGCAATGCACGCTATTCATTCGGAATTGTTCGGTGGCTTGTACATGTCCTTACAGAGGAGCCCTCGTCTGAACTCTGGCTGGCCCGCACAGACGGCCAGTTGAACCTGCTGACCTGTGACAGCAGTCACTGGCACAAGCTGAAGGTGAGCAATCTGGCCATTCCACGTGCTGACATGTTGAACGGAGTGTGCATTAGAAACTTGATTGCCATCATTGGTCACGAAATGTTATGTTGCTGCATTATTTTCACAACATGTGACGCATGTGTGTGATTGTGATAATACGCCCATGAAGCTCCCTCTAGAAGCTGAAACTATATTTAGTTTATTTATCTACTTTTTTACATACTGCAGCCTTGGCGAGGCTATTGCAGAAGTAGGGTACAATACAAAACAAAAAAACACAGAAAGGAAATGTACAATGTTATGAACAGGCTGTTAACAATTCCTCTAAAGACAATTAACTAATGTTGCCTGGTAAAGAATTCCAAGCTTCAGTGGTATGAGGAAAATTAACTGTACTTAAAAACATTAGTGCGCGTTATAAATGGGGAAATATTCAGGACGTTGCAGCTCCCTGTGGAATGGCGCTAAATGCCTGACCAATATGTTACCCATGGTTGAGAATACTGTACTGGCGTACTGTACTTCAGATAGTCATGCCAGCTTTTTGGATCTTGGCTGAGGCTGTTTTGCATGACTTGTATGTGACGATCCAATTTATGGCCCATGGAAATGTACTATAGTGCATCCAAAACAAGCAGGCCAATTGTTTTGCTCTCCAGATGCTGTCTGTGCCATGTGTCACCTGTCTCTGTGTTGTGAACAACTCTGTGTGGGTGGGCGATTCCCAGGCGACTGTGCACGTCTACAGGTGAGTTGCCCTTCTGCTTTTTCAAGACTGCTGTGCCAAGGGCTTCATTGACACATTGTATTTGCCCGTGAATTTCTGTGGATGTGCTCAAAATGTGGGGGATGAATTCATTGAAGTGGGATAAGGAAAGCGGGCCAAGGAGAAGGCTTGCCCCTTGAACAAGAGAATCTTGAAAAAGCAACAGTATGTGCAATTCTATATATATATATATATATATATATATATATATATATATATATATATATATCTTCTTCTTTTTTTTTTTTTTTTTTTTTTTTCGATGAAGAAAAGATTGTATATGGGAGTGCCTGACCTGTCCGCGTATGATTTGCCCCCGATTCCATCATAGCAAAACATTCGTGACAGAGATACTAGCACACTTTAAGCAGATAGACTGGCTTGGTGCAATTTCGAAGCCCATGAAGAACTTCCACGGAAGCAAAACTATTCCAGCTTCAGCATCTGCTAACTGCTCTTCGGCGTCTGCTAACAAGTAGAGTTTAGGAGAATTTTTCTCTCATCCCGTATAGGAGAAAGAGGCTAGACTAAGAAAAATTCTGTGAAAATGAAAAGACTCGCCAAAGATGAATCAAACAAGCAATTACAAGTAGAAAAGAACAGGAATAAAATTGGAATAGGTTGTCAAGTGAAAGAAAAATGCTTTTGCTATGTATCAGTTCGTTTGAAGGCTCCTGAATATTTTGTGCAGCCAGGAAAACCATCAGGAGCAGTCAACCTTTAGTCTGCTGGAAGAAGGGGAGGAGGAAGTGGCCATCCGGGCCATGCAGCACGTTCCACAAGCAGGGCGGGTTGCACTGACGGCGGGCGCTCGGCTGTGGCTCTCCGACGAGACCAGCCAAAGCCTGCAGGAACTGGACATGCAGACGGCACCACACTGCCTCTGTGTTACTTGCCCAGATGACAGGTACGCAGCAAGCATTTTCTTTTCCAATTCGTTGTCAGGCTCCTACATTGGCTGTTTTGGCCGTCTCATTACTTGGTCCTGTTGCTGTAACGCCATTCTACCTATATGCTCATCCGTCAGCAGTCTTCTCCCTTATTTACATTTATTTATTATGATTGCTAGCACTGATAAGTAATGCTGATTATAGAGCACTAATAACCTTCTTTTTCTTTTCATTTTTCTTTCCTCGTTGCATCAAAAGTACAGCTCTCTAACAAGGCGCATGTCGTGTTTCTAAAGAATGCATAGTTTTTTTTTTTAAAGCCCTTTTGTTCTATGAACTTCCAGGATGGAAATGCCAATGGTGGTATACTGTTAAGGTGAGTGTATGGCATTAAAGAATGGAGAATTGCTTGCTAAGCCTCAAAGCAAGCGCATTTTTTCATCATTCTTACAACAGCAGTCCGCAATCGGTTCTGTACACCTTTTCAGTCGATGCACCAATTTATCAGTGTCTCACTGGTATCAGTCTCACCAGGATGCAGGTTTTAAATGCTGTAACCACAGTGCATAAAGAAATGTTGTGTATCACATTAACCTGGATAATGGCTCTGCTTTTCTTTTTTCTAGAGCTGTTCAAATAGCAAATCAAGTCAAATAATTTTCGAATACCGCCAAGTTGAATTGCTACATAGTAAATCTTCTCCGAACCATGGCCAGAAAAAGCAAATTTATTAGAGGTGCGTGATAACGAATTTTGGAGTGCAAAGCGAATATGAATAACGAAAATTGGTTACAAATAATGTTTCTGAATTATTTAAAAAATTAATATAGATAGTTGAAAATGAAGAGGAACATTTTTCCACAAAACACAGCTTTGAAAAGAAACAAATGTTGCAAAAAAAATTGTTTCCATGCATTCTCGGCATAATTTGTTCTCCTGAAAGGGGTACCAGGCATTATACCTTGTTTACAATTGTTTCATAGTGAGTGCTGTCAGTGAAAAAATGCGGGCCCTAACGATGCACGGCTTAAAGTAAACCTTATTCTTCGGTGAAAGGAGCGCACCCCGGACAGCAGAATTCCTGATTAACAGCACAGTTATTGATCTGTAGGTGGAAGGCGGCCTGCAATTAATCAGAGACAGCTAAACATGCTTATTGTCGCACTCTGTTCAGGGGCATGACAGAGCTCTGGTGTGGTGGCCCGGAGGGCGTGCTGACCATCTATCTGCTGCCGGAGAGCGGGCCCATCTCTGGCCGAGAGGTGCTGACACACCCAGACAGCGGCACAGTCTCCCAACTCTGTGGACAGAACAACACTGCATGGTCCTACCTGTACCCCGGTCTGTGGGCATTTAACTGCCCGTTTTCTCTCACTTCAGCTCTTGAAAATGTGGGCACACCTAGTTTTTGTTCCGTCTTCTTTCTTCGAAGTGATGCATTGGACATCAAAAAGCGTGAATCATCTCATGGATTTTGTGTGTGCCCAGTGAATAACTATGATTCACTTTCTTCTCCCATGTTGTTATGGCTTTGGCTTCAACCCCTGATCAATGGCTAAGACTTTCTAGACAAGCTGAGGCAACCATGAATTCATGTCAGGCGTGCAAAAAAGTAACATAATATAGTTTTTTTATTGATGTTATGTCCTGCCAGCTATTGTTCCAGGCTGGTGGCCGAACTGGCGATTATGTCGCAGATTATGTCATCTAGACAGCAGCAAATAAATTGGACATGCCACTTGACCGTGTGCAATAGGGATCACCATTTTATGTGTCTTAGGAGCAAGAGAAAAAAAATGTTTATTGATTAAAGCTTGCCCGGGTCGTTGCCTTAGGCCAGTGAGTTGGTGCCTATATTACCCGAGATGTGGGTGATATGGACAGCAAGCCATGACAAAAGTAATTAATGGAGTGTAGCAAGAGGAGCAGTCTCCCAAGAATAGGGTATGTGTGTATACCTATGTTGCCTTGGAGATTTCATTGCAAAAACTTCACTTCGTCTGTGATGTCACACATCAACACTAATGAGTGCCATTGTATGAATGTGCGTTGTCTGCCATGTATTTGCATAAGAAGTCATTTCGGATTTGCTTTGCACCCCAATAAAACAGAAGCATCTACAGACCTCTCTTCTTTTTCACCCTTTTTCCAAACATTTAATGTGCCTTCTAGCATCAGTTCAGTTCAGGCGTTCAGTCGTGTCCGACTCTTCGTGACCCTATGGACCATGTCACGCCACGCTTTCCGGTCTCTCACTATCTTCTTAACATCACATAACTTCATCTGCAGTGCCTCGAGGATGCCATCTAACCATCGCGTTCGCTGCCTACCCCTTCTCCGGCGACCGTCAACCTTTCCCAACATCAAATCTTTCTCCAGCGACTCCTCTCTTCTCATCAGATGACCAAAGTAGCTGAGCTTTAACTTTAGAATTTGACCCTCCAATGAGCAGTCAGGGTTTATAGGCATAGGCTCAAGTAAACTTATCCTTTGCAATCGTTACGCTATTTGCATTCAGTTTTGTATGGGCTCAAAAAGAGCCACCAGTGTTTTCTGGAAGCAAGCAGTCAGCAAATTTGGCCATGTTGACTGCATCTTGATTCCACAAGGAAAGCTAGCAAGATCTAACAATTGTCATTATAAAACGCACTGGTCATGAGAAAATGACATTATAGTCTATGTCAAATGTTTGAAGCTTTGCCATGCATAATAAGTAGTACATCTGCCTGTCGGTGTTGAGAAATATGTTTCCTTTTGATAGAAGAGTTATGGTGAGTTCTGAACGTTTTGTATAATATAAGTATGCCGACAGTAATAATGGTGACAACTGCCTCGCTGCAGGTTGTGTGGTGTACCAGTGGGAGTGCAGTTCACGCAGTCTGCTGCACCGACTGGACTGCTCCAAGCTTGCTCCCTGCTCCGAGAGCCTTCTGTCCATGAGCATCGAAGAGCACCTGAGTCGTGGCCGGTGCCAGGTGACGGCCCTGGCGTACGCAAGTGGCGCTCTGTATGTGGGCACTGCCTGGGGCTGCCTGGTGGTGGCCGAGGCAACTGCCCTGCGACCGCTGACTGTCTTCCGGCCCTTCGAGGAACCGGTGGACGCCGTGCTGCCACTGGGTGAGCGTGTGGCTGCCCTTGGAAGGGGTTACCGCAGCCTGCTGGCACGCTTTCTGCCCTGCGCCATGGCGGGCGAGGCCAGCCAGCTGTGTGCCCTGCTGTGGCGCACAGATGGCTGGGTGTTACCATAAACAACACAGTGTTAGGTTCTTCATTGTCTGCGCTCACTGAACTGCTTGAGAAGAGTTGCAGTCTGCTGCTTCGGTATGCAACACAGCTGGACTCTGTCGTGTAGCTTGTTCTTATTCATTTTTCCTTAAGCAGCCGAGATGAACCTGTATTTTAATGAGAAAGAGTAGTGCAGAGAGAAAGGTGCGTTGTTTATGTGCTAGGCTCACCACGTCTTTGAATGGAAGACCGAGTGTGGTAGGCTCATTTCCAGCCCTGGCCATGACCCACATTGGACGACTTGGTCAACAAACGTGCGACTGTGATGCTAGACAGCTAGGAAAGAGGGTCCTGACTTTCATGGCACTGTGACTGAACTTTTAGATGGGAAGCATTCCACCCTTCTTTGGCCTGCTGGTGCTAAGCCAAGCGGCAGTGTGGGCTTCGTGCAGCTGCAGTAGCCAAGACTACAGTTGCAGATCTCCGTTGCACTAAAGTGTCCCGGAAAGGAAGCTCCAAGAAAACCCAGTGCCTCTGTTCCATTTGTGAAATGTGCTCCCATGTTCTATTTTCAAAATGCCACATTGTACAGCCAGGTATGTCTATCGGCTTATTATAAGCCTTCCGTTATTTGAGGTGGTCACCGGTGCCCAAGAGAGACACTAGCTACACTGTTTTTGTGCTGGTGACAGCCAGCATACTGGAATTTCGGCTATTAGTGTGTATATTGAAGTGGTCTTTTGAATTTGTTATTTCTTTTCTTGCCACTTGCTCTGGTGCGGCTTTTTACCCATATGACCACAACGAGCGATTTGCTATACAAAGGGTTGTATGACGCCATTTTGATGCGCTGGCTTAAAGCATGCTCAGCGGGGCATTTATTTATTGTGCAGCTATTTATACAGCCTGTTTTTTTACACAGGATAGATAAAACATCTAATCTTACACTTTGGTGCCATTTGGCCACCAGATATACATGTGTTCCCTTATCAGGAACTGGCAACCTAAATGTTCACTTGTATGTGTGGAATAGAGTGGATTCCAAGAAAAGGCGAATGTACCAAGGAATGCCAGAGCCAGGCGAGTGTATGAGGTTAGGAATTTTGCAAGTATATACGATAGTCGCAGCCGACACAAAACAGGGTTAATTGGAGCTATCAAGAGAGTCCTTTATCTTGTAGTGAATATAGTATCATGTTAACGATCATGTGCTGGACCATTCATTGCCTCTGATTGCATGCATCCCTGGACCTAGAATGAATGACATGTCAGCCAGCATGGTAATTTAGTGTTTTTGTTGCATTAGGACTCCAAGCTCCATGTCAGTGGCTGTATATAGTTATCAAGGATGCATCGGCTGCATTTCAATAGGGGTAAAATTAAAACACACACACGTCCATTTGCTGAGCACTTTCGGTGGATACTAAAGAACTTCAGATGGTGTAAATCCAAAGTTCTCCACTATGACATGCCCTCATAGGCCACGTGTCGCTTCGGTACACTAAACTCTCAGTTCATAGTTAATAATTTACAGTAACATAAGGTGGACAGGTTCTGTGGAACATGATGCCATCATTACAGCAGGGTTCTGATTAAGATTATTGTGTGCAGAGCTCCCGCAAAGTCTTCGGCGTTGTTGAATGTTTTGACTTCTAGTACTATGTGTCACATACGATGCCGTGCACCTGCTCATTTTGCATCTTCTGTGTTTGTGAAGTTTGTACTGAACTTTGCACACAACAAGTTTCCACAATCAATTTACTGCACCATCCAAACAACCAACATGTTTTTGTTAAAATATATGCATTATTTACCAATACTATTGAGTATTGAAGTTTGCTAATGTGATGCTAAAATGGAAGCTTGGCTCAATCACCACTTAGTGGCAAGACAGGATAATGGCAGTCTAAGTGGCACATCTCACTAGGCTTGTTAAACCATACATTTATTAGTGAGGGTGCAAAGACAAAGACAAGATGGTGGCACGGATGCAAACTTTCCATGCTTGTTGGTGCTCATTCTATCTTCTTCATATCGCTGTCTGCAGCTGCCTTTTATTTATGTGACAGCCTCCCTACCATGCTAGTTTCATAATGCCAATCCATAGCTGTGCAGTAATCATCACTTATCACTTGGTGTTGCCACCA
Organism: Amblyomma maculatum; assembly: GCF_055883805.1. NCBI lineage: Eukaryota > Metazoa > Arthropoda > Arachnida > Ixodida > Ixodidae > Amblyomma > Amblyomma maculatum. Next base: position 326,618,480 of record NC_139344.1, on the reverse strand, counting down.
CGCAAATGGTTCTCGACACATTTGGCGCAGCAGGATGTCTGTCAAAGAGTTCGAGTATGCTGTGATCGTGCCAGTATTGGCCTAGATGAACAAATTAATTCTGCTGCATTTTGTTGCTTTTCTTCGTGTGATGTTATTCGTCTGCTCATGAACATTGCCCACAACAACCAGAACAAAATAACTTGGACGCCTTTCAAAGTTTTGCTTGACGTTGATGGCTCGAGCGAGTTGCCTAACTAGACTGTGCTATGAATTAAAAAGGCCTCGAAGTGTCTTGTCAGCACCAAAAGTAAATGCACCCAGAAATGTCCAAGCCAAGGACTTCTTCAACAGAATGCTACTGTCCTAATTGCTGTAAAAAAACCTGCAAATTGATCAAAAGTTAAATTTTTGACATCTTGGAAAAGGAAAGGCATACCAAGAAGGAACTTAACAAGCATCAGCTTGCCTTTGGCATTGTCTTCCCAAGATGCTACCATACCAACTTGCCCAAATATAATTATATATATATATATATATATATATATATATATATATTATTATTATTCTCCAATGCCAATTAGTCGGAAATCTGGAGTGCTTTCCAACATGGATGTCTGTGTTTGCCAATTACTGTAATGCAACAGAACAAACTGAGCGGACACACAAGAAATGCAATGAGCACGCAGTACTGTAAGAATATATATGACTAAAGTATCCATATACATTAAATATTTATAGTAGGTAGCTTAATGCAATTTAGTGTCATGAAAAGGAACCTATTTTCATTACGACTGCTGTGCCATGATTAGAATGACAAAATACATTCACTCTTCTACAGTTCCGTAATGCATAATTTTGCCCTGCCTAGGCAACACCACTTGATTTGTCTTCATGGCACCATTGATGAACTTGTTAAAATTTACAAATAGCCGCTACCAAAAAATTTTCAAGACAAAATGGAAATCCGGACGCTTGCAAGTAGGTGTAAACTAGAACACCCAGGCAGCTCTAAATGTGAATGTTAGGCAAAGAAAGTAAAAGAGAACATGTTTGTATTGGAAACAGTAGCTAGATAAGTGACACATAAATAGCATGACAACGTGGCTGTAGTTAGTGGTCATTACTCCACAAGCTTATTAGTGGATCCAAGTGAAGGGAGAAATGTTCAGGCTCGGTGGCTGTTGTGCTTAAATGCTAAACCCAAGGCCATAGGATTGATACCGGCTGCAACAGCCATATATTGATGAAGACAAAATGTACAGAGGCATTAGTGCGCTGTGTGATGGTGGTGGACTTTGAGGAACCTCTTAATGTTGAAGTTAATAAGAGCACTCTAGCGTTTGGTTTCGGGGAAAGGTGTTTCAGAGCCAGTCTGAAGAGGTTGTTTGTGCAGGTGTCCAAGAATGAAAGTTTTTGTTGCACACATTGCACTGCAGTGTGTTTCACTCTACCTTGGGTTTTGCACCCACCATTAAATTTGCATAAAGTTAATTTTCGCATCGTTTGTAAAGCATTGCATCTTCAAATAACTTGTTAAAACTTAACTGTAGCTATAAAAAAAAGTCCTGCAGTTTTATAGCAACGATTGTGTGCACCACTTGTACAGAAAGTAGAAACAAGGCTAGGAAACAAACCTGCCTTGTGTGGATTCTTAGTCACACTTTTAGTCTTTTACAGATAATTGTGACGCAGTTGCTTGCAGTTTGAACACTAAAATCAATACACAAAGCCATGTATGGCTGAAATGCATCATACTGAGCCATTTGACTGCGCAAGAGAATATGAAAGATGATCAGTTCACATATTCAGCATTAACCACAAGTGCGACTGAATCTTTTATTGGTGCAAGAAAAAATGCTGTGAATGCCCTGAAAATCTGTTTATGGCATGCAGCTGTTTTGTGTTTGCATTTATGTTCTGTTAATAAATATCACAACATTGTAACATAGAAGTCTATCGTCACAAGTTCATAATACAACAGAACTCATCTCCAGAAGAATACAGTGAAAAACTCGGCAACTACCAAAACATGGTGCTTGAGTAAGTGTCGCTGATACCTGAGAAACAAGTCTATTCACCCACTAGCAGCTATGGTAATCTGTAAGCAGAAACAAAACTTCTTTTCAGCTGATCACAGTCCAAGAATGCACTAAAAACCACTGACTATAAAACAGCACATAACTAGGGCACAGTGATTTCCACATCTTGAGCAGTTAGTGTTCTTACTCAAAAGGTGCTACAGTCGAACCCGAATATATCAAATTTGAAGGAGATCATGAAATGTTTCCATATACTGAAAATTCGATATATAGAAAAATGGCAATAGATGCTCTTACCTGTAACATAGAAGCAAGAATACATTGCACCCACACTAGTGACAAGCCGCCAGCCTGCGTGTTGACAGTGCGCCACTCGCCAGGCATTGCCAAGCTCAACATGCTATGCATAGAAGCTGCACCAAACAGTGCTTTGGAACTAACCAAGACCTGTTTATAAGATGTTTAATCCCGTTAACAGTGCACTATAAACGGAATAATGTTATTAATGATTAAGATGCAGTTGATTTCCATAACACCTTTGGCAGCGAAGCATGCCAGACCAAAGGCTTTGATCAAGCACACCCCATGTTCACCTTGTAACATGATTTCACTAGCTTTCCCAGAAGGCGCCCAAGGCCACGTGCTCACCTCACAGTCGATCAAACATGCTTCTTGTTAGTGCGGAAACTGACGAGCGTCACCCAGCTCCTATGAAAAGAGTGTCCCCCCCACCCCCCCACCCCCCTCATCCCACCCCTAAAAAAAAAAAAAATAAATAATAATAAAAGTTTGTCACCCGGCTAAGCACGCCCCAAAAGATATAAGGTCAGTTGATGCGTGCATGTGTGCCAGATCAGCAAAGCGTCTGAAGTGGAAGCAGAAGCGCCATAAACAAGAGGTGTCCAGTGCTGAAACTACTGCACACCACCGGTGAGCAACCAATGACAATGATTTGAGAAGTTTGAATGCCAGTGACGAGGTATGCTTTGTTGGCCCATCTGGTCATGTGACATGCTTCGCCTGCCCAATCAGATCTTTGTCTTCAGCGCTGCTGCCATACACAGTAAGCAGACAGCCTGTGCCACCCTTGTGTTGGCTGGTAAAGCTTCATGCCAATCAATGAAAACTGAAATCAGACAGAGGCGATATACTTTCCGGGGAAACTGCTAGTTCTCACCTATTTTGTAGGTCTATGCTGCTGAACGTCTTTGCTAAGGTTATTTAATTTGCTAGTAGCGGAAGTGAGGTGGTGTTTTATTTGGAGCCCAACATGCTGCTCGAGCGCTTCACACAAGGCTAGCGCATACCTATGTGCTGCACGCGCATATGTGCCTCCGACAGCTTCGTCTCTGTCTCTTTACAATACTGACGACGATCAAAGAAAAGACTGTTGACCTATGAGCAGCCTATACATACAGCGAAAGCAATTCACATGACAGTGAGCTCAACTGTATAAACAATAATTTAATATATTAGGTATTTGATATATCCAGTTTCAACTGTATTGCATAAAAACTGTAGTGCTTATTAGCATTTTTGCTGTAAACAAGAAAACTATACTAAAGATTATTTGTAAATAGAAACAAGTGAAATTAGTGCACATGCCATCTCTATCAACCAATACAGAGCAAGAATTTACATATAATGTTACCTGCTGTCAACAAAGAAGTTGAACCTAAAAGAACAATGAAAGCACGTTCACTACACAAACATTATAAGGCATTTTACTGCAGTCTAATAAGCATAGAGATCACATCGACATCCCAGCACTCGGTAAACACTACACATTACCTGCATAAAGTCAACCTACACCTCGATAAAGATTAACTATTTAAGAAAGGCTTTCTTGCACAGCTAAAGCTTGCTCATGTTTAGTAAGCAAGTAGCAAACATTAAAGTGCAGAGATGGTGATCCTAACATAATCAGGTAACTAACGTGTTGAGTGCACTGCTGAATGTGCATTCAAACTTGACAACTGACATAGCCACAAACAAACAAACAAAAAAACATCATAAGCAAAATTATAACAAAAGTATATACTTTGACTAAATTGCAGGCAAATTAAAGCCTTCACCAGTAACATATACAACAGATTGCAGGTGTTCACACGCTGCACACAACCAGTCAACTTCTTTGGTGACGATAATAGTTAAGAAGTTCACGTTTGGCACAAAATGTAGCTGTTTAATTGCGCTACATTTTGTGCAGCTCCTGGTTCTCTGCCAGCTTCCAGCATGGCATGAGACATAAGTCGTGACATACAATTCTACGCTAACAGTTATCTCGCACACTGGAGTCGTCCATTACTGCACTAACTCTGCATTCACCACTTTGTTTTTGTCACACTCAAATGAAATGAACCATTCCAAAACACCTTGTTCCAGATGTAAATAATCCCCTAATATGGGTTGTTCTTCACTGGTGCTCTCAGCAAGAAAGGCTGGTTACAAACAGCAGCACACAGCTTCTGTATGAATGCAAAGCCTGGTAAAATGCTTTGTTTAGGACGTACTAGGCCTTTCCAACTTGCCCTCACTGATAACAGCACTGTGCCTGACCAGTCTCTTTCACCACAAAGACTATGCCTCTCACTATTGGTCTTCTTTTCCTTATGCCACTGCAGCAGAGGCCACAAAAGTCATCACGTGAGGCAGACAACAATACCGTAGACCCAAAAGACCGATTTTGCCATGGATGCACATGGTTTACAACAGGGCCAGGACCCCAGCAGCTCTCACTGCATCACCGGTAAGCTGAGGCAATAGCAAGCTCAAGCACAAAACAGCTACCCTATGTGCCTTACCAGTTCTCAAGCACAAAACAGCTACCCTATGTGCCTTACCAGTTGGTAAGGCACTACTAACTCGGGCTTTACCATTGAGATGGGAGGGTGAAATCAGAATCCAGCCTTCCAGGACCTTTAGATCCCAAGTTAGACACACTGTTACCAGGCCACGCAGGCACTTTCATATGGCGGGACTTTACAACTCTCTCGCTCCTGACAACTTGGGCAACACACATCACGGTCCTCATCACGGGCATGCCTCTGGCAGATGATGGTAAGTCATTTACATTTACCATCTACCGAAATAAACTACACCAAACTAGTGCTTTTGCTCATTATACTGGGTTTAGCCACATTAAACGTCTGCAAGTTTTTGTTCTGTTTTCACACCCAAGTGTGTGAAAGGCAACAGAACAGACAGCATAATCCTCATATGCAGGAAATGCAGGGTTTAAATCTTTGCACTGCTGGAAATCCACCAGTGGGCAGGAGTAGTCCCTGAGCCACCCCATGCTGAACTTTCCCAAAAGGAAAACACTTGTGGAAGAACTGTCTATGACCAAACAGCTGTCTCAACAGGTAAACTACTTATTAGTCATCAAACATCAGTTCAAGCAGCAGATCACAGTACAAAAAAAAAAAAAGGAAAACAGCTGTCTCAACAGGTAAACTACTTATTAGTCATCAAACATCAGTTCAAGCAGCAGATCACAGTACAAAAAAAAAAAAAAAAAAAGAAACAGTGACAGCATGGCAAAATCGGTCCATTCACAAAGGGAACGCAAGCAGGTGGAGCACTTCTGCGAGCACTACCACAGTCGATGCTAACCGAATCGGAAAAGGCCTATTGGCAACGAGGACTCGTTGCTGGACTAGAAGTGCACCAAGGCTGAGAAGCCCTAGGCTGAGAGTAGCAGCAGGGGCTCCTCGTCTTCTTGGCTGGAATTGTTGCGTGGCTGCCCGCACACCACCAGTGCCACCAAGCCCACGGTGGTGCACAGGAACACGCTGGCGGCTAAGGTAAGGGTGAGGAGGGAAGAGGACAAATAAAGATGTATAGATACATGAATGTGCTGGCAGTTTCACCACTCCAAAACTAAAGGTCTTTTTTTTTTTTCTTTTTTTTTACTGCAAAAGCTGCACTGCATATTACACCCCATGAAAGATAATGGCAGTTGGTGGACAAGCTTACTTCGTGGAAACAATGCATATAAAGACCCGAGGCCAGCATTGTGCAAGCAGACAAGAAACCGACATGTAAACGTCATATATATATATATATATATATATATATATGACGTTTACATGTCGGTTTCTTGTCTGCTTGCACAAGGGTGGCCTCAGGTTTATATATGCATTGTTGCCACGAAGAATAAAGTAGTTGTTAGTTAGCACCTGTCCTTGTCTTCTCTGTGGATTGTGTACTGTTTGCGCTCAATTCCACAGAACATTTCCTACTAGACATCATATTATGTCCATTACTGATGATTACCCATTCAGAGACTCCTTATGTCCTAAAGGTATTTACTTGATTTATTGCAACCCAATTTAACGAAGATATTCCAATTCCCCCTTAGATGCCCATAGGGTCTAATGCTTTGACTAACTCAAAATAACAAAGCTAATTTAGTGATCTTCCCCAATTTAACAAACCTTTATCAGAAAATGAAGGTGAAGGAGTGTTCATTTTTGTCTTGTTTTATAGCGAATGCCCAAAAATTTATTGTTTGAGCCAATGGTAACATTGCGGAACACCTTCGTTCCGCTTTTACCAAACTGCACCGCAAAAAACTAGGTTACTAATTTTGAACTGAATTCACCAGATGGCCTGTGAAATGGTGGATGCCCTTGTCTGCTTCAGCAGGTTGCTGGAACACACTAGGGGACGAAAGACGTACTGTACGCATTGCGACTTCAGCGAAATCTGTACGGCCATTGCTTACAAAGCGCATGCAAGCAAATATAGCTGACTTCTTTGCTGGGAGATAAATCTGTAGTCCTCTTGGACTCTTCTTGTTGAGGTAACAATTTTTGTAGTTTTTTTTTCATATACACTAGTGGTGTCATTTGTTACCACGAGCCGCAGTTTCATTTTCGGCACAATTAAACTGCCAAAACGATGCCGCGGTAACTTTCTGAATAATGCTATGCCAAAATAATTGAATTTATTGAATTAAGTAACCGACAAGAAATGTGTCACTCAGTTTAATGAAGTTCCCAATTTAACGAAGCAATTCGTGGCTCCCGTCGGCTTCATTCCTCAGATAGACGGCTGCAGTTATTTCGTCCATGAAATAAGCGTGCTCCTTCGAGTTTTAGCTGTAGTCTGGAATATTGCACTGAGTAACCTCTTTAGCTATAATAACTGTGCTTTGGTTATTCTGTTTTACTGTTTTGGATAATGGCCTGGCAGTCTTGACAAAGAATCCAAAGAATAATTAGATAAGTACATCACCACTTTACAACAGGCTTAATCCTGGTCATGAAAAGCACCGAAAGCGTCATAATGTAATGAGACAGCCAGGCAAATGTAGCTACTCTGCGCGACAGCTCGGGAAGTATGCTCTAAACTAAGTTTGCTATTAACACATTGCGAAAAGTATGTTAACAGATAACTGACATTTTGTGTCAGCGTTTCTTTTAGCACAAGGAATGAGACAGAACAGGAACGCATACCAGCCAGCAACAGGGGCAAGTTGCTGGACGCAGGCTGCAGCAGATGCCGGACAGCATGCAAGGATCCATTGGAAGGCCATGGTGGTAGGCCTAGCAGGTGACCCATTAGCGGATAGAGATGTACATTCGCTAAGGGCCCCACACGATGACCCTTCCGCAGAGTTGGGCCCCGACCCACAAACATTGGCCGCATCCAGTCTAGGCTTGGACGATAGCCATGGTTGCCATCTGGAAATGAAGTTGTAAAATGAAATCCGTGTGAGGTTTGCCAATGCAACAAATCATTACCACCCACACAGTAACTGGTTTTCAAATGAACTTCACATCGGCTGTTGTCAATAGTTAGCTATGCTTTTTTCTAATCCATATACAAACCAAAACTTACGGTGAAAATGCATATCTGTTTCACAACTGAGCCTTTGGCAAGTTAAACCAGAAGTGTACTATCCTGCACAGTGATGAATTCAAGGCCTACATTTACTGCGGCCATGTTATTTTAGATAAAATGCTGCAATGTTCAAAACTGACTGCAAAAGGATAATTAGGTGCACAAATTTTACTAGTGAGCCAGAAATTTACCAATAAACAGCATTTACACAAAGGTTTACCAACTGTCACCACATCACGAGGTGATCATATATATATATACATGAGCTAATGCTTTTTACATCTATAATCTTTGCTGACAAGCATGGAAAGATGACAAAGCACGCACAAGAGAGACTCATACATCTGTCATATGAACACTTTCGATCCTCACTGAACTCGATCTGCATTCAACTCGATGAATATCGAGGTTGTCACACTGCAACTTTCAAGTGCAATCGAGCTGGGGCCTGCTAGGCTCGAAGCCGCTTCCTCAATCACTCTCGAGTTTTTAAGCAAATTTGAGAGAAGGCTTCGCCACCCTCGACGGCACCTAAAGCACACGAAGGAAACTTCTCAATGGTAATTCAAAATGACCGTGTAGTATTGAATGCTTCAATCCTCTTTAAAAACCTCAATGCAGATCGAGTTCAATGAGGATCAGAAGTGTTCGTGTGACAGAGGCATAACAACACAATTTATAAAAACATAAAAAACAAGGATGAAGGCTTCAAAAGATTTAGGATCAGTTTATATAGCATCTTACAAGCATACATATGCACTGCCTATTTTTAATGTGGAAATAAAACTACTTCATGCAAAGTGCAGGTGATAGAGGTAAACTTTCTGTACAAGATACATCACAAATAAGGAAGAAAATTTCAAGGTTTGGCTGAACATTGTGCTGATTCAGGCTACTTCGTATTCGGGCTGGTTCGTGTACTGCTGTTATGCCTAGGTGCTTTAGAAACTAGCGAAAAATCGATCAAATTCTGCTTCTGGTCAGCTAGTTGAAATTACGCTCTGTGAGCTGCATAGTGTTGTTTCATTCCAAGCCTTTATTGTGCTAAGCTCAAGAAATCAAATTTTATAGTACCAACAAAACGAGAAAGAAGTTCACAATCAATACAGCAAAAAATAAAAAATTGCATGCGTCGAGATTTCTGCATGTTGGTATTGAGTTAATTCATGCAATGAATTGATTTTGCTGGTTCTGCCAATTGATCTGCAAAACAACGCGTCGCGAAAATAACACAGGCACTAGGATTTTTCTGCGACAAGTGCAATGTCTACTGAGTTGCATCAAGTGTGCCTCAGCGCCTTGAAAGCGCCTTTTTCAATTTCGAAACTTTGGTTTCCGTGACGAATGTGTGGCTGTATAAACGCAGTCTACGCAGGCAGGCCCCCGCGTTTATGCTAAAAAAATTGGGGTGCAGTAGGCGCTTACAGGTACGATTTTCGCTGACGGCGTGCTTGGAGCGGACCAAGTCCCATCCCGGTTCGGCTTCGACCAGGATAGGAAGGATGCGTGCGTTGCTGCGGTAGTGGTACTCGGGCGGAATCTCGTTCGATCTGTACACGCGAAAGTGTAGCCGGCTGGCTGCTTCCGAAAGTCGCGTGTAAACCTCGTGCTCGCGGCCCTGTGCCGGAAGAATATTCCACACAGGGCTCGTACCGTACGCACGGAAGGAGTCCGCCGGCAGCACTTCGTCCAATGCGGACACCCGCGTCACGGGCGCCATGCCGTGATCGCTCACCACCAGCAGGTGAATGCGGTCCCACAATTTCGCGCGCTTCAGCGCGGCCACCAGTGCACCCACTAGCGCGTCAACCTGCTCGACGCTCGCACCTGTGGCCGGAGACAGGGGACCGTGCTCGTGGCCCGTGGCATCAGGCTCTTCGTAGTAGAAAAAGACGCAGTTCGCCGGCTCGCGCGGGTCCAGGAACCAGCTGATAACGCGATCCACGCGCTCACTGAAGTTGTACGACGCATCGAAGCTCTGCGCGTAGTGCGCGGAGGCACCGTGGATGGCCACGTCGCCGCCGGGCCACATCATACTGCCGCTGCGGCCACCATGCAGCTGGTTGGCGACCCATATGGGCAGCGAGTGGCCGTTGTCCCACCACTTGGGATCGCGGCTCGACTCGTTGAAGGTATCGTTCAGCACAGGGTCGAACATAGCGTTACCGACGATGCCGTGGCTTTCTTCGTACAGCCCCGTAGCGATAGTGAAATGGTTGGGCAAAGTCTTCGTCACATACGCGTTGCGAAGGTACTCAGCTTGCACGCCTTCCGCAGCCAGCTGGTCCAAATGAGGTGTCTTGTAGAGCGAACGGTATTTGTACCAGAAGCCATCCAGCGACAACACCAGCAGCAGCGGAGACGTGCTGCTGTGAGCGCAGGCCCACAGCGCAAAACACATTAACCATACAAGCAACATCGGCACTGACTGTTATCACCTGTGGCACGCTTGAGATTCCTCTATGTTTACAGTGCGAAAAATGCGCCGGTTCTCATATTAGAAGCTGCATTCTTTTAACGAGCGTGCAAAGAGCGCGCGCGTCTTGCGGTACACCATTTGAAGTGCTGACACAGTCTGTAGCACGCAAAAACACGCTCATTTTACCGCACTTGCTGAGGTCGATGCAACTGCGAACCGCCGAGGTTTTTCCACTCTGCAAGTCGTTGCAAGTGTTTTCGCTGCTGTTGATTGCTGCGGCCGGGGCCGGTCCCATGCTTTGTTTCTTTCTTTCTTTCTCTTTTTTTTTTTTTTTTCTGTTTTGGTCAAGGTTATCAGACGACTGCGACACGAGGGGTCCAGCCAAGCGCTAGGCCGCGGAGTCTGGGTGCAACATTGCGACCGTGTAACGCTGCGTCAACGTTGCACTGCTCGAACTTTGCCAGGTAACCAGGACACAGCACCGGAAACTAAAGAGGCTACATTCTTTTGCGACTTTACCTGCCCTTCGCTACAGTGCACTGTACCTCCGCGGTGGACAACGACGCTGCAGCTAGCAAATCATCCAAGTTGGACTTTTCATCAGAGACGGGAAGAACGGGGAAAACGCAAATTATTGAGATGTTAAGCATCGCCGCGTTTTGCTGTGTGGCTGGCAGCCCTTTGGTCTGTCTTCACAGCAGATCACGTTGCATCACAACACACTTACTCTTGCACATTTGCTGCACGACACGCCTGCCCACAAATTTTCATAATTCGACAACCGGCGGCGGCGCTGCGGGCGTTAGCATTTCACTGTTTCACTTGCTTCACTTTCGACCTTTCCGACTATTCCGAGTACTACAGTCTATCTGTGCGTCTTCGTGTGTGCGCGTTGTCTGACGATGTCGTCTGTAAATTGACGATGCTCTGGTTCTTTTTTTATTTTTTTGTCGATGAATAGCCTCACAAAGAAAGAAGTGTGCTGTAAGTGACGTTAGTTGCTGGTAACAGTAGCAAAGATGCCTCAGATTAGTGTGACACCGCTGGGCGCCGGCCAGGACGTGGGACGCAGTTGCATCTTGCTGAGCATCGGCGGCAAAAACGTAATGCTCGACTGCGGCATGCACATGGGCTTCAATGACGAGCGGCGTTTTCCGGACTTCAGTTATATCACCCAAGAGGGGCCTCTCAACGAGCACCTGGACTGCGTCATCATCAGTCACTTTCACTTGGATCACTGCGGTGCTCTGCCTTACATGACTGAAATGGTGGGCTACTCGGGCCCAATCTACATGACGCACCCAACTAAAGCCATTTGCCCAATATTGCTCGAGGACTACCGCAAGATTACTGTGGACCGCAAGGGCGAGACTAACTTCTTCACCTCCGCAATGATCCGCGACTGCATGCGTAAAGTGGTTGCTGTGAACCTGCACCAGGCTGTGCAGGTGGACGATGAGCTGGAGATCAAGGCGTACTACGCCGGTCATGTACTAGGAGCAGCTATGTTCTGGATTCGGGTGGGTTCCCAATCGGTGGTTTACACAGGAGACTACAACATGACCCCAGACCGACACTTGGGTGCCGCTTGGGTGGACAAGTGCCGGCCTGATTTGCTTATCACCGAGTCTACATACGCTACCACCATACGTGACTCAAAGCGCTGTCGTGAACGCGACTTTTTAACCAAGGTACACGACTGCATTGACAAGGGCGGCAAGGTGCTTATCCCTGTCTTTGCCTTGGGTCGGGCCCAAGAGCTCTGTATCCTCCTTGAAACTTATTGGGACCGCATGAACCTTCGCGTGCCCATCTACTTCGCCGTTGGGCTTACTGAAAAAGCTACGAACTACTACAAGATGTTCATTACCTGGACAAATCAGAAAATTCGCAAAACATTTGTACAACGTAACATGTTTGATTTCAAGCACATCAAGCCCTTTGATAGAGCTTTCATTGACAACCCGGGGCCCATGGTTGTTTTTGCCACACCTGGCATGTTACATGCAGGCTTGTCATTGCAGATATTCAAGAAATGGGCTCCCTTTGAGGCAAACATGGTTATCATGCCAGGATATTGTGTGGCTGGCACCGTTGGCCACAAGGTCTTGAGCGGGGCACGCAAGGTTGAATTGGAGAATCGGCAGGTCGTAGAAGTGAAGATGTCAGTTCAGTACATGTCCTTTAGTGCACATGCTGATGCCAAGGGCATCATGCAGCTCATCCAGCAGTGTGAGCCAGCCAATGTACTTCTGGTCCATGGTGAAGCAGGGAAAATGGACTTTCTACGGAAGAAGATCCTTCAAGAGTTTTCAGTTGACTGCTACATGCCAGCTAATGGTGAGACAGTAGTCATAGAGACTCCAGACACTGTGCCTGTAGATGTGGCTGTGCCATTACTCAAGCACGCACTGGGCTCGGATAATAAACGGCCTAAGCTTATTCACGGGGCCCTTGTGATGCATGATCGTGGCGTGAAACTGCTGGACTCAAGGCAGGCCATGCAAGAGTTGGGCTTAACCGGCCACCAAATACGCTTCACAACTACAGTGGCATCACCAAGAGCTGCACTGGCTGATGCGCTTTACACCCGACTCCGGGACCGGCTGCCAGGAGTGCAGCTGCTGCCAGATGGCTCTATTGCGGTCGCATCAGCGCTAGTCAAAGTCGGGGGACAGGACGACGATGCAGCAAGTCGGGCAATATGCGTTTCTTGGACCCTTCAGGATGAAGACCTTGGCAGCCATCTCCTCAGTCTGGTTCAGGAATTGGCGACAATCTGAGATTGTCTGTTGACACTGCAGGCAGAGTGGATTTGTCGCACTGTAAAACCAATTGAAATTATTGAGAGGACCAGCCCTTTGTTTTCCTTTACGTGTTCTTATACTGTCAGTTTGCCTTTATTTTTTTTTTCTTAACTCCTTGTACCCTGAGGTGCCTCAAAAAATCACAACATAATGGCATACCTCAGCTACTGTGATTCCACTTTTTTTTTTTTTTTTTGCATTCACACAGCAGTAACATTTTCTGAGGATGAGATGTGTATATACTATGCCAGCTGTCCAATTCTGTTTTGCGCTCATATTGCAGGATAGTGCAAATAAGACAAAGGACCAAGGAAAGAGAAGACAACATGGGTGCTGTCTAACAACTGAAGGTTTATTAGAAAATGCGGGAGCTGCACAAGGTGAAAACGCACAAAACCAAAAACAAAACATAGAGGATTACACTGCAAGGAATGCACTTGTCAAGAAAGGCTATCTCATTTCCCTGTTAAGTAATGAACGCTTTCTACGCACACATGTCTGGAATTAGTAATGCAGTATGCTTCAAAGGTTTCCCTGCCTATCTGACAGCGCCCATGCCTCCTTCTCTTTCCTTGGTCCTTTGTCTCTTTTACGATATTCCACGATATGAACTACTTCCAACGTGCCCAATACAGCATTCTGTTATGCTGCATCACAAAAGTCCATTACTTACATAAAATAGCTGCATTGATTAGCATCTGTTTGTTGGACACAACTGGAAAAAAGATGCTGATAGTACCTTACAGTACTGCACTATCAGTTGCAGATGATGACTGAGAGCACACAAATGATGTGAGCCATTACAAGCAAAGCTGAGGTCAGAATGGTGTTCACTGCACTCAGCAACACACTATACATGTTGCCTGTAATATCTAGGGTTCCAAGTTCGAGGTTGTCATATTTGAAAATTTAGTGTGAATTCCTGTGCAGTCAAAAGTCACTTTAAGTTTATGTTCACAATCACTATCTCTAATTTTCCAACTCCAGGTTGTGGGGAGAGTGCACTCCAGCGAAACTGATTGCATTAGCAGATCGCTGATTAGGAGAAAGCTTGCCTACATAAAACAGAACACAGGCTTAAAATGGCAGCACATCAAGGCATTTTTCTGACAAAAAGAAACAGTATAAGCACCACCAACATTTAAAAGATAAATTTATGATAATTGTATTATTCCATGGTTACTGAAATGTGGCATGCTTGCAGTAATATGCTTGCAGCTCTGCAAAGCTTATAAATTCATGTTCAATAAAAGTGCTATAAGCACATAGTTTCTTTTTTGCATTTATTTAGCATAAACGGAACCTGAAAGGCAGGTGATTACGGTATCTTGTATGGCAATGCCATATCAACTACCAGTTTTAAACAAGAATGTCAGATGGGGCTATTTGGCCTGGATTTGAGGATCACTTTTTCGAGTAGTTAAATTGGGACAAGTGTTTTAAATCATTTAAAATATTTACCTCGAAAGAACAAGTGCACCAAAAATATATTTGGTACATTATGTCAGATCTTGCAAATAATTGGCCACTTATGTGTAGTCATGGCAACTGGCAATGTAGTGCAGTGGTTTATTTTACATATGACAAATAATTACAAATCCCAGACAGTAGTAACCCACACAAGTATGCAGTAATTAATGTGAGATGCCAAAAGATGTGAAGTAATTAGCTGTTCAGCTTCTACTGGCAGGAACTGCCAGCATTGCAATAAATATACTTGCTGCTGAAAACTGTGGCAATGGTTTGATGCAACTAGTTCACAGCATATCAGCTTAGAAAGTTGTGCCCCATATTTTTTGTTCATCAGCTATTTCTATCATCCTAGCACTGCGTAAAAGGGGCTGGTGTATGTCTACTCATTTGTTTATGGTCCAGAATAGTAGTCCTTTAGTTTTAGCTGTTATAATCTTTAGTTCATTAAAATTGGACCAGTCCCAAATATTCTGTAGTTCATAATGAACATCTACTGCAATTTTGCTCGCAAGCGGCAGGTTCGAGCAGGCTTTTATTATCCTCATAAATTGACGGTACGAGCGTTTTGACAGCCTCATCAATCTATGCCAGATATTAATACACGAATGGTCGTATATGGAGTTGGTCTTTAGAAAGAAGTGTGGCTTCTGATAGGGAAAAACTAATGGAAGCAAACTGAGGAGACCTGAAACAAAACCATAATAGTTAAGTTTACTACTGAAAAATAAGTTATCACGCTAACATTAGGTTGTTGCGCTGTTTTTAACAAGAGGGAAACTTTTTATGGTAGCGATAAAACTTGTGCTGGATCATCATGGTGGCCAGATAGTGACCCTTTTCTGGATAGTGGTAGTTTCATGCCTGTGTCCTTGCATTTAGAGGAGATTAACCTCCTCAACCAATTGTAGCTTACATAAGGAGGCACTGACAATGAACAAACAGTGCTTCGCTAGCAGACAGTGAGGAAAGTGCATCAAAGCATGTAACTAATCTGACAGTGTCAATGTTTAGCCGCCTAGATGCAGCATGCACAATCTTCTTTGATTACAATTGGTTGGTTTATGGAGTTTAATGTCCCAAAATGACTCAGGAGCCGACGCCATGGTGGAGGGCTTCGCAAATTTCTACCACCTGGGGTTCTTTATTGTGCACAGACACCGCACAGCACACGAGCGCCTTGCTTTTTGCCTCCATCGAAAGTCGGCTGCCGCTGCCGGGATTCGATCCCGGAATCCTGGGTACAGCCACTGCACCACTACGGCGGGGCCACCACGAAAATGTACAAGGACAGCAGGCATATCTTGCTAATCCCACTGTAGCAAACGTGGTCACGACTGTCCGCGGTGTTGTTGCATGCGAATTTCATTGCGCGAGCGGCGAGAGCAGAGAGAGCTAACGCCGAGAGAAATGCACGCGACGACGCCGGCGGCCGGATGGCCGGCTTCTATCCGTACAGTAGTGAAACCGATGCGGGCGACATCTGGGGTACCTCAGAGAACACGTTTTCCGCGCCGGCAGCGCCGGTGGCGCCGGTCTGACTTGCCCACCCACAATAAGCGCAGCGGTAGGTAGTCAGCAGTCATCCTAGCCGCTAGCCGTCCTAGCATCGGAGACCGCGCACGGTCGGTGCGATGGCGACTGAGGCAGCGCCGCCGCAGGACGCTACGAAGCGATTGCAGACCAAGAAACAGACCCTTGACGACGCCTACGCCCCGCCGGCCAACTACCTGGAGATCGATGTCGGTAACCCGATGACGCATGGCGTGGCACGCAAGCGGTACACCGACTACGAAGTCCGCATGCGGGTAAGCAGAAACGCCCCACGGTTGTGATTAGGCTTGGCAGTGGCAGAACCGTCACAGTCGTTTTCTTTTGCAGACTAATCTCCCCGTATTCAAGAACAAAGAGTCAACCGTCCGGCGACGCTACAGCGACTTCGAGTGGCTAAGGAGCGAGCTCGAGCGGGATAGCAAGGTGCGGAAGCCGGGTGCTGCCGTTGGCCCCCTTGAGTCAGCGGTCCCACTGCGTTTGGTTTCGATGACAAGCTACTGAATGAGGAATGCCGCCCTTTCCGCTCTTCGAATGCTTTTCGGAAATGGTGAATGTAGTTTCAACGTGTTTACTGTGTGCTGTGCGCAGATCGTGGTACCTCCACTACCAGGCAAGGCGTGGAAACGGCAACTGCCCTTCCGGAGTGACGAAGGCATCTTCGACGAGGAGTTCATTGAAGAGCGCAAAAAGGGGCTCGAGCTGTTCATCAACAAGTAAGCCCAGCTGACTCCGTTCTTTGCACGCGCTCCTTTCGGAAGGGCAAACGATCCCCACCCCCTTTTTATCGCACATGAAGGCCGTGCTCAGCCCCGCCATCTGAACGTGTCAAGGCGACGGTGGTTCTGGTACCGACAAGCGTATTCCTAATCTCATCGATGACCTAAGGATAGGCTGATTGGTATTAGCGGTTTGTATTGGAGCTCCCTGTGCGACTTCAGTAGGCTGCCAGCATGAGCGGAGGGCTAGGAATCGGTAACCAAATGCTTCAAGGAAGGTCTAAATGTATTGTCTTTTATGTTTTCTTTTAACCGGTTGCATCTTTAAACCTCACACTCAAGTGTTTTCATTCCAAAGATAACAGGTCTTGCCTCTCTGCTGTGCTGGCGAACTTGACCGTTTTAGCAGAATTTGTTTGCTATGGGATGTCTAGGCAGTAAAATGGTAATATTATTTTGCAGTGGTATTAGGGGTTCAGAAATATATCTTGGCTTCAAGTTTACTACCTTCTAAGCTTCTCGTCGGTGCTTGTGTGGTGGTGGTTGTGTGCATGTAGTGTGCAAGCCAGATGTCTTTTAGTGCATGGGCACTGAATGGCTTTTAGCCGCTGCCTGATGTCCTAAGTCTGCAGTGTGATGCGACACTCTCGCGTGTGTGTTGGCAATTTGTGTGACGAAACCACATGTTATGGCTGAATTGTTAGATGCCACCTTGAGCGGCACTTTTGAGATAGGAACCCACCAGGAACCTCGGATCCCAAGTCACACACTACTCCTGGGCCTTGTTTTATTTTAAAACAGCGCTAGAACACAGACAGGTAGAAAGAGACAAACTCACATTGCACTGTTTTAAAATAATGTTCAACAAACTCGACCAACAAGCCACTCTACTCCTAGGCCATGCAGGCGCATTTGTATATCTTTCAGGTAACAAGCCACTCTACTCCTAGGCCATACAGGCGCATTTGTATATCTTTCAGGTTGTCTTTCACATAATGTGATAGGTTATGACTGTATGCTATAAGTGTATGCGACGTAATTTTCACTCGTCCTAATAAATATGGTAACTATTTTTTAGTATGTTTAGGCCATCTCTTGTGAACCGGATTTTTTCTTGACAGCACAGATTAATGCACATTTGTGCATCATAGCCAAGTCAGCATGTACAATGCATTCATAACAGTAAGCAAATGAGTGCTGCAGTGTGTTTGGGAAATTCATGTCAACACAGAGACTTGATGACATGTTTTGCTAGTCTGCTCAGCTCTTTTAAAACATTCTTTGATTTCAAACACAGACCTGAAAATACAGTGCGTTTCACAGTTACCTGCGTGCTGTAAAATGCTTCTCCCAGCTAAACAGCGGAATCCTCACAGCTCAAATTTCGCACAGAAATGGCATTTTGTCGTTGGTATTTTTAATACCTAATTTGTTTGGGGCACTTGCCTAAATCGGTCAGAAGTCTGATGTTTCCATCGTATGTGGTGGCGACAATGCAAGACGAGCCGCTGCCCCCACGATGGCACCAGTGGCGCCACCTCGTGCTGCTTACAACTTTGTCACAGGAATAGAGGGGGTGAACGTTTTTGGTGGAAAGTTTGAAGATAATTTCTCAACTGCTGCATCAATAATAACGAACAAAAGTTAGGTGGAAACTTCATTATTGTATTCATATAAAACTGCAGGAGCAGTGCAAAGCTTGTCAATGGAATGGTCATTTGCTATACCATCTTGTCAGTCGTAGGGACGACCCTGCGCTTGGCGCATGATAGCCTTAATTTCTTATGCACCATAAAACATAACAGCTGTAGCGACTGTTTTTTAAGGCACTGTACGCTGTACTGGGAGAAATGCATTGAAAAATTAAATGATAGTCATCATGCATTTGCAGCATGATTCGATCTCTGATTGTTGCATAGTGTCCTTTTTCTTCTCAGAAATCCCTTCTGAAAGAAGGGAGTAGAGGTTCTTTTCTTCTTCCTGTTTGGTGTTGGGCACGAAGGATGACGACGAAGACTCAGACGTTGAACATGAAAAACTTTATAAATCAGAGTAGCATAGTTTGTAGAATGAAGATGGACAAAGTTTTAGAATACATATTGTATGTAGTCGCTGGAGCTCTCTGTCAGGAGCTCACAACGAGAATCCTTAGATTCTCGATATCTCTTCTTAATCCCTCGACTTGTCATCGATTGGGCAAGCCTTCTCCTGACATAAGTGGCCTGTAGCCTCTTAGGTGGGCCCACCGTTCTTCCAGCAGATTCCATGTGATCCGGTAATACACAAATAAAGAAAACCACACTAAATAGCATGCCACACTGGTATTAGATGACCAGACAAAATACAATGCAAGAAAAAGGAACACTAAAACCCCTGTCTGTGCTAGCACACGTGGTCTGGTAAAACAGAAGTCAAGGAAAGCGAAACTAAATCACGCATGTGCCCAGACATCACATGATCCAACAAAAAACTAATTCAAAGCACAGGAGACTCAGACTTCATCGTCTACCTTCATCTCATTGCGGCACGGGCCAACTGAGGCCAAAGCACTGTAGTGGAAAGCTTCTCCGGAATAATTTTGATCACGAGGGGTTCTTTAACATGCACTGACATTGCTCACGTGTGCTGTCCAGCAAAATAGGGCAGCCGCAGTCGCACTATTTAAGGCCTGATATTTGCGTGCAGCAGAATTTTCAGGCATTATCCATGTTTGAAGTGAACATTTCTCTAGTTGCCGCCAAAATTCAAATGTGCACTCTGCAGCAATTGCTCATTGTATTGTACCCCCCACCCACCAAAATCACTCCGAAGTCTCTTCCTCAGAGTTTTCTTGTATTTTCTTGTTTTTTGAATCTCTCTCGATGAAACATTTCGCTTCCGGTTTCTCGGTCATCAACACATATTTTAGACTTTTTAGGGAGTGCCTCTTTTTTGTTTGGGTTATGAGATCTAACGTCTCAAAGTGTCTCAGGCTATGAGTGCTGCTGATGTGGAGGGCTTAGGAGAGTGTCGACCACCTGAGGTTCTTAAATGTGCAAGGAGCTTACATTTCTCTTCCATTGTATTCCATTACGACCTTGTTCAATCCAGGCTGCTGCAGTTGCCTGGATTGAACAAGGTCTCCTGGCTCACTAGCAGAGCACCCTAACCACTCGGCTACTGTGGTAGGCTCCCTCTCTTCGAGTGATATGGGGAAATAAGAAGAATCATCATGTGGCTCTTGATCAAATGGAGAGAGGGATAGAAAAAGGATTTGAGTAAAACCAGGTCTGGGACCTGCAAAACCGAATTTCGGCCTCCCCAAAAATGTGGGTGCTTGTGAGTGTGTGTGTTTAATGTTTGTTGCAGTTCCTCATGCTTGGTGCTGGACCTGTTACGCTGATGTGCTACTTTTTTCGTGGTCATGTGCAGAGTTGCTGGACACCCATTGGCCCAAAATGAGCGCTGCCTGCACATGTTTCTACAGGAACCAGTAATTGATCGCAACTATGTACCAGGAAAGATTCGCAACACATGAGGCCGTCTGCTGGGACTGTTCGGCATGTCTTTATAAATATATATATATATATATATAATGTTATATATGAGTATATGTATGTTATGTAATAAAGCGGACCTTTTTTCTCTTTCCAGTTCTGCGTGTGCGTGTAATGTTAATTCGATGTGGGCAATGTGCATGTGTGTGCTTTTAAATCGGCACACCTTGCCGCCCACGCAAGAAGCCTCTCGGCCAAGATATTTACTCTGGTTCGGCTTGGCTACAGTTAGATGGTAGGTTATATTTTTGATGGTTAGCATCATTCAGCTATCAGAACCATGTATATCTGGCTGTTGTATAATGCAGACTGCAGTTCATTAGGTTCCGTGCAAGGAGGGAAACTTTGCAGTGGCTTATCTGCATGGTGATAAATATGTACCCTTGATGTTAGTCTGACGGTTGCAAATATGTTCTGGAATTAATTGATTAAAACTGGCTATCTTTCTTCATTATGGCCCTCTAGAAGCTCTGGTAGTGATTGCTCCTTGGTCCGTGACTTGGTGGGATTCCCAGTGTGTGCAAGACATCTTTCAGAGCGTTAAGTCTTGGACAACATCATCGTACAATATAAGTGAATAGGGACATGCACTGCTGAGACGCCACTATAGTTGTTCCACTGCATGCCCAGAAACTTTTGCTGTCAGCAGCTTGGCTCATGATTGTATGACTATACAGGGTCACCAAAAAGTACTGTAATGCAAAAAAGCAATAACTTCAACAAAGAATGGAATTGCAGGCGTGGTGATGGTGGTGGTAAAAACTTCCAACAGATACAGGATAGGCGGTAACCTATCTGCCTACACGACGGCCTGGAGCCCTTGGACCCTGGCGGTGTGTTTGGCAAGTTGGATTACACCTAGCTGAGTCTCGGGGTGTGAGCTCAACAATAGTCTCCCAAAATTCTTCCATTTTTGTCTGTTAAATTCTATTTTTCATTTCCGGACACGTCCATATCAAATGTACCAGATCCGCCTTATCCTGATATAGTTTGCACCTATCGGGGAATTGTTCCGGGTACCACTGACTTAAAGTAGCTGGGTTCGGAAAAGTCCTTGTTTGTAAGTGCCTCCAAATGCTTTCTTGGATCTTAGTGTCCTATCTGCCGGTGGGTATTCTAACCTGTTTAGTTGATAGTGCTCTGTAATCTCTGTGTAGCTGGCTAGCCTGTCCCTGCTAAGAGTGTATTGAGGATCAGAACCTACCTGGAAGGTGAGACCACGGGCAAGCTTATGAGCTCCCTCATTTCCCTGAAGCTGGGAGTGGACTGGTGCCCATATTAGCCGGATTATTCTGTCATCCTGACATGTTCTCAGTATCCCTTTTGCCTGTGGAGAGACCCTCTCCTTGAGAAAATTGCATATTGCTGTTTTGGAATCGCTTATAGTTATAGTTAGCCATTGTCCCTGCTATTGCAAGGGCAATCGCCACCTCTTCAGCCGTGTGAGCTAAACTCGTCCTAACCGAGCTGCTTATTCTTAGATTTTGTTCATCTGACACTACCGCAACCATAACATGCCTGTCCTCGTACTCGGTGGCGTCAACATAGACCACGTCCTGTCTTCCTTGATATATCTTCTGCAGCGTTTCCACCCTTTTCTTTCTTATTTCCTGGTGATGCTCTCGATGCATATTTCGTGGCAGCGGAGGGATTTTTAGTCACTTCCCGACTTTCATCGGGACATCCGTCTTCTGGTCCTCTTGGCTTTCGTATCGAATACCTAGTTTTAGCAGTATGCTTCTTTCTGTCCGAGTCTTTGCCAGTCTTTCGTACTGGGAGTGCTTTTTTTTTATTCAAAAGTGCAGTGAATTCTGCAAGACAGTTCACATTTCATTTTCAAAACTGTCCGCCTTCCACTTTTATGCAGACTTCCAGACACTTTCGGAAATTGTTCAAAATGGCCGCAATGTCTTCAGGGGCTATTTCGTTCAAAGCCTTTTCCAGAGCACGTTTCAAGGATTTAGTGGATTTTTGCTTCATGATCCCCCAAACAGCAAATTCAACCGAATTGAGATTGAATGATTGGGGAAGCGGGTCGCCAAACATCCTTCCTTCAGAATCCGAGAATGTTCGCCTCGCACTGTGGGCAGGTTCTCTTGCTGCCATTAAGTTTTTCTTGCATTATCCTGAGCCCAAGGAATCGCAGCACACTCCAGGATCAGCTAGTGGTAGGTCTTGGTGTTGATTTTGGCCCCTTTTGGAACGAAAGCAAGCTTGATCCTCTCAAAGCCTAAAATTCTGCCCCAAATTATGTTCATTGGAAAATTTTTTCTTTTTTCAACTTTCGCAGTTTGCAGAGACCTGGTTGGCAGCAATTCTCTGTGGTGTTGCATATTTAAGGCTGGGTCATCTGTGAAAATCTTCTCATCTGTGAACAGAATCGAGTTCAGGGCTTCACTTTGGCACGGCTGTTTCATCCTGTCACACTTTTCGAGCCTGAATGCCTTGATCTTGTCAGTGAGAAGCTGTACTTTTGCTGGCTTGCGCACATGGAGAGTCCAGGGTCCTCTTAACCAGTAGCTGCATGATTGAGTGCTGACTTCGTGCTCTCTGGCAAGTTTTAGCATGCCTCTCAGAAGATTTCGCTTCATTTTCTTGCTGATGGTGAATTTGAGCTCCCATTTCTTGCTGTTCAAGGCCTCCGGTTTTGCTGCCGGTGCTTGAGGCCTTCCATCTCCTGAAATCATTTGACGACGCGGTACACGTGTCCTTGCTGCAATTTTAGCATCTTTTCAATTTTCAGAATAGGTATTCCCTGTTTGTGACAAGTGTTGATACAGCACCGCACTTTTTCAGAGACCATTTTTCCTGAAAAGTAATATGCCAATGATTGTACAGTCAGCAGTTATATTAAGGTGCGCCGAACTCGAAAATTAGTGTTTCTGCTGAAAAATGCAAAAAAAATTTAAAACTCTAAGCGCATTGCAGTACTTTTCAGTCGCCCTGTATTCTGAAGGATTAGAGGTGTGCATTTGGCTTACGCAGCCCAGTTAGCTAATGCACACCACATTGGCTTTTGCCAGCATGCGCAAACTTATGCGTGGAAGCACACCCAAGTGACCAGAAAAAGCAGTATGGCAGCGCTCATAAAATGCTCCTCTTTGCTAGGCTGTGTGTTACGGTGCTGTGATTGACATAGCAAACTTAGGTTCCCTATATCTTCACCAAAGGAATTTGCATTTTTGGCTGTTGGTACATTCAGAAGCTAATTTTAGCTGGCAATCTGTTGACTTGGCTTTCTTATTGTAACGCTGCATTGGTACGCTTTGTGTTAGAGCACTTTCAGAATGGATGCGATTTTTAGAGTGATATAACTATGACCCAAAGTAATTCATGAAACAGAAGGCTTGACCAGGTTGGTAAATCATCAAGTCCTGTGTTGTCCTCGCTCTCCGTTCTTCCCGCGCTATGCTTTCTGAGTTAGGATAATTTATAAAACGGCTGACTTAAACATTTTCTGGCTAAATTTAGCAAAACCTTCCAAAGTGTGCTCAGCAGTAAAGTAATGATTGCACATTACTGCTGCATTAATATTCTTAGTCAAATGCATGTGCATGCTGCTTTGTATTTAATTTCTATGGGTGTTCTACTTCTTGCTGAATTGCATATGCAGCTGGGATTGAATGCGAAGAACCCTAGTTCATTCCCAGCCATAGTAGTGTTTTGATGGAGACAGTGCTGAAGGCACCCATGTGCTGTGCAATGTCGGCTGACATTAACAGTCTAAATTAATCCAGAGCTCTCTGCTATGGAGTCCCTCATAGCCCACATGGCATTTTGGGACATTAAACTCTGTAACATACTATTTTCTTTGTGTGGCTGCTGGTCATTTCTACTTAAGATTGTTGTGTTAACATGGGAAGCTAAGGGTTTTTACAGGTCAATAAAAAATCGATGTATGAGAATTCAAAATTTTTATTGATGGACCTATCTGGTCTTTTGCCTGTTTAAATTTATGATGGCTAATTTTGCCATTTTTCTGCCATGAAGATTTGTTGATATCTCTCATAGAGCCTTTAGTTTTGTTGGAATATGCTGTAGGTTATATTAAAAGGACCATGAAAAGCTTTTTTACTAAAACTATAAAATACACATGAACAGTTGGAATTCAATAAGTTGTCACCAAAGATATTGGAAGTCAGAAACGTTTCTCTTCCTCTCCCGCCTCAGCTTGGTGCATGCTGGTGTACATGAAAAATAAAAGAAAACGGGTCACAATTGCACCCCATCCGGCTCGCATCATTTGGGGGTGCCCTTCGAGAGAGTGTGCCCAGAAAGCCCAGTTGAAGTCAGCGGGAAGGGGTGGCTACTTGAGGTGAGATGTCGCCATAATAGGTTGCAAGTGGTTGCTAGGAGCACTTTTTACTAATTATTTGTAAATTATGGGGTCCATGCAGAGCTTGTAAATTTGACTCAAATACTCGCAAAAACCACCTCTATGGATTTGTTTATTTGAAGATTGCGATATATGACCTGCAACAGGGTGGCCATGCGGGCTAGTTGGTTTGGATCAAGCATAATGCAACCAGCGAACAAAACGGAACACAAGAAGAAGGAGTACACATATATGACATTTCAGGGTCGTTTCGACCACAACAAAACTGCTGCGAAGTACTAATCTTTTGGCAGGTTTTTTTTCGCCATGACACTCCTAATTTTGCTATGGTGCTTACAAAGCTTTGTTGCCATAGCTGTTGATAACTCCTAAAATAATTTACTGTGCAGCAAGATAGAAAAAGAATTGGCACTTTACTGTATTTTCAAGACTTGTCAGTTTTGAAAGTGTGCAGTTAAGGCTTTTAGTGCAAATATAGCTGATCAGAAGCATGAATTGCTGGGCAAATGTTTCGTGTTTAGGGCAAAAGAACTTCCAGGAAATGGTACAAAACGACAAGCCGCAAACACATATTGCCATATATGTATTGCATGCGCACTTCCTTCTGGTCCTGCAACCTGTTTTCTGCCAGTCCTTTAGGTGCTAAAATCTAGCTGTCAAACTTCTTCTGTGCTTCAGTGCTACGTTTGCAAAAAGGTAATATGTGAACTAAATGAAATCAATTGGTGGGAGGATTGCCTTATTGTCATAATAAACTTTGACTTTTGCACATTTTGTTTCAAAAGAATTACTTCTAAACCAAAAGGTCGTTTTGCACACACAAATCTATTTTGAACTGAAGTAACAGTGCAACTTAAACGAAGGATCAGGAAAAAAAAACATAAGCACTTGCCTTTTTTTTCCCTGGTCTTTTAAGCTGCGCTTTCACGTCCGTTCAAAATGCAATACCAACTCGCCCACTATGCTATGTTGCTACAAATCTGCACAGCCAAGCTGTGTGCATGATAAAGAAATGAGTTATGATGCTTCTGGAAAATTAGTGAAAAAACTTTCACTATAGGTCGACACTTCAACCACAGCATAGAATTGCAGGGATTGAAGAGGGACTGAAAGGGAGAAGAAAGAGAAGCCCTGCGAAGAGCTCTCAGTGGACTCGTTAGGCATGAGGAATTATTGAATGGGGGCAAATGCTTGCTCCCTCCCACTAAGTAAGAAAATACCATTGAAAAAAATGCACCAACCACATTTCTTGACGAAGAAAGCTCAAATAGTACATTACTCAAATAGAGCCGTCACCTTGCCAACTTCCAAGTGCCTCGTACAAGATTTCCCATATACCATGCAGCAGCGGAACAAATGCGGAATGTCTTGCACTTTTATTTCGGAGGCGTGGACCCTTCTTTCAAAACCAGATAGATATTCTTGAGGGGAAATTCTCCATTAAAAGAAATCAGTGTGAAACTGTCAAATTGTCGCAATTTATATTTTGTAATGCATGTTCTTGTTTTGGAACCAGGTCGCGCAACAGCTAGCTAGGTCTCTTTGTTTACTCATTAGGCGCAGCATACAGTATATATTAGCAAGGTACAACACAGAAGTGGTAAAAAAAATCGAGGACACTTTGGCGACTAAAGTGATGAAAGGCGAAAGCCCGAGTGCTGCTTTCTGCTACGTGACTGTTGCGCATGTAGCGATGAATGCTGCTGCGAGTAAAGCGAGCGACTACTCTTTCACATTCTGCTAGTGCATTTATTCAGTGAATTCTGTTTGGCAGCGACGAGATTGCGCGCCTTGTATCTTTGCAGTTGTTCTACGTTTACTGTTGTGTGGTTGATTTTACAGAGTGTGCGGTATTAATTAGTAATTAATTAATCAACGGTAACAAATTAGTAATTATAGTTTAACTAGCTATTAATTAGTAATCAATTATCTATTAAACACCACTTAGTAATTAGCATTTTATTAATTATTTACTAACTAATTAGTAACTGAGAAGGCACGCATTCGCGCATACTGTGGTGATGCTGTGTGATTGGTCGAGACCTTCATGACGTCATCCCGTCTCGACCAATCAGAGCCGCGGCAAAAGCGTGACACTTTTGCTGAGGCAACGATGAGGCAATAAAGGCTTTCGCCTTAATATTGTATTTTAATAATTTTTATGTGACCTGCACTATATTTCTGGAAAGGTCACACGAAATTTCCAGAGGAGGAGGAGGTAAACTTTATTAAAGAAGAGGTCGTAGGCGCGGGGTGGGTTGGCGTTCCCGTCCCCGCGGTGGGCTCCTCTTCTAGGCCGGACGCCAGGTGGCCGACCGACGATGTCGTTCGGCGACCTCTTCGGCTCGCTCCGTGACTCGGAGTTGAACCTCCGGGTCGGAGCTGAGCAGCGCGGCCCCCCACTGAGATTGGGTAGAGAGCTGCAGACTCTGTGATGGCTTGTCTTTATTACATGAGTATAGGATGTGTGGTGTGTCTGCCTTTTGATGTCCACAGAGAGAACAGACAGGGCTGAACTGCTCTGGGAACCATATTGTGTACATGTACGGATTAAAGAAAGTGTCTGTTTGAAGCTGGCGCCAGGTGACTTGTTGTGTTTTACTTAGTGATCGATGTGGTTCTGGGAAGATTTGTCTGTCTTTCTTGAAGTGGGTAGTAATTTCTTTGTAGGTTGTCATCCGCTCCCTAGCCGACCTGAGCTCAGGGCAGCGCACCTCCCGGTTAACTACGAATCCTCGGGCAAATTGGTGCGCTGCCTCGTTCCCAGGATGGTCCGAATGGGCAGGGACCCAGATCAATGTGATAAGGCGGGTATGGGAGATTTTTTGTAAGATTTTGATGGCTGCGGAGTGGGCCCTTCCTTTTGCAAAATTTCGAATTGCAGTTTTAGAGTCGCTAAGGATGTATTTGGCAGTGGTGGAGGTAATGGCTAAAGCTATGGCAGCCTCTTCGGCCTCCTTCGGAAATTTTGTTTTATTGATTGTCGCCGATGCGAGGGGAGAGCCTCGATGATCGACAACTGCCAGGGAAAAGGCATCTCTGTCCGCATGTTCTGCCACGTCCACGTGCGCCGTGTCTTTCTGTACTGAAAATCTTTCGTGTAATTTTTGTGCTCTAGCCCTTCTTCTGTCCGTATCATATTCTGGATGCATGTTTTTAGGCAGAGGACGGACTATCATGCACCAGAATCAAGCAGCTGGACATGTGTTTGAATTGCCCGCTCCTAAACGAGTTGTACCTTAGTTGCCAACTGCAACATATTTCATAAATCGTGATGCGTTGAACACAACAGAGAAAGCGAGCGACGCAGGTTGCAACAAAATTTGCCCAGAATATCTGTACCCTGAGCGTACACGAGGATAACGTGAGCTACTGTCACATTTTGGTTCGCTTGTGTCGCGCAAGCATTAGCAAAATGCACACAAAAGGCTGCGTTACTACAGACTACAGTTATTCCTGTTATTTATTTCAAAGTTTTATATGCTTTTTAAGCCTTACTATTTCATTTGCCTAGGAGGTTTTTAACCAAACCTGAAATATTGTGAAACAAAAAGAAACCACAGCAACGGCAGACATCATCATTGAACGTTCAATGCAAAACAAAGAACGTTCGACAAACCTGCGGGCTGTCTACTGACTGGGCGGCCCACAGGGAAGGGGCTGCCCAATGGTGTGGGTGCGCAAGACAAAGCGAAGGAGCGTTGTTGTTTGGCCCGTGTGGTTGTCGCGCGGGCTGATGCCACCGCACCGATGCCATGCAGAGTAGCGCCGCTGGCGAGGCGCCGGACGAAGAGGTCTTGCTGCGCGCCCACAGCTTACTGGGCTTCCGCGACTTCTGCGCCAAGAAGGGATCGGCCAGTCTGCGGCAGCTCGACAAGCTCGCGCTGGCCGGCTTGGCCCGAGAGTTCGTGGATTCCTCGCGCGTCAAGCAGGGTCCGCTGTACAGCGCGCGCTCGCTGCGCCGCTTTCAGGTGGGCCTCAACGGTTACCTGCGCTCGCTGTACGGCGCCGATTTTGAGCTGGGACGGGATCCTGCGTTCGCGTCACTGGCGGGTCCTTCTGCATCGGGGGCAGTGAGCTCGGGAGGAGCGGGCAGGATGGGGCAGTCAGCGGACGCCGTGGTCATCACCCCCGAGGACTTGGCTAAGATCGGCCAGTATTTTTGGCGGGTGGTGAACACCCCGCGCGGCCTGCAGCAGAAGGTCTGGTTCGACCTCATGATCCACCTAGGCTCGGACGGCATCGAGAACCAGCATGCGATGCGCAAGGATTCCTTCGCGCTACTCAAGTCGCCAGCCGACGGACGTCGACGGTTGCAGTGGAAGGTGCCTGGGGGAGCGTCGGTGCCGGATGACCCGGAGAATCCACTGTGCCCTGTGCGGACGTTCCAGCTATACCTCAGCAAGCTGAACGTTGCCTGTCCCGCGCTGTTCCAGCGGCCACACGACGGCATCACCAAAGCGTCGCGCTTCTGGTTCCACATGTTTCCCCTCAACAATACCATGCTGGCGCTCATGATGTACGACATCTCCAAGGACGCTGGCCTCAGTCGCGTCTATCCCAACTTCTGCACTCAGGTTAGACGACATCGTAGACGCGCAGCGCGCGATGCGGGTGCTAACTGCTCTTATGCCCCCCAGGTGCTGCCGGAGAAGGGGCGCTTCTACGAGCTGGCGCGGCACGGCTGCCCGTCCCTGGAGAGCGCCCGCAAGGAGCCCGGCTGCGCGTTCAAGCTATGCGCCCAGTGTCTCACGGTATGTCGCGGAAGCGGCGCACTCACCTAAGTAACTTTGATTTTAAAGTGTCAGTGCCCGTGAATTCAACACCGAGGGACACAGTGGCATGTTTACAAAACAAACGGCTTTCATCGTCAAAGAAGTTGCATTTCAGGAGCTTTCAGTTAAATGCTTATATGCCATTGAAACTCCGCTAATGGATTTGGTGTTATGGCTTGCAGCCAGTGCAGGTGGCAAGCGCTGGGCCTAAGGGGATCCTGTGTTCAGTGCCCTGCTTGGAGGCCTTCATGCGTGCGAAGGAGGCACGCCAAAATGTGCGTGTCTCTTTCCGGGACGGCACCCGTGTTCCTGCCTATACCCTGCCTAGTGGGCAGGCTATCCAGACACAGGCTCCGCTGCAGCCACAGACGCAAGCGCGGGACGAGCTGGGTCGAAACCTGCCTGAAGACGTGTACAGCTTTATCCAGGAAGTGGCACGCATCCAGGCTCTAGGTCACACAGTGCGAACAGGTGAGACGAGCTGTTTGATGTCCAAAGCAAAGCAGGAGAGCCTACTTTCCTTGCCATTTCGTCTTCCATGGTCTCTGCAGTTTCTACGTAATTAAGTGGGAATGTAAAGGTTAACAGCCCCGCCATAGTGGTGTAGTGGTTAAGGCGCTCGACTACTGTGCCAAAGAATGCGGGATCGAATCCTGGCCGCGGCGGCCACTTTTCGATGGAGGCAAAAAACAAGGCGCCCATGTGCTGTACCATGTCAGTGCACGTTAACCCCGGATGGTCGAAATTTCCGGAGCCCTCCATTATGGCGTCTCTCATAGCCCGAGTTGCTTTGGGACATTAAACCTCCCAAACCAAACCAAGCAAAGTTAAGCAGTCGAGTCTTGAACGTCTGCATCGATTGAAGAAAAAAAATTAGGGATCATTTAGTAGTCTCACAATATTAGAATGTACTTTTTCATATCTTTTCTGAAGTGTCAAAGTTGAGTCTGTCACAATAAGCAGTTGGATGTGTCAGTTTAAACATTTATACAACAGCGGGACCTATTTATCCCACTATCCATATTTTTGCATGCGGCATACTACTGAACTATCAAGCAAACCATTCCTAGTATTTTTATCTTTCACTAATATGCTTGATTGGTATTCAGAGCATTTTTACAAGTGTACAGTTAGATGCGGACCATTCTGACGGGAAAAAGTGAAATTGAACAATTAGCCAGCTTGCGTTCTTTAAAACAGTCAGGCGCCTGATAATACTTATTCAACCAATTTTCAATGCTATTCTTACAACGCTGAAAAGACTGAGGTATGGATGCATACCACATTTGGAGTATTTTAGTAAGTCACACCCCACCATGAATCTTGTGTGAAGGCTCCGCTGAGCTTTGGGGAGAAAACTTCACTGACGATTACAATGGTAATGAGAAATTTGAGCACAGCTCTTTACTTCGCAGAAAATCTGGTATCTTCATCGCTATACTCCTTTTCATTTCATTTATTAATACTTTAATATTATTAATACTCCTTTTCATACATCAGGTGCAACGCAGCGAAAGCTACGCAAGTAGTCCGCAAGAACAAAAAAGAAAGCATATCACTACGCGCTCGTTTCGTGGCCGAGTGGTTTCTGTTGAAACGGGCTCTATTCCGAGCATACATGTTTGCAATAACTTGCTTCGCATGCCTGGACATCTTCACAGTGCGGATCTGATAGAAAAAATCCGCTCCGAAGAGGCAGTCGAGATCGCTGCGTTGCGCAGCGCGGAGGACACCGCTGACAGGGTTGCGGAGCAGCGAAAACTCAACACGAATGAAAGCAACAAACAAAACATACAAATTCACCGAATCCGATCTTTTCTCCCTAAAATAGGTGCTTTTTATGGAGTTGATGGCAAATGTAAGATGTATTAAGCTTGCAGACATCATCATCATCATCAGCCTGATTATACCCACTGCAGGGCGAAGGCCTCTCCCGTATTTCTCCACTTAGAGCTTATCATAGGAGGTTGCGGCCAATTACTGCACCAGGGTGGCCAACTCCTGTTCTGGTGAGGGAGTGCGTTGCCGGAGGTGTTCACCGGCATCAGGTCGCACCCCAAACCTGAGTATGCAATTCCATCGACACGCGGATTTTATTTTTTTTTTATCCGGTGGAGAATTGCGCGGCACCGGGATTTGAACCCCGGTCCTCTTGCATGCGAGGCGGATGTTCTACCGCTACGCCACCGCTGCAATTTTGCAGACAAAGCACCTATTATTCCTCTCGTCAAGAGCAGGCACTATTTTTCACCGCGGATGCGGGGAGCGCAAACAAGAGCTCTAGCTTTGGCAGTGTTGCACTTGATGTATGAAACGGAGTATAGTGATGCGAGCGAGGAGCATCATTCATTTTGTAATTGGTACAGTTCTACAGTTCTTCACAGTGCTTCCTTTTTTAGGGGAAAGGGGGCAGTTCAAATCCACTGTTCCAGTTTTGTATCTCTTTTTCGTTGCTCTACCAGATTTTTTTTTTCTTCTTACACTTAAGCCTTGCTTTAAAGCAGGACATGATAATGTTAAGGGGTCCCTCATGAACTCTACGCCGCCGTTCTCCAAATTGCCAAAGACGACAAAGTTATACATGACCATGAAAGGTTGCCCAAAGCCGAGCAGAACCTTGTGCCCTACGTTGGCCTTTGCCACTTGCATTAGGGTAGCCACCTGAGACATTCTATTCTGGGTGCACTTAAGGTCTGGTTTGCCTTTAGTGTAGACACAACAGCTTTATGTCGCAGGATCCCAACGCTGCCTTTCACTAGACCGTCCAAAATGTCTGTGTTCCGGATCAACATGGCAGGTTGCGGGAGTCCGAGCAGAATCATTTGCCCCAGGTTGGTCGGTGCAAGCTATGATAGGGCAGCTTTCTGGGCCACGCTATAGCTGCCCATCAGTTATCGCGATGGTAATGTCGCACTAGACAGGAACTGCAGTCTAAAATAACCTGTTGGAGTGGAAATGGTATGGAACCTCATAGCTATCACCACAGCCAGTTACCCGTGTGCCACACTCTCGCGCTGTGCATTGCATCTAGTCTTCATCAATTTCCACCTATGTGCAATGGATCCAAGCACTTCGCAGTAACATTATTAACCTCATGGCCTCCGCACCGCAATTTCTCGGCTTTTGAGCGCGCACTGGAGTGCATAAAAAGGAGCATAAATTCCAACAAATATAGTCACAGAAAAACAAACACTACTTTATTTTTTCTTAATTACCTATTCCACTGAAATAGTAAAATATATTTGCAGCTATAAAATGCCTTGGAACATTAAGGCATGTGAAGTGGGAAAGGAACAACCTATATTTAGCTGACAACGAATTCTCTTCGTTATCACTGTCACTGTCTGCATTTTATTATTTCTCGTCTTCGTAAGGAGCATTCTTATCGCAGATGTCTCTCTTGACACCACTGTCGAGCATAGTTTAGCGCTATGCCATCAAACCGAGATTTTTCCATGCCCAATTATTTGCACAATGCGGGATTGCAAACTTTTTGCCATCTGAAAAATATACCCTCACCTCGAACATGGACAACTGTGCCCATCTAGTGGAAAGCATGTTAAGCAAAAAAGGTATAATTTAAATTGTGCTGTGGTCGATGAAACATTGTCAAAAACAGTCATTCTCCAAGCTGTCCGAGCAAGCAGCAAATCGCTGGCCGCAGAAATTGTTGGGCGAAGAAGGGATGTGCCTAAATGAACATTTTTCACCAAAACTTTTTTTATTTTTGGCTCTCCTAGATTTTGCGTGTATTAAGGAAACCCCATACCAAGTTTGGTTGTCATGTGCGTAGTAGAAAAATTAAAATTAATTTTTTTACGAGGAGGGTTTCACTTACCACCGAAGGTGCCCATGAACACTGATTTCAAGACTCAGCTGCATAGCGGGCAATAAACTGAACGCAAGGTGTATCTCCAAGTTAGAATGCTTGTTTTTTGCGCTCTTTAGCCAAAAAGGACCTGCTATCGAGAGAACAGCAGACAGCTAAATAGAAAAACGGAAACAAAAGGCAAATTTTGGGTTATGGCACCAGCAGATTGGCTGGTAAACCAAAATAGAAGTTTGGATTGACTAATACCTTAGTCAAGCGTGCAAGTTACAGTGCACTTACGCGGAGTGCACTTTGTAGCTCGAAAGAGACTTTATGCTATGCAGTGCTAAACGGGAAAGCGGAGTGCACTTGCATAAGCACTAGCTAGTACGAAACTGGCAACTGAAAAACGTTTTAAAAAAGGAATTGTAACCTCCAAGCATGAAGTTCAGAGAACTGCTTTTTAAAGTAGTAAAACACTCAAAAAATGCTTAAGATGATGAAGCGGGCAGTGGCACGGGGCGGAGCGCTCGCGTCAGGCCCGCTGGCCATTTAAACCATATTTCATCGTCATGAATACCTTAGTCAAGCGTGCAAGTTACAGTGCACTTACGCGGAGTGCACTTTGTAGCTCGAAAGAGACTTTATGCTATGCAGTGCTAAACGGGAAAGCGGAGTGCACTTGCATAAGCACTAGCTAGTACAGAACTGGCAACTGAAAAACGTTTTAAAAAAGGAATTGTAACCTCCAAGCATGAAGTTCAGAGAACTGCTTTTTAAAGTAGTAAAACACTCAAAAAATGCTTAAGATGACGAAGCGGGCAGTGGCGCGGGGCGGAGCGCTCGCGTCAGGCTCGCTGGCCATTTAAACCATATTTCATCGTCATGTCATCACATCGTTCTGTTTCTGTTGTGTCGCCGTGTTACATCGCTTGTCATGCCACCACATAACATTTGATTGGAGGTGCGGTTCATCCCCATCCTCGCCTTGCTCCGTCAAAGCCAATCGTACGCTGGGTCCATCGGCCGAGAGCCCGTGGAGATCGCCACCCAGCTTTACCCCAGCCCTTCGTGCTCAGACCCGACCAGCCGCTCTCCCCAGCCCCGTCCCCAGCCTTGACCACAACACATGGCGACTAGGAAGAGCCCAAAGCCGACCCGACCGACCCTACGACGAAGTGACCTCACGACCACTCGAGCGAAGACAGCTCCCCCGCTCAAGCCGTTCGGCGTGTCCATGAGCCTTGGCCTTCGGACCTGATGCTCCGGGGCAAGCATTCATCCCATCTTCACATTCATGTGATGTCCAGCGTTTCATGTCCTAATCCTGTGTCTGTGTTCATCGTCACTTCATGCAATAGATTTTTAGCAATCGATCGGGACGATTGCTCGGTGGCCCCGGGTAGTGCTACGATGATGACGAAGCGGGCCTGGCGCGAGCGTTCCGCCCCGCGCCACTGCCCGCTGGCCGTTAAACCATATTTCATCGTCATGTCATCACTTCGTTCTGTTTCTGTTGTGTTGCCGTGTTACATCACTTGTCATGCCACCACGTAACAATATGTACAAAACACGTAAAATCAACTTGTATACATATCTTATTACATTTGTGGCAAAAAAATTTCTGCCGGCGAGGCTACGCACTCGGCCCTCAAAGTCAGTTTTGCAAATGCGCTCCGACCTGAGTGCACACTTTGGTAAGTGCACTTACGTTACGCCATTTAGCAGCGGTAGAGTGCACTTTTCGTAAGTGACACTCACCGTAAGTGCACTTTATTTTGCGCGCTTGGCAGGGGTAACTAACACAGTGCGTAACCTTCGAACACTGTTTCACACCACTGAAAGCCTGGCTAACCAAAGTTCTCGACAAACCAGGGATATAATTCGGAGCCTACATGAAGAGGCACACCCAGAAAGCAACCAAGGAAAGCATTTCACGAGGGCAGACAAGGGTGCTGGACAACTGTGCAACTCGAAGCATTTACCACAGAGCAGTGTCGTGTTGAAAAGGATAGCCCAACATATGCATCAGGCCACTTTGATTTACTATTAAGGCGGGGGTCCCATGGTGGCCATCTTGGAATTAGTTCAAATTCTGCCACCAGGCTACGCACTGATTCAGGACTGAGAAAGTGCCTATGGGCCTTGCCCCCAGTTGGCCGAGGGACCCAACCTTTGCTTTGTAGAGAAGCTTTCTTTTGTTGGAGGGTGGGTTTTCAAAGCCCCATTCTTCTCCCTGCCGTGCGCAGGGGGAAGCGTTCACCTGTTCTTAGCTTGACTACAGCGGATAGCAGGACTGCGGGGTGTTAGCTTGCCTTACCATGGCTGAACTTGAGCGGCGACGCGGAAAGCCGCTGCTCGATTCGGCCATGACCGAATGTGCGTAACGTAAATGAAAAGTACCACCTCGTTTTGTTGTTGTTCACTGTTCTGGATAGAGTGGAAGCTTGAGGGAGTTGATGATACATCGTCGACATATGTTCACGATAGCTCAAGTGGATACCAAAAATGGAAAGGTGCGATATGATGGAAGGTATTTATGTGGCCCTTGTATACTATACTTTGACTCACAAGAGATTTGCACCACTGCTAAAGGCAGGGGCTCCCTGGCCCATTCAAATGCTCACTGTAATAGGTAATTGTGCTCCGATGCACCCCTCGAATCGGCAAGGGCGACAGTGGGAGCACAATTGCCTATTATAGGTGGTGTGGATAGTGGTTATTCAAACAAAAGGAAGGAAAAGAGTGCTGCCGGCCGCTTCAACTGCTATCTAAAATCTGAAGCGCCCAAGCTGCAGCCGGCGGGAAAGCAAAATGATGGGGAGAGGAAAGCGAGGGGAAGTGCAGAGGGGAGCTATAGCAAGAAAGTACAGGGGGAGCTTTGTACATTAGTTACAAAGTACAAAAAAAAAGGGGAAACGCATTTGCCTCGCTCGCGCGCAAGTGTCCAAGTGCTCGTGGTCCATGGCGCCCGGCCTTTCGCAGTACTAAAAACATTTTGTGAGACGAAGTGTACATCTTTGGTGGTTTCGTCATGAACTCTGGCTGAAATCGACACCTGTATTGTCTTTCCTTTGATACCCATCTTTTGAGCTGTTATCACTTTTGAAGTTATGGCATTTATAGTAGGATATTCTTGCGAGCTGTCTGGTGCAGAGCTGCTTTTATCAAACGTTATTGCACATAATAAAATTGCAATAAAGTCGGTTTCAATCAACAGTAATCATTTTCTTTTTTCTTTTTTCTTTTTAGTTCGGGCTTTTCTAACCATAGAGACTGACGTTGGTAACCTAATGAGCTCAGAAAAGGGCGATGGCCAATTTCATTTTACCTTAGAGAGGAGAGTCGGCATTGCGAAATAGGTAAAAAATACCTACCAAAAGGGTAAGCACCACGCAGCTGCCGCAATGCATTCAGGCTAAATTTTGGGGGAAATGAATTGGAGAGGGGAGGGTAGCAGGCAGTTATGAGGCAACGTCGCCAGTAGAAGCGGGTTAGTTTCGCAAGCACGTTAGACCGCTCCTTCTCGACCCTTCCCCTTTGAATCTCCTCTGTACTCTTCATTGGTTAGATGTACGTCTTTGCTGCATTGCGAATCCAGTGTACTTTCTATATATTTATTTACTTATTTATTTATTCACTACCAGCATCACCTGCTTTCATAACAAGCATAGAACGGCAATCACTCGCGCTAACCACGGTAAAATGCATAACTGGCTGCCACTGAGGCATTCTTTAGAGTCAAAGGATTCGTTTCTGTTGTTGTATGTGAAAGAAAAGAATAATGCAAGACGCCCTTCGGTTACTTACTGCCCCTAGAATTTGTCCGGACATGTACTTCCTCGCGCTGCCCTGATGTGGCCATTTGGCGTGCTGAACAGCTTTCTTTCTTTTTTTTTTTTTTTTTTTTTTTTTAGAGCTCAGCTCTTTGGCGCCCGTTCCTGCGTTTCGCGTCGCCGTCTGCGTTGTCCCTCGTAACCAGCTCCGCAGCCAGGGCAGCGCACGCTCCTGCCACCATTCGCCGCTGCGTGTCCCCCCTCCCCCTACCTTTTTCCTTTGTGGCGGCGACGGTGTTTTCCGGTGTAAGTGGATCACGGTGCATACATCCTAAGCCGAAACGCAGAGCCACGTTGACTTGTCTCGCTAGCGGCATCAGTCAGTCGCTGCTATCTCTTCGCTGCGCAACGCTCCTACAGGTCCACACGCTGCCTTACGCGAACTCCTGGTCCACAAAGCTTCCTTCATGACAGTCAAGAACTGTTAGTGGAGTGTTTCTTGAAGAAATACGTGTGAAAAATAAAATAAAAAGGTTGTCTGTAACTGTACATACATGTCTTGCTCGAAATCTTTGCCTCAATCTATCGAAAAGCTGGAACAGCCAATGAGATACGCTCAAATTTCGCATTAGGAAGTAACGTAATCGTCGGTAATTTTTCTGTTGTAATAAAAGTAGAAAAAAAAAGACGCGCGCGCTGATATATGTGGGTGTGTGTACTTTCCTTTTCATAATGCGCTGACCGCTTTCTTTTTTCCCTGGTGGGGGTGGGGGGGAAGGGGTGGTGGAGGCATTTCCATTGAAACACACGAGGCTATATAGTGTTGACGGTAAGCTAACCGCCCCTCCCCCTCCCCCATTTTTGTTTTTATTTAGAATAGCAGCTTGGGCGTGTTGGTTATGCATCTTGAGGTAACAGCGCGGAACGTGGACGGGAGCACAAGGTCAGAAGACGACACAACGAATAGATTGATGTTTTAGATTGAGCTCCTTGTGCTATATACAGCAACATGAGCAGGTGGGCTGAAGGCGAATGCACCAGCGCTGGTAGTAAGCGTACATAGGTAATGGTACTCCAGCTATAATAACTACCGCGAGCTCTAGTTTCAAGTCAGTCTGCGCTCTTGTTGCGATATTTTTAGCTATAAGGTGCGTTGAGAAAGCGGACTGCCATACTAGCAGCACTCGAGAGCGTGAGTGCAACATGATATTTCTGAAATATATTCAAAATATATGTAATGCCTCCCTGAGGGGTAATGTAAATAAAATAAATAAACATATTCTGAGCAATAACACGACCAGAAAAGCGAGACATCACGAGCAGTTATCTAAATATGCGCCGCTTTGCAACTAGCACATGTGTTTCTTGACAATGATTTCATAATTTGAAATTTACCAGCCCCGGAATTCTTTTTACATGTCTGGGGATCGTACAATAAGATACCCTTGTTGATTCATCTGCGGTTCCAATGAGGGGGGGGGATCGCCCCATTTAGACAAGTACTGGCGAACCTACACTGTTTGCAAACATTGTCCCCACGAATGTGTGAAGGGTTTGTTTCATCATTGATGGAAAAAAGAAAAACAGCCCGAGGAAACAGTACGGAAAATCGAAGAACTGACAAACATGGCTGTCAATCCTCACATTCCTTCTGTAGGTAGACCCTCGTAACTGCCATAAATAAAGCGGGTACTGCAAAGCACTTTCCATGCGCCGCGACGTCAACGCCGCAGTCACGGCAGGCGTCGCAAAAGGGGAATGCACCTGCATGTTCGTGGTGCTGGCTCGCTCACCCTCTCGCGCGGACTGAGAAAATTTGAAAACCGTGAAGAAAACTATTCTGTGAAGAAAAGAAGCAGGGGGAGCTAAGTGGACTTCAGGACGAGAAGAACGGAGTAGGGGACAGCCGCGCGGTCCCAACCCCTCGCTAGTTTTTGACGCGTGTAGCACATGCCAGATATCTGGCAGGGACAGATCACAGCATCAGAGCTCGCGATGCACGCAGGCGCTGCGCGCATGCGCAGACCGGCTTTGGCTGACGCGTGCGACGACGTTAGCGCGGCAGTGCATGAAGCATGTGTGTTTGGAGTCATGGGTTATGTATTCCAGTAGTTCCCTTCCCCCCACGCTACTTCTACCCCCAACATGACGCAATTTTGGATGTACTTTAGGGAAGTGGTATGCCTTTATACTTTCTTCAATCGCCACACTGAGAGAAAAAACTTGACGAATGCTAAGCAGCACAGGCATCGGAATGTGTTCATTTTCATGTTAGACAAAACATTTTCCCAGTGCATGCCCAGATTATTGTGGTCAATTGTGGTCAATCTAGTCTGAATTTACTAGCTTTTGTAGGCTTACAAAAAGCGGCTGTGAGCTTTAGGCACACTGTCTCTCTGCAATGCTGTTTCTTGGGCTAGTTGGTGGAGTTTGCTCATTTTGACAAAGTGCAAAAAAGAGGCAGGGATGGTCGAGAGACATGGGACAAAGCGCTTTGCCTGTCCCTCGTGCCTGTATATTTTTAGCCCCTGCCCAAAATGACCAGTCCCTGTCCTCTCTTCCTCTATCATGAGATCAATCATGGTGGCAATTCGTTGACCTCACCCCAATGTTTTGTTGTTTCACTATGCCATGCAGCGTTTCAGCAGGATTAGAGTTGACCAATGGCAGAGCTGGTTCAGGGCCACTTGTTGCACCTAACCCTTATCCTCCTGCTTTTTTTGTCCACACAAGAGCTCCTTAGAATGACTTTCCAATCAGTCGGCTGAAGTATGCTCGTGAACGTTAAAGTTGCAAGTTGATAGACCCTTGAAGCAATTTCTCTAAACCAAGAAAATGGCAGATGCTGCGAATATTTATGCAGTTTCTTCTGCGGCGATGCTGTTTCAAGTCATTTTGTTTTTTGAACATTATGTTTCCATTCTCTCCCATTTATTTCCGATTTTATCATTGCAAAGGAGTGGAAATTTGCCTTCCTATCACTAAAAAAAAAAAAAAAAAAGAAGTAGTCTGCAAGGCGTGGTCGCCATTTGTTATCTGTGCACAGCAAAAATGGGTGATGTTCGCTACACGTGGGAACGAAGCTATAGCGATAACTCGACGCGGTCAACTGTGGGTTTCACCGCAAGGTCTCGACATATAGCTGTCTACATCGAATTGACGTGGTATTGTTATCAAAAATAATTTCGAAACGGATTGAACAGGTTCAGCCCAGTTCGTGAATGTGCCTTCGTGCAAGACTCAGGCTCCTATCTCCTGAGGGAAGCAACAACTGCTGCCTTGGTATATCTTGCCGCGTGTCTTCTGCGTGTTTGCTTAGAATTGCTTTCGCACTGCTAGCTGTGCTACTACGCTTATATTTCTGAATCTTTTTGAGTAAGACCACGTGGCTCCTTGATGCTAAGCAGTAAGGATTACAACTAGCGTTAATCTTTGGTTTTATTTTCTTTTACTGCTTTGCATGTTTGTTATCGGAAATGCTTTCAGTAAAAAAAGAAAAATGCCGCTGGTGACCTCGACGTCAAAACTGCGCGCCGAATCAGACTGTCATGTGATTTCCACTCCACACATCGTCGCATATTTCATTCCGGTGGTGTCAATCGACATTCAGCCATTCGGAGGCAAAAATTCTGAGCTTCCTCTACTTACTTTACTAAAACCAACTGACGTGTTCGAAGGTGTGAAGAAAACGATGTCCTATGTCAAAACCAAACGCTACGTTTATTTACTTTTTTTTTTTTTCCGGTACAAAACCGGAATGAGGTGCAAGAAACACCCGAAAAGCTTGGAATTTCACTGCGATGACTAATCGGGGATGACCATGTGCGCTTGTAAAGGGAGGCTGTCATTGTGCTAATAAATACGTTCGATTTTTTTCATTGTGGCAGTCTAAACACAGTGTCAATGTGCGTGTGCCGCGATGGATATCAGTACTCTGTTCTGCACGACCGCCCGATACAGACACGCGCTTCATTCCGTCAACCCACCACATGCACTAAATGTCCGCGAAAGCGTTTACGGTGCATTGCATAATAATAATAATAATAATAATAATAATAATAATAATAACAGACCCCTGGCCTTGAAACATGAATCCACGGCTTCGAGGCTTACTATTTTGAGCATAGCGTAGACGCATAGAGAAGTAGAGAGTGCCGGCTGTGCACGCGCATTAGCCCTACTTGGCCCCACTAATGCCACTGCGTGTGCGCCGAAGGAATCCGGTAATTCGGTTTACATGTAGGCAAGCACTTTTCTCTTGTCACAGTGAAATGCGCCCAGCTGCCCTCTCGGCGTCACTTTGTTTATGTTACGCTGTCTGCAGTCGAAACTTCTCTCTTTCCACGCAGCGTAGTGCGGTCAACTGTCCCACCTTTGCGAAGATGTCCATACACGCTTCGTAAGTGACCAAATACAATTAGACAGACGTACAACGGCTGTTACGTTTCATTATCGTTTCATTACGGTGATTATCGGTGATGACGTCTGGTTTTTGATTATCTATGAGCACATATTTGTAATGTTTATAAGCATGAAAAGCACTGAACCAAAACAGTGTACATTCTCATTTCAGCTAACGCTCGACATTCGGTTCAGCAGCATCGAATTCCTTCGTTTTTTTTTTTTTTTCATCTGTACTCCGTATGCAACGTCGTCCTTTTGCAGTTGTATTTCTTGTAGCGGCTGCGAAGCTACATTCAAAACGGTGCTTTCCGAGAGGACAGCTGCACCTAAGCACACGTGTGCCACTGAAAGCTCTAGGGAACAGAGCACGCACCAACGAAGATGTGAAGGAGACAATCACTCGATACTGCTGGCCGAAACTATTTCTTTTGGTCTACTGTCCTATTCCTTTTTCGACCAGTATTTGAGAGTCGCATGACGCACATAGCATCTAAACGGTGGATCATACGCGTGGTACGCCAGATGGCGTATCGTGATGTCACGTGCGAGCATTTTGCCAGCACACCATGCAGCATAACGTGGCGATATCCGTAGCACTCGCTGTCAAACACATAATGTCTAGATTTTGCGAGAAATACCACTGGACCAACTGCGCGCACGGATGAAGAACCTCGTCCAAGCAACCTGCAATCTGTCAAGGCATGTCTTAATTTTGATAAATTTGCCCTTTTGTCGCCAGCCGAAAAGCAAGCCCGAGACATGTAAATTTACCGGAAGATTCTGCGCATTCTGTTTGGTTTTTGCTAGCCGTGTCACTTGCTATCCGAGCCTGAAGTGCCTAGCAAAATACGAATGCGTGAGGGAAAAAGTACAGGGCCAGAAGTATATTCAGAAAAGCACAAAATAGTGCAAAGCCCCTCAGCGATTGGGCGTGAAGGTTAGCGGCTTAGCACTGCAGGCGAGCGTCCACTGTTCGCACACAATGCAGGAGTGCAAAGGGTGATGCGGTGACCATGTACAGGTTCGTGCGAGCGAATAGCCCCCGCATAAACCACAGTGTATGCGCGCAAAACATGTGCACGCACGCAGTGTGCGTGTCATGTCTTGTCACCTAAAAAAACTTTCACTCCGCGGTCCTTCCCTAATGAACTGTTTGTGTTTCCACTTTGAGTAGATGCGTCTCCTTGTGCTAAGAACCAGTGGTGTCTCGCACCACATTCTCGATCGAGTGGTGCCTCCAGGTATTCATTCATTCCTTTCACTCCACTGACACTCTCTGCTTTCCTCTAGATCATGAAT
Organism: Amblyomma maculatum; assembly: GCF_055883805.1. Taxonomy (NCBI): domain Eukaryota; kingdom Metazoa; phylum Arthropoda; class Arachnida; order Ixodida; family Ixodidae; genus Amblyomma; species Amblyomma maculatum. The sequence goes on along the minus strand of NC_139344.1, from coordinate 326,575,706 downwards.
TGTAGCCTCTGCATCAGGTGAGAGAGTTGTCGAAATTCTTCCTCTATGGAATGTTTGAAACTGGATCTGCTGCAGAAAGAAGTTGTTTCGACAGGCAATGAATTTTTGAAAAGTGCGACACTCACCTCACAAACAGCAATGCAAATAGCAAAAAGCAAAACACTTCACAGCACAAAAGTAGTATAGGTGGGTTGCAGAAACCTAGAAGTCAGCAGAGCAAAACCCCTTCACCATGGCAGCCAAACCTGTTTTGAGGGCAGAAATTGGGTGCAGCGCAGAATACTTCTATGTCCAGCCTGATGTCATGCGCAAACGTGTTGAGCAGAATTCCTTCACTATTGAGAGCCTGGAGGAGGTAGGGGCAGGGGAGGTGTTATGAATGGCACTCACAAACGGAGGGGTTCTTAATCCCATAATTGCGACAAGAAGAGGGGTGCAGGAAATGGACAAATGGACGTGGCCATTATTGCCACAATAGACGTCTCCTGCACTGCACCTGATTTCTGCCCCCAAAACAGGTTTGGCCGCCATGGTGAAGGGGTTTTTGCACTGCAGAGAAGCTGACTTCTAGGTTTCTTGACTAGCTTCAATACTTTGAAGGAGTGTAGTCACGCGCGCCTCTCCTGGCAATTGAATGAACTCACACTTTTGCTGCTTTTACCTAGATGGCGCTAGCAGTAAAAAACCTTTAATGACCGAATACAGGTGCAAATACTAATTATCACCATGGTTTGTGCTCCTTATTTTAACTTTATTTTACAGTAATACAATATTAAAAAAAAAAGCAAACTCAAACAAGGCTCACGTTGTTGAGTATGACGACCTTCTCGATTGAATGTCGTGTAGGAAAAATTTATTATATTTGAAGGCTCAGTATAATCGTGCTAATTGTATAAAGCGCAATTTGCGCTCATTTTCACAAATAACTACTATTCTAGTTTTGCCATGCATGATTCCTAGGCTGTAGAATGAGCAGTTTTTCTGGTCAAGCTATGCGGTGTGAGGCAGTATTACCGAAATCTTCAAATTGGAAAGGTAATTAAAAACGAACTAGCAAATAAATTTCGATGAAACTTCGTACACTCAACTATTATAATGTGCGCCCGAAGTGGTAAATATTTTACTGCTGTGCACGTTGATAAAGCGCAGATATTCTTGCCCAAAATAGCCAAACTTTACCATGTTTAAAAGGCTGCCGATCAAATACTGATTAAATTAAAACTAATTACGCATCATTTTCCCTAATACAAATACCTATTATATGTGTAGGCCAAAGAAAACTGTTCTAAGTGCAGCAGTTTCTTCAGCAAATTAATCCGAAGTGGGTATATCAACGACGCTAGCGAATTTGTCATCTGCAATACCACCTCTCATGCAGTTGATAACGTTGGCACACTAAAGCAGCGCACATCATTTGACAGAGTGTATATTAAGCTTTCGAATGACGCTTACATTGTGATGTTCGAAAAAGAACAACGCGCAGAATGCTCACGCAAACATTGCCTAAAATGGCACATTCGCGCCGCCGGAGTGGGACCCCCGCCATAAGGCGAAAGCCTTTCTAGGCTCATGGAACGAAATCCCGTGCGTGAGATCTGTCATATTCCGCGAGGTGTGTTCTTGTCTAGCGTTCCTGCCATCTGCAATCTCACACTTGAATGTGTGCCAAGAAACACCACGTGACAGAAGCGATGGTGTACCGTTCAAATTCACACTTGCCAAAGAAAGTATGACAGATACTGTGCCTTCCCTTTCCTGTAAATCAATTATATGTAGCACTGCAACAAATGCCGATAAGAGGCAAATGATAGGAGAGGAAGGGTAGGCTTTTGCCAATCTCCTCTTAAGAGACATCTAAGAGGCCCTCTAATTTTTTTGGTCGTGTTGAAAATGGAAAGCGACACTCCTCCAGTCACGCAACACATGGTCCCTTATGCAACTCACCACTGTAGTCGCCTCATTGTTCTCCGAAACTGGAGGGGGGCCAGCACTAACACGCAGCACACCGGCAATCATCGCTGCATTCACTAAGCATGCAGTCGAGTCTTGTGTTACAATAGCCACCTTAGTTGTTAAATTGGAGGCCTAGCAATGAGTCAGCAGAAAGGGATATGAGCCTTTGTTGTTTGCTGGTATTTTCTGCTATTATTCCGTGACAGTCTGTGATTACAAGGTCTGGGAGCATCTAAATATTTGGTAGTCTGTGCTGCGTAATGTGGAGATGAAAACTATGACCCTACATGAGGAGGACATGTTTTAGCCCCGCTATATACAAACATGTACAGCAGCAGAGACATAGCGCAGTCTTGTTTCAGTAGTTTGCCTATGTTCACTGACTGGGAGTGGACGCCTGCAACAACGCCCACCAGTTTTCCAGTTATAACAAGAGACACCGCACTCATATCCATTCGGATGGCATGCCAATATCTGTCATGCAGGACACTGTCATAGCCTGAGAAGCACACAACAAGGCAGTAGGACTCCTTGTATGCAATCTCTACCCATTTGGTCAGCACAAGTATACTGTCCTCAATACTCCTTTAATGGTGGAACCCATTTTGCAGCTTTGTGAAGTGATCCGCTTTTCTCCGCCCAATTGTTCCTCCACCCCTTTATTGCATAGGCATAACGGCGATACAAAATGGTCACTGCCGTCAATTGCTTGTGGTACTACAAAAGTAGGCTCTCGTTCCCATCCTTATTTGGCGTTAGCATAACTTTCTCACAGAGCCAGTCAGCAAGGACAGGCTTACATTGAATGATCTCTGTATAGCTTTGCACAAGCCATTCTGGTGCTTTCTCGGCAATGCTAAGAAATATTACAGGCATCTCATGCCATCTGTAATGAGGCCACATAAACATATAGAACTTGTTAAACAAATTTCAAACAATAATTAGGGCAGCTGTTTCTAGATCTGCATCATCATTATCATTACTGCATCGTTTTGTTCTTGTCTCGGCAGCGCAGCCAGCACTGTAGCTGCGGCGAGGAAGTCTGCCAAGTGCATCCGCGCATTGATGGATGAATATATCCAGTAACTGTTCATGGATTCTGACTCATATGCAAGCGACAATGATGAGGCAGCTCAGGTAAATGACTAGCCATGCTCAGACGGCGAGGAAGGGCCCCTGCCACCTAAGAATACAAGGAAGAAGATGAAACCTGACGAGCGGAATCAGGAACGTCTTATGCCCTTCGGAGCATTGTAGAGCATTACTAGCATAAATTTTTCATGTACCTAAAATGCAAAAAAAAAACAAGCCTGGAGAGCATGCAAAAAATAAGACCCGGCAAGGAATGAGGAACAAGCAGAAAAAAAACTTGGCAGTGAAAGGGTTAACTAAACCCCACTGATTGACTATTTTACTATCACAGTTGGGTGGTCAGTCCCATTGGGAGTTCGAAGCCGTGAACAAGGCAATGCCATATCAGTTTTTAAAACGAAGAAAAACTAATTTTCTAAAGCTCTGCAGTGGTAGGAAATCCAACACTTTGCCATACAAAACTGAAACTGAGCGCAAGAGATGCACAGGAAGGTCAGTACAGAATGCGACATCTGGTGATGATATTGAGCAATGGCAGTGGCGCTCGGTTGGAACTGGAAGTGGTATTGCACCATGTCACATGCATTATTTTGCCTCGCAGTTTAGTGCATGGGAAAGGCCAGTCATTGAAAACTGCGTAGCCGTTATTTTTAGAGTAACAGCAAAATAAAGTGCATGACATGTCACAGTAGAGCAGGCAGTCTTGCCAAAGGAAAGGGAGTCTCAAGATTTTCATTCCGCCTAATGAGGTTACTGCCACTTTTTCAGGCACTGCATGCATTAGCCTTCACATATGTTGTCACCGGGCCTACAAAACATAGCACTTCGTGCCAAATGCTTTGTATTAAAGGGACACTAAAAAGAAAAATGAAGTGGGCTTGCATCGAAAGAATGCCAGGTCCTGGTTACAAAAAAGCCACTCTTAAGCGCTAGCCGCATGAGGCGACAATTCGCGGCGACATGCCGCGCGACGGCTGCCGCGCGACGCCGTCGTGTGACGAGTTGAGGGCCGCCAAAGCATTGTCGCTCGGTTTCTGGGATTTTAGAAAATTTTGCGTGTCGCCCGGAAGCAGCTCGCGAGGCAGCCATTCGCAGAGGGCTTTAGGGTGCTCAACTTCCGTTCTGGCTTTTTTTCTTCTTTTTATTGCGTGTGAAGTTTGTTTTCCTAGTCCGGTTTGGTCGAAGAACCTGGTGCCTTCACGCGCTCACTTCGTCTGATCCGTGTATATATGAGTGCATCGAGATAATTCAGTAAAAGCTTGGAAGGGTAATAAAAGAAAGAAAAAGGTTAGCGTGGCTAGATATTGTTACGATACGGCAAGCCGATGAAAACAGGAGAACAGAGGACAGAGAGATGGTCGATGACAGTGAGATGACGTTTAATGAAAATGTTGCCGGGCCTAGCACGAGCGCTCCTGTCCGCGCCACTGCCCGCTTCTTCTTCCTTGATGTCCGTAACATGACCCGGGGCCACCGAGCGATCGTCCCGATCGTGGACGCGGAAATGCACGATGTTGATGATTCCATGGCATCATGATGGGCGTGTCTAGATGCTTGAAAAAGAAGAGGAAGAAGGAAGAATAGAATGGCTTGCCGGCACGATGATTCGCGATGAACCTTGGCAGGACGCTCTCGGGCCATACGTTGCCACGACTCGATGGCGGAGGCCAAGGCACGCACCGCATGGCATAGGCAGGGGAGAATGTCTTGAAGTGTAGCGGTGTCTTGGGTCGTAGGGTCCTTGGTCGGCACATCAGGTCAGTGGGGTCACATGAGGTCATTCGGGTCTCTCTTGTGTCTTGTGGGCTTGTGTGGCGTCTCGGGTCAGTCTCTCCTTTGTCGTGTCTTGTGGTCGGGGCGGAGGAACGGCAAGGTCTTGCTGGGTCCGGCAGGCTGGGGAACAGCCATGCAGTGCCTCCTAACCTTTCGCCGACGGCGCAAGTCGCAGGGCGCTGATGCTCCGGACCAGGATGGGGGGGGTGATGATGAAGTACCAGCACCTCCAACCAAATGTTACGATACGGCAAGCCGATGAAAACAGGAGAACAGAGGACAGAGAGATGGTCGATGACAGTGAGATGACGTTTAATGAAAATGTTGCCGGGCCTAGCGCGAGCGCTCCTGTCCGCGCCACTGCCCGCTTCTTCTTCCTTGATGTCGTCCGTAACAATATTGCTAATTTCTAAAAGGAGCAGGAGAAAGTCGCTACGTGCTTGCAATGCAAGTCGGCATCGCAGTGTAGTAGTGCACCGCTGCGCTGTGATCCTTTAAAATACGATGCATTACAAGAAATTTCATCGGTGTTTTATCGTACTCATGCTGTTTAGTGTTAGAAATAGGATATAGCGTGATTGCATTCCCTTGACTGAATGACGAGGCGGCGGTAACAGAGCAACGCTGAAAACGCGCCTCTCTGTCGCTGATCCCCGTCGCTCCGTGCGGTATGCACCAGCGACAACGACAGGCATTGGCGGCGGCGTCGCGCGATGGATCGCTAGGGGTTGTCGCCTCATGCGGTTACCGCTTTACTGAAAACAGAGCTGTTATAAGGTAGTAAAGAGGAAGAACAGGAATACAGGTATCGCCGCCACAGCCGAAATGGCCGAGGCTCGCAACTACAATTCACGTGACGCTCAAGGGATCCCGGAGGTTGACAAGTGCGAATTACATTGATTGTTTGAATGCGGTAGTCAGTTTTGTCTCGAATATGATAGCATGCTTTTATCACAAGTAAACGACGGCGAAAAAACAAAAAGACAATATAAATGTTTTAAGGCAAATATAAAAATATACTTGGCGGCACCACAGGCGTCCGCTTAATTTCGGTTATGTTCCCGCTCAGGCACTTCGTGCGTGCTTAGATAGTTTTGTTTTGGACCAGCGGCGCCTGAAATACGAGCTTGCAGCAGCAGATACATCTACCCTAAGTGCGTATCGAATGAAGATCATGACTTGGCATGCACCTGCGAAGTATTCTCTGCTCCCTGTGCGCCAGCAATCATGAAGTCTCCTCTTGCTTTATAGTGTGCGTCATCCTACCCTACTACGTAGTAGGAAAAAAAAGTTTGAATTCGAACAGCGAGAACAAAAAAAAAACCCTTCTTATCGCAATATCTCAGCAATAATTAGATTTTTTGCTGCCGGATATGCGGCGACAGTGTCACCAAATGCAGTTTATTAGATTTTGATAGCATATTTGGGTGTCTTTAATGTCCCTTTAACTTGCTTTTGCTGAATGTGTGTTTAGCTTATTGGCTGAACCAAATGCATCGGTTCCGACTTTGGTAATTGGTATTTTTATAACTGCTTTTATGGTCCCTTTCTTATAACTTTCTCTTTCATGCTTACAGATGGCCTGCCGACAGTATTCAAACAAGATGGCTCCAATGCCCAGGCCCGCTCATTGCCCATAGAGGTAGGCAAACACTGTGCTTTGCAAAAAGATTTAATTCTTTGTTTTTATTTATAATGGCATGGTCTCATTTCTCAAGAACAGCAGTTCTTAAATAGGGGACTGCAAAATATTTGGGGTCTTTGAAGCTATTGCACTTTGATGGGGCCACCCCTTCGACGGCCTAGTGGCTGAACTCAATGATGCAGCAGGTGCTCTGACATCTAAATCGTGCCAGATAATGGATTTGTAAGTTTTAAAATGCACTTCCCTTGGTTGCATTGATTGGATAACTTGAATACATTTGATGATACTTCCTCAAAAGCTCTTGATATGCACTGAAGTTTGTATGTATGCATGGGTATGTGTGCAGTAGCCTAGTTTGAAATAAACGGAGAAGAAATCAGTGTGCTTAGTCTTGTTGTTAGACATCACACAAAAATGTGTTTTCTTGGTGCGGCTTTATCTTAAAGGCAAGAAACAGCATTTTTTTTTTTTTTTCTCATCAAAACAAAGCAGAAGATTGTGAGAGATTTTTAAAGCAGACTGAAAAATGTTGCAGTGGCAAAACATGTTGCATACACTACCGTGTTTGGCATGGGGGAGAATGGAGTGAGGGTGTGCCAACAGCTTCAGTAAGGTTCCAAAGTGCTTGCAGGTGAACAGATTTGTGCATTGAAGTGAGAGGTCTGTGCCTGGAATTTTTCACTAAGCAGTCCACTGTTACATGCCTAGTCCAGGTGTTTTTGCGAGCTTTTAGGACGTGATAGTTTAAACCACTGAACGGCCAGAAATTCAAGCAGTATCTCTCGTGCAGGCAAAGAAATTATTGACTGTGCCTTTTGGGTCTGTACAGACTAGGAAATATAATGCAGAGGCAAAACAAGCATAATCTACCATCTGCTCTCGAGCTTCACTTTCGTTCTGCGACATCACTACAATATTTAAAAAAAAAATTATTAGGCATGGATCCACTGGCATGGATGACACAGGAGGTGGTTGCCAGTTGCCTGCGTAAATTTAACGAGGGGTTGGTTGCTGCGAAACAGCAGGTCATCTTGATTTCAAAAAGCTGCTTCGTTCATAAATTAGGGGTTTGCAAATATTTGAAATTTCAAATACGAATCTAATGTGTTCGTTATTCAATTCATAATCGAAAAACTGATATTTGGAATTTTCAAATAATATTCTGAAGTTATCACACACACACAGAAAAGTTTTGAATTCATTGCATTTTCACCACACTGCATGCTTCACTGCAATGCTCGACTGCACAGACTGCTATCTTGTGAAGTGGAACTTCCTGACAGAGCGCAAATCAAAGCGCTTGATGAAACCAAGAAAATAATGTAATTCTTAATTCAGTGTCACATAAAACATGTCAAAAGCATATCTATACTCAATTTTTCAGTAGGGCATACACTTTCGTGCAGCTCTAATTTAATTTTATTGGCAAATACCATGTGAATACTAAATAAACAAGATGACCATTGTGTGCTATATATATATATATTTTTTTTTTTCACTGATCAGATATTAAATATTCAATTTGATATTTAAAGGCTTTTTCTTTTTTTTTTTCATGATCCTTATTTCAAAATTTCTATATTCACACACCTCAAGTCATAATATTACATCAAAGCTGACTGCAGTGAGCGTGAAATTCTTACTGGAAAGCATGACAGCCAAGAGCCAGCGCCTACACCAAGGCATAATCACTATGTTAAAGAAGCACTACAGTCAAATCCCACTGCAACGAAACATTTCAAATTCCGCATCAGCCCGCCACAGAAAGTAACGGAACAAATTTCTCGTCACAGTGAACCATTTTTGAGGTGCATATCTGCTTTTTCCAGTGTGAAGCTGCATATTTTAAAGTTTAAGTGGCATTCACATGGGGGAGAAGGCGGGGGGGTGCCACCAGCCGGCAGAACCTACTCCCGCATTCACATGAGCGGTAGAGTACGAAATGCATGGGTCCAGAATGCGAGTTCAGTGACCACCAAGGAGAGCGAGTCTGTGCTGCTTGTCCCGTTCCTTCGCCGCAGCAATATTCATTGTACTCATTAATAAATAGACTAGCGCGTATAACACGGGCACATTCATGGCAGAAGACAGGACGAGCACTCAACGTCAACTGAGGATTTACTGTGGGCAGGTGGTTGCATTGTCATGCCAGACGACAGAGGATGCAAAAGGCTGAAGCGTACAGCAATACCATACGTTCACCAGCTATCGCAACGGCTGAAGAAAAGTTGGAGACAAGTGCAGTGTGGACGTTTTATTCACTGCCCCCGAAAAGCCGGTGCGCATGTGCAAAGCCATCAATGAGAAGAAGAAGCCGGTCTGCACCATAAAACATGAACGCGTTTGTAACCTGCATTGCCGGCGTCGTTTACTGCATACCCCTCTCCTACGGTAGATGCTACGTGGGGCAGTCTGGTCGCTGCCTAAATGATAGACTACGAAAGCACCGTACATTGGTGGATTCATTGGCGGGGGGCGGCCATTTGGCCAACCATTGTAAGCGTTGCGGGTGCGTGCCGGCATTTGATGCAACGTGTGTGCTTGGTAGTGGAGGCACAAGGTTAGGGCGTGCGATATGTTAGGTATATCACATTAACAGGAAAGGCGATAAGTGTGTCAGTGCGCCTTCAATCGCCTTATCCAGAAAAGAAGTGTACCCAAAGAACAGTGCCACATTTTGATTAGGTTTTGCTTGTATGGTTTTCACTTAGTGTACGCATGTGCCACCGAAGTGCTTTCATGTACCTTTTTTGTAAGTAAATCCTCAGTTGATGTTCAGCGCTCGTCCTGTCTTCTTCTATGTCTGTGTCCGTGTTATATGCGCTAGTCTTTTTATTAATGACAAACCGATTAGCCCAGTTTTCTGCCTTGACGACATTCATTGTACCTTGTTGAAATTCGTGTAGTGTGGATTGGGCAGACAAGGTTCAAGGAAGCCAGAGACAGGTTTACATTGAAGTAGTGAGGAAATTTTATATACAATATCGTATCAGTTTCAGGTCAATATAAGGGCACAATGACAAGGTAGGCATCAGAGCCACAACAGGAAGAGACTAGATCACATCCTCACTCCCCTTTCCCTTATTCTTAGGTGATGGTTGCAGTAACTTCACACATGAAATAAACCCCGCTATATAGTAAATGCGCGTCCGAACCCAACCTCAAGTTTGCCTGTGCAACTACAGTGCAGATATAGTAAAATGAAACTGAAGTCATAGTTCATCTACCATAGATGACCATTTTTTTCCCCTGCCGGGGTGGCGCAGTGGTTACGGCGCTCGACTACTGTTCCCAAGGATGCGGGATCAAATCCTGGCCTCGGTGGCTGCTTTTCAATGGAAGCGAAAAGCAAGGCGCCCGTGTGTTGTGCAATGTCAGTGCATGTTAAAGAACCCCAGGTGGTCGAAATTTCCGGAATCCTCCACTACGGCGTCTCTCATAGCCCGAGTCGCTTTGGGACGTTAAACCCCACAAATCAACAAACCAACCAACATTTTTGATAAAAAAATTTGTTATAGTAATGTTCGTCTGGCCGTGGCAGCATACTTTGCATGAAATGATGTCTCCGCTTGCGCGCGCTTCCTTGGATCGCTAAAAAACATCATTTTGTTTTGTAGAAAAAAAAATGCAGTTATTTTTTTCTTTATTTTGCTTTGCCACTGGGCACTCCAGCTTTGAGGAGAAGCCGACTTTACATAGGCTTTGTAGCCGTGAGGAAAAGCATGTGGCGTGTAAAAAAAATAAAAATAAAGGGAAGGTGGCTATAAATATGGAAAGAAGCTGGCACAGTGAGTTCAGTAATAAAAGAGTGAAGATGAACCAAGTAGTGAAGGGAACTAATGACCAAAAATTTGCAGCACTGTGTAGCGCGAAGCACGAGGCAGCGGTGTGGAGAAGTGGAGGCGCGGCATGTGCGCTTTTGCTGCGCTTTACTGTCGCATGCATATCTCATCTGTTGCCTCTTAAATAAAAGAAGCAGCAGAAGACGACGCCATGTTCATGCAAAGCTTTTGTTTTCTCTTGAAATCAAACTTTGTTGTATTTGTAGTTACGTTGCATTCATGATAAAGAGGTACTTCAACAAAGTGTAAACAAAAAAAAAAAAACGTCTTGTACCTGAAAAGAAGAAAATTGCACAAACAGGAAATGAGAGAAGGATGGAAGGTATTTTGAAGGTATATTTTTTTTTTATAAAATTTTTTTCATAAAGCCATCTTAATTACCAGACAGCATATTCAGGGCCATGTCATCACCAACAACTGTTATAGTAAAGACCATGATATAATAAAGATTTTTGCCAGTCCCAGTTACCTTACTATAAAGGGGTTGTACATACTACAGTCGCCGACCGTTTTTTCGGACTTGAAGGGACCCGAAAAATGGTCCGAATAATCGAACAGTCCGAAAAATCCGTGAAGCACAAAAAAATCACTTTATTCAGAGGAAATCGGCTTAAAAAAGTCGCCGATTTTACCTTGCGGCAAATTTCTTTTGCTGGCGACGATTTGCGCTTGTATTTGCGCCAAAGTTGTCGTTTCGCTGTACACGCTAGACAGCAAGTTCACAGCGTTCGTAATTTGTGCAAGCGATGGCTGTGGTAGGCCGCCCGAGTCGTCGCCGGAGTCCGACTCGTCTTCAGGTTGAAGAACCTGGCCAAAGGATTGACGGTGCGCCACTCGGTTGACGCGGTCGGAGAAACTCGTGTGACAACACGGCGGACGTATGAGACAAAGCACGAAGAGATAGCTGCCCGCGTCAGCGTTGGCGACAAAAGCAGGTTGACGGCGATGACAATCCGACTGCCACCTCGAAGTGGCAGAGATTGCAGGGGCCTTTCCTGGCAAAAATGGGGCACCGAAACCATGTCAAGCCAATCCAACTGCAGAGCCAATCCACCTCAATCCAAGATGACGCTTGTTGCGCCGGCGAAAAGCCGATAAGATGGCAGATTTTGGCCTGCAGGGGACTGAAATTGGTCCGAAAAATCGAACTTTCGGACTTTTAAAGTCCGAAATATCCGTCGCGAATATGTATGCGCTTCTATGGGGTGACTGACGGTGCCTCACTGAAGTCCGAAATATCCTACAAGTCCGAATTATTGGAGTCCGAATTACCCGTCGGCTACTGTATATTATTTGCTCAATATTACAACAAAGGACAAAGAGGAAAAAGCTCTCAGCCTCAGCTTGAAAAACTCCGTGTCCATTCTGAACACAGTGATCCTGCTTGAGAGCATTCACAAGGCAGATTACACAGAAGGCAATTTATTAGAACACAATAATTACATGCCGCATATATCAAGTGCATTTTATGAATTATGCACGCACCGAACTTTGAAAGAAAAAAATTATGTACTATGAAATTTGCTGCAAAAACAACAAATGTTGGGTGTGAAACAAAAGTAGCACCAAGAAAAACATGTCGGTGAGGTATAGTATCAGAGCTAATTATTTTATGTTCTTCTCTGGTCGTGCCATGTTTTGAAAGAATGTTCAGTCGTTTCGCAAAGTTGCAGCACAATGATTGTGGAAAGGACCAATAGTTGTGGCTTTGCACTTTATAAGCAGGTGTGTATCAAATTAAATGGAACATTTTTAGCATACAGTCATTGTTTATTATCTAAAAGAGCAGTTTTATACAGGCGTAAAAGTCTCAAAGTGTGTGAGGTAGCTGACATGACGATGGTAAAATTTATCAAGATACGCATCAGTGTGCACATGCCACGCCACGTTAGCAATCATTTGGACAACGCGCTTTTGTGCGAAAAATATTCGGATTATTCTTTTTAGTTATTTCATTACAGATACAAAGGCAGTATGTGATAAACGGGAGAAGGAAAGCACTGTAGATTATAATTTTTATTGTTGGAAGACTGCTTGTGGTGGCATAGGATGGCAACCGACTGTTCACTTCACCATGATCGTCCACACAAACATGCTCGAGATTGTTTTATTGTACTCCGTCCAGCTGATGTATCGAAGTAATTGGTACAGTTCGGCTATTGGGAAGGAGAAAGTGTTTCTTCATCGTTCACAACAAGCTTTGCCACAGCTACAGAGCACGCTACCCCCACCACAACCAACTACAATCAAGCACTTCCCGCGGGGCATGACCTGCAAAGTTGTCAGGAGAGCGAAGAAAAGGTCGCTGACACCCCTCTCTTCTGAGGGGTGTCAGCCGTGAAAAAGCCCCTCGCCCCCGAGAAGCCGGTTTCGGCACCTGATGGCATCTCGTTTTAATAACGTGTACCCCTGCTCGAGAGGAGAGAAGTTCCCCTTCATCTGAATGCGCTTTAAGGGGATCTACTACGGCAAATGAAGCCATAGGAAAAACAAACAAAAAAAAAAAAAAACAAATCCTCCGTCAAACTAAACAGTGCTGCGGATGGAAGGTTGATTGCTTCTGCTTCGCCAAAGGTTTGTTCCCGAAGGTATTCTTGCCGGGTGTTGCCCTTCTTCTTGTGGGTGGCTCCTGTTACACAACCTGGAAAGGCAGCAGAGCAATGCACGGGACCCTCTCCCACTCTATGAGAGTGCCTTTTCTCCCAGTCCGCAATTTTAAGCCAAGATAATGCTTTATAACCTAAAAACTATAGACTTGTTGCCTGATTAATTATGCTCATTGCTAAATGAATGACACTGAGCCGCCCCATCCACTCTTACCTGTAAATTACTGTTTTTTTTTTTTTCCTCTTTTTTTCTTTTTTACCAATCTTATATTGATTTAAACCCATTGTGCTTTAGGCGGTGCGGTGTGGGCAACAATGTTTTTATTTATTTTTATTAATATTATTAATTGCCAACAGCAACTTCATTCTCAGATGGGGAGGGGTCTACTAAATGGTCACAAAAATTTGTGACTTTGTTGGTCTACATCTACGCTACTGCCAATTTAAAGTACCACTTGAAGGTTTCCTATGTAATGTGTGCAGAAAAGCAGATTTATAGTTACAGCTTTCTTACAATGTTTAAAATACGAGCAGCGTCACCCGTCCTTTCAGCATAGCCAAAAGCCCATCACAAAAGTGCACCAGTGCTCGGTGCATATGGCGAGCGAGGAGTGTCGACATGAGTCACCGCTTTGCTGTCCCTATATCAGCAGAATAGCATGCGCAGCTCTCCATTTTCGCACACTGATTGATGCACAAAGTCACTAAACCTGCTCTACTTTTTATCTAACAGAGTTTGACATGCCTGGCACACATTCAGGTTTTTTTGGGAGTCCACGTTTGTTAGGACAATTTTTTTGTGGCTTTTCGTGACTTTGTTGAAGTTGTACCTCTCAGTACTTGAGGAGGTCAATGATCAAGTCAGACGTTCTGTATGTCGTCTGCATTACTTTTCAAAACTGGTGACCACATTTTTGTCTTGTTTCAGCTGCTACGGCTGGCTATGGACGTGGGAAAGCCAACAAAATCTGGTGAGTTTACTGATGTTGTGGGTCTGGTTTCTTTCTAATTTTTGTAGGTTTTCAGCTAGCAGAGTACATTGCTGTAAACACCTCATCCAAACTACAGAGTTCTAGGCAGCAGGTATTTCTTGCAAATGAAAAGCAAAGTGGGCTTTCCTTTGTTTCTTGCCATAGCTTTGCCATGTGCCTTTCGGGATTCTCCACTTTGTGGCAGTTTTTCTTAATATTGATAGGAAGGCTGAGTAGTTGAGCCATGACAGTTCTCTCTGTGCAATTGATGATTTGCTCTGTTGCTGGTGTAGCTGGCACCATCTAGGGAGTCTTCTCGTAACTAAGACATGCATACAGCATTCAAGAAAGCTGGTTTTGTCTCTACGCTGTCTAATGATTAAAGTTAGCAGCTATGTTAGAGGTATGCCTGAACAGGATCACAGCATTGTAGATCACCAGTGGGTTCATTCGTTCATTTAGTGCCGCCAGGAATACTTTGTCACAAAATGTGAAGAAGTGGGGCAGCCTTTATTGTGAAGTCCCCATTCTCAGACCTCACAATCAAAGCTGTCCTGCAGTTTCACTGTGTGATTCAGTATTCGTGGGCACACAGCGTTAATAAATGATGTAACCCACGCTGCAGTGAAAATGCTAAATAATGAAACAGCTGGGCCCACTTATAACAAACTTCACAGTCAAGTGGATTGCATACATTGTATATGAGTTTGTACTGGAACAACTTTCTACGTAACTGCCAGAAGTACAAAGAAATCGGTAGATTGCGGTAGAGTTCAGATTAATTTTTTTTTTAACCTTTGCATCATAAAAGCATCCTTGTTTTCATTGTGCGGGAATTGGCCTTCAACAAAAAAGTGTGCAGTCTCCTCATTGTCAATACTTTGGACAATGCTCCAGAATAACAGCTGCTCAGAGCTTGCGACGCACGGTTCAAGCGTGCTCACAAGACATCATTATTTTCAGACTCCGCCTAGAACTCTTGTTATTTCACCGTCTGCAGGGCAGCGTATGCACTAGGTATTCTCGTAATAAAAGGAAAAGCTTTGGATAATGTCCTTATGTGGGACTAGAGTGCACCAACACTCGCAGTTTATTCCTGAAGCAGTATGCACCCCACAAGATGACAACACACAGTGTCGCTAAACGCAACACGCTCCGCGCTGAAGCCACAGCGAAAAATGTTTTCGAACTTGCCACCGCTGATCACACAAGGTCTACTCTTGTTACTGATTATCCCCAGCATTACATAAATTCAGGCTGAAATCAATGCGCAAATGATGTCGTTTATCAGCTAAATGAGCGAGAAAACATGGGCCAGACAGCTGCCTTTCATAATGGCCATGGCTCGTATGCACAGAATCTGGGCCGTTAAGCAAATCTGTCATTGCGGGCAGTAGTGCGCCACTTCGCATCGGCAAGCTGTCACGTCTCCATTTTAATTCTGATTATGAATTCAGGTGATGCGAAGTCTGCCAATCAAGCCTTCCACCAGCTTCTTCCATTCTATATACAGTCTAGCCCGGCTATAACGAAGTTGTTGGGAATTGGAAATCGCTTCGCTATACATTACAACCTCGATGTAACGAACTTCAATTTAACGAAATCCCCGATGTAACGAAGTAGTTCAGTTTCTTTGGGCGCATAAAACGCAATGTATTTTTAGCCCCCCTATAATGAAGTAAATTTCGCCAAACTTTCAATGTAATGAAATTTAGTTGAAGACTGAATGCCTGAACAAAGGTGTACAGTCCAGCCCACTTATAACAACCGCAGATATAACGAATGCTTGCTTAGTACGAACGAGGGCGGTGCTACTGTCAAAATATATATTGGGGCAATGACACAGTGTCTCACATAGAACGAACTGTTGTGGCCTCAACACTCGGTTAGAGCGAACGCGAAGCTGTCGGGCCCCCGTAGTTGACCGAGCCGGCGGTGTTTGGCGCGGGTTCGCTCGACTGCGAACCCGCGGCAGGCGAATTTCGCGCACTTTGTGTTCCCCTGACACGACGCGAACACAGAACGCACAAAGCGTCCCCCGGCACTCCTTTTCGAGTAAAATAAAGTAAAAAAAGAAAAAGCGCGCATTGAAAAATGAAAACAAAAAAGCGCACGCGCGCGGTGACGAAAGAGAAAGTGGCGCCGCCCGCATTGCTGTGATGCATCGACGTGATCTGCGTCGGCCAATCCGGAAAGTCAGGCGCCTGCTCTACCGGCTCAAACTGGTTCTCCATTTGTTGCTCCGTTGCCACCCCGCGCTGAGGGCATTGCGCCGTCGATTTTTTCTGTGTGATGGCACTGCGTTGACATCGTTGCCGCATCCGTGCTTATCCCAGATCGGGAAGTTGAAGGCTGCCTCAACGCGCGAGCCCAAGAAGTACGAACTGTCGAAATCGACCATTTCAACCATTGCTAAGGGCAAGGAAAAGGTTCTTGGTGCTACCGTGAATGCCGACCCGACGACTAGAAAGCGCCTTCGGAAGGCGACCTACGCGGACGTTGAGGACGCACTGCTGAAGTGGTTCGCTGACGCCCGGTCTCGCAACATTCCGATCAGTGGACCGCTGATGCTCTCCAAGGCTAAAGACTTCGCCTTCCTTTTGGACTTTCCCGATTTCAGTCCAGGCAATAGATGGCTCCACCGGTTTAAGGCTCGCCACGGAATTGTTTTCAAGGCGGTCGTCGGCGAGGCCGCGTCTGTGAACGAGGACGTCGATGCATGGCTTTCCGACAATTTCCCAACAATCACGAGCTATGCTCCACGGGACGTTTACAATGCCGGCGAGACTGCGTTGTTTTATCAAATGTTGCCATCTAAAACGTATGCCTTGAAAGGCGACAAGTGCGCAGGAGGGAAGAACAGCAAGTTACGCATAACCGTTCTTCTGTGTGTCAGTATAGACGGCAATGACCGGCGGCTGCCTCTTGTCATTAGCAAGTCACGTAAGCCGCGATGCTTTGGAAGCTCCGTGCCCGTATGCTACAGGAACAATACAAAAGCCTGGATGAGTCGTGACTTATTTGCCGAGTGGCTTGTCGAGTTCGACCGCGACATGGCACGAAAAAACAGGAAGGTCCTGCTCGTGCTGGATAACTGTGCGGCGCACCATGTGCAGCCTTCCTTGAGTGCAGTGACAGTGCTCTTCTTGCTTCCCAATGCAACCTGCAAAATTCAGCCGCTGGATATGGGCATCATTCATGCGTTCAAGGTGTGCTACCGGCGGCGCGTCATCCAACGCTTGTTGATCGCGATTGATGCTGCCATGCCAGTTCGCATCAGTTCGCTTGCCGCCGTGGAGATGTTGAAAGCGGCGTGGATGGAACTCACCGCGGAGTGCATAGCAAATTGCTTCCGCAAGGCGGGTTTTATGGGCCCAGGCACCGAGGACGCCATAGATCACCCACCGGAAGGCCGGTCGCACAAGGCCGGTCGCACAAGGCAATGCGTCGTACCTGTGCAATGCGCACAAGGACCTGACGTTGTCTGGGACGATTTCGTTTCTGCTGATGACGACGCCGACATTGCGGAGCCATGCACTGACGAAGCTATTGTGCGTGAAGTGTGAGCCCTTCCTGACTGCCCAGAGACCGGCGAGGACGATAACAAGGATGCTGCTCTACCGCCGGTTGCTGTGAACGCTTCAACCGCGATCGGTTACATCGCGTCGCCTAAGGAACTCGGCGATGAACATATTACCGCACTGGAAAAATTAGAAACGGCAGTGATGCGATCAGCTTTGAAAAAGCAGACATGCATCACGGAGCTTTTTCAAAGTTAACTTTCGTCTCGCTTGCTCTTTTTGCCCGTATTGTATAGGTGGTCCACTTACTACGAACTTTGGATACAACGAACAAATGCCGCGTGACGATCAAGTTCGTTATAAGTGGGCTGAACTATACCACGATCCTGAGTGGTTGAGAGCAGCGCCCATCAAAGTGCACGCAGCCTGAAAATAAGCGCAGTGCGGCCAAGGTGGGTCGACCTTGGCGCAGCAGAGCCGAGCGTGCTTAAAAATGTGACGACGGTGATGATACGACGTGGCATGCGCTGCGCCATCTGATGTACTACGCGGGAGACGCAAACATGGTGTTGAGCAACTCCACTAGGCGGCACGAGCATCGGCCCAGTTTATGACATGACCAGTTTGACTTATGACATGTAAACGGCTAGTGCACCCCCCCCCCCCCCCCCCTTCTTCCCCGATGCAAAGGGATAGCCACATAATCATCATCAAGCATCATCATCATTTAGGCGCCGCAGCGCAGCATGCAGGCTCCCTACTCAGTTTATGCCTATTTTTTGCACAGCGCATGTCTGCATGCAGCGTGTGTGCATTTGTTTGTTGTCACATTGTCGCGTGACTGGTGACCTGTCCCTCGTCGTCGTCGTAGTTGCGATGCTTGTCTTGTGGCTCCGTTCCAGCAGCATGAGTGGCAAACGAAAAGCGCTCTCTCTAGAAGTGAAGGCCAGCATACTGGATGCCGTCGCGAAGGCGAAAAGAAGAAAGATGTCGCCGCAAAGTTCGAGATACCGCAATGTTCACTCTCCACGATTTTGAGCTCCAAGGAATCCATCATCGACTCCTTAAAAAAGGGGGCTAGCAGCCAGCGGAAAAGGTTGAAGGCAGCGACCTATGAAGACGTGGATAAAGCCGTTTTCAAGTGGTTCATGTCAACCCGGGCGCAAAACATTCCCATCGGTGGTGCGGTCCTACAACAAAAAGCAAGGATTTCGCATGCCTGCTTGGTCGCGATGACTTCCAGGCCAGCAGCGGCTGGCTGCATAGGTTTAAGGCTCGACACTCGATCGTTGGCAAAAGCTCGAGCGGTGAGTCGTCATCGGCTGATGCAACAGAATCAGCTGCCTGGATTACAAATGCAGTGCCAGATATCCTCGAGCGCTACGATTCGGCAGACATATATAACGCTGACGAGACGGCATTGTTCTATCAGATGCTGCCTAATCGCACACTGGCTTTGCAAGGTGATCGTTGCCACGGCGGCAAGCATAGCAAGCTACGGGTCACAGTCCTCCTGTGCGCCAACATGGATAGAAGTGACAAGCGTTTGCCGCTTGTTATCGGGCGCAGCAAAAAACCACACTGCTTCAAGAATTCGGGGCAACTCGAGATTGCCTATACATCGAACAAAAAAGCATGGATGACTTGCAGTATTTTCTGCAGTTGGCTGCAAGATCTTGAAGAGGACATGAAAGAATCCAGACGCCACGTGTGCCTCATCCTCGACAACTGCTCCGCGCATCACGTTGACAACTTCGAGCTTGCACATGTGGAACTGCAGTTTCTCCCACCTAACTGCACATCACTCACCCAACCGCTCGATCAGGGCATAATTAACAGTTTGAAATGTGCCTATCGCCGAAGATTAGTTGACAAGCTGCTCCTCGACATTCGGCTGGAGCGGTCAACGAAAGTTGATTTGTTTCAAGCGCTCGAGATGCTGTCCGCATCCTGGACAGTAATGCCAAAGAAAATCATTGAAAACTGTTTTCAAAAAGCAGGCCTTGGAGCAGACGCTTCCGCAGCAGCTCTACATGAAGGTGGTTTGTCCACACTTGAAACAACAGAAGCGCAGGCACTTCAGGAGTCTTGGGAGTGCCTTCACAGCGGTGGTGCTGTGCCGGAGGGCGTCGAGATCGGCGATTTCGTTCTTGGCGATTCATGTGTCCTCGCGACAGAATGGGTGACCACGGAATCGAGCCTGAACAATGTGGTTCGGGAATTGCAAGGTGAGAGTGACAACGAAACGGACAATCGGGATGAGTGTGGCGACGTTTCCACATCCCGTGAAGTAGTTGATGCGATTGACGTACTGAGGCGCTTTGCGGGCTTTACAGGAGAGGAAGAGGCTATGCGGTCATTGTGGGCCTATGAACGGTGCATAATGCCGTTGTTTAATGCAAAGAAGACTCAAAAGAAAGTGACGGACTACTTTACCCACAAATCAAAGTTCTTCCGTGTGTGCTTCGCACCAGCAACACCATTTGAGAATTTTATTTGCATGTTATGAGCCTAATTTCGACGTAACGAATTCAAGTGCCGATTTTACCGACTTCGTTATGTCGAGGTTTAACTGTATCTGCTATTTCGTTGAATCTGGACTATGAAAAAGAGACAAATTTGAGTAAATTGTTTTATCGTCGCTGGACGAAGTGGTCTAGCGTTCCCTGAACACGTTTTGCAAGTGCAGTCTTCAGGATCGTGGCCTCCATACCGTCCAACTGTGAACCGAAGTTCTGCTTTGAACTCCCGGGGTACATCCATAATGTGTCAACAGCTGCGATGGCCGCTGCGGAGGTCACCGGCTTAGGGGCACAACCAACATCGTCGCAGTCACTCTCAGAGGCGCTATGCGTCCCTTCCACGACGTTCCCGGCAGCTTCGTCAATTGTGAACTCCTTCGTGGCAACAAGTTTGTCGTCAGCGGAAATGAAATCCATGTGAGACAGAACTGGAGGCACAAGGTCCAACTCTTTAGCGGACCCCCATAGCTGTTACAGCGATGTCAACCGCGGCAGCTTCATCCCCGGCAGGCGCCGTGTCCGCGCTCCGGCTTTAGGAGAAGCCAGCTTTCTTAAAGCAATGAGAGATAGTCAGGTGCTTCACGTCCCTCTTCACCAAAGGGACCTTCATATCGGCCACGTTGTTGGCAGAGTGACCATCGACCAGAAGGCGCTCGATCACTCTGTGCCGGTAATGGACCTTGAAGTTAGCGATAACCCCTAGTCCATAGGTTCCAGCTTGGCAGTAGTTGTTGGGGGCAGGAACAAAATCTCGACAGCGCTCAAGTGTGCATTTACGTGATGCGCAGTGCAGTTGTCAAGCAACATCAGCACTTTAGGCTTCTTCCGGACGATCTCCTTGTCGAACTCGGCGAGCCACTTGCCGAAAATCTCTCGTCATCCATGCTTTCTTGTTGCTTATGCAAGTCACTGGCATAGAGAGCACCTTGGCAAAGCCATGTGGTTTCCTAGCTTTGCCAATGACCAACAAGTCTCGTTTGTTTGAACCATCCATATTAGAACAGATCAGCACTGTGATTCGGTTTCTGCTGGCTTTTCCTCCCACGCATTTGTCCGTCTTGGCCACGAGAGTCTTTGATGGCAGCAGTTGGAAGAACAAACCCGTTTCGTCTGCGTTGTAAATGTCCTTGTCGGAATACGCAAGAATCTGATCGCAGTGCTTGGCTATCCACTGCTGGAGCAATCCCTCGTCAATGGATGCGGCCTCCCCAACGATGTTTTTACACGTAATATTGTGCCTCTCCTTTCCCCGTTTCCCGGCTGGAAGTCATCGTGACCGAGCGCGAAGCCCAAGTCCTTAGCCTTCACTAGCATAATGGGTCCACTGAGCGGGGTATTCTTTGATCGGGCATCCAAGAACAACCTGTAAAGTTCGGCTTCTATGTAAGCGTACGTGGCACACCGGATCCTCTTTCAGTCCCCGCTGCCAACGTCATCGTCGAGAACGGCATCAATCTTGTTGCTGTTCTTGATTATCGTTGAGAGTGTATACTGTGCGACGTCATACTTCCATTCGATATCACTCGTCTTCACGTTTCGGCGCACTTCGTCCAGAATGGTGCGCTTCGTTTTCAATGACTACACTTTTCTCTTTCCTGTTGAGGTACTGGGGCTCGCGAGACTCGACATTGCCGAGAAATCGAAGGGTCGGGTCTGAGAAAGGGGATAACTGAGTAGGTCCGTTGTCTAGAAACTGTCCAGGCGAAGTTAGGGGTCACGAGATATCAAAGGTAAGAAGCGGAACATGGCAGGAAGGCGTAATGGCGTCAGCGAGAGAAGCACATACGAAGATCCACGAAAGTGGAGGAAACACTCTCGCTTCTCTCTGCCTCTCACTTCCATGACGATTTCTCCCTGACTCTCTCTCTCCCGGGCCCAGAACCGAGAGGAGAGAAATTCAAGAACCGTGATTTGCCAAGTCGACCGCTGCTCCGTGATGTCACCAAAAATTTCCTTTTATTTTACTTTTTTTACTTCCCGCGCATCTGGCTCAATGGCACGACGGGAAGCCGCATCACGAAGACGACAAGCCAAGTGATGCAGTAAAGCAACCTTTCGCTTCGCGGGAGAGCAGACGACGCTGCGAATGCGGCCGTCAGCCAAATTTTGTCCTTATTTTCGCACAAAAATGTGCCTGAAGGCGTAAAAATCTCCTGATTAATACTTTTTTTTTTTTTTCATTTCATACAAAATCACTTTGCTATATTCTCTAATGGGCGCTTATTTACTTCGTTAAAACTGGACCGAAGTTATATTGAAAATGCAAAAATGGGAATGGGAAATTGAACTTCTTTCGTTATAAGCGCTATTTCGCTATAAGTGGCTTCACTATAGCCGGGCTAGACTAATTCTTGCCAGCCGTTGTATAAAACACGATGCATTTAATTTTGTGTCACGTAATCTAGACATTTCATGCGTTATCTCTGTGGGTTGTTCACTGGGTGCTCCAATTTGTCTTGAAACGTGGGTCGTCGCATGAATGGGGGCATATTATTGAGGTTCTGCTGCAACATTTAGTTAATAAGTCTGTTATGCACACCGGCCTTTTAAAATTTGGCCCATTTGTAACGCTTTGCAAGCTCTCCAGTGCAGTCAAGTACTCCTTGCTAAGACCTTTACTGTTGACTAAGTGCTTTAGGAACACAATGTAATTAATATGACTAATCACGGTTCAAGTGTCCACAACTACTGGTAGTAGATGGGCCTTATCATTTGCTTCATCAGATTAGTTAGTGGAAGTCTGGGAGTGCTAGTACCTTGTGTATAATGGCTTGATCTGAATACAGCTCAGTGATGTCAAAATCGTCAGATACTCTCTTCTCCGGCCAGCTGTGCATCAGAAGTGCATTTCCAGAAATCCATCTGCATCTAATCATGTGGGTAAAAGCCCTCTGTCGTGCCTGGCCATAATCAAGCAAGAATTCTTGCTTCGTTCTCATGGCAGGTTGACTGTACAAAGCTGGCCTGCACCATTCCTTTGAGTGGTGTGCTGTAGTTAGAGAGTTAGTTTCCTGGCATTTCCATTGAAGCACTGTCGCATATAAATATGAATAGTCAGTCGGACAACACGCAAGTCTGGAACGTAGGGTTGAGCGCTATATTTTTGGTTTTGGTGTCCATTGGCTTCGAATTGCTGTCCTTGCGAATGCATCATTATGCCTTTATTGCTTTGAGTTGCGTACGAGCGATGACACCTTTCTGTGGAAAACTACAAAACAAAGTTTGGTGGCAACAAAGTTCGATGGTATGCATAAGATTTCTAGGGACTGCAAAAATAGGCAATAAATCGGGCAGTTTGAAAAATCAACTATCACTGTAAAAGCACTTTTCATCAACTTTTTATTGCCAGTACGATGGAGGAAAAGGTCAGCAGGTTTGTGCACATTCTGATAGTTATCGTAACCAAGGTCAAGAATAGATTCCACAGAATTGAGCAATCTAGTTATGCGTCTGAAATTTTATGTGCTCTCATTGTTTTGCTTTATTAAACTTGCCATAGTGCCGTTATAAAACTGAATTGTAAACCACATCTGAATTTTTGTTCAGTGATTGTATTTAGATCTTTTCTTTTTAAATGCTAAGAGTTTAGGTTTGATTTTACGCGGCAATCTGCAGTACTAATTTGCAAAGTTCATCTAATGAAGGTAGCACATTCTCACAAATTTGTTTTGCCCTTAGTCCTCTTCTTTTTGCTGTGCCTTGTTAATTTCAATATTTCTGATGGTCTCAAAGACTTTGAATTAACAGGGTTTTGCTGTATATTTCATTTATATGAATTGCTAAGCAGTAAGAAGGTTGGAACATAGAAGAGTTCTAACGGGCACTAGTGCACCAGAGTGCACTTTGCGGCTTCCACTTACTACAGATGAATAGTTAGATGATTAGATGGCATATGGTCTGCATGTTATCTGTCTCTCACTTCCTTTGTTATTGCGCTTATTTTTGTGGTTTTGGGTGGTAGAGACCTTGGAACTGCTTGTTAGCTATGTGGTGCTGTAGTGCCCGAATACTACTCTCTCGTTTCAGTGGTCTTACCTCTAGCCTTGGTCGTGCGTCATTATGGGTTCTGTCACACGGGCATGTCACTTTAAAGGTACCAACTACGGGGAAGTAAGTGTGCTTGACCACCTTATGATGCCTTTTTCAAGGAGGTTTGGCACCATGTTTGAATGTAAAGAGGATAGTATCAGCCACTCAAAGCCTGTGCTTTGTTTATGGTATTACATGCTCTGTACTGGTTTATCGCCCAATGATTGTTTTTTACGCTTTCATGGCTGATGTCTATTTTTATTATGGAATGTTTTCTTGCATACGCTAAATGTAAGCATTTTGTGGGACGTGTTACACTGTTTGTGACATCTTATTCAAACAGAGGCACAACAATAATGTCAACCTAGTGGAATCATCTGGTTCTAGAATAGGAACTTTCTTTGTCAACAAACCAATATATGGACCATTTTAGGCCTAAGAATGGCAGAAGTCATTCCGATTAAATTAAAGCAAAGGAAGGGAGGAAGGTGGGAATGAAAGAAGAGTGGGAGATAGAGGTGCCGTAGTGGAGGGCTATGATCCATCGCGCTATAATGGCTTTTGCCTAATCGCACTTTAGTGGTCCAAAGTGCCCTCTAGAAATTTTTTTCGAAATGGTGGCGCCTGTAGAAAATGACATCACTACTGAACTGGCACAAAATCAGTAATATATAATATACATTTTGCATATAATTTCCACTTTTAAAACAGAAGGAAGCACTTTTGTGAGTATCGCACACCTTTTCTGCTTTAAAATTGCAGAATAAATTTGCATTTTACGCAACAGCGTATGCAGCTAGCAGCTGCCTGGGGAAACATAGGGTGGGCAGTGTGCGCAGACAGGCGCTGCTTGAGTGTGTTATGGGACAGTGTTAATGGTACCTATTTGTCGGCTCCCGGTACTAATGCTATGCCGTCTGCTAGGTGTAGAAGCGCCCTCCTAATTTTTTCACAATGTTTACACAATGAACAAAACATATAAGTTCCCTTCTGTTACCGGCTGACTTACTGCGGCGGGAATTCTCGTCCGGGCGGCGGCCTTGTGAACCTTGAACCACACGTGGAGTGTTCCGGGTGTGTGTTTTGGAACATGTAAATCGACAACCCCTCTCCTGCATCGTGCCGGTCCGGGAGCGATTGTGCCAGCACGATGCAGGAGAGGGGTTGTCGATTTACATGTTCCAAAACACACACCCGGGACTTGTGCACAGCTCAAGACCCTCAAGGATCAGTCTACTCCTACGCAGGCAAGGAGAACTCTGAGCTGGACAAACCTTTCCAGCTTCACGATCTTCGGGTCAGTCTAGTCAAAATGAAGAGGGGCACCGTGCCTGGTCGGGACAAGGTCACCGTCAAGCTTTTGGTGAACCTGCCTGACTCGACGTACCAGTGCCTACTCGAATACATTAACGCAATCTGGACAGGGGAAACCCCCTTACCCATCGATTGGAAAACGGCACTTGTGACTTTCATCCCGAAAGCTGGAAAACCAATAGACACGGATAACCTCCGCCCCATCTCTCTCACCTCCTGTGTGGGCAAACTAATGGAGACTATGGTGCGCGATCGGCTATCCGAGTATCTTGAACACAGGCACACTTTAGCGGACACCATGTTCGGATTTCGCCCACACAGATCCTCACAGGATGTCCTTCTCCCACTTAACAAATAAATTCTCAACCCATTCGAACGCCCCCACAATGAGTTGTACTCGCCCTAGACTTAAGGGGGGACATGGGTCTTAAAATTGGTTTTGTTATTTATTTCCCAAATGTGATGAAACCTCACAGAATTGTTCAGTTTTTTCTACTGATTTCAAATGTGCAAAAATTTCTCTTCTAGGGCAATTGGTTCTAAAGGTATTAGAGAATTATTGCTATTGTCTGCTCAAACAACAGGAAAAAAATGCTCATCAGAAATGAATTTTTAATATACAGATAGATACTATAAAGCGTAAGGAATGCAATGTTGGAAGCAGTTTTAAAATTGAGCTAATAATAGAGATTTAGCAGCCCACTGAACTTTGCACTCACAGGCATGGCAATTGTGTAAAGATTTCAAGATAGGATATAAACATTTTAGAAGTGAAAATGAAAAATGTGCTTCCAACATTGCATTAATTATACTTTACAGTATCTACCTGTATATTAAAAATTAATTTCCAATGAGCATTTTTTCTTCTATTGTTTGAGCAGACAATAGCAATAATTCTCTAATACCTTTAGAACTAATCGCCCTAGGAGAGAAATTTTTGCATATTTGAAATCAGCAGAAAAACAATAATTCTGTGAGGTTTCATCACATTTGGGCAGCAAATAACAAAGTTAGTTTTAAGATCCATGTCCCCCCTTAAAAGGCGCTTTTGATAACGTCACACACGAAGTCATACTGACCCATCTAAGTGAAACACACTGTGGCAGCAATACGTTCAATTATATAAGACAATTCCTTACAGACCGACAATCATACATCAAAATAAAAGACAAGGAGCACGGACCATTTATGCTCTGCACACGGGGCACACCTCAGGGCACAGTTTTCTCCCCGCTGCTTTTTAACATTGCCATGATGCTGGCCCAGCTGGCTGAGGTCGAAGGCGTGCAGCATGCGCTCTACGCCGACGACATCACCCTATGGGCAACGCAGGGCAGTGTGGGCGACATTGAAACCTGCCTGCAAACAGCGGCGAGCATAGTGGACCGCTATGCCCGGTGCTGTGGTCTTCAATGTTACCCCCAGAAATCACAGTTTGTGCATCTCCGCCCCACTCGGAGATGCAGTACACAAATCTCGCTGTCGCTTGCGAGCGGTCCAATTCATGAATCAAAAGAGATCAGAGTACTCGGTCTCTTCATCCATCACCAAAGACGTCTTGACACAACACTAGCCAAGCTCCGCCAGGTGGGGCACCAGGTGGGCCGTATGGTCTGCCGGGTGTGTAACAAACGCGGGGGGTTGCGAAGTAAGGATGCCTTGCGGCTGGCAAACGCCTTCGTAACCAGTCGAATCCTGTATTCGACTCCTTACCTCCACTTGCGGAAGCACGAGGAGGATACCCTTGAGGTGATCCTCCGAAAAATCATGAAACGTGCCCTCGACCTCCCAATCTCCGCCTCCAACAGTCGGTTCATGGCCCTAGGGGTGGTGAACACCTTCAGGGAGCTTCGGGAAGCACATTTGATGAACCAATATACCCGCCTCACACAGACAGTGTCGGGTCACCGTCTTCTTGCCCGGCTGAACATTCAACATAAACAGTTCACAGAGGAGAGGCTCCGCATCCCAGAACTCTGGAGACGCGCCCTTAGAGTGCGGCCTCTCCCTGCCAACATGTCACGAGAAGACCATAATGGGCGGCGCCTGGTGCGGGCGGAAGCTTTGGCCCGCCATTATGGCAACAAATCAGGTGTGTTCTACGTGGATGCCTCGGGCCCCCATCCGGGGGGCGGGTACACGGCCGCTGTCGTTCACAACGGGAACACAGTCAATGGCCTTACATTCAAGGCCAAATCTATAACACACGCTGAAGAGGTAGCCATTGCACTCGCCGCCTCAGACCACACTTCTAAATATATCATCAGCGACTCACGAGGGGCTTGCCGGAACGTCGCCCAAGGGTGGACCACCCCCTTAGCCTATAGAATATTTCGAAATTGCTGTTGGGACACGGACCCCGCGTGCCGATATCTCGTCTGGCCTCCTAGCCACCAGGGTCTTGCAGGGAACGAGGCAGCTGACGCAGCCGCCCGCGCGCTTCCTCTCCGGGCAGTTTCCTCGGGACTCGAATCGGCTGAGGACATCGATTCCAATCCGGCCTACACATTCAAAGATATTGTAATTTTTTATCAAAACTCTCATCGCAAATACCCTAACCCCTGCAAAGGGTTAGGAAAAGGGAACGAGAAGCTGCCTCTTCATTAACACAATGCTGTGCCCGGCAGTACATTTTGACTCACAATTCACTGGACAGTGCCAGTACTGTGGGGAGGTGGCTGACACCTACCACATGGTATGGGCCTGCCAACAAAACCCATCCCTTCCCCCCGTCCCTAACCCTTCCCGGGAGGACTGGGAGGCGACCCTGCTCAGCTGCTGCGACCTACAGGCCCAAAGGGCCTTAACGCAGCTTGCGCGGGCGGCGGCAACCGCCAATGGGGTCCCTGACTAGGGTCTCCACCCAGTATTATAAGGCCGAAGCCCTTAAGGCTCCGCGTCAAACCTCCCAATATGAAATAAACGTTTTCACCACCACCACCACCTGCATCGTGCCTCTGGTGATTCCGTGCCATCCGTGTTTACCTGTTTTTGGTTGTGATGTTTTCTTTTTAAATGGGCCTAGTGCGCAGCCTGTGTTTGGGGGTAGTAAGTGTGAGCACGAGACTCCGAACAGGAGTGAGTAGTGCGGCGTCAACTAGAGCGGGCGCATGACGGAAGAAAATGCGCTAAAGTGCGCGACCAAGAGTGAATTTGTAATCCAGTTATCGTTTTGCATATTATCTTTATACGTTTTTATATCTTAATGTGCGTTGAGTGTTTCCTTTTCCACCCCCCCCCCCCCCCCCCCCCCTTTTTTTTTTCAAACACTTCTAGCAACGGACTCAAACTTGCAAATGATATAAGTATGGCTCCCTTAGCGGCCTGGTCAGAGCAGTGTCAGATGACCGACGACCCATTCGAACACTGAAGACTGCCTACTCCCTGTTACCTCCATCCATGGCCATGAGAACTCAACTCAATATTTCATAGGAATTCAACTTTTAAATGGGGGGTGTATTTAATTGTGTAGCATGTATGCTTTTTTCGTTCCATCCTTAAAGCAAGCGAATGGTTACTATAACCGTATTCAAGCCTTTTGGTGGGAGAGTTTCTTGATGAGAACTTCAACGTTGAACCACCTGAGAATCTCGTGTCACAATTAGTAAGGCGACGCGACTGTCAGCTGTGAGCAGTCAATCTTGAACTAATAATTTATTGCTTTTGTCACCGCTTTCACTGCTTACACTCAGATTACTAAAACACTAGCTTCGCCTTGACAGAGGTTAGTTAGCTTACCAGCTGAAAGTCACCTAGAACGTGTTGATTCCACTTGACCACCAACTGGGACCCGCTGACAACCGGTTAAAGGCTAGTTGAGTACCAGCAGGTTAGAACCAGCTTAAGCTCTTGGATTTGTTGTTTTCATCTGCTTGGGAGAGTGCAAAATTTTTTACTTTGACTGACGAGGTATGAGGCCGGGTTTTGGGATTAAGCGCACGATGCGATGAAAGCTTTTGACGCATTCGATATATCAGTACATATTAATTTTATTTGGCTATTTTTCTGACCAAACCTCGAAATCAGTCATTTTTTTCCGCCTCCCGGGGGCCCTATGATGACGTAGGGTCCGGTTCATTTGAACCTTGGATAATCCGGTCCTGCGCCGGCAGCAGTACGAAGTCATCGGGCGCATGTGGAAATGGAGAGAAGCGTGCGTGCGAGAGTAGTGGCAAAAGTGTAAAGTCAACATCCGATGTTCCAGAGCTGATCCATAGTGCAGATTGCTCTGACCCTACACGTGTGCCTAGCAGTCCTTCTCACATTCAGACGTCATTACATAGCTGAAAGGCGGGCGGGTATCCCCGCAACTATGCCGACAGCGATGAGGAGTGCCGACGGAGAAGTGAGGCGCGCCCTGCGAAAAGAGCCTCGCTTGGCGTGGGGGAATATGTGTGCGTTTCACCGTGTAAGCTCCGCGCTCTTCGTGCGAGTCCTCACTCCTCAGCGTGCACGATGGCACGCCGACACGCCGCAAACGTGAGAAGGACGAAGAATTCAGACAGCGAGAAGCAGCAGTAATGCTTTCGCTTTATCACGTCTGAAACGTCCACGTCTGTACTGAACTTGTGGCTCTGTGAATGAGCACCTAGCGACATTATGAAGCTAATGGAATTCCTCGTTTCGGCGGTGTTATATATATATATATATATATATATATATATATATATATATATATATATATATATATATATATATAGAGAGAGAGAGAGAGAGAGAGAGAGAGAGAGAGAGAGGCTAAAACTATTCGCGATCAGCAAGTATAACTGAAATAAAAACAGCCCTCAACTTACCTCTTCTTGAAAGACGGAGAATGTTTTCCTTACTGTCCTTTTTCTTCAAATTATATTATAGTAATTCTTCCTTTGCGTTGTATCATATCACGCCGGCTCATCATGTATTCCCACGCATTGATCACCAACTGAAAGTGCAACCCATCTTTGCTCGAACCAATCTGTTCTTTCACTCGCCTCTCCTCCTCGCCATCCGTCAATGGAATCTGCTGCCTGCCACCATTGCATCTTCCAGTGATTATGAAACGTTTGTAACCGGACTAAAAAATCACTTCGAGCTGTAACCTTCATCTTTGCATTTCTTTTTTACGTTCGTATTAAAGTGCTGCTCTTCGAAAAACGTGAATGTTAGGTGCCATCTGTATCTTTATTTGAGTGTTTGAAGCATTAGCTTTTCAACATTTTGCGCCTGGCTATATTGTTAACCACTGTATACTTATCGCAATTTTGGATGCATTGTTTGTACTGTTGTCCCACTTTCCGCCCCCCCCCCCCCCCCCCTTATGTAATGCCCGCCCGGGCCTTTAGGGTATTTGAATAAATAAATAAATAAATAAATAATTTGGACAGATTTCAAAACTTTGCTTGGCGGCTATGTTTTCAGGGCATTTTAAATCCACATGACCGACTTTTTATCTTTCTCCGACGCTCTTGGCGCACGAAGGATCGAGCTGCGGTCAAGGTCGAATGCGGCCCTTCAGCAGCCCCGCGTCAGATTCCTGGAAAACTAGCCGTCTGTACCTCGACACGCCGAGCGATCATTCAAATATCCTCCATTAAGCTCGAATAGTGGGGTTGCCCGCGCAACGCCTTACGTGCGTGCAAGCGCTGACGTGCGAACGACGCAGACGTGACGACGACTGGAGGGCCCGCGGCGATAGCGTCTATCGGCTGTGGATCAGTCTGACGCGCGCCGTTCCGGACGCCGATATCCGCGTCGCTGGTTTTTGTCTTTTTAATTTTGTAAAAGAAACTGTCTTGCGGTTCTGGCTCCGAGGTTCATTTCTCTCGCTTTCGTCCGGTGCGCCGAAACGAAACGGTGCGCTCGTGTTGGCTCTTCGCGCGCGGTTCCCCGTTTATGCGGTGAAGCCTCCTCGTGCCGCGTCGCCCGTGAAAAAGGCCGCGGAAGCCGTTATCGTTTTGTAGCAGTATTGCTTCGACACTGACAGAACTGCGCAGCAATGTCACGGCCGTGCAGTTTTCACTCAGCAGCAGACGACCATTGTCCGTCACATTGAAACACTATTTTCGGCAGTTTCTTTACAGCCATTTGATAACTCGACTTGTGGATGAATCGAACTTTTTTTTTTTTTCGATCCTAATAAACGTACGTGGTATTACACTACAGTCAAATTTCACTGTAACCAACAGCTATTACTTGCAACACAATAATGGGTATAAAATGGATTAATTGTTCCCTTTGTAAGCTTGTAAGACCGCCAAAGGGTCCTAACGTAGCAACCGCTAATCACATGGGGCCAAGTTCTGTTCTGGCCGAAGTAAAGTGCGATGTTTGTGCGACTAAACATCTTAGCAAAAATCGATTCATTGTCTTTTTGTACTTCTGTCGAAGGCATCTCGACAGCAAAATGTAGAGGTAATTTATGCATGCATTCCAGCTAAAACGATTAGATGTTAATTGTGAGGAAAAAGAAGATGTGGTGACAGTTTCCTCGCGCTTGGAAGCTCGGACCGCGCCCCGAGGGAAAAGATCAAGTTACAAGGTTAGAAAGGAGGAAAGAAAAAAAAAATATTGGCGCGGTTTCCTTATGAACGTAGGGGTGGGCTTGCACAAGCAACTGCAGTCAGCGAAAATGCTCTCACTACGGTGCTCGGCAGGGGACGAGGTGCAAGCGTGCGAGCATATGGTGCCCCGTTTCGTTTGCTGTAGCGGCGCTACATGCATGTGCTTTAGCCGCTGCTTCCGCAGTACACGATTCACGAAACGTTCACCTGTGCCAGGATAGCGCTGTCTGCTGTTAGCAACGAGGTGCCGAAATACGAGGGCTGTAGATAACTGCAGCCCGTCTTGAGTTGAGGCTTTCGTCTGGGGCGCATGCCGTACGTGGTCGTCCTTGAGAGGTTGCCGATATCGAAACTTATCGTCTTGGACGAGCACAACCGCGCGGCGTGCTCTCGCGTGCGGATCAGTCGCACGATGCTGTCCGGCGTGAGTAGATACCTCGCGTTCTGCTGATCCTTGAGACGGGAAGCGATAGCGCCAACGGAGACGAACACGATATAAACGGCATAGGCAAAAAATAATAATGCGTAGGGCGATCGTCAACCTCACCAAACTTTGTACTACGTTACTGGAACAGTTGGATACGGCACAATTCCCACGTTCGGTCATCACAGCTGTTGATGAAGCGCTCCTACACAAAATCAAATATGCTATGTTTCTAAGCCCCGTGATAGCTCCGAAACGAGAATTCCTTGCGTTTATGTGGAAGGTGGATTGCCAGCCGTGTTTTCAGTATGCGCAGCTTTGCGCGCGCATTTTGAGCGAGCGAAAAAGCCGTTGCAGTAACACACGCACGTACGCACACACACACACACACACACACACACACACACACACACACACACACACACACACACACACACACACACACACGCGCGCGCGCGCGCGCGCGCGCGCACACACGCGCACACACACACACACACACATTGCGCAGCGGGAAGCCTTGTGGGCCAAAGCGGTTGTATGAGGCGAGCATCTCTCGAAACATCGTGCAGAATGCATTGCGTATTATCGATCGACAGAACACATTCGCCGCGTGTAGAAATGCTGGCGCTCCAAAAAGTGCGAACCGCGAGCTAAGGGTTCTTGGCAGAAGCAGCTTGATTTTCTGGCGCGACGAATAAAGCTAGATGCTCATATATATTCTACGTCGTTTCTACCGCGTTCATCTCTTTTGGGCTCTTGTTTCCCGTCTCAGGTACTTTGCACCATATAGTCCAAATCGATGCTCTCCTGGGTCCCTATTCCGAGTTTGCATCGTTCTCGCCATGTGGACGACTCGAGGTCAGGGAGAAAACGACACTTCCGACGACGATGCAAACTCGGAATAGCTACCCTGCTAACATTCGACGCGGGATAAATTCATGAAAATGAGCTAGCCTCTCGGTCCGCACCGTCGGCTGCGATGTCCCTATCCGGGATCCTTTCGCATTCGTCCGTATTTTGTCGCGGCACTAGACTCCGCGTAGCGCAGGGTGCAGCGGTGCCGTTCGCAGAACGTGTGTGCAGGGCTTGCTCATCCTTCGTCCTTTATTTAGCCGCTTGCTGGTTGTAAAACTGCGCAATGCCCGGGTCCGTCGCACGGATCGTACTTTTTTTTTTTCTTTTTTTTTTCTTTTTTTCGCAGTTACCGCGGAGCGCACCTCCGCATACCAGTCGCGTGCGAGTCACGAATGTTATCGTTCCTCAAACTCGACTCCGTCCTGCAAGTGTTTGTTTTCCTCTTTTGATGCAAGATTGCCGCCTACCAAGAAAGCGAAGGGCCGGAGCGCGAGACCGTCGAGTGTGCTGTGCGCGCCGGCGCCGCGCGCGTTTCGACGCGTTGGAGGGACGCCGCTTCTCATTCGAGAGCTTGAATGATTGTAGGAACATTTGGCAGCAGTAAAGAGTTCAGACAGCATCCGATACGTGTAGATATATGTTCTCTTCGTCAGAGGAGGTGGCTATCAAAGCACCCCTCGTGCATAATTTGTCTTCCCAGTTGCTAAGACCTTTTCCCCTGTGGCCCTCTACTAAAGGTCCAACTAATTATATTGAATAAAGTTTTACTTACTGCTTAAGCTGTTTTATTTTAGGTCTCACTTGAAGGTCATTTGCTATAAGTGGACGCATTTGTAACATTTAAAAAAAAATGTTAGCAGTGTGTGGCATTCCCAATTTATGACAGCCTTTCTCGCACATTGAATTTTGTTAGCTGTCAATGAGAGTCACTTCGTAGGCTAAGTTTTGGTCTATCTCAAGCTGACCCCCTTCTTGGAATCTGTGAGATGTGAAATAAGAATCAAGATGGTTGTTGTCTTTCATGATCTCAAGCCTGCAAAACGGGCAGACTGATGATCATTTTAATGCAGTAGTATGAGTTCTCATGGCAAAAAAATCTTGTGATGTCAGAAAATTCTGATTGGCTGATTGGTCAAGGGATTGATGACATTGTTATATCGGCCAAAATGGCCGTAATGAACAAAGCAGAGGCTCAACATGGCATGAAGTAGAATGGGAACACAAAGGAAAGACCAAATCGACATCTCAAGCCGGCAAAACGGGCAGAATGATGATCATTTTAATGCAGTAGTATGCGTTCTCATGGCAAAAAAATCTTGTGATGGCAGGAAATTCTGATTGGTCAAGAGATTTATGGCATTGTTATATCAGCCAAAATGGCCGTAATGAACAGAGCAGAGGCTCAACTTGACATGAAGTAGAATGGGAAGACTAAGGAAAGGCCAAATCAACACCTCCTCGAGACACTGGCCAGATCTATTAGACATGCATGGGTATTTATAAGTATAGTACATGTGATACAAACAACCAATTAACAAGCGCGCGTGCGCACACACACACACACACACACACACACGCGCGCACTCACGTACATAGTGAATCCTTGAAAACAATAGCAGAAATAAACTCGCGATACAACAGATGTCACGTTACATGGCCGACCACTGATTGGTTGCTGGGTTGTGCGACGTCATGGGGCCATGTGACATGGTTGTTTGCAGGTGAAGTGGTAGCTTGGTTGACTCCAGGATGCGAGTTCTCTCTCTTTTCTTTTTTTTAATGCAGGGTTTTCATTTAACAGGAAGGCAAAAGGCCAGAGTGAGAGACCGTCACATGTGCTGTGTGCGCAGACTCGTGTTTCTACGCTGTAAGAGTGACGTTAGTGTGGCACAGCTTCTCGTTGCCATTTCCCATTCGCGACATTTTTGAATAATGACGGACTTGGTGGCAGTTGAGAACTACACTTGATTGTGTACAGACATGTCAACAGCTCCGTGTATCGGGTTGGAAGGGAACCAGTATCAGTGCTGCCTCTGTCTATTTTAAGTGGCACGGGCAGAGGCTCTTTATTTTTCTTTCCTTTTCATGCCTCAACATAATATATGTCTGTTATTACGGAAAAGCAACTAGAAGTCATTGAGTTGGATCCACAGCCTACTATTAGTGCTAAAAATGAAATAAGTAGAGCTACAATGAGTATGTCAGGCTGCAGTGACAGAAACCTGTAGCGACAACATTTATTCTAATCCTGTTACTTAAGCAATCCATAATTTTTCCTCTGCGCAGGTAGCCTCCAACAGCAACCACAGCAGCAACCAGCACAACGAGTAGAAATTGTCAAGCGCTTATCAGCGGGCTCAGGGGAGAGAGTGTCTGTCGCGCGACCCGTGATGCTCAGCGGTGGCCGCAAGGTGTTGGTGGTCCAGCGGAGAGAACCTCCACCTTCTGCACCACCGCGCGGCTCGGCTGCCTGGCGTTGAAGGCAGCAAGCCACATGCATGAAATGAGCAATGTGAACATGGGAACGTGTAACCAGCTATGCCAAAGCAATCAGTGGCCCTTACCTTCTGTACAACAATTTGCGATTTGTTATGTGAGCTAGTGGCTATGTCAGACATGATAGTTGCGCGAAAAAGACACATACAAAACAGGGTACGGGACGTGTTTGCGCTCGTCCCGTACCCTGTCTTGTGTGTGTCTTTTTTGCACGACTATCATGTCTGAAATATTGCACCAACTAGCCCGACAACACATCCTACTGCTGCTAGTGGCATCCGAGTAATTTTTTCTGACATGAAGTTTCACACTTTTGGTAACCAGGATCATCAGCGGAGGCTACCAAAGCAGAACTTCGCGACACCCAAGCAGCGGCAAACAGTATGATAACTATATAGTACGCTTGATTGGTTGCTTTCAAAAACCACATTTACAGTTTCAAAAGCTGTCATCAGGTTGCGGAGGTGAATGCCTGGCTGCACGCTCCTGTGTTCAGTTTTCTTGTGCTGATGGCACATGATCTAGAACACTTTCTAGTGAGCCGACTGAAGGCACCGCCAAAACGGACATTCCAAAGCTTATTTTATACTCTTTTGAAAGGGGATACACCACTTGAACATACTCTGCGAGTGTTATGTTCCGTGCTAGCAGCAATGGATTCAGGGCTGCTGATGCAAAGACAATGGATGCAAGGGAATGGCAATGTCCGAGGATTCAGCGCAAACTCCTTTGAATCTGTGAATCGCACGTGAAAATGGGAAAGTTTAATTCCTACAAACAAGACTTCTCGCAGTGTTCTTTTGGCCTTGTCTAAATGTTGGCAGTGCTGAAGCCTTATTGTTAGCAGTTTGGCTGCCCCTGGTAGTTCTGCTATGTAGTGCTAGGGCAAACTTGCCTGCATGGTAACTCATCAGCTTGTGAGCCAAGCCAGCCACACTCCCTCCTCTCGGCACACTAGCCTGTGTTTCAGATCATGCTCTTGTGTTCACACTGGATTCGGGTTGTGCAAGAATCAAGCTTCCTCATGAACCTTCGACCAGCTTCCCAACAGTAGAAGACACATACATGTAGATGCAATATGAAATGGAACACATTTTTTTTTTTTTCAGCCTATTTCTAAGTACCAGCGATAAGCACGCTTCCTAAATAGTTTGCAATACCCACGAAACAATGCAATTCGTTTATGCATGCCAACCAACAGTTTCCATTTCGTATTGTAGCTACCTGTACCGCTGCATGCATTGAAAAGTTGAAAGGAATTCTTGCAGAACCTGTTTTCCAGGATAGCATGGATCTCAAGTTTTATTTTTCTCTGCTGAAGCATTGTACATAAGCATTTACTTGTGGCACCTACACTAGTGGCTGCAGCTGTGCCGCACTTGCAAACTCATCCCCGTACTCACAGTGCCATGGTCACACACATTCACGGAGTGGAATAAAACTCTCGTGTCATTGGTCTCTGGCTTTTCTTCTTTCTTATCCTACTGCTTGTGTATCCAGACAGAAACAAGGCAAGGCAGTGATTGTTCTCGAGCAGAGTTTAATAATGGGATAATGCATTTGGCAAAAATAATAGGTGTGACTACACACAACGTGAAGCATTGGCAAGCTAGACTGCCGTCTCTGGGTCCGAACAGTGAGGCCGCCTGCCCCAGCTCCACACGCTGACCAGAGCATCGTCTGAAAAGGAGGAAAAAGCAAAGTGATTACTGCCCTTGTATTATGGTGGAGGAAGTGTTTACACACTGCCCAAGTACGTCTCCATTGGTTGAAAGTGCAGGCTTCCTTACATCTTCAGCTGATTCACACATTGCGGCACGCGGCTTGCATGCCTGGACATTAAAAGTGGGCTACCTCATTTAAAACTCAATTTGGCCGCTGTCCTGTTGCTGCCATACCAGTGGCATAGCCAGAAATATTGAGAAAAAGTTCCTTAACTGCACATCTCTCGCCAAAGAGGAAGAGAAGACAAAGCACAGCCATCCTCCTGGCTCTTCTTTCTCTTTTTCTGAGAAATTCTGGGTCGTGAGAAAAATGAGTGCTTTGTAACTGCAGACACACAAATACAAGCATCTCTCAAATTCTTTGCCTCAGTATGTTGCAAAAACGCCTAGATAGCTAGGGAGTATCATAACCATCTTCTTTTTTTTTTTTTTTCTCCAAGGAATACTATACACTGCTTGTTGAAAAAAAAAAAAAGCCGAAAAGGGGGGGAAGGTGCAGTACTCAGAAAATTTCAGGGGATGTGCTTTCTGGACATTGAAACAATCCCCTGTGCCGTATGTATAAAAAAAAATAGACTCTAAATAACATGTTTGCAGTATATATATAATATATATATATATATATACTGCAAGCATGTTATTTGGAGTCTATTCTATTTATATATATATTTATATAATGACGCTACCGCATCTTGACGAGGAAACCTAGATGGCCTTTTCACTGCCCCTTGTGAGCATGTTGGGGGGCCTTATGCTAGAGTGTGGTAGCTTCAATCAGCCTGGCTATTCTTGCAAATAAAACTCAGTAAATATACATCACGCAATAATTAAGGACCGGAAAACCATGCATAATAGGTTGTAGAGTGTGGTCTTCAAAAATAGCTTAACATTTCAGAATATTTTCAGCATACTGGAACCACTGCAGTTGACCCCCATGTGCCTCAAAGTGTTATCAAACCTGCTAGCGAATGTAGCACTTACACTGGCAATGCATTATTGCTTCCCTATGTTTAAGAGGCCTTTCCAATGAATGCCACAAAAGCTTTCAAAGATTTTCCCAAAGGCTTCAACAAAGTTTTCTGCACCACATATTGTGAGATAGAGGCACAGATCACTTCATAATGTACAAGGGTCTACAAAAGAGCACTTGGAGGACTGAAGGGATAAATGCTTAACCGCTATGCCTAGACAGGCACTACTGAGTGGATGTGCTAAAAGACAACCCTCGGAGCACTGGCAGCAGCAAGTACCAAACTCGTGCTGACAGCCATAGCTGGGCAGTTACGAAGCAGAAGCTATAGCATTTCCTTAAAAACATGCACAGGTCTTGTTGGTACCATACCACGTTGTTGCCCATATCGACTAGGCGATGACGTTGGTACGACTGTTCTTACATTAGTCTGTTTACTAGAGGCTATGCCAACAGAATTTTCTGAAATGCCCTACGAATGCAAAACTACAAGGCATTTGCACTGCACGAAATACTATTCAGTCATACAGTCCAATGGGGTCAATGAAACCTGACCACCTTGACTTCACAAAGCTTCACTTAGTGCAATTTGTGGCATTGCTCGATCATGAAAGCACAAAAGGGAAAAAAAAGGGGGGGGGGGGGGGGAGGGCTTGGTCTCAAACAAATTTGGAAGCACAAGTTAAGCAGAATGCAAGCCCCTCCATGAGACTCCCTGTAAGGCAGCTGTCGCGCGACAAGTTTTGAAGTGACGATGGTAAGTTAGCTATGAAGCTTGCGCGCTACGTGACGCACTTAATGCAGCATTATGTCCTTCCGACTTCGCCTCGTGTCCACGATGTGCAACGGCGAAGCAAATGAAGTCGGGCTGTCAATGAATGCTTTCTAGGCAGTAAAGTTCTCGGTCATTTTTCTTTTGATGCAGTTCTAGAGACATGCGAGGAGTTTTTTTTTCGATGACGATGACCCTCTTGTGAGGAGATTCTCGACGGCTGGTTGGAGCCTTTCGACAGCTTTTCGAAAGATTTCGACAGTTTTTCGGTAGCTTTCGAAAGCTTTTCGGAAGCCTTCGACAGCTTTTCGGAAGCTTTCGACAGCTTTTCGGAAGATGGACCAGTTTTCTCATCCTTCGCGGCTTCGTGAACTTTCTCCTCACCCTTCTCTCCGTGAGCCACACCGCGAACAGCGGCTTCTTTCATCTGGATGAGCAGCTTCGTGGTCTCGGTCGCGTTGTCGGCGCTCGGACCGTTCTGAGTCGTCGTTTCGGTGACGAAAAGCAGCTTCCGCACCACGTCTTTGCCCACCACGTTGTCGAATACTGCTTTGAGGAAGTCGTCCCCGCTGATGGTCAGCTTGAGCTTGTCGCGGTTCCAGACGATCACGCGGCAGCGCTCCATCGCCGTCGTGGTCACCTGGAAATTGTCCCCGCCGCCGCACACGCCGAACCACTCGGGCGAGTCCAGAAACTCGAGACGATCGACGATCTGCAAAGGTCGGTTCTTGTGCGAAACAAGGAATCTGCCACTCAATACAAGCGTGAGGCAGTCTGCTCGCGTGACGCCTTCCATCGAGTATGTCTCCTGCGGCTCCAGATCGCGCAGCGTCTTGACGCAGGCGGCTGCCGGCTGGAACTGCTGCCGAGACACTTTCAACGGCTGGAAGAGCTCGCGGTACACCAACTCCATGTTTGGCGGCAGACGCACGGGGCGCAATACGTACATGAGCACGCACACATGCACTAAGTTGATGGCGGTGAAGAAAGCGTTCCACACCATGGTGTCGAAGGCACACAGAATTACGTAGCCCCACAAGGCGAAGAAAAAGCTGCCGATAGTCAGGCATATGCGCAGGTAGAGCAGTCCGTAAAGGCCAGCCGGTGCCATATACGACAGAAACAGAAAGATGTTGGCCAACTGGAAGAGCAAATGATTCGTATCCAGCCACTGCGGGCACACGGACGTTGTGAAGTAATTCCCGGCACTGAACGCGACTGCCGTCGCATTGCCACCCGTCGCATTGCCGCCCGACAACATCGCGTCAGGAAGACCGCACGCCGACACACTGAAGAGGCCTCCGAGCTTGCGGCAACATATCCTGACGATCAGCAGATAGCAAACGAGCGCGAGATACCGGCAGCGCCAGACATGCTTCGCTCATCCTTACGCTGAGCGATGCAAGCGCACATACTTCGCAGGCTCCGCAGCCACTGCGGTAGCCGCTTCAGGCTTCAGCCAGACCCGAGTTCGTGAAGGGACGCCGGGGAAGCTCCATCCGCGAGCAGTGGTGAGCGCGGCAGCGCCGACTACAAAGCGACGCCGCGCATGCAAGGCGACAAGGGGGAGCGAGTACACGTTCCTCTGCTACCTCTGCTTCCTCCTGCTTAATTTTAAGCTTTCAAAACGGGATCGGGTTGGTGCATACAGCATAACAATAAAGAGCAGCAAAATAACCTTAACTTTTGTTGCTAGTTCTTCCTTTCTTTTTGTGCAGAGTTGTGATCTTATGATCTTATGCCAAGCCCCGACCAGCCCCGACCCTCAAGGCTCAAGCAGCAAAGAATAATGCTGCAGTTGTCTTATACTAGGCATTAAATGTTTCTGCGTTTAAATTTGTTCATATTTTTAAAAACAAAATTACGATCCAAACGCCTAAAACTTGATAAATGAACAACTTGATCCAAAGCAAGCAAAGTCCAAATCCGGTTTGCGGTTTTTTTTTTGTTTGTTTGTTTCACGGTTAGTCTTGGACCTCCCAGCGCTGCTCCAGCGCGCACCTTCCAGTTCATAACCTTCGCCGCTAGGAAAAGAACACTACGGGCAGCCTGGCGCTACTGTAAATCTGTTGATAAGAAGGGTCTATTAGTTTTGTCATTTTTCTTCGTCATTATAGTTTAATTATCTGTCCGCGCTGTAATCATGGCTGTAATGCACAAGAACCTGTTCTGCGCATGCGCAGCGAAATCACGGTGTGTTTTCTGGCGAGAGAAAAACAATATAAAAGTAAACACTCTTTGCTAAAATACAAAAAAAGCAAACTTTTTAAAGTATAATTCGGACAAAGCTTTTTTTACTTAGTTACGTTTTTTTTTTTTTTTTTAATTTATAATTTAGTGATAATGGCAGACGATGGATGGATAGATGGTTAGGGCTGAACCCTTTGAATCGGGCGGCGGCTAAATCCTTTTAAAGCCCCTTGATATCATGCTTGAAATTATCAAGGGGCTTTAAACGGATGGATGGATGGATGGAGGAGGTAAACATTATTAAAGAAGAGGTCGTAGGCGCGGGGTGGGTTGACGTTCCCGTCCCCGCGGTGGGCTCCTCTTCTAGGCCGGACGCCAGGTGCCCGACCGACGATGCCGTTCGGCGACCTCTTCAGCCCGCTCCGAGACTCGGAGTTGAACCTCTGGGTCGGAGCTGAGCAGCGCGGCCTCCCACTGAGATTGGGTAGAGAGCTGCAGACTCTGTGATGGCTTGTCTTGATTACATGAGTATAGGATGTGTGGTGTGTCTGCCTTTTGATGTCCACAGAGAGCACAGACAGGGCTGAACTGGGAACCGTATGGATATGTATGGAGTACCAACCAAAGGAGAGTCTCCTTTGAAACGGGGTGGTAGCAACATGATGATGATGATGAACTGGTGGCCATGCCCTTTGAAGCGGCGAGAGAGGTAACGAAAGTTGGCGCACGCGGCATAGCACGCGGTATATACACACGCGGTTCATAGGACCCTGTTTTGGTCTCTGTTTCAGTCGCATTGTTCTGCACTTTTTTTATGCTTCTTGTTGCTGCTCCAACGCCTGGATAGTTTCGCTGTGTTGCAGTTCAGCATCTGTGCAAGTTTGTGAGCTCCGCAGGCAAACAGGGATGAGTGCAGGTCGAAGACGTCATAATCGGAGCGTTGCATGCGGCAGTAGCGGTAAAGACGAGGATGATCCGTTCCACTTGCCGGGATTCTATTACGACGCCTCGCAAAAGCGCTACTTTCGACTTAGGCCTGGCCAGAACAGGCACAACCCGCTAACGGTGGCGTCTATCGATGCCAAGCTGTCTGACAAGAAGTGTCGTGAGATCGTCGAGGCCAGTCTGAAGCGCGGCGGCGGTGCACTGCCCAGGAGGTTGTGTCGGGTGCAGACTGGGCAATT
Source organism: Amblyomma maculatum (assembly GCF_055883805.1). Taxonomy (NCBI): domain Eukaryota; kingdom Metazoa; phylum Arthropoda; class Arachnida; order Ixodida; family Ixodidae; genus Amblyomma; species Amblyomma maculatum. The sequence goes on along the minus strand of NC_139344.1, from coordinate 326,533,284 downwards.
GAGGGGCGACACTCTGGTCGCTTCGGTGCATCGCACGCGCATGGCATCTCTCAAAAGCACCTTGCAGGCGCGAGTGACCGACGGTGAGAAGTGCGTCTTTCTCTCGGGACTGCGCGAGTCTGAAGGTGTAGTCGGTGCCTGGGCAAGAGACGGACGTCGCAGCACAGTTGTCTGTAGCGTCGGGATCGAAGGTTCGTCGACTGTTGGCGTGCAAGTTATCGCCAGGCACACGGGATACAAGGTACTCTATTTTTTTTTTTTTTTTTTAATATCTAGTTCTAAAAGCGATCATTCCCTGCCAAGACACTGAAGTAGGGTGAGACGGGGTGTCTAGGAGTGTCCGAGGCAAACTCGAAACAATGTGGCCCGCTTGCTTTCTCTGCTGACACCAAAACAGCAGCGTGCATGCACCACAGCTATGTTTAGGAGTAAAATGAATAACACACTACACCGCGGAAACGCGGGAGTTAAAGCCATAAAGCGCGCACGAGCAATATAGGCATACTACAAATCCTCTCATCAAAAAAAGAAAAAAAAAAAAGAACGCTATCTTTATTAGTACCACACATATCGGCGAACGCAAATGATGCTCTCATCTGCCCCCTCAACTTAGCGCACGCCGGTACGCAAGAAAAATAAGTCGTGACGGCGGTCCCGCCCGCCGCACTTGGGACAATGCCGATGCTTGGAAGCATCAATTATCCCAACAAGCCTCGATGACGTCATCGGGTAGGCAGCACGCGGAAGGGTGTCGCTCTAATCGTTTGAAAGCGGTTGCCAGGTGCACCTTTTAAAAATTATTTGTAAATTATAAGCTCCATACTAAGCTTTTAAATTTGGCTCAAGTACTCACAAATAACCACCTGTATTGATTTCTTGCATTAAAATATTGCTGCAGGCACCATTTCGAGGGCCCTTTAGTGACCACTGACTTTAGTGGGGGGGGGGGGAGGGCTTTCAAAGCAGCCATCTCAAAAAAAGCTGCTATAAAAACATGGAAAACATGCCAACCCCGTCGCACCATCCGCGAAAAAGCACCAAACCCCCGCTCGGGGGTCTCCGGGATGAGAGGTGTTAAAAAGCATTCAGTGGACTCTGTGTCAAGTCTAAAGGAGAGTTCCACACAATAGTGCATTTTTGTGTATCTGTTGCCTTCCTGTCTCCAATTTCTACTTGCTGGCTTTCACAGATGCAGGTTGTGCTGAGAATTAGTAAATAGGAGCAAGTTCGGGCGGGCTCGATTATCCTTTACTTCCTGGACCATATGGCAGTGATTATCACCATGGAGGTCACACCTGCGAGTCGCGAAGGGCGTGCGACCAGAGAGCCACGCAGCGCGGAATACGACCTACAGGTTGCTTTTCACGTCGTGTCTACCTTGACTGTTTACCACATAGAGTAAAGCTAACTTATGTTCACGTCAGCTGATCTGCTGATTGGTTTAACTGTTTGTGACCAGTACTCGCAGGGCTGGAAAATCGAGCAGTGCCCGAGCGGTCCGGGACAGTCGCTTTTCGACTGATGTGGCCATTTGCGACAGTCAGTTTTCGACCAAAACGGTCGCGCGACCACCGCGAGTCGCAAGTGTTAACAGGCCTTGACAATGAGGGGTCGCTATCGACAATAAATGAGATTAAGACGTAATTGTGTCTCCATGGTTAGTGCTCATTATACATGTCACCACGCATATAACTGCTGTTGATGCTTTTTTCTTATTTGAAACTCTCTAAGTTGGAATTTTTTCCTTTAACTGTGCAGTTTCAGCAAGAATGGTATGTACTATCAGGAGGGGGGCCGGTGTATACCATTTGAGTCCTCCAGAGTCTTCATGTGTTTTTGCTAAGCAGGGGGGAGGGTGCGTAGATTACAACGTGGGTACCAAGATGCTTCTAGATAAGAGCATTAACACCCCCACCTATCTTGATCGCAGGCTCTTCCAGAAAGTGCAGTCTAACCAAAGCTCAAGTGGTGTACATCACTTTTGCTCCCAACTGGTATCAATTGGTATCTGCGGTGTGTTACCATGCACCATACATATTAAGGTAATTGCTGTAAACACTGAAACCTTTAGCTGGCTTGAATGGACTTTGCAGGCATTTGTATGGAACGAATGCAGGGCTTACTGATCAAGTAGCCATAGTTCCCAAGCAGCATCTTTCATTGCATCTTCCATTACTTTATGCCTAACGTGCCAACCAACCTGCATAATATATGTTGGTGGGTCTGATAACTCAGTTGCGTATTTATTTTCTGCATGCGTGGAATTGTGTTTTGTCGCTCACTTTTTAGCTGCATAGGGTGCATATTTTATTGTCTCAAAGTATCTTACACATTCTATTATTGCTTGCAGGTGGTGGACATTAGCCTATATCAGCGTATCGATGGAACAGCACATGCTGTATATGCACTTGTATCCTCAGACTGCATGTCTGGTGCGAGCAGCTCTTTGGAGTCACGTCCTGTAAATGGGGCCGGCTCAGTTCAGACATGGACCTTTGGTCCCGAGGCTCTCCGTAGCTGTGCCTGCGCAAGTGGTGGGCACGTGCTGGCTGTTGGCATGGAACGGGGCGTGCGGGTTCTGCGGCCTCAGGATAGTGGACCAGCAGTTGATGTGTGGACACGCTGTGAGCAGCCACTCAGTCTGGAATTTGCTGATAATGTCAACCTGCTTCTCATGGGAACACACCGTGGCAACGTGATGTGCGCCGACTTGCGTGATCGGCCGCAGTCGAAGCACGCATACAATACTAGACTGGGACGTGGCGTGGTGTCCCTCAGGATGGCTGAAAGTGACAGCATGCTGCTGGCAAGTGCCTATGATGGGAAGCTGGTCGCGGTACGTGAAACTCATTGTAACAAATTTCTCTGCTTGTCTTGCATGATCTGTGCAACATTACAGGCAACTAATAGGGAATTAATAATAAAGAAAAGTGTGACCATATTCATGCATGAAACTGTGGTGATGAGGATACGCAGATGTAGTCTGAGGCCATAATTGTTTGTTTCAATTGCAGTCTACATAAACACTGGGTAGCTAGTGTGCCCCAACATTTTTCTATACAGCAGACCATCTCATTTTACTCGGATTGAATGGAGCATAACATGAAAAAAGTAATGTGCATTGTGCTTATTGCCCTTAATTTAAAAGAGGACAATCATGGTCCTAATTTAAGAAGATCATAAATGCAATACACATCACTTTCATCATGTTATGTAGCATGTAGCAACTAACAAGGTGCTTTTTTAGCAATTGTTTTCTGCTCTTGTTTCAATTCCATACTTAACTACAGCTATATAATACGTAAGAATAAGCTAATATTCTAAAATGCTTGAAATTTCACTGATCTCACATTCTACATTATTGACTGGAAGTTTCTCTGGTATGAAAATAACTGTGAGAAGCATGCTAACAAATGTGCATATTCAGTTCAGTTCAGGCGTTCAGTCGTGTCCGACTCTTCGTGACCCTATGGACCATGTCACGCCACGCTTTCCGGTCTCTCACTATCTTCTTAGCATCACATAGCTTCATCTGCAATGCCTCGAGAATGCCATCTAACCATCGCGTTCGCTGCCTACCCCTTCTCCGGCGACCCTCAACCTTTCCCAACATCAAATCTTTCTCCAGCGACTCCTCTCTTCTCATCAGATGACCAAAGTAGCTGAGCTTTAACTTTAGAATTTGACCCTCCAATGAGCAGTCAGGGTTTATGGTCGACAATATCGACTGATTTGATCTTCTGGCAGTCCAAGGAACTCTTAAGAGTCTTCGCCAGCACCACAATTCAAACGCGTCAATTCTTCGGCGGTCAGCCTTTTTCACAGTCCAACTCTCGCATCCATACATCACAACTGGAAAGACCATAGCACGGGTTATACGGATCTTGGTTGGCAGACTAATGTCTCTGCTCTTTACTAGGCGGTCAAGGCTAACCATTGTTCTCTTTCCCAGAAGCAGGCGTCTCCTAATTAAGTGCATATTAGTAACTGCTATATCAGTCCCATTGAGCATAGCTGGGTCACCAGTGATCCACTGGTATTGCATGCTGTTGCAATGCTGTCAGTTAAATATTCCAAAAAGTCAGTTGCCAGTTTTGAAGACATTGGCAGTCTGCTATGAATTATGGGAATTTTAATACGAGACTAAAGTGCACAATGTGCAGTTTTCGTTAGTTCATGCAGAACTTCCATTTATTTATTTGTTTGTTTATTTAGTCATCTATTTATCTGTTTGTTTATTTATTTATTTATTTATTTATTTATTTATTTATTTATTTATTTATTTATTTATTTATTTACAAATACGGCAGGCAGCAGTGCTGCTCAGGCAGTATATACTTGGACTGTCTTGCAAACCACCCAGGTTTTACCAATTTTTTGCCTGTTGATAGTAGTAGTGAACCTCAAGACGATGTCAGATATTTTGATTTCAGTTATTGCAATGGATACCAAGAGGCAGCAGCCTACAACATCAACTGGTGTTCAACATGGCACACAGTTTTCTGCCTTGCTACTGCTGTACTCGTTTGGCCACCTAAGGCCACCATGCTCGCAGCGCTAGGGCTGTTATTCACTATCTTCCACCTTATGTGGCCAAGATTTGATATCATCGTTATTGTATACAGCCGTTCTGCCCGTGAGAAGGACCGGAAAAGGTTAATATACAATAAATTTTCTTTCCATTGCATGTACTATGCAGATTCTTGTATGTTTGGAAAGTATGATTAAGGGGGTAAATGCTTTTTTTTTAGCACAACTTTTACAGTCTTTTTCGCTCTCTCCCCAAAGAAAACAACTATGTTACATGGCCTATTACTCATACAATCCCATGAATAGTTGCCATGGCAAACTGCATTGCATTACAGGTGCAGTCCTTCAGTATTGTTAGCTCTAGAGTGCGATTACATTGTTGCGAAGAAGATCGGCAGTGGCGCAAGAGGAGCCCTCGCACTAGGCCAGTCATTAAATATCCTTCATCCTGTCGCCATGTTGGGCCGTCTTCTTGCTTGTCGCCACGTAACAATATTTACCAAGTTTCTATGGCATCTTTTTTTTGACAGTTCAATGCAATACACAGGGTTCATTTTTCATGCAGATGGATGTCCGGAACCAGCAGGTTGTGCAAGAATATCGTGGACACTGCAACAATGGGCTGAAGACACCACTGAGCTACAGTGCAGCTGACCGAACTGTTTGTTCTGCCGGCCATGACAGAGTCGTGCTGCTTTGGAGGGTAGGTGAAGTGGAACCCTTGACTGCACTTAAGCCTGGCTCTGGACAGTACCAGCCCTGGCCGTGGTATTCATCAAGACTGTTCTGTGCTGTTGGCAATGAGTGCTTCACCTTTAACTGAATGCGGTAGAGTGGTCAGTGACTCGAGTAGGTCAGTGACTGCAAGCATCGCCTGGAAAAGACTGGATGTCAGTTCATGGGTCAGTGGCAGCAGTTGCAGTCACTGACCCAACATCGCCTGAAGCAAGGCTGGCTGTGGATTCATGTATGTTTTGGTTCTGTTATAAAGTGATGTATATGTTGGTTGAAGCTTAAAGCTCACCACTTTCTGCTTGTACATGTGTGCTTTTTACAGCACTTGAGCTCCGCCACATAGGTAATAAGGCCTGAGCGGGAAGCACCACATTTAAATGAGGGGCTGCAGTGTAGACCAGAAGCCTAACAGTTCATGGTAGTTTTACGCATGACTTGCACTTGTATGACGAGTCAAAGTTAAAAAGTACAGATGAAAAAACTATTTCTCCACAGTTGTTTCTGCACAGTTGTTTCTGCACTTCTTACAAAGGCAATGCTAGGCATGCCAAAAAGCTGGCCACATGCAAACTACTGTATGAGGTTCTTGTGATATTCAGTACAAAGGAAATGTATCTTAGTATACGGGGTGTCTAGGCTGTACTGTGTGTGAGATACCTCTTGTAACTTGAAGATGAAAAAGTGATGTGTCATGCAAGATATGAAATGATTTCAGTGTTATCTGGAACAACGTTTCAGGGATATAAGTATTTCCATATTTACAGTTCAATGTCACTTTGGTTTCTGGGATGAGCTGGCATAAAAGTTCTATGTAGAACAACAAAGAACATGACGTGAGGCATACTTTAGTGGTGTTTGGCTGCTGATACCAAAACTATGTGAGGGAATAAATTAAGTTATGGAGTATTTACAACGCGTAAGTGATGTCTATGTTGTGATGTGTATGTATTATTCTAATGTTTTACTCAGCATTTAAATAAAAAATATGGTACATATCCAAAAATGGTATCAAAAGAGCCCCATGCTTACTTCATTCAGGCATGACATATGACATTCAAAGGCGAGACCATAGGTCGGCGCACTCACTCATGAGTGCACTCATATCGCATCACTCACACTCACACTCACACCGTGAGTGTGAGTGAGTGGACACGTATGAGAGCAGTCGTGAGTGTGAGTGGGAGTGAGTGGTCATGAATGGCAGCTGCCATGATTGTGAGTGCGAGTGAGTGGCCGCGAATGGGAGCGGCCATGAGTGTGAGTGCGAGTGAGTGGCCACAAATTGAAGCGGCCATGAGTGTGAGTGGGAGTGAGGGGATGTGGGCGGTAGTGGACGTGAGTGTGAGTGCGAGTGAGTGGCCACAAATTGGAGCGGCGGTGAGTGTGAATGGGAATGAGTGGATGTGGGCGGTAGCGGACGCGAGTGCGAGTGAGTGGTTGCGAGTGGGAGTGGACGTGAGTGTAAGTGAGTGGATACAAACGGGAGTGGACGTGAGTGCGAGTGATCGTTGTGAGCGAGAGTGGACGTGAGTGCTAGTGAGTGGTTGTGAGCGAGAGTAGATGTGAGTGTGAGTGGACATCATTGGATAAGTGTCAGAATAGAAATAGCACAAGAAACGTTATGCAATATCAATATGGTCGAGTCGGAATGCTTCTCTTCCCAGACATCCAGGTACAAAAAATCATCAACCCGGATTCCTTTATTTTTCCTCAGCAGGAAATAATTTCCTTTCAGACATTTTTATGGCATTCAGGCATTTTTATCAAATTACCACGCAGATAGTAAATTCTCAGCACTGCACAGCCACAAGGATCAGCAAATTTTTATTACCGAACAGCCAAACTGATCGTGATGAAAGAAAAGCCTCAGCCCATTAACCAACAGTTCATTGAGAAAACTTGTCTTTGTCAACCCAAGTACGTCCACCATTAGCTGATCCTATGTGCGCTCCTCACTTCAGGAGCGGGGACCAGCGTTAAAATGGAGAACACTTAGACTTGAAAGAAATATCCGAATGCACAGGCTGTGACTGCTGATCCAGAAAGCAGGGTTACTGGCCGTGATAACCTGAAAAGAGTCTTTTAGAAACAATACAAGCAAAGCAATCACGAAGGTGAAAAGTAAATGGCACCAAGAAAAGTAAAAAAAAAAAGCACAGAAAATATGAAAAGTAAGACAAATCCATTTGCGCTAGCACTGCCGACATTACAGACGTGGTCAGGGAATACTTCACTTCACTTCACTTTATTACCTTAAAGACCCCACATTGGGGGTATTACATAAGAGGTGGGAGTACAAACATTGATTGAATATGATTGCCTACATGGTATTTATGAAGTGCATATTTAAACTGTTTACAAAACCTGATGGGCAGGTGATGGCGTCAACATCGTGGGGAAGGCCATTCCAGTCTTTTGCAGTATGTAATAGTTTTAATGGGTAGTGTGCTCTTCATTTCAAGCATGCGTCTGCTGAGGATGAATTGTAGCCATTTAGAGAAGCTAGATATTTTCGAAGTGCAGCGGCAGCGCGCGCTATGAAGAGCCAGCTAGTGCGCAGTCAAATTAGCATTCATTTTACTGCAAAAGTTTTCATCAAAAAAGAGCATGTTCAGAAATCCACATTTCGGCTGTTTTCTTCAAACTGGATGAGTTTCGTCTTTTGGGGCGTAAAATAAATACCACAATGTACAAAAAATGCAAATGTGACTCTGTTCTCGTGCCATGTTTTGACCTTCAAACTCCCCATAACTTTAAGGAGGTCGTTAACGAAACCAAAGAAAGCAGGCCACCGGTCATATTGATGGCCTGACCGTTTTGTTAGGATCAAGATAGGGCAAAAGCTTGCAACCACACCACCGCCTCTTCGCGCTACAGAATAGATTACTGCTGTCCAAATTGCGCGTATGTTGTACAGTCATGATTCTATAGCAAAATTAGATGCCTGCGCTGATATCCAAACCAATAGTGTGACCTCTTTATTCGCTGTGCAACTTTATGCCACTGAACGCTTTCTAGGTTAAGTTAACGCTGCAACTCAGGAGCGCTCAGTCACTTGCAAATTTTAAATTTTGCAGGCCGGCTTAATCGTTAAGAGGGAACACGCGAATGTTACTAAAGAGTATAATTATCGCTAAGTAGTCAGTTAAATGGCCCCAAAAATAAAACCGACTTCCTGGCTTGGTCAAGGCGACTGCTTACAACCCTGCACTTGTTAACGCATTGTCAACCATGTATCACAGAGCCATAGAGGTCAGCCTAAATTAAATATGTAACTTTGTACCTACAAAATCAAACAAAATGTGATGAACCTGCTTACCTAAAGGTGGCATCAAATAAGTCCGCTTGAATTCTTGCATATAACTTGTCTAATCAATGCCGGCATCCGAAGAATTTGCTTCTGATGTGTTGTGCTGCCGACGAAGTCGTAATCAATTTTGAGGTCAGCCGTCAGCAGGACTTCGATGTCGCGGGCTTGAAATGGCCTTGCCAACTAGACTGTGTACGCCTGTAGCAGGATCTTCCGTGAATATGGCCGAGTTGAGTTTCCCCTTCATGTGGCGATGTGAGGAACACTTGATGATGAAATCGGGGTTTCTTGATGGATTGGTGGTTCGGACTCGCAAACATTCAAATCACTCGGCGGCAGAAACAAAAAGGCTAACTATTCATTCACACATAAATAAAACAAGCAGAAACATGCAAGGAGAAAACTATTTACATGACTGACCGGTTGATGAGACAAAGCCCTGGTTTCAACCAGAGCGCTTACTTTTAAGCCCTCTGTATCCGCCCTTTTTGGGGCGGCTTCAAAAAGGCAGCACTTCTCACCAATCGACGATTAGGGAAAGGAAGATAAAGTTTCCGTCAGCTAATCAAAGACTGGGGAAAGGATGTTAATCAAAAACTTGGGAAAGGAGAGGTCCCAAGCAAACTTACAAACAGCATTGACGTCACTGCATTCCGAACCTCTGCTTTCCCCTACGTTTTCTTTTCCACACACGTGCATAGACCAACGTATGCAGCAGGAGCAATCACTGAAGGCTCTTGGTAAAAAAAAAAAAAAAAAAAAAAAAAAAAAAAAAAAAAAAAAAAAAAGAAGAAGAAGAAGAAAGTTGTCTCTGAGGGTGCTCGCACCTGCAGCCCAAGCGACCATTGGCGCCTCATCGCACAGTGGTCAGCCACTGTACATGTACAGTGGCTGACAATAGCCCTAAAAAAAAAAGTGCACTGGCCACAGAAATGACATTCAACCCTGTGAACACTGCCTGAAGTTGGGCGCTGGAAAGACGTCTCTGGTAGGAATGCAAGACGAGGGGGGAACGAGCGCTCTGCAGCACAACCGAGCCTCCGTTGTGCGTCCGCGGTCCCACCAGTTTGGTAATCCCCGTGACAGGTGCACCTGATTGCTACCTCGCGCCAACCACCGGAGACCAAATACCGCATCCAAAAGTTCAGCGAACTTCACAGCTATAATAAAAAAATTCACCACGCAGCTATGTGCGGAAGAGGGAACCCATGCTTAGAGGGCAGAAAGGCATAATGCCTCTCTGTTAACTTGCCGTTTTCTGTTTCCAGCCGCCTAAATTTGTCGAACAGAATATATATTTTTTGGTTATACTGACATTCACACAACCGAAAAAGACGCAATTATCAGAGTGAAAATATGTCAAAAAACAGAACATTGTTTCTCCCAACATTAGATTATACGAAGTGTCTAAAGGTACGTCCGACGGATCCATTCGATTCTCGTAAAGATACGGCGGACGTCGATATACAGGCTCATGGCTATATGCACGTCGAACGCAGCCCCATTCCGCTTGCTACGCGTGAATGGATCTCATCCTCTATGATATCAGCTAGCCGCGACTCTCGATGAGGTGCTACGAAGAGTGCATCCGTTCTAACATAGATCACGGTCTTCACTTAGGGTTGTGTACGGCAAACATCGCTGTCAAGCACATAGCTGCAGGCGATATGCTACGTACTGCACCAGCTCCACCAGCTGGCATCGAGATACGCACATTCACGAGCAGCTTTCGCTTCGCACTAAACTATCACCTCGATCTGCCCGTAATGCGAGCGAGCTATTCCTAGCATTTACGCTGTCTTAGGTCCTGCATCGACCTCTGAAGATCTAGCGCCGGCACAACACACACACACCTCGTCGTGCAGCTGAACATTCGGCAGTCCAAAGTATGTATGTGAAATGGCATTATGCTCGTTCCTCACATGCAGACCGAGGAAACAGGATGTTTTTAGCTAAATTCTTCGTTTAAATTCTACCTCAGAGCCGTGGCAGAAGACATGCCGAATCTACTAGAGGCCTGCACATCGACTCGTCGAGGCGAAGACCTACTGCACCGCACCGCACCGCAAGAGTGCACAACCGGAAAGCCGGAAGCGTGAATGATCCGAATTCCCTGTGAACAGCAATGTTCTTTGGTATATAGAGGATTACTAGACTAAAGTGCTTAGGCTGCATCTTTTTCTTGTCGTTGAAGTTTGCGTACATGTAGTTTAAACCCCCGCATGCTCGAGGTTAGCGTGACCCGACTGAACGGCCGCGCAGCTTTGAAACGATCGGGATCGATATGCATGCATCGCCGGGCTTAGGTACGCGGTAGAAAATGTGCGCTGCACATTTCGTTGAAGAAGCTGACTCTTGGAATTTTGCAGTGTGCCATGCAAGCGATCGTTGCTACAACCACGCATCCATGTTCCCACGGCTGGCCTACCCCGAGGCGCATAAATGTTCAACCGTGGACGTATCAATGATCGAAGAGAGGACAGATTTTCACAATATTGGGCGCGAAATCGATAGCTACCAGTGCTCAGTGTTAGAGAAATTCTGCCTTGATCATGCGCAATTCAGTGTTTCAGGTGTGGTCAGTAGCTATATAAGTTTGAACAGTTCGCCTTTCAAGTCAGCGGCGCCAGCGATGGATCGGCGGAGCGATTTTCCACGCTACACCGCTGTCTTGCTAGAAAGCCTATCTAGGCGGCGTTTGACATTCACCTGCATTTTGTTGGCCCCGTAATTGAAAGCAACGCCTTCAGAAACGCGTTAAATGTTCAAAAATGTATTCTCTTCAACAGTTTCACTCCAGGCTGTCAAAGCAGGCGGACGTTGATAAAACAGAGCACTCCAGTCTTTAGAAATCTGTACAATCACCTTCAGTTTGTAAAATTATTGGAATAGGTCACTTTACGATCGCTGGGACATAGACCCTCATGACAGCGCTTTCACGTGAATAAGGACCACACCAGGCCGAAAGCTTGTCTCATATAACATAGCTAACCAAAGTATACCTTACAGCATTGTGTTGATTTTTATGGTGCCTAAGCGACTAATGCTGCCATGCACCCAGAACAAGGTTTAATGTACTTATTTTGTGTGTAATGACTAAAATGTTCTTTAGGATGTAGCTTGTTTAGGAACATTTTAGGAAACCAAAAATGCAGGAAATTTGCACGTCTCTCCTAGGATCATGCTGGGATGGAAATGGATCTGTTGGAAATTGTACAAAATGTTTCCTCTTTTCTCGACTCTGGCGCATGTGTAAGATATGGTTTATTGTTAGTTCATCTCCACACTCCTTGCATATTGGTTTGTCCTCTTTCATAAGTATGAAGCTGTGTGTGAGGTGTGGGTATGTGTTTTGTGAAGATGACCTAAAATGGCTTCCATGTTGCGTTTTTGATTACTGCATGATTTCCATCCCTTAATGACAGGTTTGACAAGTGTAGTTTGTAGTTTATTTCAATGTTTCAAAAATCCTGCCATTTCACTCTCACTTTTCTTTGTACAAGCTTCTTGGTATCTTCATGCAGCATATTCACCCTCTGTAATTTAGCATTGCGTCAAGGTAACCTGGTTATTTCTTTTCATCACCTTTCAAGACTACTGTCCCGATTTCATAAAGTTTCTGACGACAGGAACTCCTTGGAAGTCATAGAAATAAATGAGATCCACAATCATGAGCTATCTAGGGTATGCATATACATGTCCATCGCTCAGTGGAATGGCGTCAGTACGCTGTTAGAACAGGTCTTGAGATAACAACAACCATTGTCTGAGGTGGTCCTTTAATGGGCATTGAAATGCTATGTAACTACAGGTACTGATAGAACTCTTGATCATGTTATGTGATGATGCGATCCTTGCATGAATATAGGTATACATTTCAGAATCTTCAGTGCACCACTTGACCATTTGCCACCAGTTTGTGTGAAAATGTATTTTTCATGCATGTTAACCAGTGTTTAACAGATGACCCCTGTGCACAAGCCAAAAGTGCCACGAGCCAAATGTCACGAGGCCACACGACATGGCAGGAGCTGTTAAGCCAAGCTTACAAAGTTATATTTGAAATATTTCAGCTTCAACGTTTCAGCTCCAATTAAGAAAGGTTGAGGCTTACAGAGGTCTATGCCAGGTTGTCTATCACCTAACAGGGCAGCCTACGACCGTATGCTAATGAGTATATCTGAGATAAGAGACATGAATTAAGGAATTAGTAGTAATGTTTGTAACAAAGGGCATGTAAATTAACGAGAATCCACAGTGGGATCTGCAGACAAGAACCATTAACGCTGGCACACCATACCCTTACAGGTGGAGATTAGGAGTCTCCCTAATTTTTTGTCTGCTCAAAGCTTGTCATTTCCTTCGTTCTTCCAGATGAGGAAGATGTGAAAATGATAGCATCTAAAATGCCAGAGACCGTCGTTAACAAGGATGCTGATCCCAACAGCGTAAAAAGGAATTTCAGAAAAGATGGGTGACTAGTAATGCTGGCAACAGTTGAAACTAAGTGGAAAGGCATGAAATTGAAATGCAACATATGCAGAGATATGTTGCGAGACGACCAGTCTGTGGTGTGCGACATCTGTCTCCGTTAGTTCCATCAAGTGATTGGTCAAAGCAGATGGGGCTTGTGGTTTTGTGATAAGCGCAGTGTAGTAGCATAGGTGCAACCTTGCCCATTAATAATTCGAGTGGAGTAAGTGCATTGTTTTGTTTTGTTCATGGTTTCCATGAAAACATTATGAGAAATTTTTTCCTAGAGAATGTTTGCTGAAATGTGAATATAATGTGCAATAAAACTAATGTTTTCTTGCTGTTTACTTTTCCTTGTATACATTAGTTCTGTGAAGAAAACCACAGGCTAGAAAGAAATGTAATGGCATGCATTTTGATACTTGGCCCCGTTGTGCTGGCTCAGTAGTTAGAGTGCTTGGCTGCTGAACCCAAAGATGCAGATTTGGTTCCAGCCACAGCAGGGACATTTTAATAGAGGCGAAACAATAGGCCGTCATGCACCGTGCGGTGTCAGTGCATGTAAAAGAACCCCAGATGGTCAAAATTATACCGGAGCCCTCAACTATTGTGTTCCTCATAGCCGTAGTTATTTTGGGATGCTAAACCAGATATATATCACATCATACTCTGAGTAAGATGCTATTCATGGTCAGTTAATCATACACTAAATGATCAATTTTTTTTCTGCATGGTACAGCAGCTGTTGTACAATTTTACTTTAGCCTTCATGAAGAATATCACACTGGCTCCACATGGCCTTCTGTTGACCCTTGATATGCGTCACAATCACACACCCGAGTATGTATTTGTCTAAAGGCACCTATGCATGCAAGGAGGGGACCGTTACTTTCCACTTGTCAGAACTGAAATGCATGATCCACGTCAATTCTGTAATTCAACTGCTTGCTATTTGAACTGTCCAGCATTGATGCAAGTTTCAAAGAACTGCAATTAGCAAATTAATCTAAGCAGCAAACCATGCCAAGAACTGCTTCGGTTTCATCTTTAGCAACTGTTTGGGAACTAAAATTAGCCAAATGTTGCAAAACATAGATGAGAGGTTACAAAATCTAAAAAACAATGCAGCCTACCTGTGGCATGTAGGGTTTCACATCCTAAAGTGACATATGTAGCTATGAAGAATACCGTAGTGGAGAGCTCCAGACTAATTTGACTGCCTGGGCTTTGTACTTTGAATTGACATCTTGCAGAAAACAGAAGCATTTGCATTTCACCTGCACCAAAGTGCGACTGCCATCCTTGGGGCAAGTAGCCTAACGTGCCACTAAGATGTCGCAGCGTGTACGTACATGCTATACATGTCAACCTTTCTAGCATTAAAGCTGTCACATGCATGGCAGATATTCATGTTCAGCTTTGGACTGACAAGTTTAAAAGTGTACTATTTGTGTTTGTCTAGCATGAAAAACAAAGGAAACTAAGGAAAAACGAAAAAAAAAAAAATGAACATAATATGTTGAAAAAGCATTAGTCAGTAACACATAAAGCATATTCGTTCCTTTATTAATGATAAAGTGGCCTTCAACAATAGTACAAAGCCTGAACATTTAGAAAGGTGCTGTGCCAGGCAGCTATTTTACAGAAACCTGAACCATTTCACCTGTAGTAATACGCATCCCGGCGGTGTGGGCTGGGCACTTATTTTTCGGTGCACTCCAACATGCGAAAACTGCATCGTGCATTCCCATTTTCCGAGTTTTGAGCTCTGTAGTACAGGCTAACAAATTGTCGATGACTTATTTTCGTCTGATTGTTGCACAGCGCGTGTAAATAAATTACCACTGCACCTAATAAACACTGACATGCACGTGCAACATCGCCGATCATAAACGGACACACTGATGTCCGTCCGGACATCGGCGCACTCATCACAGCACTCTTCGTAGTCTCACATAGCACTCTAGTAGGACGTAATCCGTAATCACAGCATCTCACGGTAAGCACAAACCACACCTCCAGTTGTACAACAAACACGAATGACGCGATGCTTGGGCTAGAGACACGCCGGCGGTGCCCAGCTTTTTCAGCGCCGCTTGTACTACGTAGAACTTGCAGCACCAAACCTCAATGCGAGCAGAAAGCGATGCGTTACGTGACGCATCTCATCACAGATGGAAGTGAGGAAACTTTGAAGAATCAAAACTACATAATTACATAACGACCGTCGTAGACGTTAATCCACATAATAACGAGGACCAAATGAGCGGGCGTGCGGGCCGCGGGCTGGCCGTCAACACCGCGATTACATGCGCTTGCGCTCTGGTCGTGCTTGCCACCCTGCCGCGGTCCAACTCACGTAAACCTATCATCATGCCATCACGTAGTATATCACCCATTCTAGGCACTATTCTTGCCACTGTACTATTCTTTGTAATTTCACATTTCACGCATGCAGTATGTAGTACATACTTCTTACACCTCGCACGTACACCT
Source organism: Amblyomma maculatum (assembly GCF_055883805.1). Taxonomy (NCBI): domain Eukaryota; kingdom Metazoa; phylum Arthropoda; class Arachnida; order Ixodida; family Ixodidae; genus Amblyomma; species Amblyomma maculatum. The sequence continues at coordinate 326,517,740 of NC_139344.1, read as the reverse complement.
CATACCAACTTCGATTTGGCTACATATGGCTACCATGTTGTTGCTACAACCACATCTGAGTCCGGCTTTCCCGACGGATCCCAAGGCCCATATCGGAGAAAAATGCGTTGGGTCCGTCGGAAGAACCCTACCGATCGGGTCCGTCCGCCGTACCTCTGAAAAATATTTCCCGGATCCGTCGGACGGATCCCGAAGAAAAACGCACCGGGTCCGTCGGACGTACCTTTAAGACCATTGATCGGGTCCGTCCGACGTACCTTTAGCCACAGCCTAGATTATAACACCTGAAGGAAAAACTAATGGGTTCTATGATCACCGGTTGTAAGGTAGTCCGTTGCCGGTTGCCTTGCTATAGTTCCTCACGCCTTGATATTATTGAAATTACCATGTGTCTGGTGCATATGTTGCTGGACCAGATTGTATTTCCCAGTCATTAAGAAGCCAAGAAATTGTTAAATGAAATCGAACTTCACCGAATGCAAGAGGTCAAGCAAAAAACTAGCCTTTAGTTCTGACGTTCATCACGTCCCACTTTCTGATAAGGACTGCACAGAGATCGAGAGTTATAATATTTTGTGCTCGTCACCGTCTATTTAGATTTTATCGACGCATGAACAAACCAGCCTAACGAATGCATGAATGTACAGTAAGGCGTATCGATTACCCGTTGTTTCATATGCGCCATTGGAAGTCCTATATTTTAAATCTTTTTATTTGCCGCAAAGAATACGTCGGGGAGACAGGCCACTTGTGTCAGCAAAAGACTGAAGAAGCATGTTCACAACGAGAAAAAAAATATTCGGTGACTTGACCATTCACTGTCCTGAAAGTATACACTGCAGCTGCCGCCCTCCAAATTTTATAAACACAACTATAACGGCAAATAGAAAACCAGCTTATTCGCGAAATACTTGATGCAGCCATAACTTGTAATCAATAAACAAACTGAATTGTAGCACGTGATCGTATCCCTTTGGAAAGAAGAAATTTCGTCAATCTCTGGATCAATATATATTCCACCTGACTTAAGCCCAATGCTGTGCACGCCATCATCAACGATCATTTTGAAATTAATTTCATTTGTTCCCTCATCCTATCAGCATTGTGCCTTGTCAATTATTGCCTCAGATATATATGACTCCTTTTTAATTTTACGTTTAGTGCACCATCCCTTTTGCAATGCAATCATCATAGCCACTTTGGTTGCTGACATTTGTTTGCTCGGCGTTGGCAGAGTTTTCTGATTAAGTTGGTGTGTTGTTGTCTTTTCCTCTTTTGTTTGTTTTCTTGAGGATTTAGCCTTCGCGACAAGCCATTTCATGAGTGACTGTTATGGAAATTTTCTACTGGTGCCTTTGACCGTAGGTCACAGAAATGTGCGTGAGCGCGTCACTTCCTTTTGTAACAATGTAAAGTATGCATTGAATGCTTCAGAAATAAAATGAATAGTTCGGATACCATAGTGAATAGATTTGCTCAGTTCGGAAATCATTCGTCTCTGAGCGCAGCATGCTTTGTTCAAAAGAGTTAAACCAACTCATGTTCTTTCAGGAGCCCAGACTTCCTAGGGGTCTCTTTTGGCCTCGGTATTTGTTTTTTTTTAATCTATAATAAATGATGTGGTATCGTCTCGTGAGTACAAATTTAGGTTATATTGCACGACTCTGTCATTTATCATGCTGTGCAAAATGATCACTATACATGTTAGCAGTGTACTCAGCAACCTATGTTTCGTTAAGTGGGGCATGCCGATGAATGGTAAATGTCAACATGTGCTATTCACCCGTGCACGTCTGCCGACGTCTTACATATCTTACGGTCGAGTTTTCAGTAAACATGACAAGGAGTAGATATATTCAACATCTTATGCGTATCCTCAAATTAGCCTCATTCGACGTCACTTGCATAAAGTCACTCCCCCCCCCCCCCCCCCCCCCCCCCCCCCCCCCCCCCAAAAAAAAAAAAAAAGAAAAAGAACAGCTTTTCATTACAAATCTGAGCGCCATGCGCTATTCGCTTGTATCCCAGAGAAAAACTTGAACACATCCAAACTCGTGTTACCAGGTTTATTTCTGATCATTATACTCCCGCAGCAATGTTTCAATGATTAAAGGAAACCTTGGCTCCAAAGAGCCAGCTACGCCGCCAACTAGCCGCGAAATTAGGGAAATTTCCAAATTTATTCTGCGTTTTGTGAAAAACAAAAACAAAACAAGAATTCGCACATTTTACCACCATACTTCATTTATAAGCGATATGCGATCACGGGTTGAAAGTTCTCGGAAAGGGCTGCCGAGTCGGCAGCACGTGGTTGATATGATCGCATTCTGCTTGTGAATACAGCCGATGGTATACCGATATATCTGGTAAATATTTGGCCTTCCCGGTAATAGTAATATAGTAGTAGTAAGTGGTTTTATTCACATAAACAAAAAGGGAAGCAAAAAAATGTTCATCAGCACCAATATCTGCTATCTAATCCCCAGAAGCACCTGTACTGAAGCGGCGGAAATAAAGGGACAGTAAAAAAGACGGATAAGAAAAGAGTTGAGTGACAGGAAGAAAGGACAAGGACTTTTGCCATTCCTCCCTTACAAAATCTCCATTTTGGTCTGATTATGGTATGGTATATATAACTTTAATGAAATGCCGGCAAACGACAGTTCTATCTTTGTTAATTAACACATCAATAAAAGCCAATGTCAGTCTATGTCCCTTAAAAGCAGGGCGTTATAAACGCAGAAGACAACAATTAGGCATAGCGAGAAACAATTAGGCATGGCGAGAATTAAAAAAAAAAAAAAGATCTGACAACATTCGACTAATGCACTGCAACGACCGGGGCACATCGGAAAGCCTGAGCTCGGCCTGTTTCACATCTGTTGAGACCTATCGGATATTGGGCGTGAGCCGAGATCGACATCCATTTTTATAGGACCTTTCAAGCAGTTGTACTACGTTAATCCGTGGTCTGTGCTGTACTGGTTGCAAGAATGATGCATTACTTGTATGCTTTGTCCCTGTCATGCTATACAATTCGATTTATTGCTGCTCTAGACACCTATTCATAGTGCTTACTTTAACTGGCAAAATAACTGCTCTCTTCTACGAGAAGTAAAAAGGCTGCAGGCCAAATATCAGGGAATTTATTACGATGTTGCAGTGCTTGAAAGGCGAACTGGAAATAATGTACAAAGCTCCCCGTGTCCTTTCTTGCTGTCGCTCCCCTCTGCACAACCACTCGCTGTCCTCTCCCTAACCCTTTGCTTTCCCGCCGGTCGCAGCTCGCTTGCTCCAGATTTTAGGCAGGAGTTGCCGCAGCCAGCAGCACTCTTTTCCTTCCTTTCGTTTGATTATTCCATAAATAACCACTACCACCACCAGTCGTCAAATCCAAAGACTTGCGACTGTTAGTGAAAGCCGCGTTCAAAGTAACCGCTGTTAGGGGCGCCTTCATAATACACCCAAAGGAAATAATAATACAAAGAAAGGCCAATTTTGAAAGATTAGAGAACCTTATATGAGGGACATGACTCTGAGAATTCCAGCTCTGGCTTTCTCAAATAAAATGTCTGAATGAAACCCTAATTTTCAGCACTAGCAGTTTTATAATTACGATTATTGTATTTCCTTTTAATTTTTTTCTGCATTGTTTTATGTGTTCCTTCTCGCCCGTATAAAAAGGAGGCAATCTTCAGTACATAATTTTCTTTTTATTTCAGTTTAGAATATCGCGTACCTTTTTTGATCGGCGCATTGCAGTGCCCTCATGCCCTTGCCATGCGAATGCTCAGTTCAAAAGGAATGCACAGCAACACGAGCGATCTACGAAGCCTTAAATGAAGGCGTCAGGCATATGAAGTAGTTTTTTGAACGGCATTTCTTTCTTTGCGCCGGGTGCAGCTCGGGTGCTTAAGATGTACCAATGGACATTTTTCCAGTAGCACTACTGCGCATGCGCGACGCCTCCTCGGCCGCCACTTTCGCCTGGATTTGAACGAGAATATCTTCGACGGAAATCCGCCTGGTTGGGTTCTTGAAACAGAAGTTTCGGGAACACTATCTCCAACCAAAAATATTTATTAGAACCCGACTTTTCAGGACCAACTCGGTCCCTTCCTCCGGGGCGACTGAAATGCAAGGCCCGGCCCGTAGTAGCAAGCAGGGGCTTTTGCTTTCCCTCTACCAACCCTTCGCGGAGTCCAATTGTGTACGTGGAGGGTAGCGTCCCCGAATTCCTATTTACTGCTGCTGCTGTCAGTCGGATGAACCAAGACTCGACGTGTCATCTTTTGAAAAGATTGGTTTCCACGGCAAGGACGCTCACCTCCTCAAATACGATTTTGTGGTCGGCGCGTTCGCAGTGCTCGGCGAGGAGGTTGCTTTCATGCCACGGAAAAAGACGTCCCTCGTTTCATCGACGCAACAAACTGTTGCACAATAATTGTGCACAGTGCTAGCAACTTCCAGGCCTTCGGAATGTACGCATTGCATTGTACCTGTCTCCCCTAGCTCGCCTCAAGCGAAGAGACATGGCTAGGTTTGTCACGTCCTGTTGTCAAGAGTTAAAAGTGTAGAGCGGAAGAAGGATCGGAGGGGGGAGTGAATCACGGTGGGTCCACAGATGCCTCGCATCTCTGCCTAGGTTAGGCGAAACAGCCCTGCACACAACTACTGCTTGGAAAATAAGCCCACCCCACCATTGTGAAATAATTAGCTTTTGTCCCCGTGCAGTGTGTGTGTGGGGGGGGGGGGGACAAACAATCACTAAAAGGATGAATAAGCCCGAAGCTAATGTTAACAATATGATCAGTGAGCAGCAGTAGGGCCGCGTCCTTCGCTTTTCCTTTTTAGGTAGCTGGCGTGCGGAAGGGAGTAGCGTTCCCAGTAACCTGAGTCGCCTTTGTGAGCTGGGTGTGATACAACTTGAGGGCTGTATGTTTCACAGCTCACTTCCTCGAAGGCGATCTTATGGCCAGGGCGCTCGCCGTGCTCGGCGACGGGTCGCGTTCGGTGTTATTTGACCGTTATTTATGTGTTGCCGAGTTATCAGATATAGGACTTTAATGCGATACATATGAGAAGTGTTGTGGCGAAAAACGAGCAAGTTGAATGGAGGAATGGGCAAGAACGAAAGAAGCCAGGACGAGAAGTATAGATATGGAGGGAAAAAAGGAAGTACATGAAGCAACGAGAGCGCGCGTCGGGGAACCGAAAAGTTGAGCGAGGTGAAATATACGAGTCGACCCGACCCGGCAATCTTCACCTTTCATCCGCTCCAGGAGTGTGGTATTGTCAACAAATGTTCATTAACTGAAAAAAAAAAAGGGCTATACTATGCAGAGCTCTAGAACCATATCTTCTAGAGAACCAGAGCTATACTCGATCTGTGTACTTCTTGGCAGCGCTACCAAAGCTGCGATGAATATGTTCAAACGCTGCCGGATAAAATCGCCATGCGGAAAACTGAGATACCGTACTTTAAATTTAGTGCGCTTGCGCCAAACGAAAATATTGATGTTGATGTTGCAGTGTGATTTTTGATCAGTGCTTTCGCATGTGACGCTTATGAAGTGAGTACGGTTCGACCGACACGCAAGGACAGCATGCTTGATGTTTGCATAGGGAATCCGGGATCTCTCGCGATAATGTTAATACGGAATGCGTTGATATTACAATTTCAGAATCAGTGAAAGATTCAATTTAACTAGAACAAATAGAAAAGAAAATAGTTTGACCTCTGCCGCGGCAACTCCTCTCACGTGACCGCACATCAGAGGACGTCCCGGTGTTCGTCAGTGTTCGGACGCAGAGCGAGCACAGTGACGCTGCTCGAACAGTTTGAGGCTAGACATAGACTATGTTCTGTCGCAGGCTGATGATGATCGCAATGTCAGCGGGTGAAACAGCTCTACATAAAACGGACGTTTAGCATGCGCGATTCTTGTTCGTGTTTATCGTTTCCAAAATCACGGCTCACTTTGACGCCGGACCCATCGCTTAGAAAAGATCTCGCAGCTCTAATTTTAGTTTATTTGTTACACGGAGTGATGATTTTGCCGCAGAAATGGGACCTAACAAGGGTTATTTTTTTTTTATAAAAACTACTACTGTTCTAACAACAAGATGACGCCAGTAGAGTGAATTAACGGCTGAGCCAAAAGAGCTGAAGTAACAAATTGCGTAATGTCCTGCTTAATGCTTTTTTAGCGTGCGTAAACCTATCTGCTCTATTCTAATACTTTCTTGGCTGTGGCTAAAGGTACGTCGGACGGACCCGATCAATGGTCTTAAAGGTACGTCCGACGGACCCGGTGCGTTTTTCTTCGGGATCCGTCCGACGGATCCGGGAAATATTTTTCAGAGGTACGGCGGACCCGATCGGTAGGGTTCTTCCGACGGACCCAACGCATTTTTCTCCGATATGGGCCTTGGGATCCGTCGGGAAAGCCGGACTCAGATGTGGTTGTAGCAACAACATGGTAGCCATATGTAGCCAAATCGAAGTTGGTATGAGGTGTACGTGCGAGGTGTAAGAAGTATGTACTACATATTGCATGCGTGAAATGTGAAATTACAAAGAATAGTACAGTGGCAAGAATAGTGCCTAGAATGGGTGATATACTACGTGATGGCATGATGATAGGTTTACGTGAGTTGGACCGCGGCAGGGTGGCAAGCACGACCAGAGCGCAAGCGCATGTAATCGCGGTGTTGACGGCCAGCCCGCGGCCCGCACGCCCGCTCATTTGGTCCTCGTTATTATGTGGATTAACGTCTACGGCGGTCGTTATGTAATTATGTAGTTTTGATTCTTCAAAGTTTCCTCACTTCCATCTGTGATGAGATGCGTCACGTAACGCATCGCTTTCTGCTCGCATTGAGGTTTGGTGCTGCAAGTTCTACGTAGTACAAGCGGCGCTGAAAAAGCTGGGCACCGCCGGCGTGTCTCTAGCCCAAGCATCGCGTCATTCGTGTTTGTTGTACAACTGGAGGTGTGGTTTGTGCTTACCGTGAGATGCTGTGATTACGGATTACGTCCTACTAGAGTGCTGTGTGAGACTACGAAGAGTGCTGTGATGAGTGCGCCGATGTCCGGACGGACATCAGTGTGTCCGTTTATGATCGGCGATGTTGCACGTGCATGTCAGTGTTTATTAGGTGCAGTGGTAATTTATTTACACGCGCTGTACAACAATCAGACGAAAATAACTCATCGACAATTTGTTAGCCTGTACTACAGAGCTCAAAACTCGGAAAATGGGAATGCACGATGCAGTTTTCGCATGTTGGAGTGCACCGAAAAATAAGTGCCCAGCCCACACCGCCGGGATGCGTATTACTACAGGTGAAATGGTGAAAATAGCTGCCTGGCACAGCACCTTTCTAAATGTTCAGGCTTTGTACTATTGTTGAAGGCCACTTTATCATTAATAAAGGAACGAATATGCTTTATGTGTTAATGACTAATGCTTTTTCAACATATTATGTTCATTTTTTTTTCGTTTTTCCTTAGTTTCCTTTGTTTTTCATGCTAGACAAACACAAATAGTACACTTTTAAACTTGTCAGTCCAAAGCTGAACATGAATATCTGCCATGCATGTGACAGCTTTAATGCTAGAAAGGTTGACATGTATAGCATGTACGTACACGCTGCGACATCTTAGTGGCACGTTAGGCTACTTGCCCCAAGGTCGTGATGTTTAATACCAGTGATGGCAGTCGCACTTTGGTGCAGGTGAAATGCAAATGCTTCTGTTTTCTGCAAGATGTCAATTCAAAGTACAAAGCCCAGGCAGTCAAATTAGTCTGGAGCTCACCACTACGGTATTCTTCATAGCTACATATGTCACTTTAGGATGTGAAACCCTACATGCCACAGGTAGGCTGCATTGTTTTTTAGATTTTGTAACCTCTCATCTATGTTTTGCAACATTTGGCTAATTTTAGTTCCCAAACAGTTGCTAAAGATGAAACCGAAGCAGTTCTTGGCATGGTTTGCTGCTTAGATTAATTTGCTAATTGAAGTTCTTTGAAACTTGCATCAATGCTGGACAGTTCAAATAGCAAGCAGTTGAATTACAGAAATGACGTGGATCATGCATTTCAGTTCTGACAAGTGGAAAGTAACGGTCCCCTCCTTGCATGCATAGGTGCCTTTAGACAAATACATACTCGGGTGTGTGATTGTGACGCATATCAAGGGTCAACAGAAGGCCATGTGGAGCCAGTGTGATATTCTTCATGAAGGCTAAAGTAAAATTGTACAACAGCTGCTGTACCATGCAGAAAAAAAATTGATCATTTAGTGTATGATTAACTGACCATGAATAGCATCTTACTCAGAGTATGATGTGATATATATCTGGTTTAGCATCCCAAAATAACTACGGCTATGAGGAACACAATAGTTGAGGGCTCCGGTATGATTTCGACCATCTGGGGTTCTTTTACATGCACTGACACCGCACGGTGCATGACGGCCTATTGTTTCGCCTCTATTAAAATGTCTCTGCTGTGGCTGGAACCAAATCTGCATCTTTGGGTTCAGCAGCCAAGCACTCTAACTACTGAGCCAGCACAACGGGGCCAAGTATCAAAATGCATGCCATTACATTTCTTTCTAGCCTGTGGTTTTCTTCACAGAACTAATGTATACAAGGAAAAGTAAACAGCAAGAAAACACTAGTTTTATTGCACATTATATTCACATTTCAGCAAACATTCTCTAGGAAAAAATTTCTCATAATGTTTTCATGGAAACCATGAACAAAACAAAACAATGCACTTACTCCACTCGAATTATTAATGGGCAAGGTTGCATCTATGCTACTACACTGCGCTTATCACAAAACCACCAGCCCCATCTGCTTTGGCCAATCACTTGATGGAACTAACGGAGACAGATGTCGCACACCACAGACTGGTCGTCTCGCAACATATCTCTGCATATGTTGCATTTCAATTTCATGCCTTTCCACTTAGTTTCAACTGTTGCCAGCATTACTAGTCACCCATCTTTTCTGAAATTCGTTTTTACGCTGTTGGGATCAGCATCCTTGTTAACGACGGTCTCTGGCATTTTAGATGCTATCATTTTCACATCTTCCTCATCTGGAAGAACGAAGGAAATGACAAGCTTTGAGCAGACAAAAAATTAGGGAGACTCCTAATCTCCACCTGTAAGGGTATGGTGTGCCAGCGTTAATGGTTCTTGTCTGCAGATCCCACTGTGGATTCTCGTTAATTTACATGCCCTTTGCTACAAACATTACTACTAATTCCTTAATTCATGTCTCTGTTATCTCAGATATACTCATTAGCATATGGTCGTAGGCTGCCCTGTTAGGTGATAGACAACCTAGCATAGACCTCTGTAAGCCTCAACCTTTCTTAATTGGAGCTGAAACGTTGAAGCTGAAATATTTCAAATATAACTTTGTAAGCTTGGCTTAACAGCTCCTGCCATGTCGTGTGGCCTCGTGACATTTGGCTCGTGGCACTTTTGGCTTGTGCACAGGGGTCATCTGTTAAACACTGGTTAACATGCATGAAAAATACATTTTCACACAAACTGGTGGCAAATGGTCAAGTGGTGCACTGAAGATTCTGAAATGTATACCTATATTCATGCAAGGATCGCATCATCACATAACATGATCAAGAGTTCTATCAGTACCTGTAGTTACATAGCATACCTATATTCATGCAAGGATCGCATCATCACATAACATGATCAAGAGTTCTATCAGTACCTGTAGTTACATAGCATTTCAATGCCCATTAAAGGACCACCTCAGACAATGGTTGTTATCTCAAGACCTGTTCTAACAGCGTACTGACGCCATTCCACTGAGCGATGGACATGTATATGCATACCCTAGATAGCTCATATTGTGGATCTCATTTATTTCTATGACTTCCAAGGAGTTCCTGTCGTCAGAAACTTTATGAAATCGGGGCAGTAGTCTTGAAAGGTGATGAAAAGAAATAACCAGGTTACCTTGACGCAATGCTAAATTAGAGGGTGAATATGCTGCATGAAGATACCAAGAAGCTTGTACAAAGAAAAGTGAGAGTGAAATGGCAGGATTTTTGAAACATTGAAATAAACTACAAACTACACTTGTCAAACCTGTCATTAAGGAATGGAAATCATGCAGTAATCAAAAACGCAACATGGAAGCCATTTTAGGTCATCTTCACAAAACACATACCCACACCTCACACACAGCTTCATACTTATGAAAGAGGACAAACCAATATGCAAGGAGTGTGGAGATGAACTAACAATAAACCATATCTTACACATGCGCCAGAGTCGAGAAAAGAGGAAACATTTTGTACAATTTCCAACAGATCCATTTCCATCCCAGCATGATCCTAGGAGAGACGTGCAAATTTCCTGCATTTTTGGTTTCCTAAAATGTTCCTAAAAGAGCTACATCCTAAAGAACTTTTTTAGTCATTACACACAAAATAAATACATTAAACCTTGTTCTTGGTGCATGGCAGCATTAGTCGCTTAGGCACCATAAAAATCAACACAATGCTGTAAGGTATACCTTGGTTAGCTATGTTATATGAGACAAGCTTTCGGCCTGGTGTGGTCCTTATTCACGTGACAGCGCTGTCATGAGGGTCTATGTCCCAGCGATCGGAAAGTGACCTATTCCAATAATTTTACAAACTGAAGGTGATTGTACAGATTTCTAAAGACTGGAGTGCTCAACTGTTTTATCAACGTCCGCCTGCTTTGACAGCCTGGAGTGAAACTGTTGAAGAGAATACATTTTTGAACATTTAACGCGTTTCTGAAGGCGTTGCTTTCAATTACGGGGCCAACAAAAAGCAGGTGAATGTCAAACGCCGCCTAGATAGGCTTTCTAGCAAGACAGCGGTGTAGCGTGGAAAATCGCTCCGCCGATCCATCGCTGGCGCCGCTGACTTGAAAGGCGAACTGTTCAAACTTATATAGCTACTGACCACACCTGAAACACTGAATTGCGCATGATCAAGGCAGAATTTCTTTAACACTGAGCACTGGTAGCTATCGATTTCGCGCCCAATATTGTGAAAATCTGTCCTCTCTTCGATCATTGATACGTCCACGGTTGAACATTTATGCGCCTCGGGGTAGGCCAGCCGTGGGAACATGGATGCGTGGTTGTAGCAACGATCGCTTGCATGGCACACTCTGCAAAATTCCAAGAGTCAGCTTCTTCAACGAAATGTGCAGCGCACATTTTCTACCGCGTACCTAAGCCCGGCGATGCATGCATATCGATCCCGATCGTTTCAAAGCTGCGCGGCCGTTCAGTCGGGTCACGCTAACCTCGAGCATGCGGGGGTTTAAACTACATGTACACAAACTTCAACGACAAGAAAAAGATGCAGCCTAAGCACTTTAGTCAAGTAATCCCCTATATACCAAAGAACATTGCTGTTCACAGGGAATTCGGATCATTCACGCTTCCGGCTTTCCGGTTGTGCACTCTTGCGGTGCGGTGCGGTGCAGTAGGTCTTCGCCTCGACGAGTCGATGTGCAGGCCTCTAGTAGATTCGGCATGTCTTCTGCCACGGCTCTGAGGTAGAATTTAAACGAAGAATTTAGCTAAAAACATCCTGTTTCCTCGGTCTGCATGTGAGGAACGAGCATAATGCCATTTCACATACATACTTTGGACTGCCGAATGTTCAGCTGCACGACGAGGTGTGTGTGTGTTGTGCCGGCGCTAGATCTTCAGAGGTCGATGCTGGACCTAAGACAGCGTAAATGCTAGGAATAGCTCGCTCGCATTACGGGCAGATCGAGGTGATAGTTTAGTGCGAAGCGAAAGCTGCTCGTGAATGTGCGTATCTCGATGCCAGCTGGTGGAGCTGGTGCAGTACGTAGCATATCGCCTGCAGCTATGTGCTTGACAGCGATGTTTGCCGTACACAACCCTAAGTGAAGACCGTGATCTATGTTAGAACGGATACACTCTTCGTAGCACCTCATCGAGAGTCGCGGCTAGCTGATATCATAGAGGATGAGATCCATTCACGCGTAGCAAGCGGAATGGGGCCGCGTTCGACGTGCATATAGCCATGAGCCTGTATATCGACGTCCGCCGTATCTTTACGAGAATCGAATGGATCCGTCGGACGTACCTTTAGACACTTCGTACTTTCTTGCATCGGTCGGCGCACTCCCTCATGAGTGCACTCATATCGCCTCACTCAGACTCACGTGGCTGGGAATGGGAGCGGTCATGAGTGTGAGTGAGTGGCCGGGACTGAGAGCGGTCATGAGTGTGAGTGTGAGTGGCCATGAATGGGAGTGGCCATGAGTGTGAGTGTGAGTGAGTGGACGTGAACAGGACCGGGCATGAGTGCGAGTGTGAGTGAGTGGCCGTAAATAGGACCGGGCATGAGTGTGAGTGGGAGTGAGTGGCCGCGAATGGGAGCAGCCATGAGTGTGAGTGTGAGTGAGTGGCCGTGAATGGGATCGGGCATGAGTGTGAGTGTGAGTGAGTGGACGTGTATGAGTGTCGCCGTGAGTGCGAGTGTGAGTGAGTGGCCATGAATGAGAAATGGCATGAGTGTGAGCGTGAGTGAGTGGATGGGCAACAGAGTGACCGTGAGTGTGAATGTGAGTGAGTGGCGGTGAATGGCAGCGGGCATGAGTGTGAGTGCGAGTGAGTAGGTTGAGAGTCACTGGTCGTGAGTGTGAGTGTGAGTGAGCCCCTCCTCATGGTGCCGACCTATGGGCGAGACACAATCTAAGTTCGTCCAAGCTGCCAAGAGATGGTGTAAACGAAAAAAAGTGGGAGTGTGCTACTTCTTGAGTATCTATTTATTTGCTTAATGTTTCTACCAATGCAGTTAACCTTTCAAGTTCACTGCTTCGTTCGTCTCAAATTTGGGAGCAAAATGAGGTTTTTGTTAATTTTAGTCGTAATACGTTCATTTTAATGGCATCACAATATTATAAAGTTATAAGTCCTCATGAGCAGAAAATCTGTGATTGGTTGAGAGGTTGATGGCGTCACATGGTCATTTGTCACGTCCATTTAAATGCTGAGTTATTTCCGGTGCGTGTGACATCGGGAGACCATGTGACATGGCCATGGCAGGTGCTCCGCCCAGTGGCATTTCCCATGTGACATGACCAAGCTTCGATCGGTAGTCGGGTGTGCGACGACATGAGGCCACGAATGGCCGAGTTCACAGGTGCGTTGTTCATGTGACATAGCCGAGAGCATTGGCAGATTGAGCAGTAGTTGGTTGTTACATTTGGTTATGTGTAGATGTGTCTAAACAGCTCTGCTTGTTAGATTAAAATAAGGCCAGAATCAGCGTTGCATGTTTGGAAAAACTATCCAAAGTCAGTGGGCTGGATCCACAACCCACCAAAGATGTTCACAGCCCAAAAAACAATTAAAAAGCTATAAAAAATGACAAGAACATTGGGCTGCAACGACAGGAACCTGGAGCAGCAATGTTGTTTTTAATCCGGTCGCATTCTACTCTTGTGGTGACTTAAGCGTATTCATAATTTTTTCTGCTTCTTTCAGAGTTTGACTTCGCAAATGGTGTTATATGTATTGCAGAAGCAGGGCAGATACCAGGCCATCTCCGTCTTTCATTCCCAGCTGCCAGTATAGCAACATGTCTCTCAGTCTCTCCCACGTGCTTCCATTCCCAAACCTCGTCTTCCTTCTCCTCGTCCCGATTGCAGATTTCTGCACGAATCTGCAATACGCTTCGCGCCCTGAGGTGAGGGATAGCTTGAAGCTGGAACAGTGTCACTTTAATGGCCTCTGATGACAACCATGATGAAGTCGGTACTAACATTTTGCTCATGAATCTCGTCAATGATGACATGAGATACCCCACGGAAACCGTTTTCCAACTTCCTCGACAGGGACACCAGCAGCGCAGAACAAAATGGATCCATAGGGCATGGCAGCACAGATTCGGATCACACACTATAGCCCACACTCTGTCCAAATTCTTTCGAGCATTCTTCTGCTCTACGCCCAGCAACAGATTGCGCTGATCCGTCAGCGCTGAGTGACCACAATACATCACTCAACATCAATCCCTTGGTTCATATAGGAGTCCAGTAAGTACTCTGGCACCTGGGCAGTTTCACTGCAGCCTGTGGCACCCCTTATGATGACGGCCTGCGACTGATGGATGGTGTCCAAGAAGCTGTTGTAACAGTTGTAACCCGAAGTTATAGCGCTCGTCCAGCATCTGCTTCAATTTCTTTTTGTAGTCCACCAGATGGTCTTAACTACTCAAGATATAATCGCTGACATGCTTGCGTCATCATAGCCATGCGGCTGTCGTCAATGTAGCATGATGTCCAGGGGTTCCAGTTCTGTTAGATGGGAATCAGAGCACCACCCCTCCTGGCGTCAGCTGTGACAACACTTGCTCTGCTTCCAGGTGACGTCCTACTTTGAGTGAAAGGTCCACTCAGCTGCTCTGTGTTTCCTGGAAGAGTGACAGTCTCAATTCCTAGAGCACTGATAGTTTCATGCAGTTTTTCTGCTCGACCTTTGGCTTGAGACTCGCTTCGTAAGGCTCCTATTCGCTCTCAATCTTGGTGACCGTCATGTAGGGCTCAATATATCCAAGGTGGAACAGCTGGCGCACCACGGAAAGTGTGCAGGACTTAGACGCCATCTGGTTGTTGGATCCCTGCTTCCTGCTATGAAGGTCTTGTGGCTTCGTACCACTTCACAGTAAGCATAGTCAGCATCGATCCGTTTCATATGCATAAAATTGTGACTTCAGCGCTGGAAGTTCATAGCGCAGCTCGAAGTTCTAGACGCACATTCTTGACGTCAACACTGACAACTCACGCACTCACTAATCTGTAACAGTATGAAAATTGGTATATATATACCAGGTGTCTCGGGTAAATGCAACCAACCTTTTAAACAGCATAGAATGTCCTAGCCCAGCGATGCAACTGAAGTGGTTAAGAGTCATGTGACCTAGTTCGCAATATTTTCTTATTTCTAAATGTTTACTAATTAGTAGAGGCTATTTTTAATTGTTAAGGAACACCGGTTTTCGCCAAGGTAAACGAAAACTCTGAGGTGCCGGTGATTCCGTCAACATTCTCTGGTATCCCTTCAAAGTTAGCTAGAATGGGTGTGGTTCTAAAGGCACCAAGTAGATATAGACAAACAGTTTTGTGAAAGTTTTCAGCACTGATTAGCTAGAAGCAAGCAACCATCGAACAGATGGTTTATGTCATTGCTTCGTTGCGGTCCATTCCTCTTGGTATAGAATCCTCGGACCGGCTTGGGTTGGTTAAATTTGTAGATGGTGTTTCGTCTTCAGAACGCTGGGAGCACTGCTATCCTAAGCTATTTCAGGGATTAGCTACACTATCGGGAGATGATACCATTTGCTTGAAGCCAAACTCTGTGCCCTACGGCGTTCATGTAGCACGCCACGTTCCCCTTCTAATGAGAGACGCTGTAAGACGTAAATTGGATGACATGGAAAATGAGGGCATCATAATGAAAGTAGAGAGCCCTTCAGAATGGTGCGCAGGAATGGTTCCTCTGTGGAAACCTTCAGGAGCGTTTGAACATGCTTCGATTGGCCACATTTAGATTGAAGTGTACTTGGGGAACACTATGGTTGTGCCCACTGTGGATGAGACGCTAGGGATATACTGAATGGTGCAACCATGTTTTCAAAGTTGGACGCAAATTCTGGCTTTTACCAGTTTAAGTTGACCAGTGAAAGTCAGCTGTTGACAACTCATGACGCCGTACGGAAGGTACTGCTTTCAAAGACTACCTTTTGGTATCACATTGGTACCAGAGTATTTCCAGAAACGGATGTCCGAAATCTTCACTGGCATGACAGGTGTTGTCAGTTTAATGGATTATGTTTTAATCGTTGGGAGTACAAAAGCTGAACACTACCAGCATCTTCAAAAGCATTGGAAGCGCTGGAGAAAGAAGGTGTAACGCTCAACAAATCCAAATGTTGCTTCGGCGTTGCCGATGTAGCATTCTTGGGATGCCTCATCAGTAAATATGGTATAAATTCCGATCTGAAAAAAGTGGATGCTCTCAAAACCCTAGAGTCTCCTCGTGATGTAAGTGCTGTGCGGCGACTTCTTGGCATGGCTAATCATCTAGCGAGGTTTATTTCTAACTTGTCACAAATAAGCGCTCCGTTGTGCAAGCTTTTACAAAAGTATCTCGAATGGGCATGGGGTACACCTCAAGAAGGGGCTCTGAGTAGCATCAAAGAACTGATATGGCTGATCGTTGCATGGCAAAATATGACCCAAAGCATCCATCAATAGTTTCCGCTGATACTTTTTCATTTGGACTCAGCGCAGTATTGTTCCAGGAACAGGATGATGGCGTGCGCCATCCGGTAGAGTTTGCTTCTAGGTCGTTATCGCCAGCAGAGTCTTGGTACGCACGAATTGAGAAGGAAGCTCTAGCCCTGAAATGGACAATGGAAAGATTTGAAGGGTATATTAGGGGACTTGAAGTACAGTTCGAGACTGACCACAAACCGCTAGTAACACTACTGGGCAAAGCACCTCTTGATTTGCTTCCTCCGCGCATCCGATGCTTTCGGATCAGGCTAATGCATTTCACGTTCAAGGTTGTGTATGTGTCCGGAAAAATTTTGGTTTTATTTTTATTAATTTATTTATTTACAAATACTGCAGGCAGCAGTGCTGCCCAGGCAAGAGAGGGTTACAAAAGATATGTTTGCAAAGAGCGCTCAAAAGCATCAATGTTAGAGCATTCAACAACCAAAGCATGCAGGCGATTCTATTGTTTGATTGTGCATGGAAAAAAGGATTTTTGGAACTGTTCAGTCCTGGCAGTGTATGGCCTCATCACTTTTGAGTGGTTCAGCCTTGATGATCTTTGCAGTGCAGAAAGTAGATACGATTCACGTTTTGGCAGATACTTTGTCAAGAGCTCCGATCCGATCGAGCTAGAGAAATCCAGAAGAATTGTCTGTGTCCGAAATAGAACGCTTTGTACAAGGTTGCATTGATACAGTAGCTGAAATTAATGGTTCGAGAAGGTGAAGCAGGGACAGTTATCAGACGACGTCTGCAGAACCTTGGTTCATTTCTGTCGATGCGGGTGGCACCGATATCGCTCTCTTGAAATGTGCACGTAATCATATTGGCCATATAGGGCGAATATCTCAGTTTGTTAAAGAGCAGAAGTATTAAGTCACATGTGTGATGGTCACCAACGCGTCACGAAATGTTGAGCTCTTGCACACGAGTCGGTGTGGTGGCCGGGACTAAGCTTGGAACTAGCGAAGTTGGTTGGTTGGTTGGTTTGGTTGGTTTGCGGGGTTTAACGTCCCAAAGCAACTCAGGCTATGAGAGACGCCGTAGTGGAGGACTCCGGAAATTTCGACCACCTGGGGTTCTTTAACGTGCACTGACATCGCACAGCACACGGACGCCTTGCTTTTCGCCTCCACCGAAAAGCTGCCGCCGAGGCCGGGATTCGATCCCGCGTCCTTGGGAACAGTAGTCGAGCGTCGTAACCACTGCGCCACCCCGGCGGGCTAGCGAAGTTGGTAACGAATTGCTGAGAGTGTTGCATGCCATGCGAGCAGGGCAGAACCAATGATCTTGCGCGAAGTTGGTAACGAATTGCTGAGAGTGTTGCATGCCATGCGAGCAGGGCAGAACCAATGATCTTGCCCGAAACCCCAATATTGCCCTGGCAGAAAGTAGGTATTGATTTTCGCCAAATCAAGTGTGCGGACTATGTTTGTTGTTAATTACCTATCACGATATCCAGAAGTTGCTCGTCTTGCAGCAACTACCAGCGACCGCATAGTAAACCAGCTTAAGAACACCTTTTCACGGCATGGTATTCATGAAATAGCTTTCTCAGATAACGGAACACAATTCGTCTCATCAACGTTTCAACACTTTTCTTAAGAATATGGATTCCATCATGTCACATCCAGCCCGTGATATCCCCAGGTCAATGAAGAGGTGGAGAGGATGGTTCAGACAATAAAAAGCCTTATTCAAAAATCTAGAGACCGATACCTCACCCTGCTAGATTACAGGCATACCCCAGAACCGTTGAGAAAAAGTGCAGCTAAGCTCTTGATGGGCCTACGGCTGCGTACCACAATTCCCCTGCACTCCTTAAAGCTTAAACCTAAGCTTGTCAACCTGAAAAGGAGGGGCAGAGAAGGAACTTCAGTCGATGTCATGCGGCCCGAATTCTTCCACTCCTGCAACCAGGAAATAGTGTGTGGGTGACCGACGACTGCAAAGCCGCAGGCGTTGTCCTACTAAACACTATGAGACTAAGGTCCTATGTCATAGAAATGGCCTTGGGAGTACAAATTGTGGGAGTACAAATTGAGAGGAATAGGGGGGGCTCGAGCCAAATGGGGATGATGACGGAGGAAGTTACAACTTCCCTCTGAGCGAACGCTCGCCAATTCCAGCCAGAAATTCCATCCATCTGCCAGGTGAGCAGACTTCCAGGTCAATTGATGGCAAGGACAAACAGTTTGTTCTGTTGCCCGCGGGTCGACCAAGAGGGTACGTGACACGCTCGGGGAGAAGAGTGAGAGTGATTGAACCACAACGTTACGGGATCGAGCAGTGAAAATTTTGGTGCCATGTTTTGTGTGTGCTTGTAGCGTGCCCAATGTCTTCGAATGCTGTATTATTGGACCAGTGTGATACTTATGTGCGTGCCTGTGCAGTGATTCTGTGTGACGGCTACAAGACGGAAAAAACAAAAAGGAAGATTTAGCGTTGCATCGAGCGTTCCATTGAATGCGCTCTGCAACACATCAATGCCCATGTCTCAAGTCTAGAGCGGCGTTCGTGTTGGCTGATGACGTCATCGCGACAATAAACGCGGTTCCTGGGTTTGAGGCTGAGGCGTTGTCTTGTGTTCCTCGTACTTGTCTGCCTCGTCAGTGACGCGGCAGTCATCAGCGCCAACTGTGGGTATTGGCAGATGAAGAAACTGATGAGTTGGATCACGGCCGGTTTCGAGGGAGAATGGGCATTCTTTGTTGGGCTGTGACGTACACTCTGCGCCAGTTTAATTTTATTTTGAGCAGATGGTGCTGATTATCATATTGAGCATGCAAACGGCTGAAAACATGATTCTTTTTCTTTATTGACTTGTATATACATCAATCACACTTGAGCACCTAAGGGGCGGCTGTGCAAACATATTCTTACCTCTGGCTTGGCACGCCGCAGAGTCGCCTTTGATGGGGAACAAAATAAAATGTAGTCGTATATAATTGCTCTCAGAGGTGGCACATGGTTCCAGTCTCCGTGCGTGGACATCAGTGGCGACATTCACATCACGTTAGTCGCAAATGTGTCGAAGGAAACGGCATATCAACATTTTCATCATGTGCATATATGTTCTATAGGCAATGACAGTGCTATGTGTGCCGACCATGAAAGTGCGTTCTCGGATGAAAAACATCTCAGAATATCATCATCATCATTGATCAGTCTAACAGCGTGCAGAATTCAAGACATAGGCACCTATATTGCTCCTATTATCTCGCTGGTTATTTATGTCCTGTGAGGTGCGTTTCCAAATCGCATCTTAACACGTCGCCCATTTGGCTACTGCAGTTACAATTGTGCTAGTTGTCACAGCTATACAGCAGCATGTCTGTGCAAATAGACTCATGGCAATTGTATACAATTAACAACAAGGAGGACTCAGTGCACTAAAGCTATTGTGAGCACTGTGTGGCGCTTCATCTTCCACACGGCTGAACGTGCTGCTTCATCTTCATCCTGCTCTCTCTTGTAGATACCTATCGTCATCGTGGAGTGTGGTTCGCTACAGTGTGCGACCAGGGCTTCAGGTCTCAATAAAACCTGATCCGCCAAGTCCGACCTTCGCGTTACCCTACACGTGGTGGAGGTGCGGGCTAACTGAATTTAATCAACACCACATTTTATGGCGTGCTTCAAGCTTCAAAACCTTGTGTGAAAGTGGCTTTCTCTCGTAGATCCTTGCTACAGTTGTCTTTTTTTTTTTTTGTACGCAAACTTGCCATAAAGCATATTATATAAACTCATGTAAATGGTTTTCCGTGAGGAACCGGAGCAGGCTCCCGCTCTTAGCGTTGTCGGTGAGCCATTTAGAAAAGTCATCTTCCCTTGTTGTGGTTAGACCCACTTCGCGCAGAATCTTTGTCCTTGATTCCCTTGTCCCTGCACAAGTCCATAGCAGGTGGCGAACATCCACTTCTGCAGCTGGTGTGGAACACTTTGGGCATGTGGTTGGTCCGATTTCAGCTTGCGATTCCCATCGGCATTTTATCGACGGGGTAAGGGCCGCCCCAGCTCTTATCCTTCTAAGGGAAACCTCCTCCAATCTCGTTAAGTTACGAGGGAGTGGGAATGTACACGGGGGAATGAGGGCACGTGTACTTTTCCTTAAAGAGGATGCTAAAATGGAAACAGCGGAGCGGGAATCGAAAGGGAGCCTGGTGGGGGGCGCATTAGTGTGTGGAACTTCGTGTGTGAGGTGGTCAACTTTTCTTTGCTCAGCGCTCTCAGCATTGTCTTGTGTCCAATGTATCTGGATGCTTATCTTTGTTTTTTTATTGAGTGCGTGGATTTCCTGGGTAACAAATAGCGTCTTCGTCACTTTCTTTAGTTGTTTTATGGCGGCTAAGGAGTCTGTATAGATGTGGGCTTCTGTTATCGAATCTATTTTATTTATGGCCTCCATAGCATCGCGGATTGCATAGAGTTCCATCACAAGCGGGTCCGGGTATTCTAAAAGATATTCTTTATGTACCTTTAGTTCGCTGTGTGTTGGACTAGTAGCTGCTGTTCTACCGCCATTTTCTATAATTGATGCGTCCGTATATGCAATTAAGGTACCTGGAAGTGCATCAACCAGAGGTCGAGATGCCAGCTTTTCTTTGCGACGAAGCCGAGTGGTCTTGTTTGTCGTGATAGTAGTGAATTCCCAAGGAGGGGGGTCAGCCATTGGTGGTGTTCGAACTGCCACTTCGTTGTACAAGGATGCTATGGGCGTAACGTACTTTCGCTTCATATCCCTTGTTGCTACAGTTGTCTAGTCGGTGAAATCCACCGCATGATTCCTGAAGAGCGGATTCATGAACATGCGACAACAGATCTAAGAGCGCCCATTTCCGACCTTCATCACACTGCGTACAGTACTTCCACACACCACGTCACACAAGTTTCCGGCGGCTTCTGGGAGCAATCTCCTGTCTGTCAGAGCAGTGTCCCTTGAACAAGCTCTGGCGTTGGGTAGAACAACATGCCCCAGTCTTGGGGAAAGATAAGTGCATCTTTCGCTTTTTGCACCAAGACTTCTCGCAAACTACTCTGGATCGAAATGCATGTATGTATACCGGCAAAAAGATGTCTTGGAACCCCTAGGCACTCGCATATCTCTCACCAGTCTGTTGGAGGTCAACAAGACTGCTCCCGCTGATTGCAGAGCCACCGGTTGAAGACCGCTGCCATGCAGACAGTTCTGGTTCAGGATCGATATTTTTATCGTGGACTCTTAACTGCCAACTAAAATTGGTAGAACAGTAGTTTTGGTCGTTCAAAGCTTCTCCAACAGTGGCTGCAGCTTGAAATTCACTTTCAGTTGGCTTCGAACTTGGGCCTTCATCGACAGGATAAGCTGCGTCACTAAAAGATGCTGAGAAATTACCTGAGTCGTGCGGCGATGACTCCAAGTGTTCCTTTTTTTATTTATTATATACCCTAAAGGCCCTTTCAGGCATTACATGGAGGAGGGAGTCACATGAACAAAGTTGGTTATAACAGGCATATAAGTAACAATTGCTCTAAGGATCAGAGGAGGGGGGGGGGGGGGGGAAGTAATTCAAGTCGCTCTTTTTCCTCTTTTTTTTTTCAAATTTTTCTTCTCTGCTCCTATTCGGGTATGACTCTAGGTTTGTTACAATGGGAAAAAAACACTCACCAGTCAAACAAACAAAATGCCAATAGAACTACTTAATTTTTCAACTTAAACCAATGAAACTTGAAAACTTAACCTATTGCAGCCAATGGGTATGTGAGACCAATCGCACGCAATGGGTCAAATGGTACATACCTGTGAGATCCTATTGGATCACTGATGATTACATGCTTAATGGCAATCAAGGAGTATACACACACAACACACTTCAGCTCCATGTCCATGCTTATATATATATAGCTGATCCTACACTCATTCTGGGGCCAGTGCCTTGCAAATAGAGTGCAATACGTTCTTTCATTTAATGTTGTTCACAGCAAAGTGTCGATGAATGCAGTTTAGTAGGATAAGCTGCCAATAGCTGTTATTATGAATAGAATATTATGTGTGATTTCATTGTGAAATATGCGAGTGTTCACTTGGATATACACTGAGTGCAGTCGGGCAGATCGACTCATTGGATGTAATGGGCATGGTCAATTGGATTCGCCAGTTGGCAAATATTTCAACTGCATGTTGATGTGGAACATGAGCCGGTTATGTACAAATGGCAGTCTATAGACTTCACACAACAGCTGCCATGTCCAAATGACCTATCCAATTGGAACCTATACTAGACTGTCCACTTGGAATGGAAATCGCCACATGTACTGAAGTATAGCTGCTATCTCTCAGGTGTCAGATGGAATGCTGCTGCTGGAACTCATTGGAAGGTCCTAATGGACTGCCCATTTGGAAAGAGAATTCTAATTGGAGCCCATTGAGTCCCGTTGCATGGTACCAACTGAGATTCCAAATGATTCCTCTTTTTTGTTTTTGTTTTTTACTGGATAGGCCGGTACAGCATATTTTCTTTTGTAGAGGTTGCTCTCTTTGAAGTGAAAGCATGCAGACCGCTCGATATTCAAAGGTACAGTTTGGCTGCCAATTTTTTCTTGCAATTACAAAATGGCACGCAGCATGCAGTAGCGCATGGCTGTCCACCAAGCAAAAGGTAAACATTTGATAATGTAAAGCCGCTCCTCTACCGAGACTTCCAACTGGGCCCGCCGTATGTCGAAGTAACTTTTGCAACCACTGCGGGAACATGTCGCCTGCTAACGAATTGCTGTGGGTATTTTCGGCAGGAATTATGAATATCAGGTTTTAGCATTATGATTGGTTAACATAATATGGCTTAAATTTGTTTTTACTACTATTGCAGTACGTCCGGCAGTTTTACACGCACGTTTGCTAGCAGACGATAGAAAACGCGTGGAAGTAGCCTGCAAGCAGCTGCTCCGCTGGTACCGCTCAGATAGGATCATAGCTTTTAGTATCGCTGGCATAAATAAAGGAAGAAAATATGCCGCTGGGGCGAGGAGCGTCTGCTAGAGAATAATTTCACAGGGTGGCTGCTAGGCGGCCGGTCTCGAGGGAGAGCGCGTTTCTGTCTTCTCTCGCGCGTGCTCTCTCCCTCGAGACCGGCCGCATATACCTTGGCTAGAGTGTACTAGTATCGACAAAAGAAACTTGAGGTGCAGGCCCTCGTCCGAAGTAAAATAAGGCAGTCCACCGATCGCTGAATGGCTGATATACACGATGCCTAGAGGCGGACCAAAAAAATTCTGGAACCATATACGCTGGCTAGGTAAAAATAATCAAAGAAAGCAGGACCGGATTGCTGGATGGTGGCTGGGTGCCGAAACAAGGCCTGCAAAGTCAAGCTGCAAATGCACCGCACACTCATCAACAGGGGGCGTAACAAACGTGGCATTAAAATGTGTATTTCTTTATGTTGTTTTATAGCGTTTTTATTTGTGCTTTTGAATTTCATTATCTAAGTGTTTTGGCCCCCCAAAGTGGCTGTGCTGCTGTCGCGCTGGACCTTGTGTTTTTGGGCCCAGCCTTCGCTACCATTGTATATATACCTTGCCGGCCGTGCTAGAACACAGACAAGTCAAGGCAAGCCAAGTTCTTTTTCCGGTCGGCACCATGACGGCGAAGGTACGCTGAAATTTATTGACATTTTTTATCGAGATTGATCGGTTTAATGCTGCTCCAAACCTAACTTTCAATGTAGAAATCTGGTGTATCAAAAGTTCATCTCCCATACGACATCGCTTATAAAGGGAATGTTACGGCTCATAGTTCTTGGAGCTCCAATTTACTTCTGCCTCTTCTGCTTGGGTGCTTGCATGTCTGCTCAATGCCCTGCTGTAGTACAACGTGTGCGATGGAAAAAGTGTTGAGATCGCGTGTAACTTTAGCTGTTACCTACTGTGTATCTTTTGTTAATCTGTTATCACGTGGATTGAGTTTCTGCTTCGGACGATCGGATTTGATAGGCTAAACCTCTTCATGCCCGGACTTGTCGCGTTCAGTGGATAGCCCAGACCTGCTTTGTCCTGTGCTGCAACATGCACATGTATATTCAACGAAATAGTTAATTTGGTGTCTGTTGTATAGCTGATTAACTTGCAAAACTTGAAATTATTTCAAATTTAGCTTAAACACTCGCGTTGGCAAAGGGCCTCTTCCGTGGGAATAATGTGTCATCTGTCGTATGCATTCGCCGACTTTGCCTCCCTTTTGACTTGCAGCCGAAAGTAATCAAGAAGGACAAGAAAGACAAGGATAAGAACCCCATGCGGGAGGTTCGAATCCGAAAGCTGTGCCTGAACATTTGTGTTGGTGAGTCCGGAGACAGGCTGACACGAGCTGCCAAGGTGAGGTACTCCCATGTTTGCATATTGTATTATTCAAAGCCAGTAAATATGAAACATGAAATAACACAAACATATCAACTAACTGAAATTATATTCAAGGATGCATATTACACAGTAAGCAATGGTACACCACATTATGTTCTGTCATCAGCCACCTACGATTGAAAAGACTGTGCTCATTAATTGGCACTCTTGTATGTGGCAATGGAAAGCTGCCATTACTTCAATACCATCTGTCTGAAAAGTATTGCTATAATCGAAGAAGGAAGCAACTTCCATCTAGTGTTGTGGGTTTGTGAAACCCATTTGTTCACTATTAGCAGCATTGGTCAACTCTTTGATCCCGTTCATTTCGGGTGGGTAATGCCGTGGCCGGCTTTTTAAACATTAATGTTCAGGTTACTGTCCTTGCAAGTATTTGCATGTGAACACATTTTGAATTCACTGAAATCTGTAGGTGTCTGAAGAAGGGAAACTATCCTTTTAATGTTTTGAGATGGATGTCGAACAACATATTTTTGGGATGTATGCATTTAAATGGTGAAATACTCTGGGATTGTTTTCTCCTCATCTACCCTTGTTTCAAATGCTGAGAGCATGCACCTGGCATTCTCTTTTTTTTTTTTTTTTTTCACCCATGAAGCTGAAGCACTCATCGGCAGGTACTAGTGCTTGTGCATTCAGTCCTGTGTTGCATGTCAACAAGTGCAAGAATAAATCCTCCATTGCAACGTAAGGGTTGATAATTTCTTCAGCTCTTGCTACGAATTTGGAGGTATAACTCTCATATTTGTGTTTGTTTGCTTTGACAACTTTATTGTCCGCACGGGGCAGCGGAGGTGGCTTAGCTACAGAGCCAGTAGCAGGCCCGTGCATTTTCTTTTCCTTCTTCCTACAGCCACAACAACAACTGTCTGCCTTCTGTACGTTACTTCCCCGAATAAATCCTCCATTGCAACATAAGGGTTGATAATCTCTCCAGCTCTTGCTACAAATTTGGAGGTACAACTCGCATATTTGTGTTTGTTTGCTTTGACAACTTTATTGGGTTCTGCACTGCCTATTTTGCTGTGTTCTTGTGGCAGTGACTGTTGTCTGACTCACACATGGAGCATTACGGGAACTCGGGAAGCTAAAGGGGCAGAAGAAAAAAATTAGGTTTTTTTGTGACATGAAATCGTGAAGAAAGTTCAACTTCTCATTTGTGTGCAAGCGAGTTTTTTAATGTGAAAATAGACATTTGGTGGAACGCTTAAGAAGCCAAGCATGTCCTATGTTAACCTGTCGTGTAGTTCTTTGCTGAAAAGAGGTTCCAAAACAAGGGCACTAATGTCTTCCAGTACTCACTTGGTAACTCTAAAAGGCTTCCTACCAAGTTTTTTTTAATCCTTTAATCAAATTCAGCTCTTAATGCCATGTTACTGGCCTAAAGCTCATTGCTTATTTTTGCCATGCTTCAGTTTGATTTGTTTCGTTTTGCCTCTGGGCTTTGAATTTGACAGTAGTGGAATGACAAACACCGATGAGTGTGTCCTGAAAGCATCGATTTGGCACTAATTGGCATATTTTGGCCGCCATGTGCTAAGATATGGAACACTCTACCACAAGAAATGAAATACGCTCGAACTTTCGCGTCTACAGCTAAAACATTTTTTCAGCGCATGCATTATATGTGATACTAATACTGTGCACCGTTGGCATCTGATATATTACTGTAATTTAGCACGCACAGTTTTTCTTTTTTTTTTTTTTATGAAGCGATTGTTCCTTATTCTGCTTGCTTTTTAGAATTTGTATTGATGTATACATTCAACTCCCCGCTGTTCCTAGTTTGTATTATGCATGTGACGAAGTGTCTGCATCATTGTATTTCATTTCTTGGACCCATAACTAGCCCTATGGCTACGGGTCCAAACAGTGTTGGACACATCTTTATTGTATATTCAAAAAAAAAGAAATAAAGAATTCTGGTAATACTGCCCAGTGCCTGCCTGAAAGCTACTTGTCATTTTCAGAGACTTTATTCGCTTCAATAATGCGTAAGATCCATCATTTTATCCACCAGTAGCTGAAATCATAGCACTCGCTTGGGACAAATTATCAGCGACTTTCTGCCTCCCTGGCCTTGCAGCTGAAGTACTGGGATTTGTGGTGTTGGAAGTTCAAGGGAAGGCATGCACAAAGTCGCAAATGCTGTCCAAGATACTTGACAAATGTAGAGTCTGGTTCGTGTCTTCTATGTTGTGTCGTCTCTCTGCTTGGTCTTAATAGCTTGCCTTCTCTTTTTTCTATGAATAGGTGCTCGAACAACTAACAGGCCAGCAACCAGTTTTCTCCAAGGCCCGCTACACAGTGCGATCTTTCGGCATCAGGAGAAACGAAAAGATTGCCGTGCACTGCACAGTACGGGGACCCAAGGCAGAGGAGATTCTTGAGAAAGGCCTCAAGGTATGTAGAGTGAAGAAGGGTTTGAGGGGGGACTCGTGAAACTTCTCTGTTGTGCACAATGTATAGTGGAATGGTTGGCAGAAGATTCGTGCAAATTAGAACAGCTTTTAGGTTCATTAAGTGGCCAAGCAGGTAGTACTCTAGCATCACATCAGACATGAGTAGTTAATTACGGACCCAGGAGTGAGACAGCTGCACTAGTTGCACAATTTTGATACAACTAAGATTTTTTCGCACCATACTGCTCCAAAAACCATTAAATTTGCAGAAATCGCACCAATCTGCGCCAAGGCCAGGTGAGGCCTGTTTCTTTTCAGTATTTTATGGCGTTCTTGTTCTTAAAGGAGTTTTTGAGAATGTCCGGAAATGTTTAATAATTCTTAATGGTTCTTTTGCAAAACTATGGAAGTCAGTTTCTCTGCACAGCGCTCGACGGCAATTCTCGAAAATAAAACAGAGCACACAAGAGCCAGAACTACAGCATGCGACCACGCTAATGATGCTACTACAACTCACGTGCCTGCCTTTGACAGTCACAGAGCAAAGCCAGGGTGGCCGGAGCTGGTGATGCCAATGCCGATATGGATTGCGGAAGCTCGCGGCGGAGGGAAAATATAATGATGACCCGTGACTTTGGGCACCATCTGTGGGCGGCACCTGGAAGCTCCTGTGTGCGGGCATTTTGAAGGCTATTCCCGCGTGGGGCGTGGAAAGTTTGGGTACGGCCCTTGCGCGGATTTTATTTTATTTATTGCCTCGTCAGCAAAAGTGTCACGCTTTTGCGGCGGCTCTAATTGGTTGAGACAGGATGACATCATGGATGTCTCGACCAATCAGAGAGCACCACTACAGTATGTGTGAATGCGTGTCTTATATGGCCATATGCCAGTCAATGAGCAATTACTAATTAATTACCAATGAGTAATAATTCCTTATTAGCAACAGTTGTGTAATTAAGTTGTGTAATTACAGTAAACGTAAAACAACTACAAAGATACACGAATCGATCTCGTCGCTGCCAAGCAGAATTCACTGAATCAATGCACTCACAGAAAATGAGACTAGTCGCTCGCTTTACTCGTAGCAGCATTCATCGCTACATGCGCAACAGTCTCGTAGCAGAATGCAGCGCTCAGGCTTTCGCCTTTCATCACTTTAGTCGCCAAAGTGTCTTCAAAATTTTTTAGTATTTGCTTCATTTGATATATCAAGTGCAGTGCACCATGAAACGGAAATATCGAATCACCAGTACTAAACTGTGCTCGCTTCGATTGCAGGCAGCAGGCTTCATTGTAGTGCACAAAGGACTGGTGGTGGTGCGGCGAGGCTTACCGCTGTATAATGTTTAGATTTCGCATTCCACTATGGAAGATACAGTGGCATGGCTGGTTGTTAACACTGCATTCAACATGAGTCAACACCGAAATCAAGAGCCAGCATCTGGGCACCAAATGAGATTTCATGAGACGAGCTAGCCCTCGAGCTTTCGCACAGTGAAGTTCCTATGGTGGTTCTTTTTTACCTTGTGCACCAGGGGTGCGCCGTCAGAGACAGTATATATGTGTTGCAGCGGAAGTTCCTTGCGCCAGAGACGCCCCGTCGGAGACTGTATGAGCGAAGACTTGAGGGCAGGAGTTGACGAGAAGACAACTGAATTTTATACACATAGCAAATATTTACAAGATTTACAGCAGAGATACAGGTTGGAACCGGCTAAAAGGAAAATATTCCAACCTCGGCATAGCCGACTATGCCGAGCATCAAAACCTCGTCCGGAACGCCGGACCGTGCCCTCGGGCTTGGTTTTAACCCCCTTAGGTCCAGCTCTAAATTCCGGCACAACCAATCACCACAAAACATCTACCGTATTGGTTGGTTCTGATGTCCAGCGCCCCCTTCAACTTTAAGATGACTAGACCCTCTCTCTCATAAACAAAAAAGGAAAGGCAAAACTCCTCGGGTCACGTCCTTCCATTGGGCGCTTCATCAATGAGCGTCTCACCTGCCCCTGCGCGGTCAAGACAGCCCGTTCAACCCGGTGTACCCAAAAAAAAAAAAAAAAAGGAAAGAAAAAAACAGAGCGTTCTTGTCACGACCCGCCTGTCATCACGAGTGCGTTCGCCACAGCGTTCCATCTGGGCCCGCACTAATCTGGTGCTCGTCAGTTCCTTACACGCACCTTGTCTCACCGTGCCACACACTTGTGCGTAGAATGCGGCTCGATGCTAGTGGCCGAGTTGGCATGCAACAGCTTGAAGAGCGTTCAGGCATTTTCAATCGGATCTGTCACTGCATAGCGTCATCAGCTCTTGGTGTTTCTCTCTTTACTGGATGTTGGCATAGACACTCGGAGAGCACTCGAATCTACTGCTTCAACATTTTTGTCAGGCCAGCTTCTCACTGTGGTCGCGTACGCATCTGCACTTTTTTTGCATGGGCCGCCACTGTCAGAGCATAGTAGGAGCCTTTTGAAAGAAGTGGGAAGAGTCTTGCGGAAAGCGATCGCTTTGCGAGTTTGTTTGCCCCTACTGATAACGCCATGATTATATGGCCACTCACGAGGGTGACAAGGCCACCATGGGCCGCAACTGCCTACCCAAGGCCGCAGAACTGCAGGTGATCGCTTCGGCGCTGCAAGAAAACTACAAGAACAACTGAGCTTGCTGCCTTATTGGCAGAAGAAAAGATCATGGTGTGCTGTGCTGTAGACCCATTTCAAGATCATGCCTAGTACCATCTACAACCGGTGCACTGTCTGTAACCATTTCATGCTTACATCTACTCTCGATTATAGGAGAGGCAATTTTTTTTTCTTTGGTCAACAAAGGTAGAACAAGCTCTAGGTTCAAGTGATGTCCCTAATAAAATTTACTTTCTTCTGGCCATGTTTTTTTGTAGATTTCGTCTGCAGTTTAACTTGGCAGTGTTAGAAAGATGTATTCACACTCAGTGTTTAATGTTCAAATTTGATTTGCACCTAAAATGTTGCTCTTTGCACAGCTCTGGGAATAACCAAACAGTTCTTTTGTACACAGTGGTTCTGCCCTTTCATATCGGATGGCACCTGTACATTTCCCATTGAGATCCGGGGAAGAATGTGTGTAAGGGGTGTCTTCCCTTTCCCGTGTGCAGGTGCGAGAGTACGAGCTGCGCAAGGACAACTTCTCGGACACGGGAAACTTTGGCTTTGGCATCCAGGAGCACATCGACTTGGGCATCAAGTATGACCCCACCATTGGTATCTACGGCCTGGACTTCTACGTGGTCCTGGGACGGCCAGGCTTCAACGTTGCCCACCGGCGCCACAAGAAGGGCACCATTGGTGCTAACCACCGGCTCTGCAAGGAGGAGGCCATCAAATGGTTCCAACAGAAGGTTAGCAGCGTGTTCATTCATCAGTTTTTTCTCGTTCAGCGCTCATAGTTCTTCACCCGTCATTGTGCTTGCCAGAGAAATGGTTTCTGAGCTGATCGGGGAGGAGGTTAGTGAACAGTAATTTCTCCACATTTGGTAATAACGGCAATTATAGTCAACGTCAACTTCACCAAATCATTTGATATGGCATTTTAGATTTGCTCTATTATATTTGTTAGTATGTGCAGGGGTGGAAGTGCTCCTCCATTTGCTCCATTCTGCTCCAAACTAGCTGTCTCGATGTTCTGTCATCAAATTTAACGGAACTGGGGAACAGTGTCATAGCACCGGGGGCAAAGATATAACGCATCTTGCACTAGACTTAATAGAAAAAATTTTTGTAAGGGAAGGAAGCATGGGTCATACATATACTTGTTCCCAAGTAAATTTAGTATGAGCCACCGGCAGCGGTGGAACTGCGCGAAATCAGAAATCCTGCTACATGCTGCTACAAAATGGATTTTTTGCCCACTTCTGCTCCATGCCTGCACCATAAGTCGTGAATAACTCTGGCGACAGCAAAACCAAACTGTTGCGAAACCAAAACTGACATCTGCTGCCAACACTGTGCAAGGCGGAAGAATATTTTTGCAGGTCCTGGGCGGGCGATCGACACAAAACTGACGTTTGTCTTGGTGGCTTCTGCGTCTCCTGCCTGTGTGTGTTTTTTTCTTTCTTTTTTTCCGATCTACTAGGGGGGGTGAGAGGAGGCTAGTCCAATGCGCGAGAAGGGTGAAAGGAGGGGCTGGCAGGCTGGCCGTCGAAGCACGTGACGGCTTCGAGTTGTCCTGGGCGTTCGCTTAATTTGTGTGCGTGCGTGCACGTGTGTGTGTGTGTGCAAAGGAAATACGAGCAGGCTGGCCAACGGTGACGGCGCAGTTTCAAACAAGTGACGGTTTGGAACTGCCCTCTGCAAAGCACAGCTGGGGCAGTATGCACGCTTGCCTCCTCCTTTTTTTGTGTGTGTTTGTATGAGTGAGGTAGGGGATGCGATGGCCTGAGTAGCAGCGGCGGGAGCGCTAAGTATTTGACTGTTTCTGTGCGCACGCACTGGACTTTGTTAACCGCTTTTGTACGTTCAACACCTTATGTGGAACATCTTGTATAATTTCACAGCTTAATTCCAAACGTCAACATTTACACACCATTTAGAAAATTATCTCATTATTGACAGTTTTTTCCCTCTACTACAAAACTGCATGCGTGTGGGTGCCCGTGTGAAAATAACTCATACACAAGTACTCAATATATTTGCAGCCCTGCATATGGTCAGTAAGTACCCTTGGATGTCTTCATTACAATGAGGAAAGCATACGCACAATCCCTGCGGTGCGCTGCGAAGAAGCAGACTCTCGACTCGGGAGTCCCTGCGTCGCTTTGATTAACCAGCCTCCCCGCCAAACCACCGGAAGAAAAGAACGGCCAGCAACGCGCCTCTCTCTCTCTCTCTCTTTCTCTCTCTATCTCTCTCTCTCGGGGGGGATCTCTACCCAGGACAGGCAAAAATATTCTTCCACCTTTCCTCCAATCAGCACGATTCTTGAAGGAAAAAGGCGCCTCGACGTTACCCTGATGTACAGGATAAGGACACCCAGAAAAAAAAGGTCAGAATCGGGAATGTGAGCACCAGTGCTGAGCTACTTTTCTCAAAAGGCGTCTAGTTGCAGACGTTCAGAGTGGACAAGCCCTTCTGAAGAATGGGCAGGAAAGGCTCACAGCAGCACTGTTCAAGCTGGAGTCGTCAAGGCAAGAGAAGAAATAGTGCCTTAAAGTTGCAGTTTTAAGAAGCAGCAGTTTTGAATTTCTAGAGAGTTTTTATATTAAGACAGCTAGCAACCTTCTTTCCAAGGCTGCAGTGTTTATAGTGTAGTTGAATATCTCGTTATGCTTTCCCTCCTAATAGAAATGGCTTTGTTTTCAGCAAAGCCCCCAGTTTGCTTAATTTGGTGCTTTTTAAGGAAAGAACAGCACTTTAGACGGCATTTGAGCTTGAAGCTTGTTTTTGCATGGCTATTGTTGTTATAAACATCTGAGCAATTGGGTTCCAGAAATAAAAGAAGCCTTCTTTATTTAAGCATCTTGAGATTTGAAATTTTGCTCCAAAACTGTATTTTATTCTGCTACAGAAGCTAATATTTGCTACAAAATGCCATTTTTCCTGCTACAAAAGCTGCTACAAAAAAAACAGATGCCAGTTCCACCACTGCACCGGTGTTTGAAGATAATTGCAAAGGAAAAATGCTCTTTGCATGTGATGTAGCACCTCCTTCCAGCCTTTTGAATCACCGGTGGAGAGAGAGGCAAGAGCAGCAAGCGAAGCAGATAGCGCAAACTACTGTGCGCTGTTAGGAAACTTGTCCGACTGCAATAACAAGAGTTTTTCTGGTGTGAAAACAAGACTTCATCATTGAGCCTCTTTGTCAGTGACAAGCTTATATAAGGCCTACAGCAAACAAAATCCTACTTGAATCTTTATGTGTTGGTACGCCTAGATGTTAGTTACTAGGAAGCTTCTCAAGAGTGTTAGAAAGCCATACAGGGCCTATGCCAAGATGTTAAAAATGAGCCCCATCATTGCTCAAGTAAAGAATGAACTATTGGCTTCAGGTAGTGAAGTGAAAAAAACTGAAGGATGAAAAGGCCGCCCTTCAGTGCTATCTATCTTTCCTGAAGGCACTACTGACCAGTGCTCAGGAATTTATCAGCACAGGCATGTGATCAATATGGATATTCAAAAGATCGAGCAGAAATGTCGTGTCCATTAATGTGAGCTCCAAATTAGTGGTGCAGCTTAAGCACATCGAAGTGGTAGACTCGACGTTTGAATCTGTCAAGTCAAAATAGGCAAATGCTTTAGGTCACTCTAGGTGTTCAATTATGAAGTGTACCAAGCATTTCTTTTGCTGCTAGTCTGTTCCAAGTTTGTTGGCTGTTTGGCATAAACAGTTTCATGTTTATGCCAAGTTTTTTTAGTTAAACAAAGGCACTTTTACAGAAAATGTGCGCATACTTCTAAAATAAATATAGGATATAGGGGATGAATTTTCGCACCACACACTACTTTTTTATAGAAATCCCTGCACAATGGCGGCATAGGCTTACACTGGGGTAATAGTTGGGAGCAGTGCTGCATATCGCCCAGCAGGCAATGTACCATTTGGGTCCCCCTATTCTAAAGCTCCTGATTTCCGGACATACTTTCCTCACCCCCAGGGGGGCAGTACTTCCCTCTTTTTTTCCCTGCTTCAAGAATGCCAGAAAACCCGTTCTTGCACAATGTCCTGTGCAACAGGGACTGCATTTAAAGCTGGGTGGACTGTAGAAGATGCATGCACTGCACCTAATTATTGTCCCCAAGTTGGGTTCTGCCGCCATTTTGCATGAATTTCTACCTCACTGGGAAGCTGGCTTGTTGGCTTTGCAACTGGTCTATAGCAAGGTTCAGCTTTACTGCGAAATACTGGATGTATTTTGTAAATGTAGTTTAATGTCGCTGTGATGAAAT
Source organism: Amblyomma maculatum (assembly GCF_055883805.1). Taxonomy (NCBI): domain Eukaryota; kingdom Metazoa; phylum Arthropoda; class Arachnida; order Ixodida; family Ixodidae; genus Amblyomma; species Amblyomma maculatum. The sequence continues at coordinate 326,483,665 of NC_139344.1, read as the reverse complement.
AGTGCTGTGTAGTATGGCAGAAAATTGTCCTACAGGCAGATTGAAACTCTAAAAAATTTCAGTTTTTTTTTTTTCAATTATTTCTCAGTTCTTGACAGTGGCAAGCACCTCCTGTTAAAAACCAAATTTGATTGCATATTTTCTTTTTGTTTGTAGTGAGTAACACATGGATCACCACACGGTAATTCGGCTGTGACCACTACATAATAAACTTTTATTTCACTTTTTTGTTATGGTTTAGCAGTCAAGCGACGGCTATGGATATAGGTCATGTGAGCCTGAAGGTAACTCCAAATAATTGATGCTTCTTCATCGAGCCTATATTGTTCAGAGCCTTTGACATTCTCAGTCACTACCAAACTGAAAAGGAGTTGTGCAAATTCAACAAGGCAAACTCTCGTATGTCATCTCACACTGCAGTGTTGTCGTGCCACGGTCATCTCCAGTAATTTTACAAGCATGCAAGCAATCAGCCAGAAATTGTTAGATGTATTTTTTCATTGCTCTGAATGTTGATTTGATTAGCTGCTTTGGCACAGGGCGTTCTCATTGCACTTCATCGGCAGGCACTGGTGCTCGGTATGTGTCCAGTCCTGTGTTGGATATCAACAAAGTGCTAGAGTAAATCCTCCTTTGCAACGTTAGGTCTGCTACAAATAAATGCAGACTTTACTACCTATTTGGAGGTACAGTCTACATAATGGCACATCTGTTTATTGCAGATGTCCTTCTGCAAGTATGACAGCCATGTTCGGCCCATTGCCGTTGCAGCGTGTGCTTGCTCATTTGTCATTAGTACCTGCATAGTGCTTGCTTCCAGCAAAAACTTGAGTGAGAAAAATTATTGAAGTGCTCTGAATCATGTTGGTAAAGCTGAAAAGGTTAGGTGACATTTTCTCTTGAGGATTTAAGTAGTGGTCAACCAGCTTCAGAACTTCTTTTCCATTTGGTGTGTCCCAGCCCTCCTCATGACAGTTACAGGAGCTCGCTAAGTTTTGATAATTTATGTGCAACGACCTGGGGTTGCGATATTTGGTTGAGCTGCGTGTGGTCTTGCTGGCTGCTGCTGTTCAGTCACTCGTGCTGCCTTGTGGTTTCCCCCAACACTGCGTTTGCAGACTTTACCCGTGCTAACCCAGATGGCACAGCAGGCGCTCTTCCACCACTCACACTTACATTGGCCATGCTCTCTTCATCTATCTCCCATGTGGCATGCCTTCACTCACACACATTCCTGTGTGTGCGCAGTTCGGCACACACTCCGCTCAACTTTTTGCTTTCGTGTCAGAACACAATTTTTCTGCTGTTTCGTTTCGTGGCAGCAACGAAATTTCGCTACATTGAAAGTGCAATAAAATGTACTTAAATTATTCTGATGCTAAAATTTTATAAATGGTGTTTCAGGGGCATAAAGTTGCCAAAAACAAAGTACTTGTTACTTTGAGGATTTCGTTGCATTGAAGCTCATTACATCGAGGTTAAACTATTTCCTTCTAGTTATGTGATTACTAGTTATGATTACTGGGTTCCCATCAAGAATTTTTTTAGACTGCTTTTTTTGCACACATTCCCTAAGCACTGCTTAAGCATTTCTATGTTTACTTGACAAGCGCCAGTGTCGAGCATTTATTATGCAAGTAAATATGCTATTCTTCTGTTCCTTTAAGCAGCTAGTGAGCCCCAGGGTAAATGAAGTTCCCATTCTTTCACCTCAGCTGCGCAATCTCCTTGTCCTAGTGCACTGTGCTTGCACTGCAGCTTGCTTTGCTCAGTCTCTTCTTTGCTTTTGTTTAGGAGGCTGAAGCATTGCCTCCTGATTCGGGTGGCTGTTTTAATACCACGCCTAGTTACTGAGTGTACAGCGCACACACCCTTGCCACTCACGACTTTACACGCCCGCAGACAGATCCTGAATACTGGATAGCTTGTCACCTTCCATCAGTTCGCCCAAGCTTGCACAAATAGGACTGGCGGGGAAAAGTAGTGCCGAACACTTGATAGCAGGAATGTTTTCTGCATCAGATTTAGTGGCAAGTCCACCCTCTAACTGCACAGTGGAGAGCGTATTGTGGTATCTGGGGAAAGGGAGGCAAACATTTAAACTTAATTCTTTCTGTGAATTATCTCACATTTTCGTGTGCATTCATCTCAAAGGCAGCATAATCTGGGAGCTCTCATAGTTGGTGTAACAGTACTTTGCATGATTCATGATTTATCGGAATCGCTGCTTCTGCCCTTTGTCCCAATATGTGTGTAGTGCTCCATGCTTCACATTCTCAGTTCTTTTTTTGTAGTCTTCATTTTGCTAGAGCAATTTGGCAGGATGTTGATGGAAATTGCTGCAACTGTCTTTGCTACCATATCCACCTTTAAGCTAACAGTGTGCCGCAAGAGAGCAGAACTCTTGCCAATACTAACTGTGCTGGTGTTCAATGTGTAATAACAAACCCCTCACAACTTTTTGGTTGTTTGTCCTCGCGTATTGAGCCAGAAAGGCCGAGCTGTTGTGGTCGATTCCTGAGCTTTCCTGGTTGTGGTCGATTCCTGAAAGCCAGTTGGCTGGCGGAAGCATTTATATTTCAAGGTAGCACAATGACTGGCGTCCTCAGTAATCACAATCCATCTGCATTTTACAAATCATTTTTATAGAAATGATATTGTAGCTATCACAGTTTCATCCAAATATGTGTGCCTTGTGCAGGGATAAGTTTGGATTGCTCACTGTTCAAATGTAGAATAAGGCCTAACTGCATAATTTGTCTTCTTTTACAGTATGATGGCATCATCCTGCCTGGCAAGAGTGGCAAATAAGCCTGCTACCACCCACTTCGATCACTCATAAAAAATAAAAAATAAACATTGTTTCTTTGCATTTGATATGCATGCAAGCAGCTGCTGCTTTGTGTATTTTCGTCACATGTTCAGCTGCTTTGAAGGGAGGTGAGATGATTTATTAGTTATTGCGACTAAATTCATCTTGAAACCTTGAATGTTGCATACACACTGTTTATAATCTTAATTGGAATTTATTAGTAGTCTTGGAAACTGCCCTTGGATACAGTAGAGTCTTGCTATAGTAAACCCAGATTTAGTTCAGAAACGCCATGCAGGACTGGGCTGTCTGACCAGAAGCCCTTGCTAAAAGGATATGATGGAATGATTGAGAAGGGGGGATCGTATATAGACTGGGCAGGGTAAGAGACATTCTCCTGTGACATGTAAGAAGCTGTACTTCTACAGCAGTCGCACAAAAAGCTCCTACCTCTGGCATATGCATAACGCTCCCTTACGGATACAGAACAAAGATATGCCCAAATCGAAAAGGAGGCACTGGCAATCACATGGGCTTGCGAAAATACCTGCTGGGATCAACCTTTCATGTGGAAAACGGACCACAAGCCGTTAATACCGCTGCTGACGACTAAACGACTTGACGAGCTGAATCCTCGCCTTCAACGTTTCAGGATGCGCCCTTTGGAGTACGACTACATACACCATGTCCCACACTCCCGGCAAAAGCTGTACACAGCTGGCCTTCTGTCCCGAAAGTCACCTGTGAAACCAGCAGACAAAGAACTCTCGAGAGTGCAGTGCGCGAGTTTGAAGAATTAGCACTTGAACAGCTCCCTGCTCCAAACCAAATGCTGGACAGAATCGGGGCAAGCATCCAGTCAGACGAAACACTTTCCAGGGTGGCTATCTTCTGCACTACATCATGGCCAACTGTGCATGGGCTGTCACCTGACCTGAAAAGGTACGTCGAGGTGGCTAGTGAGATTTCGCTCGTTGATGGTCTGCTATTCAAAGGTGACAGAATAATCATCCTGCCAGACATCAGAGTAGAGGTTCTGGAAAAACTCCATGCAGGCCACTTGGGCACAACGAGGTGCCGAGCAAGGGCAAGAGAATGCATATGGTGGCCAGGCATAGGCAAGCACATTGAAGACTATGTGGAAAAGTGTGCAACTTGCAGAGAGCACAGAAAGCCAGAAACAACCCCTGCTTCTAACCCCATTGCTAGCACACCCTTGGGACACAGTCTGCATGGATCTCTTCACGCTGGAGGGGAAAGAGTATGTTGCAGTAGTAGACTACTACTACCGATTTTTCGAGCTAGAACAGCTGCCGAGGACAGCTACAAAAAACATAGCCCTAGTCTTGGAGCCAATGTTTGCACGGTACGGTGTTCCACGGACAATACGCACAGACAACGGGCCGCAGTTCACTTCCACAGAGTTCAAAGAACTAGTGCATCACTGGGGAGCCTCACACACAACCTCAAGCCCTTACTACCCGCAGAGCAACGGTATGGCTGAGAGGACTGTGCAGACAGCAAAGCAGCTTTTGAGGAAGTCTTCCAACATACACGAAGCGCTGCTTGCCTACAGGGCCACACCCAGCGTGGAAGGGTTTTCACCAGGAGAACTCTTAATGGGTCGTCGTCTGAACACCACAGTACCAACCACTTCGAAGCTGCTAGCCCCGAAGTGGGACGACAGCGAATTAAGACAAAATAATGAAGCCTACAGAGCTCGTGCAAAACGATCATACGACACCCGGCACAAGGTACGGAGCCGAGAGCGCTTACCACCAGGCACAGCGGTGCGCATCCTCGCTGGAGCTGCATCACACGGCGTTTAACACAGCCAACATCAGAACCAAGGTCCTACGTTGTACAAACCGACAGAGGACAAGCAAGACACCTGAAACCGTTGCAGGACACGAGCACCACAAGAAGTGGACGGTGTTTGTAAGCGACCAGAACGCCTGGACCTGTGAGATAAAACCTTTCATGAAGGGGGGGGGGGGGCGTCACTGACGACAGCGCCCCAAGCGGCAAGCTAACCAGGCGGACCGCCGGGAGACCCCGGCATGGGCGACCGCGCTATAGTGCTCTAGAAGATTCTAGAGCACTATAACCGCGCCAAGCAGAGCGAAAACGGGCGCCATTACCTGATGTTAAACAGTTTTGCTTGTTATACCGGCTACGTCTACCACAGTCCGTATTTATAGTTTTGCCAGTTTTGGGGATAAATGGGACCAGAGTGGTTTTTCATTCTTTGGGGATGTGGCTCTTCCTCAGTCCAAATTGAGTTAATGTACTCCAATAGAGATAAGTGTGCCGAATCAGAAAAGTTGGCGATTGTTTTAACTGATTTTGTCCCGACCGCCGGTGCAACGCCACGTTTCATCCTGGCCAAGGTCGCTCTTAGATCGTGAGACTGAAATGGCTGATCGAGCTCGGCGTTCTCAGATCCTGCATAGGGGTATATGCCGGTCCACGGGGGTCCTCGATGGTGCACATATATTGGTCCCTAAGGTTATGTGCCAATTGTGTTGTGCTGTCTTGAAAGCTGTGTATTGCCATTTGGAAGTGTTTTGGGGGTTTCCGAGAGCGTTTGTGTTGGGTCGATTACAGCGGAGAAAAGTCGCCAAGTGTTCCGACTGGACATTTGTCTCGCGGCCGTGTTGCATCGGGTCACCCAGTTTGAGTCGGGGAGTTGGGCCGTGTACTCGGCCGCTTGTTGAGTGAGCGCTGCGATACGACCTTTAAGTTTCCGATTATATTCCTGCCGGCGCCATCGTCGTGTGAGGCTAGATGGTTGTCTAGATCTGTTACCGCCTCAGAGAGCTGGATTTGAGTTTCGGTTGAGCGAATGCTGGAGCCCAATTGTTGGGACAGGGTTTGGTATCCTTGCTCTCATATAGATGTTATGGTACTGTAGTTTTCCCTAAATTTAGTCCAGTTTGGAAGTCGGGCTTGTGGGTCTGGAAAAAGGTCGTGTCCTAATTGTAATATTGAGAAGGCAGTGGTCGCTTCCAAGGGACTCCTCCGTATTGACCCAGTCTGCATATTGTATGTTTCGGATAAAGGTAAAGTCTAGGGATGTGTCTCGAGTCACCGAGTTGCCTATGCGCGTTGGGTGTTTGGGGTCGGTGTGAAGAGTGAGGCCCAGAGTTGACGCAAGCTCCGCTAGTTTACGTCCCCTCTTTTCACGCCGGTAGCCCCACGTTTGGCTGGGAGCGTTAGTCTCCGACAATCAGTAGGGGATCACGCCCTGCCTGTCTTAGCGCGCGGCTGAATATGTCCTAGAATGATACGTTTAGTAGCTTTGGGTTATAATAAACATTTACTATGTGTAATGGGGTCCTGTTTGCGGAGTAGTAGGAAGGTCACCATTACATAGTAATAGTCAAGTAAGTCTAGGTCAACATGGTTGGCTATATAATTTTTGTGGACACAGACAGGTTAGAGGGTCCTGCTGGAGCGTCGTGTAATTAGTTATTGGGACGTTTCTCCCCGGCTCTTGGATAGCAACCAATGCTGGTAGCTGTTCGAAAGTTGAGAGCAAAAGCCGAAGATCAGCCCGTTTGTTACGGGATCGGAGCCCTCAACAGTTCCATTGAGTGACTAATTTTGGTTTCAGAAGCTAATTTGGAAGGGGGAGAGCGCTTACATTGGGGGTGTCCTGCCATGTTGGTGCTGAGGGGAGGGGGTATGGTGGGTTTATGCGAGCTTGCCCCACAGCCGGTTATGTGGGGCGGAAATTCAGCACCTGTAGGGTTTCAGTATTGTATTCCTCCTCGTCGAGGTCAACATCACGGCGGTACTGTTTGGTTGGCCTGTCAGAGACGCCTGTAAAGGTGCGGGCTCGTCTGGTAAGGCGGGTTTGGGTTGCAGTGCGTTGGTCGATCATAGAGGGGGAGAGCCTCCATGATCTGGGTGAAAAAAATTATCTAGTGCTGTCCTGATCAGGGTTTAGATTTTGGCATTTAGACGGGCTTCGTCTTTGGCGGGGATATGTTCCGTCGTCGCTACTGTCTCGCTCTCCATATCTTCTGCGGTAGGCGTGCTAGGGTGAGCGGGGGTTGTTTTGTCTTCTGGAGCTTCAATTTTGGTCAGTAGCATTGCATTTTGTGCTTCAATTTTGGCATTTTGCGCTCGGAGATGAGCGATCTGTTTGTGCAGTTCGGCGTCAGTCATTGAGTGAGGCGGGAGGAGGAGGAGGCAACCCTGCCCGAGCCGCCACTCACCTGTTGGTCGCTTGCGGTGCGGGTTTCTTCTTGCCCTTGCCATGCTTCTCGTTAAATGGCGTAGTACGTTTTTTTTTTTTTTTTTTTTTTTTTTTTTGAGCCGTTGACGTTGTCGAGACGGGGTGAGTCATCGCCGCTGCCGGTGTCGACAGACTGGCGAGGTCGCTTTCCCACCTCGTTGGATTTCTTCCCTGTCAGGGTAGCTCACTTGTTAGGGCGATATTTTGCTTTACAGTCCCTTGAGCTTGTAGCGTGGCCGCCGCCATAAACCGCATATTTTGGCACGCATTCGTAGGGGGCCCGCACCCCCTACACAATGGGAGCCTGTTGTCCACACAGGCCACACCTATCTTGGGCTGGGTTAAAGCAAGAGTCTGCCCGATGGCCGACAGTTCCGCATGCGCTGCAGGCCGGAATAGTGCGCGATATGGCTGCACTGGGATGACCACTGTTTTACAGTGCACAAACCAGGGCTTTACTCGATCGGCGAAGGTGAGTTTGGTTTTGTTTAAATTGCCGAACTTGCGTATGTCAAATATGGTGCCGTTCCTCCATTGTATTCGCTGTTTAAGGGATTCAGACGTTTCGTAGTTAGCCACTTTGATGACACGGCGCCAAACGTCTTCCGAATTTTGCTTTATGTGGCCGCGGAGAGGCACATCGCCTTCGGTTGAGTCGATCGAGAAGTCGCATACCAGTCGATCTGCTATGTGGGCATTTCGTGTGCTGGCGAGAATTAAGTTTTGCTCCTTGGAAGCTTACGTCGGTTTCCATTCGCGCTCCGAGGAAGGCGCTAAAGACGTCACTGAGTTCGCCGTATTGTAAAACCTTCCAGATGGTCATTGGTACCCGCGGTGGTGTGGTGATAAGACGCCCGACTACTGTGCCGGTGTTCCCGGGTTCGATCCCGACCACGGCGGCTGCATTTCGATGGAGGCGAAACGAAGTGGCGTCCGCGTACTGTGCGATGTCAGGGCGCGTTAAATATCCTCAGGGGGTCGAAATTATTCCGTAGCCCTCCACTACGGCTCCCCCTTTCTGTATTTCCACTTTCACTCCCACCTTCCTCCCTTCCCTTACGGCGCGGTTCAGGTGTCCAAAGAGCAAGTGTGACAGATACTGCGGCTTTCCCTTCCTATGAACTATTATTATTATTATTATTATTATTATTATTATTATTATTATTATTATTATTATTATTATTATTATTATTATTATTATTATTATTGCCATTGGTACCCGGTAATTGACGATGACGACGAAGTCACCTTGACGAAACTTGGGTAGAGGTTTAGGCCCATTTGGGTACAGTGTTTTGCGCTTTCGGGCCGCCGTTCTTCCCCACATGCAGGGCGGAGGCTTGTTGGGTAGTGTCAGTCTTCCCGGTGGTCGATGTGGCATTGGCCGCCATCTTGGTTTTCCGACGAGTACGGTACTCGACTATTTGAAAAACGGGTTTGTTGCGTAAGTTATCATGGCGTCCGGGTCGTCATGGTCTGCGAAGAAAGCGAATTCCTTAGCATCTGTTCACGTAAAACAAAAAGGTGTGCCAACCCGCGGCACTTCTGCATTACTGAGGCACTTGCAGCTGAGGAGTGCCTAGACTGTGAGCTAAGTAAAGGAAACATTCAGTTGGGCTTGGCGTGGTTAGAGGTCATTGTTGTTCATAATGACGTGACAAAATCATTCAACCCTATTTGGTTCACAGTATTCTAACCCGTGTATTATCAGGACAGCGAGCTCTTTTAATAGCGAGGCTCCAGAGAAAGGAAAAACATTCACAGAATCGTCACAGAAACCGCCGACCGATCGGTGCCCAGCCATGCAACTTGCCATCTACCACCTGCCAGAGCCACGCTTGTGAGGAGGACTATGACGTATGCTGCCCAATGTTATGATGGTTTTTTCTGCTCTGGTAATTCAGTAATGTAATGAATTACTTTTTGGCAGTAATTTCGACCCAAAAGTAATTAATTCCTATCGCAATTGCTTTTACTAAAGTGCACCACTGCTCTTTCTTAGGACCACGGAAGCAATAAATAATTTAGCTTCTTCGGGTCATTCAAACGGCGGTGCTCCAGGCCAGCAAGACGTTGGGTTCGCTGCTCATTTCGCGATCGTTCTACCCTGTTTCTGTTTTTGCTGTTTTGTTGCCACCGTCTTATTTATTTAAGGACACGTCCTTTAGGAAAGAGGGAGGTAAACATTTTCTGGGGTGGAATTTGGCGGGAAGACGAAGGAATGTGTGCGTCACGTCTGTTTTGTTTTCCATAGCTATAGTACTCGGTCTTTGCATGGATGAAAAATCGAAAGTAGTTTCAAAGTAATTGAATTGCTCAGCAGAAATAAGGTAGTGTAATTTCATTACATATGAGCGATTTTCAGCAAATTAATTAGTAATTAATTTGAATTCCTTTTCAAAAGTAATTCTGCCATGTAGGCCTATGCACGTTGGCCAGACCGAGATGGCTAGACCTTTTGGCACCTCAACCCCCCCGTCGGCGCCGTAGAGGTATGGTGTCATAGAGGCGCGCTCTCCTTACCCCCTTGCGCCGCGGCAAATACGCGGCCGGAGACAAGCGGCTGCTGCCTCCGGCTTGGACAGTTGAAATGCCAACTGCTTCCGAACCTGTAAAAAAAGACGCACTGCCGGTTGTCGAAAGAGACCCGTTCGTCGAGTGCAGCGCTGCTCGCCTGGAGAGGACGTGGCGGAGTCTCCTTGGCCGTCACTGCGCGAAGACAGTTGCGAGTAGCCAGTAACTTGCGGCCCACGTTCCAGTATTGTTGTGCTTTGCACCATCACTGTAAATAGTGTATAAATTCGCCACTTCGTTCACCTCATCTTGTGAACTCGGAGTCTTGATATCCGGACACGGACCAGAATCGTGGCACCAAGGAGCGAGGAGCAGGAGTATGTAGGACCATCCGACGTAGATATGAGGCCCTGTATGGCTCCTACATGTGTAGAGTATGCATCTGACTCAGAATAAAAAGGTGGACCTGGAAGATTCGATTCCTCTCACCCTCCCATCTGACGTGAGAGGCCTCAGTTGGCAGCTTGTGTCAAATCGACCATGGCATGTTGTCGCGTAACGTCGCACAACTACGGTCGACTCGCCCGCGCGTGTCAACTGCCAACACCTGCAGAGTCATGGTCGTTACTTTTCGTTCGTAACGGCGGCGCTGGATTCTCTGGAGACAGGGGCATTTAACTCTGTCGCGTTTTAAATGAGCTCAATTGCAGAATAACCGCCGAAACGGTACAGCTACGGAAGGCTGCACGAATACGTTCGATTGGCTGTACCTATCGATAGAAATAGATATAAAGGGAATGGAAGAGGAGGATGAAAGCGAGCTCGTCATGTTGATTTAACGTGACTGTATATGAACTTATTGGTGTAAATAAAAATAAGGTCCGCGGTGCGTCTATAGGCGAGCGTTCAAGGTCGTCACTCTTGACATCAAATCATCGCCTTGATGCTATAGTCTGTGATAATGAAAGGCCACGCACGCATCTGGTAGTTTGTCCCCCGTTAGGGTGCTTTGCTGTTCATGACTTTGTGGATATTTATTTTTGTTATGCACCTCGGTAAACATACGTACGGCAGTGCTTTCATTCGCAATCGCCCCTTCCTGTGGCACTTAGTGCAAAAAGAAAACAAAACACGAATATTGCCTTGAGCGGAACGGCTTCACATGACTGCGCCAAAGGCGTAGCAGTGACTCGAGAACGCTGCCCGACAACATTATGCACGGCGGATGGTATACAGTGACTTGCACAAGCGCTCTCAGCAATTCATTGCTCACTCGGCCTTGAACGCATCAGTGATGGTGAAATCAACCGAAAGGAGATCAGATAAAAGTGCCTCGTGGTTGGCGCATTAGCGTCACAGTAAATAATACTAACGAGGTAAATAAAGCGTTTGCGCATTCTGATTGCGAGCAAAGAAACAGCGCATCAGACCGAGAGGTAAAGATGTGTTTCGAGGGCAGACATGGCAGTAATTGAATTACAGTTATGAAATTACTGTAATTTATTTACCTTTCCCAGTGATTTGTAATGTAATGAATTACTTTTTGGTAGTAATTTCGCAGCAAAAGTAATTAATTCCTGTCGAATTTACTTTTACTCAAGTGCGCCACTACTCCTTCCATAGACAACAAAGTAGACTGCCGCGAAAGCAGGAAAGACGTGCAGGATCGGCAAAAGGAGACCGAATTGAGCAGAACAATGCGTCTGAGATCTCGTGTGTAACAGGGTCACTTAGTGCGGCTATACCATGGCAACCATTCTCCAAGCAGCAGGATACAAGGTGTCAAGGGAATGCCGAAGGGAGAGATGGTGCGAGAAGGCTGGTTGAAAACTAGTTGGGAGCGCGACGCAGTGGCACTCCCTGTTGCGTCGGCTAAGGCACAGTGGTGTCTGATTACTCTTGTCACCACGGGGCAAGGGAGGGTTGGGGATAGGCGGAAGGGTCCATGGCGAGAGCCGCCGTGGCTTGAGCATTACTGAGCAGTGAGCGCAAGATGCCGACGTCGATTCTTGGGACTGCAGAAAGAATAAATAACCTAGCTTCTTCGGGTTCTTCAAATGGCGGAGACAGCTCCTGACCAGCAACACGCTGGGCTCGCCGGTCATTGCATGATCGTTCGACTATGCTTCAGCTTTTGTTGTAGTTGTCTTTTTTTTTTCTTTTTTGCTGTTGTCTTGTTTCTGTAATGGCAAGTTGTGTAGGAAAGAGGGAAGGAATAGCTCTCTGGGACGGAATTTGGCGGAAAGACGAAAGAATGTGTGTGCTTCGCTTTTGGAGAACAAGTTGTTCTTTTGTTTACTAGCTTTACTCAGTTTTTGCATGGATGGAAACTAGAAAGTAATTTACAAGTAATTGAATTACTCAGTAGAAGGAAATGTAGTGTAATTTAATTACATTTTGCGATCTTCAGCAAAGTAATTAGTAATGTAATTTATTTCCTTTTCAAAACTAATTTTGCCATGCAATTTTCAATGAGGTTAAATGCTCGCGCTTTCTGTGCTCTGCCAAACGTTAATCAAATTAAATTAAATCGAGTGAAAAGGTATTTCTGCCGGTGTTGCTCAGTCTGGATCAGGGGAGCGGATATACGCAAACACCTGCTTGTTTTAGTTTGCACATGGTTGCCTGCACGCCAATCGGAAGCCGTGCTGTCCCGCTCGGACTTGGGTGGCACTAGCACAAGATGATATACCAGATCGAGCCTGAGACAGCGGCCTCAGAAGCCCTCGACTGAAAGCTCCTCTTGGAGTTCTTACTGATGATAACAAAATAAATGTTTTAAACACCCCTCTTCGTCATCATCACGATTACGCAGTAGCCGCACGCGATTTATAAGATTACGAAGAAACGGGATAGCAAACATGCACCGAAGAGACTACAGGCCTGCCGAAAAAGTAGAACTTCTTCCTCCGCAAAATAAAGCAATAAATAAAATTAAACCATGAACTATCTCTGAAAGCTGCATATTTGAGAATTAGGAAATGAAAATATGAGAATATACAACTCGGAACTTAAAAAAAAAAAGAAAAAAGTCACCCTCGCCCATGCCGCTTTGCGCGGGGTAACTATAAAAGCTTCGAGAGATCTTCTTCATGTGCTTATGCTCTTCAGCTCAGGGCTTCGTTATCTGAAATACGATTTAGCAATCCTGACAACTCGAATCACGCATCCAGTTGTCGGCAGCTAGGCGCGCTCGTTGAAAAAAGAAAAAAAAAAAAGACGGAGCACGAGCGGTTGTTTCCCATGTAACGTTAAACGTTAGCTCGCGAGTTAGCCAGCACCTGTCGTAAAACTCGCGGCGCCGTTTCTCTCTTTCTAGCGCGTTTCGGTTTCTTTTCTTTTTTTGTTTTTTTCTCCATGCCTAAAGATAGAGAGCTCCGCGCGCATTTGCATTTCACGCTGACGGGTCAAGCGGGCAGGGAAAAAAAAAAAAAAAAAGCGGTTCCGGCGGCCAAGCACGCGAACAGCTTACGGGAGTGCAAGAAGCCGGGCCGCATACCGTCGTCACACGTAGCGGCGGCTGCGCTTTGCGAATCGCGTTGGGGATCGGCCGGCGTCCTTGAGGGGCCCCTTTCGTCGGCGCGCGGGGAACGTAAACGACGGAGCGCGCGTTGCTCTGCGCAGCGGAGCTCTAGCGAAACCACACACTACGCGTGCACACACACGCACACCTTCCGGAATCGAGACCCACGTGGTTCCGGCCGTGACGTGCGTAGATGGACGCCGCGCAGAGGCTGGGTGCGGTTCTCTCGTCGCTCGCAGTCGCGTGTGGCCGCGTTTCGGAAGCCGTGATAGGCCGGTGGCAGGGGCGCCGAACCCTCCGGATTCAAGCCTCGGGCACGCGGGACCCACGACACGGAGCCGTCTGTGGAGTGGCACCTCCTTTGTTTTGTGTGTGCTGTGTGTGTGTGTGTGTGTAGTGTGTGCGCGCGTGCGTGTTCTTCGGACAGCGAGAGTGAGTTGTTGACTCGGCCGTCCGTGCGTGTGTGTATCGACGAGCGCTCACGCGAGCTGTGAGCGCCGGGCGGACAGCGCGGGAGATTTGAAAGAAATATGAGTAAGTGGGCCATGGTGTATGGCGTGCGTCGCGCCGGTCTCTTTGAGTGTTCTCGTTTTCTGGAAGAGCCCTTAGATTCATACTCTCTATTACTTTACGAACAGGGGTCGGCACACGGGGCGCTCCGTCGTGCGCTTGTTTAGTGGCAAGTGTTTTCGAGCCACAGATGCGATGCTGCCTAGAACAGAGGGAGGGATCGGGTGGGTGGATGCGATGGATTCAAGAAAGACGCGGGTCGGCTGGCGAGTTCAATGGCTTCTCCTGCGATTGTTTCCTACCGCGAGTGGCCCGGAGTTGAGGCTCGTTGGAGCCGTGCTGAGCGCTGGCGACAGAGGGTCGTGTTCGCGTCCAGAGATTAGGAGCTGCTCCCTTATCTGGGCAGGTACGCGATAGCAAACAGCATTTTTATTCCTTTTTGCGCACCAGCGTGTCGAACAATCGCTGGTTTGGGGCGCGATTGTCGAAAGAGGGGCTTTAGTCTAAGGACAGTTCCTGTGTGTGCGCACTACATTCTTTTCAGTCTACTGGGCTTCGCAGGAGTGACTGCGTCGGATATGCGAGACCTTTAGAATGCGTATTTTGGTAGCCGGTCTTTCCTTTTTTTATTTTTTTTTTCATTCGGCACGAATACGCGTGAACACGCATGGATGGCGTCCGTAATAACAAGAGCTTCTGGAACGAGAACGCGTGTTTTGTGACAGGTGCGAAAATAACTGACAATGAGTCCTAACTTCCTTGTGTCAATCACAGCGCGTTGGAAAAAAAGAAAAAAAAATCTAAATGACCGAGATGTCAGTGCCATTTTGGATACTAGGTTTCAATGTTTTATATGTACTTCGACGATGCAGGAAACTTAAGCGAAAGCGAGTAGAGGAGAGCAAAAGCGAGTGCATTTGGATCTTCCCGCATTTCAAGGTTACTGCAAAAAAAAAGAAAAAAGAAAGCAATATTTTGAGAGCCTTTACTTTCTGGCTGGAAAGATCAGCGCTTGGCGGCCTTCACGGTTGCCTTAGGAGCAAGCACATTCAGCTTGTGAAATACAAATGAGGGGGCTATGTGGGGTGCACATTCTGCCAAGGCAAAAAAGAGCGATATAGGGCATGTCGTGTTAGTAGGAACCCACAACTCATCACACCTTCCCATTTCGCCTGTAGTCCTCCTCTCTCCGTCTGACTGTGCCGTTTGATTGCATGCAGTGCGTGTTTGTACGACCTAACTTCGGGAGCTGTCGTAGCATGCCTGCCAGCAGTACACATGTATATGCATGCGTGACCTAGCCTTGAGAGTGGTAACCACAACTCCTGGGAACTGCGCATGCATGTTACGACCATGACGGCTAGGCAGCGTGCTAAAACGGCCAGAGTGCCTTTTAATCCTCTTTGGAAGATGGATCATAACGGTAATCATCACCGCAAACAAAATATAAATGAGGTAGTTGGTGGTGGTCATATATATCGGCGCTTGGAGTATCGCAGGCGCATTATTCTTGTGTTGGTTGAGGCAGACTTTAATTTGTCACGTTATAATACTAAGGACTCTTGGTTGGTTGAGTTGTTCCTATTATATTTCAGCACACTTCATTCGTGGGGCTGTCGAACTATGAATGATGATATTTGGTATGTGCGATGATATTTGCCTTCGCAGTAACAATTTGCCGGCCTTCCATTATAAGTAGTTACTTCAGAACGAGATGCACGTACCTGTAAAAGAACCGAGTGTACGAATAAACTCCGAATAGCAGTGTTTGAGGTAATTTGAATGTAGCGCCGAAGTTTCGTGTTGTGGGAGGCTCTAGTTAGAAACAGCCTTCTTCAGAAAATGTCATTTCAAATGGTTTGGCGTAACTTGAAGTAAGCAAGGCCAGCGTTTGTGTCGATGCCTTTCTCGAGATAGTTAAATTCAATTTGTAGTGCTCATTGCAGCCGCCACCTTTTCTCCTCTCAATAAAGTTTCGTGTTCCTAAAATCTCGTCTCGAGTAAAATGTACTGTCATGCGATTCATTTTCCTTTTAAGTGCGAAGTGCTCTCAGGCACAGCCAACCACATTTTTCGAGCAGTCTCTTACAGTCTCAAATAATTCCGCTGAAAACAGCTTGTCACTGATATTTGGACAAGTGATGAGCTGCACTGATCACACCGACAAACGACCTGTCCCATCTAGACTAACGCCGCGTCCATGCACGAGTATTTGACAGACATCTCCTGACTGCTTCTATGTAACGTAAACACGATTACTACAAGGAGGAGCACAGGCGCTACCCGGCCCCTTGTAAGGGACTGGATCGTGCTGACGAGCGCCTCCTCATCAAAATTTTCACCTATACTGTACTGTGCCCGGCGGTGCTTAAACATTTCAACCCATCCTTTGATGGTGCGTGCCAGTACTGTGAGGAGGTGGCTGACACCTTCCACATGGTTTGGGCGTGCCACTCAAACTCATCCATTCCCCCCAACCCCAATCCAACCAGAGAGGACTGGGAGGCGGCCCTGCTCGGTTGTCAAGACCTCAAGGCTCCAAAGGCCTCCAAAGGAGGAGAAGGGGGGTTGTTAATTCGGAAATTCAAGGCGCACTGCAAACGTAATCTATGTCTATGAGAGTTATGTAATAGTAATAATAATTGGTTCGCAGGAAAGAAAAGGCGCAGTATCTGTCACACTTGTTTTTGTGGACAGCTGAACCGGGCCTTCAAAGGGAGGGGTGTGGGAGTGAAAGGGGAAAGAGAGAAAGGGGTGCCGTAGCGGAGGGCTACGAAGTAATTTCGACCACCTGGGGATCTTTAACGTGCGCTGACATCGCACAGCACACGGACGCCGCTTCATTTCGCCTCCGTCGAAATGCAGACGCCAGCAGTCGGGATCGAACCCGGTACTCTGGCACACAATGGTCGGACGGTTTAACACTGCACCACCTCGGCGGGGCAAGAGAGTTATGTAGCACGAACAGAATTTCTGCAGAGGCTTCGCCAGCAACCCACGGAACTGAATCCTTTATCGCTTTTCTTTTGAGGATGTCACAAGGAAATACACTCCAGTGACCTTTAGTCCCTGCACCTAAATGTAATGAGGTGGCATTGACAAAAAAACCTCCTCTCTTGAACCACATGTAAGCAGACGGAGTTTGCGCTTAACATCTGCACGTTCTCCTTTTTCCTGTACTGAAAGGATGACTGAACTTCGCGCGTCTTACGTCTTAATTTCCGGCGAAAAATTTATTCAGTGATATGTCCGAATAGGGAATTTTGGCGGGCTCGTTAGCGCATGGGAAACGGCGCTAGAAAACAAGGGCATGAGGAGTCAACGCAGGCGCTGAACTAACAGCTAGTCGAGCTGGGACTCAAGCAACGCGGGCTTGGTGTGGTTGCAACAGCGTGTGGAATGCATGCAACACCCATGTCTTGTACGTTTTCGTCGTTCGGGCTGTTCAAAAAGAAGTCGAGAGCCATTAAATATATCTGTGTACTGAGACAGGTTGTCAGGCGCGGTATAAACACAAAATAGACAATGATTATTAGATGCTGTTTTCAGAAACACTCCGATAACGACCATGAGCACACAAACTGGTCGGTTGCTTCCAGCGGCATAATTAGCTATTTATATTTTCTAAACGCCTGCTACATGCATATAACGAGCAAGGCAAGAGGCGAAGGCCACAGCAGTGGGCAGCAAGAAAGCGCAAGCCATTACGACACAACTGGCAGTGCCGCGCAGCTGTTTTTACGCTCTTGCAAATGAAAGAGAAAGGCTTTGATTTCTTGCTTCTTTACTTTCTTCTCCGGTGGATGCGATTTACGGTTTGGTTAAAGATACGTAAGGTCTGGATGAGTATGATGTCAGTGCTCAAGTGGAGATCGCATAAGGCAATCAGTGCGCCAGAAAAAAGAATATATATTCCGCGACGCGTGCAGCTTTTTGAGATTCCTGTAAATCGCAGAGGGCTAAATCAAGGACTGTTTGTTTACCTGTTCATGTTAGTGAACAAATTACATTCAAAATTAAGAACGGGACCATAAATTTAAGCACAGAAAGAAAAAAAAAAAAAAAAAAACCTCAGCGTTACTCAACGCTGACATTCAGTGACACGTCTCTGGAACGCAAAGAAAAATCTCCAGGAAACCAGTTACCAGCAGAGTGACTCCGTAGTTCGATCGAAATACACACATGCTATAGCGGTCACGGCCAAAGTACCGCATCTCATTTTATAATCGCCCATCCGTGGTGGCGCAGTGGTTAAGGCACTCGACTACTGTTCTCAAGAATGCGGGATCGAATCCCTACCTCGGCGGCCGCTTTTCGATGGAGACGAAATGCTAGGCGCCCGTGTTCCGTGCGCTGTCAGTGCACGTTAAAGAACCCCAGGTGTTTGAAATTTCCGGAGTCCTCCACTACGGCGTCTCTCATAGCCTTACGCTTTGGGACGTTAAACCTCATAAACCATCTTTTTATATTGAAAAACATTGTCATCAAATCTCTGTAATATCACTTGGCATCTGCAATATTTTGATAAAAAAACATTGTCATCAAATCTCTGTAATATCACTTGGCATCTGCAATATTTTGATAACATGGCTGAAGAAGGCACCTCGGTAAACATCAGCGCGTGTCATGACGATCGGTTACGTGAGCTCGAACACTTCCTGGATGAATTGAACCGTAACTACACTATGCGCTTTGCAGGTCGATTACTGTGCTCGCCTGTACGCTTTTCGCTGCGAGCAGAATTGAGATGGGTTTTTCGTGAATGGTCGCAGGTTGGTTTGTAAAATGCATGAAGCGAGGTTTGATAGTCGTTTCGGTGTAATATATACTGCGTGGTCGAGGAAAATCCGATGACAATTTTTTTTTTCTTTACGGAAATAACGTTTCACCACCACCGCCACCACCACCGACGTCCTCATGCCACGAAGAGATCGTTCGAAAAATGTGTGCACGAATAGTACGCAAGCTTTAGCAACGAGATTTCTTGGCAGACGTCGACTGTAGGCTGCGTTTTTACGTTATTCAGTCACGTTTTTTGGTGCTTTAGAGGACGTTTAGCGCCGTTAACTTTAACTTGTAGGGAAACGAGTTAAGATAACATCAACGTGGGCCGGTCATCATATAAATGTAGGCTTTGTCACGTGCACATGCATGATCTACTCGAGCTTAGAGACTACTGGAAGAATGAAAGAAAGACCTGAACACTTGCTGCTGTAATTTTAAAAGGTCTCCGGAGTGTATTGTAGGCTATGCTGCGTGTTTCCTAGAACACTTTCAGAAATTCCTGATTATATTGAGTTTGAGTTGGAAGAAAAAAAAATGTCTTCAGGAACAAATTACTAACCGCGGCAACGTAATTTGATATAAAACTTTTCTAATCACCTAACTAAACAGCTGATTAACGTTTTAATTATGGTAGTATATTTTCACAAAATATACTACCATAACTCCACCTTGCGTTCCTCATGGGTTCAGCCACCATCCTACATTTCGTTTCGCCGTAACCATAGTCAAAAGGTAAACATTCCGCACACAAACACAGTTGCCTATTTTAACTCCTTTCTTCCCCGCACCTGTAATGACTGGAATAACCTCTCTGCATCACTAACAAGTATAACTGAAGAACAAAAATTTAAATCCGCGCTGCAATCTTTCTTTTTTGCCTAGTTTTAAAACTTACTGTATGGTTATTTGCATAACATCATTGTATACTGTTGCTTATTATATTTTTATATTGTTGTTTTTAACACCTATGCCGTTTTCCTAAATTTCCTAAATTGCACATGTACCTTGTTCTTTTTTATTTTGCTTTGTTTTTCAGATTTGTACGCTTTTGTTAACCTTCTGTTTTATATATATATATCCTGTATGCGCCCCTCCCCTCTGTAACGTACAACTGTACCCTGAGGGTATTATAAATAAATAAATAAATAAATAAATAAATAAATAAATAAATAAATAAATAAATAAATTAACCAAGGATGCGGGGTCGGATCCTGGCCGCGGAAGATGCGCCCGTGTATTCTGCGATGTCAGTGCACGTTAAAGAACTCAAGTTGGTCGAAATCGAGAGCCCTGTACTGCGGCATCTTTCATAGCCTGAGTCGCTTTGGGACGTTAAACGGTTAAATCCCACAAACCAAGGCAAACCAGTCCAACTGGTTATTTAGTGGCGGTTGTGATTTTGAAGTCGCGGGTAGACAGTGTTGTATCAGTTTCGAAACGATGAAAAATAATATTGCAATGCACTGTACCGCGAGGGGACCCAGCGCTTTTTCTGCACAACACCGAAACCTAACGCAAGTAGCTGAAGCGCAATGCCCGGCGATGACGTTGCATAGTGACAGCGGCGCCAAATTTAAAATATCTGCTGTGGTGTTCTGTGTCATGCACTTTATTTTGCTCCGTTCTAAATTGGCTTATAGGAAAGGAATGGCGCAGTAATTGTCGCACATCGCTCCGCAGCTCGAATGACGGCCACGCCGTTGACGATGGCGGTCCTTGCACCAAGCGGCAAAGCAAAATCATCTGTGCGTGTCATGAAACAACAGATTATGCAGTTCGAAATTGAATCAGTGGATCGTGCGTCAACGTTTCGAAGGGCACGGAAGGCAAAGGCGGCCTCGTCTCGATGCAGGCGAAACGCACGGGCGTTCGTGTGATGTCAGTGCACGTCAAAGATCCACAGGTGGTCGAAATTATTCCGTGCGGTACCACTTTATCTCTCTGTGCTAACCGTGGCAGTGATGCCGAAATAGAGGAACACCTACAATTGGCACTAAATACCATCGACACCTATATAAGGGAACGTGGCCTAACTTGTTCCCCTTCAAAATCAGAACTCTTTCTCCACCGCCCCAAGCAATACGATTCAGGCAGTCCGCCTATTTCCCTCAAGCTAGATACCCATTCGATCCCACTAGTATCCAAAATCCGTGTGCTGGGTCTAGTTCTTCATTCACATGGTACACACGGAGAAGTCATAAAGACTCTCCATACACAATGTCAACAGACCACCTGACTGATTCGCCGCATAGCCAACCGCCGGGCAGGCTTATGCGAGCGAAACACAATTCGCCTCACCCAGGCTTACATTATAAGCCGCGCTACATATGTCCTCCCATACCTCCCCCTCAAACAAAAGGAGAGAGACCGGGTGAACGCGCTCCTACGAAGTTGCATGAAAACGGCTCTACGACTTCCCCCGACTCCAGACTCCTTAAACTCGGTGTACGCAACACTTTCGAGGAACTTAGAGAGGCTACATTAACGGCACAAATAGCCCGCCTATCCAACTCGGCGGCTGGCCGCACTTTATTATCCCACATAAACCTTAGCCCAGTTTGACGGCGTCCTCCTTTCTCCTAACCTCCTATCTAACCTCATCATACCTCCCATCCCTAAAAACGTGCACCCTGAGCGAGACCAGGGCCGCAGACTCTTTAGAGCTTCTCTTTTTTTGACACGTCTAAAAACAAACATTTCATTAGTGCCGCTTGCTATTGCATTTTCTTCACTGTAGTCCGTGTTCACTATTTGCGCGCATCAAGTGTAGGCTTTCGTCAGCTCTTGGTCCTGTGCGTAAGGATTTCGCAAAGAAAAACATCAAATAAGAAGTGCTAGCTTGTCCTATCACAAGTAAGTGACGGCCATGTTCAAGCCGAGAGCCGTACACGGATTTATTTCTGTCAATAAATTATGAAATCATATATGCATGCAATGCGCGGCCGTCGTCTGGCTTGGAAATTTGCTTAAAAGTAGCTGACGCTTGTCCAATTACCTTGCGATTCGAAAAAGATATTTTGATTTTGCTTCTGGTAACCACTGACCCGTGCAACCTTTTCTGACCCTGCGAAAATGAAAAGTGCCGATAACAGTTCAGGAGTCAATCGCATACTAGCGCTTACTATCGACCTTCCACCTTTCCCTCTTTAACATCATAACTGAGAAATTTCCTACATAGGTCAGTATGTTAGTGCACTTACGCAAGAGGAGACAGCTATATCTGTGTGAAGAAGCTCAGTAAGGCCACTCAATGGGCTCGAATGGACTCTTCCGCACCAGGCTTAGAGCGTCTATTTTGTGAATGAAGTATTTTTCCGTCTCTCGGAAAGGCTTTGCGAGTGGATGTGACACATATATTCTGACGACCACGATAATTCGTGGAGAAATTGCACGCACGAAAAAACGATGCGAACTGCAGTACGGAAAATCGTATTCCTGAGTGTCGCAGTGCTGGTGCGTTTCC
Source organism: Amblyomma maculatum (assembly GCF_055883805.1). Taxonomy (NCBI): domain Eukaryota; kingdom Metazoa; phylum Arthropoda; class Arachnida; order Ixodida; family Ixodidae; genus Amblyomma; species Amblyomma maculatum. The sequence goes on along the minus strand of NC_139344.1, from coordinate 326,461,815 downwards.
AGCGACCGACGCCCCTACACTACAGTGTCCGCGTTCATGCACATAAATATGGATGTCGTTAAAGTGATCTTGTACGTCCTTTATTTGAAATCGTGCGAGCTGATAGTCTGCGTTGCGGCAAGTATAAGTTCAACTGGGTTCGTTTTAGTTAGGTATCGGCAAAGACATAGTTCTATAGGTAGGCATATTATGTAGCTTCAACATTTTTCCTTCCAACCATTGCTTCAGGCGCGATTGGAACTACCCAACACAGGGGACCACTTAATGGACGCCACTGCGGGGAGTTACCTCTGCGTGCATTTGTGTGCAGAAGAAGCCGCCGACTTTCACCTATGGAAACTCGTACTCGGGAGAGGAATTGAGTTAGAAACGGCCATTCGAACAAGCGGAGCTCATATTAGGACGGTCAGTTTTGAACGATGTGCCTTGCTTACCCGCGTTCGCCCCATTCCGTCATGTTTGCTCTCTCACAGAGCAGTCCATCCTCATACGGCACCTTTCAGGTTACATAGAACTCTCGTGTTCTCTGCGTGTCGTCTGATGGCCACCGATTCTGTTTTTTTCTCTCACCCGCACGGCTGAATTTTATGTCACTGACAGTTCCGTACATATAGTGTTTATAATAAAGAGCGGCGCTATAAAGAGGAACGAGAACAGGGTCAAAAGACTCGTGCACAGAGCTGCCTTTGCGATATCCTCTAGGCATCTGGCGTTTGGTTCGGGAAAATCCGCACGTACGCTATTTACTTTACTGGCGGTCCTTGTGATGAATTCTCTACACCTACAATGTCCGCTTTAGCTGTGCGGTGTGTTGGTGGCCTTTTCTTTTTCACGCCATGGCATAAAGTTGTCAGATCAAAATCCCGCCGAAATGAGTCAGCAAATTTCTCATTAGTCGAGACGATAGCGACGTCTCGAGTGTCACGTGACCACGAAGGAACACTCACATATCAACACAGATGGGTCGTGACGCAGCCTTGACGTCAGAGCTTCAAAATGGCTCTGCTGGTTTCTGACGTGCACTGCAAGGTTCTAACGTCGGCAAAGTATTATCATATGGTGTCTTTGACAAATCCTCGTTACCGGAAGAAAGCAACTTTGCTTGAAAGCGAACAATTGGTGGCGAAGTTGTAGAACAGAATCGTTGACCTTTCGGTCGTGAACCGCACGTTACCTTTGCAACCACCAAGGAACCCTCGTTAAGAGAGGATGAAGGGGCGCCTTGCTCGAACACCTCCGCTCACTCTAGTGAAATTGGCATGGGCGGAGATGAGCGCACGTAAGTCTGCGATGGTAGAAATAGGTTTCAGCAACTTAGCGAGGTCACGTAACCACTGCCCGAAAATTTTAAACTGAAGAACAGCTCGAAGTCGCTGTGTTGTATCTACAGCATGTACATGATAACAGCGTCAAAATTTGGCGTCGCACGAAAAAAAAAAAAAAAAAAAAAAAAAAGAACCCGAAATAAGTCATATATGCTATCGAATTCCCTTTTAAGCAGGCTTAAATGGCCCCAGAGTTTTTGCTAAAACTATCATTTCTTGTGGTGGTGGTGGTGAAAAACTTTATATTTGGGAGCCTTAAGGGATTACATTCTAATGACGGGTCGGCTCTTGGCTGCGTGTTGTGGCCGAAAGCTGGTGCTTCACAGCGACACCCAAAGCCCAGTCTGTCAGCCGCTTTTGAACGGCCGGGTCAGAGCTGGACACCGCAGCCTCCCATCGCTCGAGGTCGGAGAGTTGCCAAGTGGCTGGAGGGTGGAATTCCGAGCATTTGATCATAATGTGCTCAAAATCAGCTTTAGGTGCCCCACACAGGGTGCACTGCGGCGAGAACAGTCCTGGATGGATCAAAGATAAGAAAGCGGGGGATGGGAATGTACGGGACTGAAGCTGGCGCCACGTCACCTGTTGTAGCTTAGTCATATATTTATGAGGAGGAGGGTAGATGGTTCGTTGATCACGGTAATGGAGAGAGATTTCGTGATAGGATACCACGCGCTCGCGAGCATCTCCCCAGGCAGTCCCTGCTCGGCTGACGTATCCTCATTTCTTGTTAGCGTATCTTGCTTCGAGCGCTCTCTACTATTGCTTTGATTTCGTGTCTGTATGTCCTACACGTACACTTTGTGAGAACTACGCACGCTTTTCATGTCTGGGCATTTTTTTTTTGTTGTTTCCTTATCTCTCCTTTAGTAAAAGGCGAAATATTAGTGCGTGTATCTAAGACCTTTTCGATTTCCGCTCTTCTTCCTTACTATTCCTTTACTTCCTCCGCCCCAGTTCAGATGCTTTCGATGATTAGATAGCAGATACCGGGACTGGCAAACTTCTTTTTACTTCCGTTTCGGTTTGTTTTAATGAAACCACTTACTTACTTACATTATCTCTCTTTCAATTTCTTTCCTTTCTATATTTATGGCGTAGAAATTAACGCATAATCACATAATTAAATGCCGTATTTAGCCTATTTCGTTAAAGCATTGAGGTGGGGTTTAATTTCACCTAAACCGAATAAAACACGTAAAAAGATTATTTGGCACGGTTTGCAATTTGGCTTTTTAGCATTGAGAGTCTGCCACAGAGTTTAGCAGTGTGTTTGGTTTCGGGGAAAATAAAGGCGCTGTAGCTGTCTCGCTCAATGAACGAGGTAGATATGTCGTCGGTGCGAATCCTTATAGTAGACTAGCCTTAATTACAGGTGGAAGGTGAATGAGAAGTGAAATAGAGACATCATACTGAACGCTCAACAAAGAACGATTGCGTTAAGATTTCAGTGTTGAATCACTTCTTTTTTTATTTTTTTGCTGACGTACAAGCATGAGACGCTTTTGCTGCGTTTTTAACATCCGGATTAGTGTTTTCACGTTAATATCTCTCTCGTCGAGTCGAAGCTGCCGCTTTTTCTTCTCTCGATTTACAAGCCACATGCAGTCTGAGGATTCTTTGCAGCTGTCGCCACGGCTATCGCGCGATTCACGATGTGTACCTGGGGAGTACGTTGTGATATGTAACGGGCGAAATATATGGAGAGAGTGTTTCGATTCGCAGCTATATGAATTTTCTGATGGGGCATTGGTAGCGCGTCACGAATCCCGACCGCAAATTACGTATTAGGCCCATAGGGGAATACTGCAAAAATCATTGCAGTGTTCACATCCGCCCGCGCAAAGTGGCAGCTGACCTTATCTGTTGGACATTAAAGTTTAGTCCATCCATCCATCCAGTGTTCACCGATGGGGCAGACACTTCATGGCTGACGAAACCGGTGGAATAAAGTTCAGGACAACGCAGCGAGCTATAATGAGGAAAGAATCGGGGACACTTAAGTTCCGCCTTTAAGGGTATGATGGGACAGCTTTAATGTCACCCATATTTAGTTTCCCTTGCTTATTCTTGTGCATGAACTTTACTAATCACTTCATGTATGCCTCTGTGATCTCGCACATTATCTGACACATTATGTGAAAGGCCACCCGAAATAAATATAAAGCCCCGCTTTAACCACGCCGTCTGATCGCGCAAGCGTGACGTAAGAATGCCGTGTTTGACTTGCGATCTAAGGTTCCCGGAGGGTTCGATTTCCATTTCGCGTTTCCATATCAAAGGTGGCAGCTCCTACTAATTAGGCTATGCCACGTGGACTCGTGACATCACACCACCCGACGACCAATAAGCGTCCGGTCATATGTCACCTGCCGACGTCGCCTTCCAGAGGCAAGCTCGAGATTCCTCCAACGCCGAAGCCGGATTTTATGAAATGACAGGTGTAGCAGTAACGACAGAGAAATAGAGATGAGCGGATCACTAAAGATACGAGTGATTGACATCGAAGTTGAAACCACGGTCAGCAAACGGACTTGGGCAGGCAAGATAGCTGATGGTCCCTTAGCGCAAAGGAATTGATTACTTGAGTCAAGCGCGGCAGGGGGAGCCAGAAAGTCACATGAGTGGATGTGAGAAAACTTGCGCTGATAACACTGGCGGTACAATACAGTGTTGCTTGTGGCGATGTGGAAAAATCTTTGACCTGCATTAAATGCAATTATGGACTGATGGTTAGTATTACGTTTGCTGCAGGTAATACAAGCGCAATAGTAACTTACGGTGCATGCAGTACGTGTAAAAAAAATTGGTACTTATGTTTTGGATATGGCGCTTATCTAATCACACTGCTGTCTCTCATCACCACACTTGAACAGTCTGCCGTTGCACGCGCTTTGCTTACCTGCCAGGGCCCAGGGGAAGAAATCGACCAATATGCTGTGCTGTCATTATTTTTATGGCTCTGCAAACAAAGTTAACGATATGAACAATGACAAAAGGCAAAAAAAAATATAGCGATAAACGCATGGCAGACCTACAATGTTTGTCTAGAGGGCTGTCTGAGCGGAAATCGAAAACGATGGAAGGAAAAATAAGTACCCGTCGCGTTCTTTTCCATTTGTCGGCCGCATCGAACAATACTCATTTGGGAGGGATGGTTACGTGCGGGCTGCAAATGGTGCAGCTGAGACATCAGTATTGCATTGCGCCGTATTGCCTATAGAGGCCGAATATTATGAAGGTAAGAAGCGAACTCTTGGTTGTGAAAATAGTGAACTCAAGTTTTGCAGTATGCATTTTCGCTCATGGAAAACGGTAGTTGATACGACAGAACAGGAAAATATTTAAAGCAGTGGGGAGCTCCTATTAGTATGCAGGTAAACCATTACTAATGGTTGTTTTAACATGCACATTAAGTTCTAGATGTAGGTGATGCTGCGTCAAAGAATGAAACAGATTGCTATAGCGATGTCGTGGTTCCGTGGATAGATCTTAGATTGTTGTGTGTGTCGATTTTCGTACTTTTATGAACACACATTGCTATTTGCGCAGCACCAAGAAGTAGTTAGATGCGCGGAGGGAAAGTACGGTACATTTAATCCAGAGGTAATAAATTATCTCTCGTCCCGCCCTAGACACTTTACGAGGGGAGCCGGACCGTGATGCTCTCCCAGGACAGTCGTTTCCTTGTCGCCTGAGCAATGGGGCCCTGTATCCTCGAATGGTGCTTGGAGCGATCTCTTTGTGTTAACGTTTAGACACAGACACTGCTGCATGGTTTTGACGTGAATGAAATATTTGTGGGTTTAAATTTTAGCGCTAGAGAATCAGTACACCCCATGTAGAAAAAAGAAGTGTTCTTCGGTGTAGGCGTCGTCGACCGTCTGAAGCCTCGCAACCACAGTGTGGAATTATACCGAAAGTGGAAAATGCAGATCAGGAAGGAAGATTTATTTGATAACTCAAGAGGCAGTGCCCTACTTTTTGAAGCTAGATCAGGGTGCCTTAGAACACGCAGCTACAAAAAGAAATTTAACAATGGAGATGACGCATGTGCTGTATGTGGAAACTCCAGTGAAACAATTGACCATATTATACTCGAATGTAAGGGTGTCCATCCGGAAGTTGGTGCAGGTGCAATCAATGTTCCTGAAGCTCTGGGGTTTAGAGATATTAGTGGCCGGGTGAATAAACTGGCGGTGGAAACTAGCAAAAAACGACTGGAAGATTGGTGGCTTAAAAGCAGAGAAGTGGCATAATGTTAGTAATGTAGGAACAAAATTTAATAAATAGAATGATGGTTTAGTTAACCATTCTAAATCAATAATTAAGATATAGGGAGAAAAATGAGCATGATAGCTACTGCTACCACCCCGTTTCAAAGGGGACGCTCCTATATTCCATCCATCCATCCACGAGCATATCACGCGCATCCTAGGGAAGTGTGGTGGTCTGTAGACGACAAACACCAGGTCCCTTGCACCACCCGTTACGAAGATGCTTCTTGGATGTAGCACGCGGCTCGGGAGTGTTTATTTACTCCTCTGACCACGAGTCTGTGAAACCTTCACCCGAAAACCCCGCCGGGGTGGCGCAGTGGTTAAGGCACTCGACTACTGTTCCCAAGGTTGCGGGCTCGATCCCCGGCCTCAGCGGCCGCTTTTCGGTGGGGGCAAAAAGCCAAACGCCCGTGTGCTGTGCTATGCCATTGCACGTTAAAGAACACCATGAGGTCGAAATTTCCGGAGTCCTCCACTACGGCGTCCCTCATAGCCTGAGTCGCTTTGAGACGGTAAAGCACACAAACCAAACCTTCACCCGAAAGAAATGTCAGCAGCTACAGGACATACATTGTCTCCTTAGTCGCCTAAAATGAAATTGTGACCGCACAATACATAATTCAGAAACAAGCATTGATGTCAGTCATTTCTTTACATATTCGATAGCACAATGTATAGGAAAAATAACGTTCACGCGTATGTGCCGCATGAATCTCACTGATCGTCTGGGAATGTTTCACGCTCATGCCAAGTGCTCTGGAGTCGGATACAACGCAAGAAGCAGATACCACCTTTTATTTAAGGAGACCCTTCACCCATTGGCTCGGACCGATTTTCACGACGCCGCCGTTAACTGTATTAGACCACGGTCAACCTTTTATTTGCCGCGACTGCGTTGTCATGCTGCCGGTTCGAGGCGAATGTCCACTACATAAGGAGAGTCGATCGGCGCCATTGGCTGCAGCAGCGTCTTTTGAGGGGCAAAAGTCAGTTTTCTCTTGATTAGTATCCAGTTATAAGTAAATGTAACCAAGCTTTTAAAAAAGTCGTAGTGTCAGCCCAGTGGAACCAGCTGAGGCTATTGGCAGTCGCGCGGCCTTTCTGCAGCATTTCTTTCGTCCTAGAAAGTTGATTGGCTGTTTGACTAACCCTTATTGACGACCGTTGTAGCTGGAGCGGTTGTTTACGGGCACTTAGTCCAGGGTTCTGGCGCTTTCTGCCGACTTTCTGGTCGCTGCCTGGTCGTCCAGGCGTGCATGCGCGTCACTTTCTCGTCCCACAGCTCCAAGGCCGCGTTACGCGGCTTTAAATGGTTAAGTTTTACAGTCATGTCCATGCGATATGTGTTCAAGTCGGGTTGTCGCCGCACTATTGACTAACAATAACAAGCTAACTTCTTTAATCATTGAATTGAACAAGAAAGTGTCAGTTGAGATGTTGTCAATCGTCTCAAGAAAGAACTGGTTACAATGTTTGCACCAACGTATGTCATTTGCTTAGATTAAAAATAAACTTTCGCGGGACCACCTGTTGGTCATAATCTGAGTTATCTTTCCCCTGTGGGGAAGATCGCTCCAAAGGAAAGAGTATTCTTTTCTGAGACGCGTCTTGAGACGCTTAAATAACATCACTGTCACGCGGAGGCTTTCTTTTATTGTGGCAATTACCTTTTAAAGAGCTAAGTAGCTTTACGTATACGGTAGCTTTGTGCACGTATCTGAGTAACCTGTTTTCAAGAAGGTTCGCAACTTCTGATTTGACACTTTGTTCTTCTGGTCAGTGAAACAACGGTTTCACTGCGCTAAGGCACTGTTTCTCTTTATTTTTTATTTGATTGAGCTTAATTACATTTAATAATATAAGATGTTACGGCGTCTGGCTTCAGCAGTGCAGCGCGGTTGTACAGCTACTGCACGAAAGTTCTGAAACGTAACCTACTTTAGGGACGTAGTTGTTAATATATGCGGGCTAATATGTACCTATATCAAAAATAGAAGCCCTACGGAGGCGATCCTTTGTGGAAGTTCTGGCCAAATGTAACTGATAATGACGTCGTGCCTTCGAAGTGCGCCATTTGATGGATTGCCCAAGAAGGTTAGAACAGACCCACAAATGCACAACATTTCGAATCTATTAAAAAGTATTGTAGGGTGGGATGTTTTATTGAGTGCATCTGTTCAATCATTATAATCTCATTTGTTATCGGAATGAACCAGACAAATCGCTCCACCAGCTATTTATTGGCATGCACCAGCATCCATCGAAAAGTGACCATTATAATCTATAGCCGCCTATAGTTTTTGATAGAATTTTTCTCGCATTAGTCCGTTTTGTCAAGGTGATCTCCACTGAATAACTCGTTTGGAAACTGCTTCGAGCGGAGTGTTTCAAAACTTCATTTTGTAACCAGTTGCTCAGTTGAAATATACCGTAAGCTTCTTGTTGATTTTCCCCAATGGCGTCGCAAATGCAACTGTTGTAGTGAGTTGAGGCACACGGGTTCCTGAGCTCATGGGCTCGGCCCGAACACTTCTAGCTGTGCGGGTCGTTTGGCTGTCTCTGTGGAAAAGGAGAACCGGTGACTGAAGCGACGCCGAGCGCTTGAACATTTAAAGCCGCGGACTAAAGGCGCCGCTTCTATACACCGTTTCCTGTGACGAATTCCAACTGATCCGACCAAGGGAAATTGGCAGCCATCTTTTCCTGTCCCCCCTCCATCTTTGCTTTCCTATGTTCTTACAAGCAACGTTTCCGCCTCATTGTTGGCTTTTCCTTTTTCTTGGCGTCTATAGGGCTAACTTTGTGGGGCTAACTACTCTGGATTACTCCATATTTGGTTAAAGCTCAGGCCTGCAGTTGACTTGAACAGGGGCTTTCTGTTTAAACTGTGTTCTGTTCTTTCGTTGGACTTAATGGATGACTGGAACCACTGCTGAGCAACACACTTTTTATGGCTTCTCTTTCTTCACACAGTGGTCGCCCTCACTAAAGAGGGCATACGTGGGCAATTCTTAAATATATATATATATATATATATATATATATATATATATATATATATATATATATATATATATATTGATACCACAGCATACACAGTGAAATAATCGAAAGACCAGCTCGAACAATATTCCCATCCATAGAGTAAAAATGTTCAAATGTGTCCTGAATACAGGATACAAAGAAGAAAAAAACTGCCAGCAGCAACATGCTCGAAAAAAAAAAAAGAAAATCAGATTGCCTTTTATAAAGCCCAGAAAACGACCAATGAGCCCAAGCAAGTAGAGGTCCATTGCCTTTATCTGGTGTCATTTCAATAATTGAAAATATTATAAATATCAGAATAACCTTTTGCTTCTTTTTAATCATGCACGGCAACTCTTAGATACGGACGTCAGTACACTGTCGTGCCACCAATGCATTGTTATATCAGTTTACTGATGTACCAGTCTACTGATACACCAGTATATCAATGTACCAGTGTATTTGTGACTGGTTTTAAGCTTTTAGTGCGGCCAGGTAAGTATACGCTTGAAAAATAAAATGAAGATTTTACAAATAACGTGCCCCCACCCCCTTCCACACACACACACACACACACACACACACACACACACACACACACACACACACACACACACACACACACACACACACACACACACACACACACACACACACACACACACACACACACACACACACACACACACACACACACACACACACACACACACACACACACACACACACACACACACACACACACACACACACACACACACACACACACACACACACACACACACACACACACACACACACACACACACACACACACACACACACACACACACACACACACACACACACACACACACACACACACACACACACACACACACACACACACACACACACACACACACACACACACACACACACACACACACACACACACACACACACACACACACACACACACACACACACACACACACACACACACACACACACACACACACACACACGTGTGTGTGTGTGTGTGTGTGTGTGTGTGTGTGTGTGTGTGTGTGTGTGTGTGTGCGTGCGTGTGTGTGTGTGTGTGTGTGTGTGTGTGTGTGTGCTTTTCTGCGGACCCCGAAAATTCCTTCGCGGATAGCAATTTCAGAAATACTGCATTACGCAATATAGCGCCTCACATCATTGTCCTTTCGACACTCGCCTTACGACAGCTTCAGTCCAATTCAAGTCAATAGTTTATTTATTTATTTGTACCCTCAGGGCTTGCAAGAAGCGTTATAGAAGGGAGGGGCTTTTGCACATCATTATATATATGAAATACAAACAAGGTGAAGAACATAATTGCATCGGCAAAATAGAGACGAATTAGTAATATGGCAACTGAACAAAATAGATAAACAAAAACAGATAGCTTACAGTAAGCGAAAGAAAAGGAAGTAAGGAACAAAACCTAACAAAAAAAAAAAAACAGTTTTTATATAGAAATAAACTCACTTTCTGAAATATTTGTTAGTGCTTTGCGAAAATGATCGGTGTCAGTGATAGCAACTAAAGACGCAGGCAGGTGGTTCCACTCGTGACAGGTCCTTGGCAGGAATGAATATGAGTAAGTGACTGTGGGCTGCGAAGGTACATGAACTTTGAAACGATGATCCACACTTGGGGAGATATAAGACGCTGGTGTAATGAAACATGACTTAAGTATCTGGTTATGATAGATTTTGTGATAAAGAGAAAGACGTGATAGTTTTCTATGGGAAGAAAGAAGGGGATGGTTAAGTGCAATCTTCATATTATTAACGCTAGCAATACGATTATAATTGTTAAGAATAAAACGGACAGAACGATTTTGTACGCTTTCAAGGATTTTTGTTAGAGTGGCATATCCTGGGTCCCATATTGAACATGCATATTCGAGGATAGGCCTGACATTTGTGATTTAGAGTTGTTTTTCTAGAGGTGCTGGGGCTAGGGAAAAGTTACGTTTGAGATAGCCAAGAATGCGGTTAGCTTTCGATGTAATGTATTCAATGTGTTGACTCCATGTGAGATTGTTAGTAATATGCACGCCAAGATATTTTTATGAAGTAACCTGGTCAAGTGGAGTATTATTAAGTACGTAAGTGGAGCAAGTTGACTGATTTCGAGAGATTCTCATTGTTTTACATTTTGAAGTGTTTAGTTCCATTAGCCAAATCGCGCACCAGTTTACAATGTTATTCAGATCATGCTGGAGTGTTATTGTATCGTTACTGCTTTCGATCTTGTGGTATATGACACAATCGTCAGCAAATAAACAGATGGAACTTGAGATTTGATTAGGAAGGTCATTGATGTAAATTAAGAAAAGCAACGGTGCTAAAACGAGGCTTGAGGTACCCCTGAACCGACTGGTATACCTTAGAAGAGTCACTGTCATTAGGGGTAACATACTGCGTGCGGTTAGAAACTCTCAAATCCAGTTTAAAACCAAAGGATCAATGTTTAGTCTGCCGAGTTTTAAAAGAGTAGGTGGTGGTTAATTCTGTCAAATGCTTTCGAAAAATCCTGAAATATACAGTCGGTAATAAAGCCAGTGTCGAGAAATGTATTAAGATCATTACAGAATGTTAATAATTGAGTTTCGCAAGAAAATGACTTTCGGAACCCATGCTGACTGCTATGAAAAAAATTATTTGATTCCAAGAAGTTAGCGAGATGTGAGAAAATGACGTGTTCAAAGATTTTACATGGAACTGATGTCAACGAAATATGTCTATAGTTGTAGGGGTTATGTTTGTCACTGGACTTGTAAAGAGCTATCTTGAGGGAGTTTGTGAAAATTATGTTTAGGATAATGGAACTATATTCTGCAATGCCCTGCAGCCGCACGAAGATTGTTAATAATCGAGTGTATACCAGATGAATCAAATACGAACGGGTCCATTGGAAATAAATTAGGGGAATAGAATGGGGGAAAGCTGCTAGAGGATGCGGAGCTAAATGAATGGGTGAAAGCAAAGTTAAGTACAGAAACACAATGACAGCTTGGTATTACATCACCTGATTCGTTAGTGAGGGTAATAGATTGATTATCGTGGCTTTTCACGACATTCCAAAAGCGCTTTGGGTTTGTTTTAAGTAACGATGAGAGGGTGGTGTTAAAGAAATTAAATTTTGCTTCCTCCAAAGCTCTGGTGTTTTCTTTTGCTGCAATGGCGTAAGCGGGCCATTTGTCAGCAGTCGGCGATTTTTTCGCTGCTCGGAAACGCCTATCTTTGGTGTTTGATAAACGGTTAAGGTGTCTTGTGCACCATGGCGCGTTAGATGATTGATAGACTTTACTTAGGGGAGTGTATGCTCTTATTAGGTGTAATGCTTTACCTTTAAAAGATGATGCCCATAGGTCATGGACTGATGCATTAGGATTTAATAAGATGCTGTCAAGAAAAGAAGAAAGATCGGCATTGATAGAGGCAAAGTCAGCTTTATTATAATTTCTGATAAGTTTCAGGCGCTTGTTCTTTTTAGAAGCTGGTACGGAAACAGAAAAATGTAACACGTCATGATCATTGAGTCCGCGCAAGTGGATTACTGGTGATGTACTTCATATTCATAAAAAATGTTACAGTAAACACGAAGAAAAAAAAAATGATATGAAAATTAACTCATACTTTTAGAGCCGTAGCCCACTTTTGACGGTCGATGACTCCTACCGCATGCTATCCTCGGACAACAAACAGGTGCATCCGCCGATGCCTGCAGCTGTGACAGGCATTACACTTCATGTGTAGAGTGCGGCACGTTGCTGTTGTTGCTGTCTCATTTGTCCGACTGCCTTCAGTTACCTTTCCGGCTGATAGCCAGTTGTCGTTGCTCTGTAGCAACATAGGGATTGGGGAACAAGGACACCTGACGGTGTGTGTATTTGAAGGGTAGAATAAGCAGAGAGGGCTTTTTTGACGTTTGTGTAGAGCTTCCATTTGATTTCAGTATATTAAAACATACATCTCTTTTGAAGCTTTAAAATTGCGCCCAGCAAGCATTTCACGAATTTTGAAGAAAAAAAAAAAAGCAATAACTGGAGGCATTACATTTTGTGCGCCGCCATATCAATGATACATCTTGCATATTGTTCTTTGAACGTACAAAATGACGTGCGTGTGGTTCTCTTTATTGCTTGTTGGCGTAACACTCTTTGTTGCAGCGGCCGGTGGCAGGGCTGCAGATGAGATGAGCCCCTATCAGCGGGGAAAAGTAACGATATAGTGTCGGCTTTGCATCTGTTCATTTATCTGGGTTGATTATAAAAAGCACGCTGACATCTCTAAGTAAGGCAACATTCCTGGGCAAGATGCAGTCTACAGATGTGCGCCGTTGGCCTCCACCGACCTTTACTTTGCACGGCTGGCGAAGGTTTTTTTCTTGTTGTTGTTTTGTTTTATTTATTTTTTTTTTGTCCGCAGGCTATTCGCGACGCCGCATGCGACAGCGGAAGGGTCCACCGAGAGGCCAGCTGGCAGAGTGCTTGTTGCGCACACGTGGGGAGGCATGCCAATTACCGGCCCACGCGCCAGCGAAGCAGCAACAGAGCCGTCGATCTTGGACGCAAAAACCGATAACTTCCGCCGAGCGAGAAACACCCCGCGGACAGTAGTTGCATCTAGCCATATCTAGATTGCGCGATTTCCGGCTGGCCCAATATGAGAGGGAGATGGAAGGACTTGCTCCGTCTTGGCTCCGCTCAGTTTCCTCGGTTCCATCGGAAAAGCGATGCGTTTTTCTTCCGAGACCGAGAAGTTACGTCGCTGTCGAGAGCATCAGGTTTCATTCGGTTATTGTTTGCGTATTAATTTGTTTTCTCCCTCTCTCTATATATATTTTTTCTTTCTTTTTATGTCTTTCCAAACTAACACCAAGAGAAAAGGGAAAAAAGAACTAACACCAAGAGAAAAGGGAGAAAAGAAATAAAAAAGCGCTGACCACTGAGCAGTGGGGTCTTTCAAGGTCCACACACTTAATCAGAGAGCATTTGTTGTGTACCGTATTCCCTTGCATATTGACCGACGCATCGTATAACCTTGTAAGCCGGCAAATAACTGTTTGCATGTTGCACATCTCAACTGTCGGGATCTCCTAACTGTCAACATGCGCTTAAGGCGAGCACTACAGCTCACCCCACATTGTTGAGACATTCTAAACGTATATGACGTTACCGAAGTCGGTAAGTTATATCGGCAGTAACTTCTTTACGTGAAACAGTGCCTGGCGTTGTTATCGCACGCGTAAAGACGCTCTCGCTGTCTTAGCCCAGTGCGTGACGCACTTAAATGTCGGCTGATTTCGAAGTCCCGTACTTCCTGCCATTTTCCGACTCCTCCGACTTGCACGACGTGTGCACAGAACGCCCGGCCACTTCGAGAGGCATATCCAGAGTTCTTCAGTGCTTTTACTGGTCATAAAACTCCTACAGAAGTTTGATACATGGACTAGAGTGGCCGCTAGGGGCACCCTCGCCATTCTGGGTGTGTTGGAGCGATCTCGGCGCTGGCACTTCACGTGCACGGTACACGACGGAACTGAAAAATCAAATAAATACGTCTCTGAGGTGATACTAGAGCCCTTCAGCTGATGGACTCTTGACATTACTCATCGCGCGGCTGACATGTTTCATTTTCCGGATGAATCTTTTATTTCGTGGCTCGTCTGTCGAACAAGGCGAGAAGCGCCGTTACCCAAAAAGGATGGTCGCAACTGCTGAAGTTTGAGAAAAGCGAGAAATGCGGCAAGAGCGAATTACTTGCCCCGATCTGCTTTCTTAGTCCTCGCTCTCTTTCTTCATTTTCTTTCTCCTAGATGAAGAAAGAGGAGGACGGAAAGCAGGGATGTTGAGCGGAAAAGATGGATAAGGGATTAAAAAGAGGAAGAGTGAGAGAGGGTGGCCGCTGAACACAGTCACAATTTGTCGCTCAAGCTAGCATGTCTCAGGAAACAAAAGAGGGCTTTGTAGGATTTGAGGTACGTTTGGTGCTGTGACCACGAACTGAGCACCTTATCCTCTTTAAAGGGAGAGGATCTAGGCGGTACAGAGTATAGGGTGCCTCGATACATTCGCAGCGCAGCCACGGCCATAATTTGCACTACTTGATTGAAGGACGAGACTTGAAAATAAAAAGCAAAAGCAAAAATCATTAATTAGCGAATGCTACTGCATATTTGGTTTAGTTGTTTAACCGCGAAAGTTTCTAATAACACGCTCATTTCTTCACGCAATGCAACACGAGAGCTTTATGATCGCTACTTGCTCTCCTCCTCTTCTTCCTCCATGTGAAGTGCGTAAACTTTCCACGGTATCCATTTGCCGCATTGTTCAGCTTGCCCATTCTTCCACTCGTGTGAGAATCTCCGGCCTGCACGCTCTTCCAGGTACTCTTGGGTATTCACGTGGTAGCCAGCTTCCGCCCTCCCCCCTTTAATTTTTGGTCTTTTTTAAATTTTTTTTTCTTTCATCTTCTGGCTACGCTGCTTTTTTCCCGACTGATGCATCGCTTGGTTAGGATTGTTTTTCGGACCGTTCATAAAGGGATGTTTGTCATACATGTCGGAATGTTTGCAGGCATTTGTCCTTTATCAGGCATGTCCTTACCGCGGCTGCGTCTCAAAACATACTTGAGTGCATTGACGCTGCTTTTGCTTTTCAGCGCCTTTTACGATACTCGAGAAAGATGTGTATATATAAACAACGTCCAGAACGAAATAGTCGCTGCCTTTTCTATTGTACCCGGTTCAGTAGGTATAAGTCACTTTGGCGTTCGGCTGCTGATCTGAAGGTCGCGGGTTTGGTCCAGGTCACGACGGCTGTATTTCGATGCAAGCAAAATACAGATTCGCCTGTGTGCTGTGCAATGTCAGCGCACGTTAGATAACCCCAGGGGGTTCAGTATAGTTTGGTTACTCCTCTACGACGTCCCTCATAGCCTACGGGGCGTTAAAATCCCGCAGTGCACTGTTTATCATAAAAATACGAATACGTCACGTGTACTGATGGGGGTTCTTTCTCGTAAAAGCTTTCCATGAGGTGCTGGAATTAGGCACTGAAAAAAAAAAACGCGAATTAATTTGCAGTTTGAAAGTACTATCTTCATTAAAGAAAAGGGCATTTAGTTTTATGCTACTTGGTGAATATTTGAACGGAATTTTTCTTAACACAGCTAAATGTATTACTTTACAATAACGAAATTGTATCGAAGTATTTTTGATGTATGAATATGTGAATGCCACTAGGGGAAATATTTTCACTCGTTGGATATTTCAGTAATTGAAATTGAAATGTCATTGCGGCGGCTCCTTGCAGCATGGCGAATCCATAGACAAGGAAAGGCAGCTGAAGGCTTCAGCTTCCCTTTTTTTTTGTTCTATTATTTCGCTGCGCAGTAATGTTTGGAGCAGTTGTATGGGGCGATAAACTCTCAGCACATGTTCGTTTGTGCTCTGCTTCCGGGAGGCCGTTGCTTGAAAATAGGTTAGTTTACCGCCCAGCTTGCGCCACAATAAACGCTCTCGCGATGGGCTTGCTCGCTGTTCTCAGAATCACATCTTCATGTTAGACAAGACCGCGAACAGCTGCACGTTTTAATGCGATGACGTTAAAGGCCCCGTTCTTCAGAAAATTCGCTGTCGTCTTCGGCATTGTGAGGTAGCAGCCACAGCCATGTCTCTGGCAGGTGGTAGTTGGCAGGTGACGCAGCCAGGCACTAATTGGTCTACGAGTTGTGTGACGTCACGAGGCCACGTGACGTGGCCGAGTTGGCAGCAACTGCCGACTCGTGCTTTTCCTTTAGAGATGCAAGGGTAGAATCCCACCTTCCAAAACTCCAAAACTCGTGGGTCCCGAGTCAGGCACGGTTTTTCTCACGTGGGCACGTTCGTATAGCCTGGTTAAAGCGGTAATTGGTAATTCACATTTACCATTCACATTCGAATGGTAATTCACATGATGGGGTAGCTTGTGACTGCATGCTAGCGAGTAAGCGTGCGATAATATGGGCATAAATTAAGAAATTATTTGTTAAGCGAGTTGTAACGTGCATGTACGCGAACGAGGACCAGCAAGGGGAAGCAGCGAATGAAACGAAGCCATTGACGCTCTCGAGTCATACTTTTAAAGGCAGATCTGATCTGCCACACCAAATGCTATGCGAGCGACTATGTCGTATGAAAAAAAAAAAAAAAAAATCTCATTAGGTCTGGACACCGGAATAAAACAATATGAGTACACAGCGATCGACAGGACTAACAGAACTATAGATGTTACACTGAGCTGCTTGCATAGCCGAAGCTGAGCAAGTGAAACTTGAGCTTTATATTGTTTACATGCTATTAGCAGCCTTGTTTACCTAACTATCGTGTACACATTTGCGCTAGCGTAGCTGCTTTGTTTATCTCCGCCCGTTATCCTTGGCCTTCGTGCTTGAACTTTACTGCATTTTCAGAAGGAGATTGAAAACAGCAAGAATTAGAAACAAAATTCTGTGCAGAGCATTTAGATGCAGCTAAGAGAGTCGCCTGCCTTGGCAAGCGAATGTTATCGGCATAGATCAGGGAAACGTGTTGCAAGCTGTGCTGCACCCGGGATACCCCGCTCGAATAACCGAAATTGCAAAAGACCTAAGACAGAGCAAATGAACGCCGGCATAAAATAAAGACAAATCACATGGACACGAGCTAGAGAACGTGCCACTAGTTAATTCTGCTTGAGCGATAGCAAGGCGAAGGATATATCATTGCATGTTTTAGCCTGGCGATGCACTTTTGCGTGGATGCATTTGTGCTACTGGCAGTAGATCGCCGGAACGTGGGAAGCGCACCACGCTGAGTCTAAAGTCACATTTGGGAACAGCTTTACTCCACTCGGCCTACTGGTGGCGAAGACTTTGCGTGAGCAATTGCTCTGAGATGAAACTTTATCGAGACCATTATTAGGTACGTGGACAATATAATGCAGCAAACAAAATTGGGTTACTTGTTTGAGCACTAGCAGATTGGTGAACACTTACTGTTTTTTCGGCGAACCGTTCTGCGCCCTGCAGTGACACCCAGCTATAGTTGGGAATACGCGTCAGTAAATGCAGACTCTGCGAAAAACCGTCGCCTTTCGTGAGCGTCTTCTTAAGAGAGCCGCGGTCGAAAAAAACATATTCCATTTTGCAGTTGTGCTTTCATGTGAATGGGCTTATGCGAGACTTTCGGCGCTCGCTCGTATTACGCCCTCTCCCGAAAGCCGCAGTGTGCTCCAAATGAGAAGTCAGTCCACTTCTTTTGCGGAAGGACCAACGGAGGGCCTTACTGGCCAGGTCACGTAATGCCTTCCGCGCCCACACTAGCCCGATATGGAGTCAGTTACGGAAGCCGAGTGAGCATCAGGAAATGGCGCGCCTGCAAACAGCTTGCTGCCAGGAAAAGTTAGGGGAGAAAATTCAGAGGGCATCTAATTCAGTATGTTTTTGGACCTCCAAGAAAGATGAGTGTCGTTTTAGTGCAAGCCCTACTGGTGCTATGCTTTCGCTCTCCGCACGGGGTGTAATCCGGACGAGCTGGCTGTCGTCGATTACGCGAGCGCGCGCAAACACACACTGCGGGAGCGACGAAGTTGACAACGTGCGGCCGGATTTCATCCACATTTGCCGTCGTAAGTGGAGCGGAACACGCGCTGTATGCGCGGAGACGCTTCGGAGCTAACACAGCGCGCTTTCTCTTTTTATTGACTCTTAGTGCCAAAAAAAGAAGTCTCTTCCTGCTGTTCTGTTTCCCTTGAGTATATACATGCCAACTGGCAGGCTCTTAACACCCGTCTTGCAAACAAAGCACCGTATTATACTTACTGAGCTGGATCGAGAACGGACTGTTTTGAAACACTGGATCTGTGCCACGCCCCGGTTGCCTTCGTTTAAAGAATGGGAAATGCTCGTCGCATTTGTTTAGAAGGGGTTACAAGCGTAATGGAGGAAGGCGCCCTTTGTGTGGGCCGGCTTCCGGTTGAGTGTGTGAAGTTGTGAGCGCAGTTTGCGAAGGCTGATGAATGGCTGTGGTGGTGTTGCAGATATCGGCGAGGAGGCGTTATGGAGCTCGTCGGCCGCGGCGATGACAGCGGCGTCCGATGGTCACGGGCGGCACTTCGACGCCTACTGGAGCGAGTGCGACCATTTCCGCATCGATGACGACGAAGACGAAGACGACCGCGCGCTGCACCAGAATCCTGGTACATGCATGCATTTATCATAAAATGTGTGAACCTAGCCGGAAGGATATTTTATAGCTTCACACTGCCATGTAGCTTTGCACTGCCAACACTGTTCAACAGAGTTGTCGAAGTGACATCGATATGCTATCGACAGTGCTACTATCGACATCACTGTCTAGAAAAGAGATGGGATACCAAAGCAAAAATTAATGACATATGGGTTGCGCATGATGGTGTTTTCTTCGTAAACTGTTATAGGCAGTGATGCAACTCATAGAATACCATAGTACGCAAGGAAACACACACACACACACACACACACACACACACACACACACACACACACACACACACACACACACACACACACACACACACACACACACACACACACACACACACACACACACACACACACACACACACACACACACACACACACACACACACACACACACACACACACACACACACACACACACACGCACGCGCACGCACGCACACACACACACACACACACACACACACACACACACACACGCACGCACACGCACACGCACACGCACACGCACACGCACACGCACACACACACACACACACACACACACACACACACACACACACACACACACACACAGTTGATTTAGCGCGGTTGGGCCAAATGCTTCATCTCACAAGATATCTGCATGCACTGCGAAAGGCAGATGAGCTCTTGCAATTGTGCTCCTAAGTGCCTCTCGCCCCCTGCGCACTACAATAAAGAACTGTGCTCCTGATTTCACCCCCGCCAAGCTTGGGTTCAAGAGGCACGTTGGAGCACAATTGTCTATTGCAGCGCGCGTGATCCTGATTTGACCGGGGAGCCTCTGCCTTTCGCAGTGCTGCAAACATCTTGTGAGACGAAGTATAGGTCTAATACCACTTCGGTTTCGGCTCGCATTTCGTCATTAGAACAGAGCCGTGGTCTACCGCATTATGTGGTAGACCACCCGACATAGATATCAAGCCAAGCCGTACTAAAATTCCTGAATGACCTAGGGGAGTCTGTTCCCATCTCAAAAGTGTTGCTCAAGTTGGCAGCTACGGCCGGTTTCGCGGTTTCAGACACAACCGGTGAATGAAGACTCCAGCGCTGCACTGAATGTCGCGTTTTTCGTGGAACAATCCGCTTCATCGCGCATTCCTAAATATCATAATATGTTTTGTTAATACGGGACCTGAAACGTCCTTTTCGTTTTTTGACTTGGTCGATGACCCAAGTTCATACGTTAACAATGCTTCACCAGACCAGACGGTGTTCCTTCGAACGTTATACTATGTTAATATTCACTATCAGTTTGGTCAACAAGCTGGCACAAAAATAATGATTGTGAACAAGGGCAGGGTATGAAACCCTAAACGTCATTTTATTATTTTTATCTTGGTGAGTAACTCAGTCTTCACATGCTAACAGTTCACCCTGACCATACTGTTTCGTCGAACGTTAGGCTATATCAAAGCAGGCTCCAAGACCTTGCAAGGAGAATCCATGCACACGCGAAAATCCATACTTACAGGTATATGAACTTAAAAAAAAAAAAAAAAAAGTCTAAATAATCTAATTGCTGGCGCTGCATTTGTTGCGAATATTTTGTTCCGAGCTCGCCTCCGCCTACCCTGTGTTCTTCGTTTTAGTTCTGTGTCCAGCCTGCAGCAGCAACTCGCCTCCCAGTGCTTCCTTTTTACGTTCTTGTGTCGGGGAAATTTGTTTCCTGGTGGCCGGCTCATTAATCATCCGTTTTCTACGTAGTTGCGTGGACAGGCGGTCACGCAAGCCCACCAGGCACGCCTTTTGCACTGAGGAGCTTTCTTTGGACCGCTTTGCTTCCCCCTATTCGGTTGTTTGTTCGGGGGAGTAGGATAAATACGGTAACTTGTCCTGAAATCCAAGACGGACCACTAACCTCCAAAGCAGTAATAACAAGGGCACGTTTTGTGTCTGTTGAATTTTATGGAATTTTACTTTTGACAGTAATTTAAAGACGATACCACTGCATGGCGGAGCACGCGAACGAGTTTTCCTTTCTGTCCTAATAATTCGAGGTCTTCAACACGAGCCTTGCCTTGTGTATGATTATAAAATGGCACGTCAGCGCACTTGCCTTATTAGTTTCCTTTTACTGCATTTTTAAAAATATCTATTGATGTTTTTCTGCGTAACATGTTGACCAATCAGCTCGTATTTTGAGTCGGGGTAGATACACAGAACTTTGCGTCAGGCTTCTGTTTGCATTTAGATGTACCTAGATTATTCGTTGAAAGTATAGATGCTTGCTACGAAGTTGCAAATGGCACTGGAATACTCCAAACTTACACGAACCCTGAAAAAAAAAAAAAAAAGGAAATAAACGGCTGCGATTGTAAAGAGTACCGATCTCCGCCAAAGATGTAAGTGGCATTTGTTTTTAGTTTTATTATTGTGCATTGGCATGCTCTTTTGATAGACTCCGAATGACTTGCGGTTCCCTATTTATTTCAACACCTTTTGGTGATACGGTGAATATTTCTTTATTGTTCCACATGTCTATTCCATTTTGTTCGGCGCAGAGGAGCAGGACGCCGACTGGCTCCGCGAGGTGGGACTGGACTTCGTGCTCGATGACGTTCTGGGTGAGTGTGACCCCATCCGTCAGCATCTGTCTGCTGGCTATTTTCGCTGCTTCTGCTACGCAACTTTGTATGTTCACCAAAGGGCGTCGCAGCTACAAATCTGATACAAATAAGCGCAAAGAAATAGCGGGAGAGAATTAAAGAAAAGACGGTGACGGCGGCGTGTTGTCGCTGGACGCTGTGCTGAGCGCACTGGCATATATGTAATTTAGAGAGTATTATGGTGTATGTTTGGCAAAACTCTCTGGTTGAAGACTATTGAAGAGAAGTTAGTGTGACTTAGCGCTTTTTTTTTTCAACAACCACTGCTGAAGACTTTTAAGAGATGTGCTACTTCAAAGCTTTCCGCGCATTTTTTAACTTACCAATACTGACGCAAAATTTGGTGGGCGTTTAAGTTCCGCCTTTAAGGTTACGTCGCGACAGCGCTAACTGCTCCCATTTCGGAAACTCCTTTCGTGCGTATGCGCACTTTACTACTCGCCTATGATCATGAATATTTTAATTTCTGCCTCTATTACCTCGCAAATGCTCATTAGCATACAGACGTAAGCCACCACATTATTGGAAAGACCACGCGATATCGATAAAAAGCCCCGCTTTAACCGAGCCGTATAAACGTTCCTGCGTGGCCTATATGAATAGCGTGTCTGTTTGACTCGCATATTTCACCATCGCATCTCGAAGTACAAGCCCGAGTTGGCGGCTTCCGCAAACTCGGGCCATGTCATGGGATGTCGTGACGTCACACAGCTATACGACCAGTCTGCGCACGGCCATGTCCTTCGTCAACTATCTCTTACCAGAGCATGCTTGTGAGTTTTCGGTCACAAAGCCAGCAATGCCAGATTTTTTTGTCGAACTGAGCTTTTAGCTCTGTCGCTTTAATAATTTGAATATAAAAGCAGCTAAGAAAATTCTTCGATTCTGCACTTCTCTGGTTATATCTTCCATATGAATATCACCTTGGGTGTCAGGTTTGGCAATATATTTCGTGTATTAAAACGATGAGTTCGTCGGTTTTTTTAAGAAAAATAAAAAATTAATCGCAATTTTTAATAACTACCTAATTTCCGAACATAGCACCCTGCTCCTTAGTGTTTCCTCTGTTGCCCGAGTGGTGACATCTAAATCTTCTTGTTCATCATGCGCATGGTGAAGCTACCGGCTATAGAAATTTCAACGCCAACAAGGCCAAAATTCATTGTAAGGAATTCTGTTTAAGTAAAGCGTTATGCGAAATCGTCGATTAATAACAGCAGGCGCTGTGGCTGCTTTCGTGTCATGTGCAGGGACGAGCGGCGCTGGCTCCCAACCGGGCCACAACAACCGCCACCACGATGGCGGGGCGGCGCCACCGGCTGCGAGGTCGTACGTGCGCACGCTGAGCCGCGAGCAGGCCGCCGCCGTCCAGAGGCGACTGGACACGGTCACGTTACGCCGACGCCGGCACCACGCGCCCAGGCAGGACGTGCGACACGTCTTCGACCCCGCAGCCCAACAGGTGCGGCACTGCCGCCTCTGCGCGGTCGATCCCGCGGCCTTCCTTGCTCTGCATTGCATGGCACGTAACGGCAGCCTGTCGGTGTCCGAGGCCATTGCTTTCGGCAGGATGTCACGTTTTCGAGCCTGGCAACAATTGGCTGGGGCCCGAAACAAGAAACCCCTTTTCGTCCAGGGACCAAGAAATAGCAATTGTGCCCAGGGACACATAAGTGGTGTTTGGTCCGGACACATTTAAGCGCATTTAGTCTATAGTAACATTGAATATGCTGTTGAGTCTGGGGCTCATAGAATTTCCATCGGGTCCTGTATGCTTACAAGCCCGGACGTAGAAATTACATTGGTCCTTAGGGACGAGTGCCATGGTACCCGGAGAACCAGAAGTGCTCCTGGAGCTCTGGTATCCAGATGCGCTATAGAGGCTGGGAACCCAGGAATGCTATTGAGCCTGTGGACCTAGAAATTCCGTTGAGCACAGAGACCTACAAGTTGTGTGTCATGTGCTACCAGGCCGAAACCAAACAGGGGCCGGGCCGTCTTTGCGAAAAGTAGTAGCATTCATGGTATCTTTAAAGCTACAAATTTCCGTGAGGTAAGCAGAACCCTTTGTCTTTCAGTACCTATTGGTATTTTGGGATGACGGCTTGGCAGTAAACCACGTGGCCTGTTTACTTTTGTTGGACACTGTACATCAACTGATGTGTTGTTTTCGTTGAGTGTGTAAGGCAGCGTACTTAACTGATTGGCATGTTGCACTTTACCGAGGCTTAACAACTTTGGTACTTCTGGCATCATCTGCAGCCCGCCGTATAAACATTCGTAATCTCGACCAAGGACGTTGTTTTGAATAAATTTAGTTACTGGTTTATTTAAGCATACTGTCGGCCCTAACTCAAAGCTATGGGTGGACCCAGAAACATAAATCAGCGAGGCATAGTAGGCAGATAATTTCGTATATTGGCATTAGGCGTGCTGTTCAAAATGTGGCGCTGTTAGTAAACTGGAGAACGCTAGCAAGAGTTGAACAGCAGTTTCGTTGAAACTGGTTGTGGAAGGTCCTTAGCAGGGCATACCACCTTCTCTAAAACATCCACTAAAATACTGTGCTGCACTACTGGATTCAGCAGTACATAATAAGTGAGGGAGTTGATTGCATGTGAAATTGAGTAATTTTTTTTTCTTTTTTTTTCTTTTTTTGCGTCCTGCATTCGCAGCATGGTGATGACTCTGCGGACGGTCGTCGCGGCGAGCTACGCTTATCGACTGCTGCACCGGCTGGTGGCCGAGCTGCGCAGGGGCCGCTATGGAAGAACCACTGGAACCAGTACGACGCCATTGCCACGCCCGATGTCAAAGGTAACTAGAAGTAATGGTGACAGTGAAGTTAAACCTCAGTCTAACAAAGATGAAGGAGTGTTAAAGTTTGTTAGCTTGATTTTATCCATGGGCGGTTTTCACAAAGACGAGGGGATAAAAAGGGCCGAGACTGTGGTTTGCGGGCAACACGACGAGTTTAGTGCTGTAGAAGACAATACTACTTAATAGGGGAGAATTTAGGAATCTGCCGCGGTGGCCTCATGGGAAGAGCGATATTAATAAGTAATATAGTAATTTCTATTGACCAATACTCTCTCAAAATAATTCATTACTCTTTTTTTTTTTTTATTTCCAGGTGTGGCTGTCCTCGGGTTCAAGATGAAAGGCACGCTGAGAGGTCCTCTCCCGACAATAGAGCCAGTGTCGTTGACTCCACTTGAAGACGACGACGAGGACGACCAGACTCCGGTAGCTGTGCAACCCGGCGTCGACTGGACGCTGGTACGGGTCGCAGCTTATAACTTCCCGAGGCGCGAGTTCTGGATCTTTACGTGTCGTGGCGTGTTGCAGTTGTCATTGTCGGTGCCGGTGAAAGTGCCTTCCATATGTGCACTTTTACCGATAGTTCGGAGATTGCTCGAAGTGTTGCATGAAAAAGTAAAAAAAAAGGGGTATTACAAAGGTCGCGACTGGTGCTTTTCTGGGAAAGATGAAAGAAACAAGGTGGCTAAACTTCAGCTAACATTGTTTGAATTTGCAGATAAACGGTGGTTCATGTCCCTGGTAACGCTTCGAATTTAACTTATGAGCTGGGTGAAGTCTTTGAGAGGTCCTCTAATGAGCGCTTGAGTGGGGCAAATGTCACGCAAACGTTATCACTGAGTGGCTTGTTCATGTGATAGAAAATAAGAGAGATAGCGTTAAGTGAAAACAAGGACGCTTTATTAGGAGTAAAAGACGGGACGTGCGCGAGCTTCCAACGACATCTTATGCCACAGGTGCCACACAATTCTTCACGACCATGTACGAAGAGACTCACGCAATCAGATTCAACGCGAATCGTTGCTAAGGTATCATAAAAAATTAATAAAATGCGTTTCTCAGGACTGTGTATGACCCAGTTGTAAGCTGGTTTTGTGCGTTTGGTGTCCAGCGTGCACGTACACCTCATACTTTTGACGTGGGCGAGGACGTTGTATTGTAAATCATCATTTGACACCCCTGCACTTTCACAGTGTGGCTCTTGACCCTCGCGCGTTATTTTCGTGTCTCTTTTTCTCCCTGACAGCAACCCGGCTTCAGCGAGTCGTTCAGCGTGGACAGCCAAGACCAGGAGCTTCCGGTAAGTCGTGCGGCCGTTTTTCTCGCGTTGGTATGCTACAGCCTCATGAAGAGGCATTCTCGAATGCACGTGACCGTTAGGGCATTGCGCGGAGATGACGCGCACCCTGTCAGCTCTTTTGGATTTAGTTAGTCTGCTTAGTGGAGCTTTCATCGCCATCGGCTGCGTCCGACGTTGCGAACGTCTTTTCCGCTGATGATTCCGTCCCAGTGTGAATAGAGATGGCAGGATAGTCACTTTGACGTATTCGCCCATGAGCGCCGTATTCCAGGTCGTCATGATCGCCGCTCGTGCAAACAAACAGAGCGCTGCCGAAGAACGGATGTCTACAATTCAGGGACAGATGAGCATTTTTGTTCCACTGTGACATAACTGCAGAACCTAGTCACTGTGCCAATTTCACATGAATGCTATAGTTTGTTTGGAACCAGGCTGGCGGGGGGGGGGGGGGGGGGGGGGGGGGGGGGGGGGGGGGGGGGGGCTTGTTTTATCTGTCACCGCTGAGGGGTCATTAGAAGATTTGATTGCTGCCCCAAATGGATGGTAACTGACAAAATATTTCGGGGCTTTGGTTTCATGCCTGGTGCATGGCGGACTACAAAGCTATAGGCGCGCATTCACTGTCTCCTTCTGGGGCACTAGACATATTGTTTGGCCATCGGACAGGTCTACGTATATTGTAGAATGGCGCGTTACACCGTGAGGCGGATAGTACGAGTGGAGGTATAGCGTTGCGTAAGTAAAGTTTCAGGGCGCGAGTGACGAACAACGAGCAGGACAGCTTGGTTGGCGTCAATGTATTATTTCGTTTATTAAACCGAAGGCAGTGGAACAGGGACGCAGAGAAGACACACGATGCAGACGCGGACAAACACGGGGTGAGTTCATGGTAAGGTGGTCAGGTACACGCACATGTATGTACAAGCACAAAACAAAACGTTGACTGTGTCACATTTGGTGATCGGGCTCTCTTAGGTCGAGGAGCGGGAACTAGTGGAGCTGACTTGCAGTTTCCGTCGGGGGCCACAACCTCCCAGCTATGATGGCCTTCTCTCACCACCAGCCGTGGTGACCGGGCTGCAGACCAGCGTGCCAGCCGTGGTGGTCGTAGTGCGCGTGCTCGTAGTGCGAGTGGTGGCTGGAAAGAGGCCAAGAACGAGAACGACTCAACTTCATGTATACAGTCACGACAGTAGGTGCTTATCTACAACGTGTGAGATTATACATCGAGGGAGACAGCGCGCTGTGAAGGAATGGTTTGTTGCCTCAACCAGGAGTGTTATTTCCAATGGTACATTGCATGGTGAAGACACGCCGCTCACACTAGTATGTCTGTAACGTTCAAGGAAGATCACTGATTCTTTTGACTCGTATTTCTGGTTGGAGCCATTAAGGGTAATTGAGAAGCCGTGAACCCTGACTGCAGACCAAGTGAGTGCTGCCTTTTCTATGCAGTGTTAATGGCCACCTTTTGGCGAAAAAATCGTTTGCGCACTTGCTGTGGAATGCGCGATGAAACAACTTGGCTGGGTGAGCATTGGCCGCTTTGTTAAGAACGAGGGTGGGGTGACCACAGTAGCCTCGTATGGCGTGCAGCGATCTACAAATTTACGCTGATAGCAGCGCTTACTCACGACTTGCTTCTTACAATCGCTCTGTTGCACTTATATTGTGATTTTGCGCACATATATACTTATCTCCTGCTGGACGAACTCAACTGATGATGCGAACCATTGTTCCTTGAGAGGAACCGGTCGGCGTATACTGCATTAGATAAGGACTGACAGCATTTGGAGCGGCTGGGCTGTTAAGCGATTCAAGTAGCACACGAACGAATGGAAATAAAGGTTTGTGACATTGATCAATTAGGTAACGTTCCTACTAGTTACACTCGCAGCTTTGTCTTTAAACGTAACCTCACGCTATATCGCGGTTAAGCTTATTTCGACTAAGGTTGGCGTTGTACGGGCGCGCTCAGGATGCCTTACGCAGTACTTTGACTTTTTTTATTTATCAGCGTGTACAGCCTCGTACGGAATATGTACTCTAGATAAAAATCTGCCTCTGGCTGCCATTTTTTTCCCACGCTATCTGAGCATGTCTTCCGCTCCGGTCCCGTAGCTTCGGCACCGAGACATTTCTCGGTACACAGATTGCGTTTGGGACCCTGGGTGGCTGTCTTTTCAGTGCACCCTCCTGCATTGAGATAGGCTTTGTCCACAAACTGTTCCGCTACCTTCGCTGCGTACTCTCTGGTGATATCCGGCTATCTACGCACGTCTAGTGGGCAAAGAGGGGCTCGCAGGTAGTGCTGCCTGCCAGGCCTTCACGTAGCCCTGTCGTTATAGTGATCGTTTTCTGTCGCGTTGCGTTGCCTTGCAAGTACTCCTTGACGGGCAGCTTTTTGGGACGTGTTATCTACATAGTTGTACATAAACGCTGCACTGACAATGCTGACTGTCATGAACTGCATTTTTGAGATCAAGCTGCGCGATCATCGAATTGTCAGAACATTTTTTTTTGGGGGGAATGCGACCTAATGTATTGCGGATACACTTGATTATGGCATTGTGTGGAGCTAGAGCCGTTTTTCAACATAGAATTTGAAAGTTTTTTTTTCTTTAGATTCATTTACGAGCTGCGAATCTGGCAAATGGACGTTGCGAATATATTGATCGTTCTCGGATTTTCCGATCAACCGTTTATCAACGCTAAAAATGGGCTCATTCTCATTAACGACTCATTATACCTTACGCTGATACAAAGGTAATAAATTCTTGAACTTGTGCGCATGCGCCTGCTACTTTTTCGGTGCACGTCGTATTCCCATAATCGCCATGACTTCACTTACTTCCGCTGTGTCCCTGGCGCAGCACCTTAACAATCCGCACAGCGTCGCTGTTCGCGGGTGAAGTGTTCGCGGGGGGGGGGGGGGGGGGGGGGGGGGGGGGGTGTTCGCGGGGTTCGCGGGGGCATTGTTCGGACAGTGCGCTTACCCGACAGGGATCGGGATGGGGATGATCCTCGGGGCCAGGGCGGCGCCGATGAGGCCGTACTTGGCCAGCTTCTTGAGCTTGCTGGCCTGCGCCTCTTGCGTCACAAGGGCGATGACCAGCGCCAGGCAAAGGAAAGTGAATGCGACTCGGCGACTGCACATCTTGACTGAAGGTGACTGCGGCGTGGACGAAAAGAAAGAAAAGTAGGTTGGGCAAATAGAAATATTGAAAAATAATTGTGCCCTGTCGACAGGGGGATATGCAGGAATGAACCGCGCCGCTCACTGTAGGTTCCGCGCTTATTGCACTGCTTGCTACGGGCCGTTATGCTAGGAGTGCCGTGCTAGATGAGAACAGTGATTGTTCTCACTTCTTCATTGACTGCGATTAGGTTTGGAGCGCATGTGTGAGCTATTTGTTTTCTTGTGGTAAGGGTATCTACAGGTCAAAGGCACTTGTACTGTAAACGAATGTTGGAACTAGATCTAATGAACATGGCGTTCGAGGAAAAGGAAGCAATAAATGTTGCAATGAAACAATGGATAGTCAGTAATCATATGATCATCTCGAAAAATGTATACTCAACTGATAGTTAACATTGATAAGGCACCAAGACGGATCGCGGATCGACATCGCTCTGCTCCTCTGATTAATAACAAATTATTCTCGAATATATTTGCAAATAAATGATTGACCTGGTTGACTGCGTCCCAATACCAGCATTTTAAACGCGAGAAAAGCTATTGTAATACGCTGTAATAGCAGTACACTAAAGATCCTGCTCCGACTCTGGAAGACACTATTGTGCCTTATATCCGGGTTATCCATCAGGAGGTTGCCTAGGCCGTTTCACTCGTCACCGGCGTGCCGATGTATGTACGCATGTCCCAGCCATCGGTGCTCGTAAGATCCGTGGTGCTTCACTCGTCCGACTCACCGGTGCAAGAGAAGGTGCTGCTGGTTGCTTTCTTGGGCGCTGGGAGGCTGTGTGCCATGCTGACTGTCCGCGCGCCCTTTTATAGCTGCACGCGACGACGGGAGAGCGTGCGAGCTGGAAGAGGGGTTGGGGGTGGCACCGGACCCAACGTTGCGGAACCGATGCGCGCGTATACCGCGCGGGCCACGCTTTTTTCGATCACTCATGTTAATCAGTTTCCAACCTACATTTCTCTTTCGGCAGCAACAGCAGCAGCGTAGGCGTCGTCGTCCGTCGCCGCTTCGGCTCCCATGAAAGCGACGCTCGAAGACAGGAAGAAGATTTTTCCGAGCGACCCTTAAAGAGGAAAGCGTGTCCCAACCGTGACGGCACCACCGCTCTTGCGAAGTACGGCAGGGCGGCGGGGCAGTTCCTTGTGGTGGTGGCACGTCGACACCCTCCGCTCCAAAAGCACGCGCCGCGCGGTTGCTGCTCAGGAAGACTGCTTCATCCCACGCGGTCGCCGCTTTCCCAAGGACACGCGCGAAACTTGTGCACTACCTAGCGACTACAGAGTCTTCTTAACAAGTTCATTTCGCACCGTGAACTGAGTGACCGGTTCACCTTTTCGCCGACTGGTTGTCTATACTCGCGGTTTGTGTACCTACTATCGCGGTGAGTGCTGCGTGTAACGAGCAGTCATTGTGTGATAAGAGTCGACCACGCGGCGCGGCTGAAAAGTTGGAAGCTCATAGTTTTCACCTGGAAAAGTAGGGTTCCTTGTTGTGTCTCTCGCATATATCATTTGTTTTGTCACGGAGCACTGCCTTGCAGCAAAGAGAAGATGCGCGAGGAGAAGCGCCGCCTTACTAGGGCTTGTCCTATCTTCTCTCCACCTACGTCTCACTCCGCGCTTATGGTTCGACATTTACTGCTTGAAAGTACTTGTCCGGTCGTGTGGCCAGAATGTATACAAGTCTCATAAGGGGACACACCGCATACCACTCAA
This sequence comes from Amblyomma maculatum, assembly GCF_055883805.1. NCBI lineage: Eukaryota > Metazoa > Arthropoda > Arachnida > Ixodida > Ixodidae > Amblyomma > Amblyomma maculatum. The sequence goes on along the minus strand of NC_139344.1, from coordinate 326,431,235 downwards.
GTATTGCAGGTGGTCGTACGTTTTCTGACCACCAGCAACCAGAAGTTCGCTTGTGTGAGACCGAGAAAGAGCTTCGCTCCTGAAAGCTAAGTTCGCTGTAACCCTTCGCAGCTTAATAGTGTTGTCTGGTTAGGACTTGTCAAGGTTGAATAATGTACACACCCTTATACTTTGGTTGTCTTTATAGATAAAGAAAAACTATAAAGATGTTTGCAGTTATATACGAATAAGTGTTGGTTTCGGTCCTTTCTACGCTTTTTGAATTCTTAAGAACCTGCGCACATTGCTTGTCTTTCTTCGGGACAGTTTCTGATACGCCCCCTTGCGTCGCGGTGCATTTTGTACGGACGCAGTGTGTGTGCGTGTGAGACAGATGCGCGATATATCTGACTCACAAACGGCTCCATAGCTGGCATAGAAGGGTGCGGTCGGTTCTGCAAAAAACACAAAGCTGCCGAATTCTGTGGCAATTATTTTTGAAAGGTCACGAAATATTATAAGCGGGAGCGTAGTGGAAGTACAAAAATTGCAGGTGAAAACAGCAACGAACACATTATAAGTGGGAAATAGCGGAAGTACACAAGTCTCAGGTGAAAGCAGCAACGAACACTTCCGTCCTTGCACTTTTCCCCTTGAATACACTCTAACCTCATAACCCAGAGTCCTGATTTAGTTCTCCTGTGCGTGTGGACTGCGATTTTGGACTCTCTAATGACGAGTAGTTTGTGAGCGATAATGATGTTCATGAAGACGATGATTATATAGATTTTATGCTCTTCATATTGAATCTTCAACGGGGAAACAACTCTGGAATACGGCAAGAGTAGCCCGTTATTTCACAAGCCGGCCGGCACGGCTACATTCGCTCATTCGTTGCCGTTCTCGGTGATGCGGGTACGTTTGGACTGTGTAGCATTTGCCTAATTGATGGCAAGAGCAGTGCTGCCAGCACCTTGCGGCATGATTCCACCTGCACGCTGCCAGGTGTCAACCACAGGCAAGACTTTCCCGAATGACGTAACTGCGCACTTTCCGTAAGCAACGTATCGGGGGCCGTGTTCATGCAGAGCTGTGGCGCTTTCACACACGAACTGCTCACAAACGCATTATCACATTTTCTGCACAGCGTTGAGCGAGTAGGCCACGCTTGGTGGCGTAACAAGGACCGAGGTGCGTCGGAAACACGCAGCAGGAAAAGGAAAATGTGATACAGGTGTGCAGGGGAGGGGGATGTCGTCGGCGCAAATTGCGGGTCACTTACGGAAGAACTCGTCCCTGCGTCGACCTGCGCGCTTTTTTTCCCCCTTTTCGCAGCCCTGAACTGCTTTTCTCTCGAGTGAGGCGTGGTTATCTTATTCGACTTGTGCTCAGCGCGCGACAGTCGCGGCATTGTGTAGATAGCTGCTTGTTATGTGACCAAGGCACCTCCTTTTTTAGGAACAGTTGCGCCACCGGCCGATGCTGTGCGCAGCTGTCACACTTTTCCCTGTTGGTACGCAGCTTAAGTAATGGCCGGCCATTGCCCGTTACACGCTTGGCTGGTTGAACGCTCGTGAAGCGCGGACACCATGTATAGCACGCGATACAGGCTATAGAGAGATTTAACCGAGTGTGGCGCGTAAACTCTGCTTTTACGGTGGCTTGTGGGAAAGTTGGTGAAACGTCCGACGCGATAAAATCAGGGTGAGAGCGGGAAGCGAGTAAGCGAAGGGGAACTGTCTCGAGACAGCATAAACAGGTCATCATTATCATCATCATCAGCCTGATTATACCCACTGCAGGGCGAATGCCTCTCCCATATATCTCCACTTAACCCGGTTCTGTGCTAGCTGCATCCACTTGACCCCTGCGAACTTCTTAATTTCATCCGCCCACCTAACTTTCTGCCGCCCCCTGCTACGCTTTCCTTCCCTTGGAATCCAGTTTGTTACCCTCAGCGACCATCGGTTATCCTCTCTTCGCACTACATGTCCTGCCCATGTCCATTTCTTCTTCTTAATTTCTACTAGAATGTCGGTAACTTGAGTTATTTCTCTGACCCACTCTGCACGCTTTCTATCTCTTAATGTTACCCCTACAATTTTTCGTTCCATAGCCCTCTGGGTTGTCCTTAAGTAGAACTCTCTTGGTTAGCCTCCACGTTTCAGCCCCATAGGTGAGTACAGGCAAGATGCAACTGTTGTACACTTTCCTCTTGAGCGATACCGGTAAGCTGCTAGTCATAATCTGAGAGTGCTTGCCAAATGCGCTCCATCCCAATCTTATTCTTCTTGTTATTTCCTTTTCATGGTCCGGATCTGCGGTTACTACCTGTCCTAAGTAGACATATTCGCCTACTACTTCCAGCATTTCGCTACCTAATGCAAACTGCTGTTCCTTCCCGAGGCTGTTGAACATTACCTTAGTCTTCTGCATATTGATTCTCAAGCCTACCTTCTGCTTTTCCTGTCTAGGTCATCAATCATTATTTGCAGTTCATCCCCCGAGTTGCTTAGCAAGGCAATGTCATCAGCAAATCGCAGATTATTGAGGTATTCTCCATCTACCCTTATACCTAACTAACGGGTCATACACTAAAGTTAATACGGAGGTGTCTGTGTATGTTTGCTCATTAATACATTTTTTAACACACCTTCGCTTTATCCGTTTTCTATTAACGCGATCGCATTATCGTCCGAATGAGCAGCAGAGCCCGGTGACGTCACTCAAAAAATTCCCCGATTGGTCGTCAGGAACCGCCCTTATCGATTGAGAAGTTGATTACGTCACAAGATCACATTATTATGACTGGGCGCTGATTGGTCGGCGGGCAATGTGACGTCAAAGGACCGCGTCACATGGACGAGTTGGCAAGTGCAGTTGGCAAGCGACGTACCGAACGTGGATTGGTCGTTGGTGTATATGACGTCATGAGACCACGTGATATGGCTAAATTTGCAAGTGCGCTAGTCACGTGACACGGCTTTGCTGCTTTGGATGCACAGCTTATTATAGGTGCTACAAAACAAAACAAAGCGACAACGAGCACGCTTGGCTGCAATGACAAAAACGAGTATCAGCAACGTTGCTTCTAGTGCTGTCGCATTGCACTCCTAAGGTGACCTGAGCATACCCATAGGTTTTTGGTAGGTTTTGCTAGTCCGTGGAGTGAAAGGTTCTCTTTTTACCCCTAGATTTTTTTTTTAACCTCGCCTCTTTCTAGAAGCATGTGCTCGCTGTCACTTCTTTTTTGCTATATTGGTTGCGATGCGATCAGAATCAATAAATAAACGAGGAACAATTTAAGGAAGCAAGACGTAGTTTGTAGGCCGCGTAGTGTTTTGTAGCAGCCCATGCGTCATCGATGTGCCGTTCTAAATGTCGTTACGTCGCCACAGCCTGCGGCGTACATGGAAATGCTCTCACGCTGTCGAACTCCTTTCCACGCACGCTCGGTCACGTGTAACCGAGTGATATCCACAGAGGTCCGCTGCTTGCGAAACCGGTTTAGCGGCTAGTCAAAATAGCGATATGAGACATGTATGTACGATCAGGCCGACGTGTAGGCGCGGTGTAAATTTGCGCGCACTAACTCTGCCGCAAGCGACGGGATAGCGTGGAGTTGAATTTTTTTCGGGGCTGGTTTGCATTGCCGCTGACACCAACCAAACAGCAGGCGATGTGGCTTACGGAGAAGGGTTAGTTGTTCGAAAACGGCAGACAGCTTGCTGTTTCAAGCATATATTTTAGCAGCTGTGGGTTATGACATTCACTGTTACTGTGTGGTCTCATTTGTCGACAGCTTTCTGTTGAATACACTAATGTGACGTTTTTTGTTTGTTTGTTTATAGACAGCTGTATATACCTATCTTTGTTGACTCATCATCTCTGCGAGGCGGGGGCGAAGCTGTATACTTACGTTTGCCATACGCCATCCACCTACGCTGCGTTTCGTACAGAACGTGCAACGCTTTGCAAGCGACGGAAGTAATGTGCCCGTAAATGTTATCAAGCACCGTGCGCATATCGTCCCTGCTTCGCATGATCGGCGTGACTCAAGGAGAAAAGAGAAGGGATAACGAAAACTTGACAGGGCAGGAAACGAAAAGCAGAACTCCGAAATACACAATGGGCACATAAGATTTTCAGTCAGGACAGTCCCGGTACGCTAACAGAGGGAGGGTCCGCGACTCTGGTGGACAGGGCCGCAAGCAGCCTCAGAAAATCAGGTCATATGACCCTGCCGTCACTTCCTGTCAGAGCGTAAGCCAGTACCTTTCAGCTAGTCCTGGACTGGAAATCGATTGTGCCCAGTGTCTTATATAGACGTTTAAGATATCGATGAATACTCGCTTGCTTTGAGTACTTGGCACATAAACCATGTTCAAATATTACGCGGATTTATTCGGGAATGTTTCGAGTCGCTCGTAGAATATTTCGCTGGCACTGTCAAGTAATCTAGTAATTGTTGAAGTCTGTAAAATATAGTAGCTCTGACAAAATACCCGCATCAGTAAATGGAATGCGAATGTGACGCATATGTCTGCGTTGAACGAGAACAAGGACCTTTTGCCTATCGCTGTGAGACAGCCCGACAATTGTTCGCTTAGCGTGCAATTTCCAGCCGGCGAAATTAAAGCAGCCGAAATTGAATTTTCTGCCCCACGCAGCTTTATTTGGCAGACGACAAATGCTGTCATACGCACAATTGTAAACTCGAGGTTTTTCTGAAACGACCGATTGATTCTTTGCATGCTCTACTTTGGAAAAGTGACAATGCACACTACAGGTTGACGTGAGCGCAGCTCGATCATAAGAACCTCGCCGTAGCTTTAGCACATGGAACGAATTGTAGTGGTGAGCTTGATCTCCAGCAATTGACTTACGACGGAGTGACCTTTGACGGAACCTTTTTGAGGACATAGAACAAGGCTGGTGGGCTATTCAACTCGTGTTCGAAGGCAGTGCAATCCGCTTCAGCAACGACAGAAAAACACTCAGTGACCGTTTGCAAGCCGTGCCGGTGCGCCGCGAACTTTGCTGTCAATCGGTCGCATTGCACTGTCGTAATGACTCCTCATCGGAACCGCGCTAGCAGTCTCGTGCTCGAGGCAACAACTTACGGGCGTCACCGAATTCCGAATCCCTGACGCTGGTACAGCTTCGAATTCCTGCCACGGGGCTGCGCGTTTCTCTAGAGGCGAACTGAGAGTACACATGTTTTCTGTGTGCCCCGCCGGGGTGGCGCAGTGGTTACGGCGCTCGACTACTGTTTCCAAGGACGCGGGATCGACTCCCGGCCTCGGCGGCCGCTTTTCGGTGGAGGCGAAAAGCAAGGCGCCCGTGTGCTGTGCGATGTCAGTGCACGTTAAAGAACCCTAGGTGGTCGAAATTTCCGGAGTCCTCCACTACGGCGTCTCTCATAGCCTGAGTCGCTTTGGGACGTTAAATCCCACAAACCAAACCAAACCAAACCAAACCAAACCAAACCAAACCAAACCAAACCAAACCAAACCAAACCAAACCAAACCAAACCAAACCAAACCAAACATGTGTTCTGTGTATACCACTGTAGATTAAAGTAGTCTAAATTACGGGACTCGACAGTAGACCGTTTCTCCTACACACGTGCGGCTTCGGGGCATTAAACTGCACATGGCACTGCGCATGACATGTCATGGCATGGTTAAATGGTATGGTATACTGTATGGTATGGATTGGGGGGGGGGGGGGGGTATGGTATGGTATGGTATAGTACGATGCGGTATGGGGGGGAGGGGGGTTAGTATGGTATTTGGCATGATGATGTTTGGAGCCTCAAAGCGGCCCAGGCTATAAAAAGGACGCCGTAGTGGAGGGACGCAGGTCAGTTTCGACCACCGGGGTTCTTTTACGCGCACTTACATCGCGCAATGCACGGGCACCTTCGAAGCGCTGCCGCCGATGTCGGAATCGAACCCGTGTTCTCGGTATGGTCAGTCGAGCTCCCTAACCACTGTGCCACTGCGGCGGACCTGGTGGTATATGGTATGACATGTCATGGTATGATGGGGTGGAATGGCAGAGTATGATACGGTATGAAGTTATGTGCATATGACTCAGTCGACATCATTCTCCCTCGTCTTCGCCTTCATTTATCATCCTTTACTTTGCTCTCCCCCTCCCCCCCCCCCCCTCACCTTTTTTCCTCTTTCCACTTCTATCTTTCATTGTTACTTAAACAGCGAAATCGCGCCTGCTGAGAAATATTTTGCCCCGTTTGCGGCGAACCGCTAAGTCGTTGCCGTGCGCCTCTACTGAAGACGAAGCCAAGAGAAGGAAAACCTAGAAAAAAAAAAAAAAGATAAATGGCCACATTGCGCACGAGCCGCGCCGCTTCGCGCTTGTTGTGCGTGGCGTAGTGGCTTAAAATAACAGCCTTGAACCAGCGTGAAGAGAACAGCAAAAATATAAAATAGAATGACCCTGTTTCTTGGCTTACGTGGGAAATGAAGTCGGGCATGGGAGCTGCAGCGCGGGCCTGCGGAGGTGGCTAAGCGTATAAAGCCAACCGGAAAACAAATCCACCTTGGCTCCGCGGTGACACGCGTGCTGTTGTTGCATTTCTTGACACGGAGTTTGAATGTGCAACTTCCTCGCGATTCCTTCAGTTCGAAGAGGCCCGGGTTAACCGAATTCGAAGCTCTCCACGCTATATTTGCGCTCCGTGAGTGGTGAACCGTGGTCACGCACGCAGTGTCTCTCTCTAGAGGAAGTAATGCACGTTACCAGGAAACCTGCAGCGAATGAGCATAATATACCGCTTAAATCATGGGAAGGAACAAAGGAGGAAAAAGCCATTTGCTGCAGTTTACATGCTCGAGCGGCAAGTTTGTGGCCCCTTTTGGTTTTTCACTTTTGTCAGCCTTCATTTTTAGTCCCTGTGCTTCAACAACCTCGACCAGTACTGGCTGCGAAGAAATAGAGAGCATTATTAAGCTCGTGCCTTGTTGTCAGCGCCGCTGAGGAGTTGTCTAGTTGAGTAGTTCATCGTACGTGGTTTGGAGTGTCTGGGGCGCATTATCAGATAAAGACCGCAAGGCTGCCGAGAAATTATGCATGGACTCGGAACTGCAGCGATTTCGCATTGCACGACAAAGGAGCAATTCCTTGACTCTGAAGTGTGCGTGTTTAAGTTATCTACGACCGTTTCGCCCTCTTGGACGCGAGCCTGTATCAAGGAAGCTCTCTAGAAGAGGCAATTATACAGGGTGTTTCATCTAAGATTTTACCTATTTTTTTAAAATAGGAAAATTAAGTTTTATTGTCGATTCATCTTTTAGCTGTTGTATTAAGAGTAGAGAAAAATCAGGAGCCTTAAAGGGTACTAATTAGCTTAATAATTAACTAAGATTAGCTAATTAACTTTTTCTTTATACCAGCTAGAAACTACTTTCAAATTGCAACAGTGAGCTACCGGTGTGAGAATGCCAAATGGTATTTTAAACGACAAGAAACGTGCATTTCTTAACGACTGCAGCACTGGCAATTCTGGCCACTTTCGACGCACGAAAACGAAACCTAGCAGACGAAGCGCAGAATTGTACGCGCCCACGAGTGACGCAGTCGTGACGTCGCCGGGCGAATCAAGTTGTCTGAAGGCGGCTGCTGCCGCTCGTGAAATACTCGTCTGGCGCTGCGTTATCACATCCAGTGGTGCGATATCTGTGCATGTACTGCTTTTCTTTTTATTTCACCCTCTGGGAGCCAAAGCTTGTAGTCAAGAGGGAGGGCTGATTTGCCCATACCATCAGCGCTACGCCCGCACCATGACAAGCTTCGCCCGCAATGTGTTGGTGATATCTCAAGATCCTACCAGACCATGACGCAGCTCCAGGCGCGTATTTCGCGGGCGGCAGCGGACGCCTACAGACGGCTGGTTTCTCTCAGTGACGTCACAGCTGCGTCACTCATGGGCGTGCATAAGTGCGCGCCTCGACTGCTAGGTTTCGTTTTCATGCGTCGAAAGCGGCCAGAATTGCCAGCGCTGCAGTCCTTAAGAAATGCGCGTTTCTTGTCGTTTAAAATACTATTTGGCATTCTCACACCGGTAGCTCACTGTTGCAATTTGAAAGCAGCTCCTAGCTGGTATAAATAAAAAGTTAATTAGTTAATCTTAGTTAATTATTAAGCTAATTAGTACCCTTTAAGGCTCCTGATTTTTCTCTACTCTTAATACAACGGCTAAAAGAAGAATCGACATTAAAACTTAATTTTCCTATTTTTAAAAAATAGGTAAAATCTTAGATGAAACACCCTGTATACGTTTAAAGGCCGCGCTTTTTCTTTTGCAAAGGTAGTCGTCTCACTTATCTATCAAAATTCTTCCTCTTGCATAAAGCATGGCAGGAGCGTTTGGACAGTATGCTCAATTGTCGCGCGGACCGATAAAGGAGAACGGCGAGCCTTTACATTTCCTATACTAACTTAAGTCACTCAATCTTGTGCCGCTGCTTCTAATTGGAGCCTGCGTTCGGCAACAAAATTTAAACTAGCATTCTTAAACGAGAGACATATTTCACTAACTTAATTAGGTTGGATAAATTTTTCCTAATAAATCTACCACCTCTTTACTTTCTCCACATTTGCTATTAATATAGGATCGGTATAAACAAAACGCCAGAGGATGCTTTGTCCAATGTTATTGTTCTCCGAAATTTATAGGGTTAAAGGAGGGGGGCAAGTGTATGCAGCAGTATTTAAGTTCTGCAACGAGGACGTGACTGCCCTGGTGCCCGCTCGGCAGCGATAGCTATACGTATCTAACGTGTAGCGCTTGCGGCATGTTTATGCGGCCCGCTCGGCTGTCAGCCCGTTTGTTTACCACTTGTAAACAAGTGCCCAGCCAGCATTGCGTGGTGCCAAATCTGTTCGCTGTTAAAAGGACGGGGGGTTGTCCGAGGAAATGGCTAGCCGCAGCCGCTGGCGATAACCCGCAGCGCGCTCTGCATGGCGAAGCACGTTGGGGAAGCACTCGCCTTTCCTGCAGCCCATTCCTGGTTCCGTTTGGCGTGCTTGCGTAACTTCCGGGCGGACGGCCGTTCTGTTGGACAGAAGGGAGACCTTCGGCCGCTGCTTACGTAAATGCGGGAGCAGGGTTATGTATAGCTTCTGAGCGCAGCTAGTTTGGTGTGCATGGGCAAAGAACGCGGCGGACTCGCACGATGTGCAGATACCGGCCACCACGGGAGAGTTGGCGAAAGCACTGTTGGATGATAGTTCCACGAATAGCTTTTTCTGTTAACTACTCCAGTTTCTGTATAGCGGTTTCATTAACAAGCAGCGGGAAAAGCAGGTTTTCCTGCCTGTTCTGGTTTGTCGTAGCATGTGCTGGACGTCATGTCATGGCTGGCTGGTTATCGGGTGTTTCAGCGAGCAGTGTCAGGATTTAGTAAATACAGGGTGGTTAAAATAAAAACAAACTCATTTTCACGAAGAACTGTCACCCGCGGTAGTGGTCAGTTCTGTTGAGAACTGTGCTAAATATATAGATATCCAGTTATATTTTAATAATTAGTTTTTAGTCACCATAGTGCAGTGGTTAGTGCCAATGGCGAGTTTGTAGCCGCGGACTAGACCATGCCATATGAGCTTTTGAAACGAAAACGAAGAAAAAATGCTCTAAATCCCGGCTAGTTCTGTGAAGTCCATTGGTCTCTTCCGCACTATATTTAATTGTTTGAAAGTTCTCGTTGAAACACGTGGTGTTCTTCTACCGTGCTTTGACACCGGGCAGCACGTGGTTTTTATTTTCATCTGCATCTATAGATGAGAGCAGTGCTGTAGGGATTTGATCCGGCTACCTTTTATTAGGCAGCTACTGCATTATGCATTAGTGACTACGGGCCGAGTGCATTACTTAGTTTCACATTTATTGTGGATCAATCGAGATGAATATCTGTCGGGGCGCAGTGCATTTCCTTTGCTGGCTTCAAGAGTTGGAGCCGCCGGCAGGCTTCTCCGTGCAGCTTTTGCTCCCTCCCCATTTCCCCATCCATCAAATGTCCGTTACACCACTGCATGTTTTCTTATTTCAGAATAAATGCCCTTATTGGCCAGTTCTTTACTTTGGCCTGTCCGCGTCCTGCAAGTGTGGGACCTCATTTCTTGACACTCTGCTTTCTAAACCGTAGCAAAGTCATGGCAAAGGTGGTGCGCCGATTGCACTGAGAAGTGTGTCGAGAGCGGCGGTTTGTTCACAGGAGAGAGTGGATTCTCGTGCGTGCGAGCGATCGGAGATTGCATGCGGCGCCCTTTCTTCGGTCTGTCATGGTAATGGAGTGGGCTTCGTGGGAAGATCGGGGCAGACCTTGTCGGCACTCCCGTCTCCGGCCCTGCATGCCGGGGCGTGCCGGCAATCGCTGCAGTTATGTCGCTATCTCTCCCTCTATCGACACCTTTTGCCGGTCATAATAATGCGAGAAATGGCGCTCCTTATGCAACGGCATTCGGATGCTTAGATGGTGCTGATCCATCGAAACACCCTGTCGAGGCACCCCGAACTATGGTGCCTCGATGCAACGCGGGCATCGAGAAACTCATGCACGGCACGGCAGTATGCAAGCCTTCCAACCCGAAGTAAACGTGGCCACCCACTGAAACTTTAAACGCTTTTTAATACAATAGATAATCGGAACACTTAAAAAGATGATTTATGCACTCGATTTTTTAAAGTACTGCTTCATGAATCTTCTTCGGGGAGACTATCCTGAATGTGCTTTAGAAGGGGAGTTAGTAACTCTTGGTAAACGGAATTTACCCTCTGTTCCTTTACTTCTCTTCATCCATCCAGCCCATACAGTGGTAAGCTGCTACCATATGTGGAAGGCTACGCGGCATAGACATAAAAGCTCCGCTTCAGACAAGCCGCACGAACCTGCGCCTGCTTTGCTTAGGGGTAGCCTGTCTGACTCGAGATCCAAATGTCCTGGAGGGTTCGACTCCCATCTCAGAGGAGGGGACCGAGTTAGCAACTTTTGCTATCACGGCCATTTCATGTGGTCTTGTCACGTCACACAAGCCGCCTACCAATCAGTGTCAGATCATGTAGCCTGCCAGCTACTTGCCTGATGCATGCATGCTTGTGATTTTTCGCTCATAACGCCGATGTCAACACACGCCGACATCGGATTACCCGCAGAATGCGGTCTTTAACGCTCGTTAAAACGGCAAGCACGGGTATCTGTTGTGATGCCGAAAGCGTGCTTGACTCAGCTAGCTAGTGAAAAGAGCTAATTTACTGTATGATGTTTTTAAGAATACTGTCACCCAATGTCGACTCATCCGAAGGCACTGTCATCTTGTCAGTGGAGCATAGGTGGATTTTCATCTAGTGCTCTATTTAGCGACGAGGGTGTATACTTTCTTTTGCTTTTTGCCGTTTGTAGTCAGCCGTACACCTCCACATTGGTATCTTGATCATTTGCGAGTCGCTCTTCTCTTCTACAAATCGCGAAGGTTGAGAGCGTAGGCCGAGCGTCATTCATGTATGTACCATGTCGTTTCATCGACGCCGCGGGGGATGTGCACGTCTCGCGCAGACAATGCCAGCGTGGCCTTTCTAAGCTGAGAGATAAGAACTCACTTTCAGCGCATCCGACGTCATTCATCGCTCTTTTAACGGGATAACAGTAATTAGGTGTGTCGGCTCACCTTCCAGGGCTGCAGTTCGGCCTGGAGGTGTGTATATTTTGGGCAACGGCGCATTAGGTAAATACTTTTTTTATTGTGCTGCCACTGATTGCTCCAAGGAGGAACTGAGAAATGCGTTATATCTAAATGCCCTTTTTTATTCATGAAATGCATCATACGGGCTCATTTCCGCCCGCCCTTCTGCATGTGATGTGCCTATCCAGTCATTCTGCGCCTGCTCTGCTCCTGCGCTGACACCGAAAATCGTCGCACGGGCTGTCAGTTGTGGCGCTCTTCAACTCAAGTCCAAGCTAACCCCACTAACAGGGGAGCGCGCTTGTATTTGCAAGCCAAGGTGATATCATCGAAGAATACAAAAACACTATGTGAGCTCCTTTAAGAAGCACAAGAAAATATTGACTGCGACAAATAAAGACAGCGTTGCAGGAATGCAGTCAGTATAACACATATTCAGCATCATTGGTCGGGGCAAGTTCTTTTTTTTTTTTTTTTTCTGCGTTCATGAACCCCTGATAATGCCGCTTCAAATTAGCTGCACAAGGAAAAATGAAATTTGCTTTGAAATGTGATTTAGGTGTTCATTTTAATGTTCGTCGTGCCTGTACGTGAAAATTCTTAATGCGCACTCTGGTCTTAGTCCTCGGGTAACGTTCTGGTTGCTGCTTGGTATCGCGCCATTCGAAATGCTGCCTCAGCATAGATCTAACCCAACCCACGGCCTTGGTTTCTTCATTTATCAAACCGAATGGCGCAGCCATATTGCGTCAGCGCTGTGAGGATAAGCAATCTTGCATTAGCACATCCGTATGGCTGGATCAGTCTGCTGAGCCACTCCTCTGAACGAGTGCCTCTATACAGTACTTGCTTTTACTATGTTCATGTGTACGGCACCTCCTGCATGGCTATCGTCTCATCGTCCCTATTACGCCTGCTTTGGGCGTGCAGATAGCTATCAACGCATGGTCTCATAATCTCCGCTAATTAAACTCTGCGGTACTATACAGCCCTCTTACAAAAGGGGCAGTGAAATCGACGTGCGATTCATTTGCTAAGGAAATTGTTCGTCGTCCGCTACTTTAGCAGTCGGTTGGGCATGAATGGATGGCTAAAACGCTTTATTAGTTTCCAAAAGGCTATTCTGTCATGATAAGTGCACCTCCTAGTCCGGCAGTCCATTGACCTCCAGCGCAGCTTCAGCTCTTTTCACCAGTCCTCGCTGGTCTTGTGGGTCATCTCTGCACAGAATAACCTCCCATTGCTCTCTAGAGGGGTCTGGGGTGCGTCCTGGCATACCCTTATCATGAGGTATATGTCTGCGATTTGGTCCCACTGCCTTCACTGAGGGCGGTGTAGGGTACCAGTGATGTAATAATGTCGGTTTGGGGAGTGTGTTTGTATGCGTCGAAGCGTATGTTCGTCGGCTTTAGTTAGCGCTTTATGAAGTAGCGGGTAGACTCTTCTAGCCTCTCTGTGTGGAGTCAGTCGTTCCCCCTATGGCATTGTGCTGAGAAAGGAGGAGGAGAAAACTTTATTGAGGAGAAATTGATGTGTTCTTTGTTCGTGAGAGGACCTCAAGCCGCCCCAGGGGTGGTCGTCGCTCGATGGCGCTCGACGACCTCCTTGGCCCAGGCCGTGATGGCGTGTTGCCGGCCTGGATCAGAGCTAAGCAATGCGGCCTGCGTGCACCGTTCCCAATTTGTAATCTGCAGGCCCTCCGGTTGTCGCATGTTTTCACATTTAAACATGATGTGTTCTAGACCCGCCCTCTGATCACCGCAAAGGGAACATGAGGGGCTGTATTCGCCTGGATACCATTGTGCTAATATGGATTAAAGCACGTCCTAAGTTTTCTGAGTAGTGTTTGTTGTAATTTGCTTAGTGGTGGGTGGGGTTCTGGATATTTCAGTCTGTTGTTTTTGTACCAATTCGTTATTCCTCTGTACGTGGGGTCTCGAATCGCGTGGCATCCAACGCCGTTTGAAAGTCGCGGCTCGTGCAGACAACACTTGCAGAAGACTTTGTGCAGACGACTGCACAAAGCGCGCCCGAATTGATCCGGAGCCCTCACTACGGCTCCATTTTTCTCTCACTACCTGCTTTCCGTCAGTCTTTTATCGCGACATCGTGAAGGTGGTGAAGGGCGGATGTGTCAGGCCCTACGGGGCTGGGACTGGTAGGTCAACGCCGCTTGCGGCGGGAACGAGCCTGCCACCAAACTTTTATCTGTTGTAGGCCGTCATTGCACCCTCCATCGCTTAGGTGGTGGACGACGGCTGTTGCGGCGCGCGTCTTTCTCTCCCTCTTCTTCTTTCTTCTCTACTTTCTCTCTTCTGTCCGCACGAAGCAGCGGAGGTGGCTCAGCTACATAGCAAGAGTAGCAGGCCCGTGCATTTTCTTTTCCTTCTTCCTACAGCCACAACAACAACATCGTCAGAGGCGCGTTCTCCGGAATATTCAACTTCTTGCGTTCTCCGGAATATTCAACTTCTTTTTCGCGAATAAAAATTCAACACAGTCGGCGTCGTGGGCGAAAAAGCACGTGCATGGCTGTGGTAGGCGGTGAGTTGGCAGGTGTCATGGCCAGGCACTTATTGGTCGGCGGGTTGGGTGACGTCACGATACCACGTGACATGGCAGGAGCTGCTAACTCGGGCAACTTCTTTGAGATGGGTATCGAACCCTCCGGAACCCACAGACCCCAAGTCGGACACGCTACTCCTATAGGCAACGCAGGCGGGTTTGCACGGCTTTGTATCTTTTGAGTGCTCCTGCACATATTGTCACAGCTTACAACTGCATACTAATGTGTGTGTGTGTGAGAGAGAGAGATAATAGTGGATTAGGAAGGGCCTTACTGCGACTTTCCCAAATTTCTCGTAAACAATTCATAATTATGGTCATATGGAATGGCGTGAAGCGCTTTGCTTTCTCAATCACCCTATGTATACATGAACGAGGTGGCTTTTATGTACATGAACATTCATGTGACGGAGCCTGCTGTACTTTGTTGTGAATTCCATCACATCTTTGCGGTGCACGGACCAGGCTGGCCTAGCTGTCTTGGTCGGGAGGGCCCGGCTCTAAACGTTCTGCCGCGCTGCGTCGCGCTGGCAAACGCGTTCCAGCACGCTTCGCTTGGCAGCGGCGTTGCTATTTCGGGTTCAGGGTATACGCTCACATCGCACAACTTTGATTCCAGACCTTACTTTCTTCTTTATTTCTTCTTTTCTTTTTTTTTTTTCTTATCTCTCCTTCTCAAGCTCGTGGCCATCGAAGTGGCGCGCGCATGTTTTTCTAAGCAACCCGCACGTGTATAAATGTACGTGCTTTCGCTTTCGACCCCACTTCGCTTGCCCAACTCTTCGGCGGCTCTCGCCAAAGCACGCGCAATCGATACACAGGCATCGGGCCTGCCCCTGCGAAGGTCTGCCGGAAGAAGCCAAATGTGATCAGGAAGTGATGCAACTGCTGTGTCGCTAGTGCCTGGAGACGAAGTGGAAATATCTAATTCTAATAGATAGCTTTGTAACAATTTAGCAGTAGCAGCCTGTGGACGAAGGCACTGAATGTGATCTGCGGTAACTATTTATACCTCATTTGTCCGGAACGCGCCAAATGCGGTAAGATAGTGGGTACATAGTTTCCCACATGTGGGCTTAGTTGACTTCAGTAAGCTTCAGTCAAGTAGTCTTGATGAAGGCGTAAACACAGCGATTAGAGTGCTGTACTTGTCTACATGCGTACCTGTGCGGAAAAGTTGCGCTAGGTGCTGTTGTTACTTCAACAGTCGCACTTGCTACCTGTGGTGGAGAGTACTGCTCCCACGGCCTGTGTAATATTTCAAACACGGCGTGCTTTTTCCGACTGTGGTGAGATATGAAATCCTGCACATACAATGCTTTATGACGTCCAGCGGACCGGAATATTGGAAGAACCCTATTGTGACCTTAGAGGATATCAACAGCTCGAAAAATTACAGTGATCAGCTCACGGCCCGCTGCCTATAAGTTATTTACTGAGGTAATCGTTAACAGTTTTAGAGCGACCTTGAACTTCAGTCACCCAAAGCACCAGGCTGGCTACCGTAAACTCTACCTCTCAGGGGAACATATCTGCACTATCAATAGGATGATGGAGGTATATACGCGCTTATCAAAACGGCAAAGCATTTGACTCCGTCGAAACCTCAGTCATCCAATCGTTGCGCAACCGGTGTGTGGGAGAATATGCCAAAGTGCTGGAGAATATCCTGGCGGCTGTACAGCCACTATGGGCTTCTGCAGATATAGTAATAAAATTTTAATAAAGAAGCGTCTCAGGCAGGGTAAAACGGTATCTTCAGTATTATTCGCCCTCGGTCTACAGGAGATATTCTTGGGTGAGGGATGTGAAGAGTTGAACTAATATTTCATTCGCTGATAACATTTCATTGCTCAGGAGATCGAGTACCTATAGGCAGACAAAGCAGAATAATGGGTCTAAAGAAAACTACAGTAATATTCAATGGTCTCGCTGTGGAACAGCTGTTTAGATAGGCAGCGAAGGATCAGATGCGGTAAGGAAAAACATTTACTTTGTTCAGCTAAAGTCACCGCAGACTCGGACGGCGAATATGAAATAACTTAGAGAATAAGAACGGACATTATCACATTCCGCCTATGGTCTCAGGCCATGAATTCGAGTTTACTTGTATGCCTCAACTTCTCAAGAAAAGAGTACGAATGTATAACAACCGTATCTATGGCATTCTATGTGTTGCCTCACTACCGCACCATCTGACTAAGGCACTTGCGAGATTTGATTTCATTGCACATTCCCCCGGAAATAGCACTTTAATGGCGCTGAAATTATCTTTAAAGTTTAGGGCGATGAGTTTGAATGGTGCAGAGCAAACGCGAAAGCATACGCATTCTCGACGGCGCTAGGGTAGCAATGAGGAACACATTAAATATATTTTTCTTATATCCGAGTCGTTCGTCTTCTCCCGCTTACAAGAGAAAAGGAGAGATTTTCCTTTCGCCATTCGTAACCTAGTCAGTTGTGGCCGGTGGCTCTTCTGTTTACCAACGGTACTGAGTGGTAGGCGGATTTTGCCACCTGCCAGGTGGAAAGCGGCAGAGTAATGACGCAAACCTACGGGTAGCTTGACTGTTGATAGTATTATTTGTAGTCCTTAAACTATCGCTAGTGCTAAAGATAGTGTAATTGATAGTATTGCTATCGATAGTACAGGTATCGGTTGTGAGACTATCGATAATCATGCAGTAGTTGGCCAGTTATATTTACAAAACATTTGCGATACCTGATCGGTTTCATGGTTTTGGAGCAGCAGCTAAGCTCAGAGGAGCACGGATGTCGGCAAGCAGGCCCGGAAATAATCCCACAAAATTTTGGCACAGAAGTAGGTGCGCCAAAGGATGCGTCTCGGATCGCTGTTTCCAGCACAAGTAGGACATTCACGACACTATCACTTTATCTAGCAACTCACGTAGGAAACGTCTCCAGAGCTCGGTGACGCATATACGCTGCGAAAACGGGAGCCCTGTCGTAGTTGCTTTTACTATCACCTCCATATCACACACTTGGGAAACCAAGTTTGGGCTGCTGTAAATACACATGGTTGATTTTATAGAATCGATAGTACTATCGATAGGGGTGTCTAAGTACTATCGAAAGTAATACGTATCGATTCGATAGTAGTGCCGATATTTCCCTGTCGATACTACTATCGATAGTTATTTTACTGTCGATTGTTCGATAGTGACTCAACTATCGATAGTATCGGTAGTATTATCGATAGTTGTGCATCACTGTGGCAGAGCCTTCCTAATGATTTGGAATTAATGTGTCAGCCGAGGGTGAAACCAGGTGGTGAATGTATTATGTTGGTAAGAAGATAAACACGGATGGTATTGGCGTAGCGGCTGCTGCCGTATGGACCGTAATATACCCATTGTGGTCATAACTACAACAGTTCACCCCTCCCGCAGCACTGCGTCATACTCCGCTATGTTATTTTGTTGTCGTGATTTTTTTCCCTGTTATGTTTTACCGCTGTGCCGTTTTTGTGTGCTTTATTTACGTGTTGTTGTGACTGGAGTTCCGGACGAGGTTCGCGCAGTCTCCAGCAGCCAAAGACAGAAACGGGTCTAGCGGACGCCGGCGAGCGACAGCTGCCAGAGGCAGCGAAGCGGCGGCGCCGGCGGGGGAGTGACCCTTTGCCTACTATTGCAGCGGCTAACCCCCCCCCCCTTCGGGACGGAGACGGGCTACCTTTCGGGCCTTAATCCCCCTTACGTTCATGGCGGTGACAGGAGGGAACCTGTCCTTGTGTTGAATGGACCAGAGGCGTGCACCGAGCAGCCTTGACCCCGCTCGCCGAATTCTCGTAGCAGGCGGGTGACCTTGGAATTACGCGGGGGAAATGACCGCAGCCCGTGGTCAGCTTCGCGGGCTGTTCCGCCTTGGTGCAGGATCTCCACCACAAGCACAACATCGTCATCGACACCAGAGAACTTAGCCCTCAGTACCGAAAAATGTGAGGGGAGGTTCGAGCACCCCTCTCGTCAGTGGGCGGCTCTTGTGTCCCACTGATTGGACTACATCGATTGAATGTTGTCTCCCCAGCTAGGGAAGTGTAGACAACCGACCGTATTTAAGCGGTGGAAATTGTCTCCACAGAGAGCTCCGTTTTCTTCCTTCTACCTGTAAATATTCCATCATGTAAAAAGTGTATAAAACGCTTTTCATCGCCTCTACTCCCTGGCTGCTCCTGCTCCTTCTCCTTCGTCTCGGCTCCCATGGTCCCACTGTAGGCCCACGAACCCCGGTCACATCAGCGTGCTGTTCCTTTGTGTCTCCTGTTACTATTGGTCTGACACCGTTCAGTATGCATATAAGCGTTAGTGCATTGCAAAAGGAAAAAAAAAAACAACAACTAATATTTACATTGGCAAAAGACTGCATGAGGTTATTGTGCAAGACAAACCGCTCCTCTCCGCGCGTTTTGTCATCTCTACATTCATCGTTTCCCCTCTTGTTTTTTCTACCCCGATTCGCGTGTTCCTTCAAAATTCCACTGCGACGTAAACGAAGCAATAATTTCGTTGCTATAGTGCTGCAGAATGTAAAAAGGAAATGAAGCGATTGCGCGTCTACCGCTCAGAAGACGTAAAAACAGTTTCTACATGCTAGTCTGGTACTCGGGCCACACTCACTGGCAAGTCGGGAACAGTGACAGCGAGCGCTCCTTCTTTGTGTAAGAAGCGGGAGATAACGGACGTGCCAAAGCGAGAGACCTTGAAGCGCGATGGGGGACAGTGTACTACAACAATCAATACGGCCCCAGAACGCCCGTGTCGGCGATGTGAGAGATGCAGCGATATTCGGGCTTCAGCTCTGAGAAGAGGAAAGGATTTGAAAGAGGGCGCGCGCGAAAGGAAAGTCGGTTCAACGCGTTTTCGTTCTCCGGAGTACTGCGTTTACTACCGTATATCCTCCGCTAGCCGCAAGCTCATCCTTCCGCGCTAGCCAGCCGACGGCAGCGGTCGCGTTTTGCGTCTTTTCCTGCTTTCGAGCGAGTCCGAGTTGTTTTCTTCTCCGTGCTTTCCTTCCCTCCGTTTTTTCTTTCTTGTTTTCTGTTCTTCGGGAACAATGCATGCGCACGCTAGAGCGCGTACTAGATGACAGGGGACTCCGTCGCCGCAACTGTTTCTGATTGCTTCGCTGCAGCAAAGTGAACGCTGTGTGTACAATTGAACGGGCTTGCAGTCTTCGATAAATGACCCCAGGCGTGGACTGCGTTCATATCGTCATCTCTTAATTGTCACTGGCACTCGAGGCGTGAGGCGATCGAAGTTAGTATACCTTCCCAATCATAGAGGGGAAGGCTCGTAAAGAGGTCACTGCATATGTCGGTGGAGTGGAGGTCACTGCATATGTCGGTGGAGTGATACTAAGTTCAAAACCTGGCATCTATTCCGCGATTGGTACCCCACTTAGTGCGCATATTCTGCGGAGCTGCACAGAATTGCGGGGAGCTCACCGTGGGTGGCAGAGCCGTTCCTGCAGCATTTCCAGCGAGGAAGGGTGTGCCGGTAGCGAGTTCGGCGGGGAGTGCCGCATCATTTGCGTGCGCGGGATTTCGCAAGCTTCGCTGGAAAGTAGTTTGGCAGCGCGTGCCTGCTGCGAGTTATGTTTGTTGACAGTTCCCAGAGCCATTGCGTCGGATGCCATACTGCCCCAGCCGGCTGCTCGGTCACTTATATGATTATATCGTACATGCTGGAATAGGTCGATATCCAACACGTCGTTTGGACGGGTGTAATGACGGTGTCTTTGCGAATAAGCTTCTTTGGAGAGTGGGCGCGCAGTATGGCCTTTCATTAACCTGCAATAGCCCCGCCGCGGTGATTCAGTAATTAGGGCGCTCGGCTGCTGTGCCCAAGGATGCGGGATCGAATCCCGGCCTCGGTGGCCGCTTTTCGATGGAGGAGAAAAGAAAGGCTCCCGTGTGCTGTGCGATGTCAGTGCACGTTAAAGAACCTCAGGTGGTCGAAATTTCCGGAGCCCTCCACTACGGCGTCTCTCATAGCCTGAGTCGCTTTGGGATGAGACCAAGTTCCCCCTCACCACGCTTTCCTGTACCTCGCCGCCATCTGATATTCCCACTCCGAGCTCTTCGTCTGCGCTCATGTCAACCATAAGCACTGACTTAACTTCTGAACACTCCGCGGCCTTGCTCGCAGTCCTTTTAAAGCACAAAAACTCCTATGACGTATGCACCTCAGATTCAGGCCAGACTTTTGTCACCTCCCATCGCAGAAAACCTCGAATCGATTTCAAGAATTAGATCTAGAAGACAGAGAGCCCGAAGAGATGTGGACTGATGTTCGTGATATAATACAAGAAGTTGCTACTAAGGTAGTTCCAAAGCAAAAGAAATGCAAAAAAGCAAACTGGTTATCTGAAGAAGCTTTGCAAATAGCTGAGGAAAGGAGGATGGCAAAAGGTATGGGGGAAAGAGAAAGATACAAGGTTCTCAATGCGGATTTTCAGAAAATAGCAAGGAGAGATAAGAATGCCTTCCTGAACATACAGTGTCAAGCAGTTGAGGACAACAGCCAATTAAGGAACACAAGAGCTCTGTATAAGACAATCAAAGATATCAAAGGAAGCTTCTGTGCTAAGCTGGGCGTGATAAAGGACAAACGAGGCAAGGACCTCACTGAAGCCTCAGAGATAAAGAAGAGGTGGCAGGAATACACAGAAGAACTGTACAAGAAGGACCCGAATGTGCAAACCCAACATAGGACGGTTGTGATTACTGATCTCGAGCCGGGCATCCTGAAGAGTGAAGTTGAATGGGCCTTAGCCTGCCTTGCTAAGAATAAAGCTAGCGGAATTGATGGTATTCCAGCTGAGTTGCTTCAAAACCTCAACCACGACGCTGTTAACACACTGCATACATTATGTCAAAAGATTTGGACAACCCTGCAGTGGCCACAGGATTGGAGGAGGTCAGTTTACATCCCCATTCCAAAGAAAGGCAGTGCCAAAGATTGTTCCAACTACCGCACGATCGCGCTTATTTCGCATGCTAGCAAGGTGATGTTAAAAATCCTGCAAGGTAGGCTGCAGCAGTATGTGGATCGGGAGCTTCCGGACGTGCAAGCTGGGTTTCGCAAGGGCAGAGGAACTAGAGACCAAATTGCCAACCTTCGCTGTATTATGGAAAAAGCAAGAGAGTTCCAGAAACCCATTTACTTCTGCTTTATTGATTATGCGAAAGCGTTTGACTGCGTAGATCACAGCAGATTGTGGCAAGCTCTCCAAGAGATGGGAGTTCCAATTCACCTCATCTGTCTCTTCAGGAACATGTATGAAGGACAAGAGGCCACAGTTAGAACTGGGCATGGCCTTACTGATTGGTTTCCGATTGAGAAAGGGGTGAGGCAAGGCTGCATACTGTCGCCCTGCCTATTTAACCTATATGCAGAGTGCATCATGAGGAAGGCCGGTCTGGACGAGTCTTCAGCTGGAGTGAAGATTGCTTGAAAACGTATCAACAACCTTAGATATGCGGATGATACCACTTTAATGGCAGAAAGTGAAGTGGAACTCAAGAGACTTCTGATGCGCGTACAAGAAGAGAGTGAGAAGTTTGGGCTTAAACTGAACATTAAAAAGACGAAGATCATGGCGTCTTGCCCTATCAAGTCCTGGAGCATCAATGGACAAGAAGTGGAAGCTGTGACAGATTTTCTGTTCTTGGGCGCCAAGATTACCTCGGAAGGAGACTGCAGCCATGAAATTAGGAGACGCCTGCTTCTGGGAAAGAGAGCAATGCTTAGCCTTGACCGCCTAGTAAAGAGCAGAGACATTAGTCTACCAACCAAGATCCGTATAACCCGTGCTATGGTCTTTCCAGTTGTGATGTATGGATGCGAGAGTTGGACTGTGAAAAAGGTTGACCGCCGAAGAATTGACGCGTTTGAATTGTGGTGCTGGCGAAGACTCTTAAGAGTTCCTTGGACTGCCAGAAGATCAAATCAGTCGATATTGTCGACCATAAACCCTGACTGCTCATTGGAGGGTCAAATTCTAAAGTTAAAGCTCAGCTACTTTGGCCATCTGATGAGAAGAGAGGAGTCGCTGGAGAAAGATTTGATGTTGGGAAAGGTTGAGGGTCGCCGGAGAAGGGGTAGGCAGCGAACGCGATGGTTAGATGGCATTCTCGAGGCATTGCAGATGAAGCTATGTGATGTTAAGAAGATAGTGAGAGACCGGAAAGCGTGGCGTGACATGGTCCATAGGGTCACGAAGAGTCGGACACGACTGAACGCCTGAACTGAACTGAACTGAATCGCAGAAAGACTGAGGGCTCAAATATTGTTCGTCGATGTCCATATCGCGTTTTGTCATCAGAACGCGAAATCATAGAAGATCAAGTTGTCGACATGCAAGTGCGAAACATCATCCGGCCTTGTCCTCTCCTGTTCTCTCCAGGAAAAAAAGGATGGTTTTGTGCGTTTCTGCGAGGATTACCGGGCCCATAACAAGATAAGCCGCAAAGCTGTTTACCCGCTGCCTCGTATCGACGACGCATTGGACTGCCTCCAAGGAGGTGAGTATTTTTTTCCAGTCTCGACCTACGCTTAGGATTATGGCAAATTCATCTTCATCACTATGCCATATATGGAGGACATGACATCATCTACCAATGCTTCCAGGACACAGCGGCATAGCGGGCAATCTCCGGGCGGACGAGGTCGCGCGAACAGGCCACCAAGACGGCAATTGTGTGTTGATCCCCGTTTCCAGGGCAGATGCAGCGGCCTGACCTCGCGCACTTGCGCGGGAGCACTCGATCGCCTTGTGGAATTCTGCAGTGTGCGAACTGCCGCTTAAAATCCCTGGACTCTGACCTGAAGCTCCGGCTTCCACCGGACCTACCCCGGCGTGAAGAAACTTTGCTGTGCCGCCTGTGGGTTGGTGTAGCATTCACAAACCCTTATTCTTTTGTGATAGGTATGGCAAACAGCCCTGCATGTACAAACTGCGGGTACGACGAGACTATAAGCCACATTCTTTGTGAGTGCCTAATATACAGTGCGGAAAGACAGTGTTTCTACCGTGCGCTGGAGCGTCTAGATGGACGCCCACTGACTGAAATCAAGATTCTAGGTCACTGGCCGCGGCGATCGTCGGCGGTGAAGGCCTCCCAGGCACGCTCCGCTTCACGAAAAGCACGGGCCTGATCGATAGGCTGTGGTTTTTGCTGTTATGTTACGCGATATGACTGTGACGTGATGTGATGTGACTTGATGTGGCTTTGATGTGACTATACTGACTTCATCCATCCCTATCTTACCCACCACTTTTATATCCACTCACCCCCGTCCCCCAGTGCATGGTAGCAAACCGGTTTCGTTTACCGGTTAACCTCCCTGCCTTTCCTCCTCCCATGCATTAACCCGGCAAGGGCAAGACCGCCTTTGCTACCCCCGACGGTCTCTATGAACTTAATGTCATGCATTTCGGGTTGTACAATGCTCCTGCCACGTTCAAGCTTTTGATCGACACCGTGCTTCGGGGAATGAAATGGAAGACGCGCTTGTGTTATCTAGACGATATCATCCTCTCTACGTACTTTGCCAGGCATTTGCGTCGTCTCACAGTTCTCACATATGTCTTGAACAAGCCGGTCTCCAGCTCAGTACTAAGAAGTGCCGCTAAGCAAGCAAGACCATCAAAGTCCTCGGCTATGTCGATCGCTAGCAGTGCGGTCATCCAGGCCGATCCAGACAAAATTACAGGCGCCGTACTTCCGCCGATTTATCCGAAACTTTCCTTCTAGTGCGTTCCTTTACACAACCTCTTGAAGCCTGAAGCGCTTTTCTTATGGTGCACCGGTGTGAACAGGCCTTCCAATCCTTCAAACAGGCATTCACTGCAACTTCTGTGCTTCGGCATTTTGATGGAACAGCGCACACCATTCTTCGTACAGATGCTAGTGAGTGAGGTATCGGCGCGGTTCTTTTTTCTTTTTTTTGCAACGAAATGCTGCGTCTGAAGAGCAGGTTGTGGCATGAACTAGCCACAACCATGTCATGTCGTTGTTTGGTCTATCGAATATTTTGACCCTATTTGTATAGCCGCCACTTCGGCATCGTCACAGACCACGCGCTCTGTTGGCTGTGGTCGGTAAATAACTTATCAAATCGGCGGGGCCGCTGGGTGCTGTGGCTTCAAGAGTATACCTTCACCATCGCCTGCAAATCCGACAGAAACCACCTGGACGCTGACGCCTTCTCTCGTTGCTCGCTGCCTCCTACTCCCAAAAATTAACATGCGGTCTCTACACTCTGCGCCTCACGTCAACCTTCTGATGACGATTTGGATCTTGCACCCATCGATGTGGCTCCGCTGGACATCAGCACTGACTTCCCGGCCGTGCAGCAGGCAGAGCCTTACGGCAGCACAGATATCTCTCGCCTCTGCGGCCAATCACCGGCCCCCAGCAGTCGCAGTGCGTCGTCATCTCCCCATTTTCTGGTGTGAGCACTGAACTCCGTAACGCTACGTTTACCACGCTACTGGTCACCGGTGGGTTGCTCTTGTACCTCGCTCTCTCTGCCATCGAGTGTTGGAGGCTTAGCACAACGACGCACTGCCGGTCATTTAGGCGACACGACCGTATAAAAAGCTGCTACTTTTGGCCCAGGCTTTCTACCAGCGTCTTAAAATACATATGCTGTGCGTCTTTCCAGCATCGTAAGGGGCCGACCTCTCTTCCTGCTGGCCCCCTGCAACCTCTACCTTGCCCATGAGTGCCTTTCGATTCTGTCGCCGTTGCCTTATTCGGCGCCATACCTGTGACGCCCGCCGGTCATCGTTGGGTTGTCATCGCAATTGACCGTTCGACGCGGTATGCGGTACGCTCTTCGCTCCGGTGCCGCTTCCGAAGTTGCCGAGTTTTTCCCAAGGGCGATCGTCGCACGCCATGGTGCTTCCCTTATCCTGATTAGCGATCATGGTAAGACATTTTTCTCTCAAGTCCTCGAGGAAGTGCTCCGGGTAGCCAACACTGTATACAAGGCGTCCTCCTGCTATCATCCTCAGACCAATGCCCTCATCGAGCACTTTCACCGCACCTTATACGACATGATCTCCATGTGCGTCAGTTCTAATCACAAAGACGTGGAGAACGTTTTGCATTTTGTCACCTATGCATATAATTCCGCCGTCCAGCGCACCACTGGCACCCTTTCTTCATAGTTTATGGCCGTCAACTCAGAAGACTGTTCAACACTATACTTCTCTACCCCAGCCTTCCCGTCTACATCTTCAGGCGACCAGTCTGCTACTCGTACGGCCTATTGTCGCCAACTTTCTCGACGCAACACTGAAGCCGCCCAGCAAGAACGCAAACACCGCTATAACTGGGACCACCACACTGTCTCCTTTTCGTCGGGTGAAGTTCTCCTGTACTCCGGGCTCCTGGATTGTGCTAGAAGTTTCTCTACCGCTACATTGGTCCTTACACTCTGTTCCAACGAACATCCCCCGTTGCCTCTCGCATATACGTGGCCGATCGGAGTCGACGCTCAGAAGTCGTTCACGTCTCAAGCATGAAGCCATACGCCCCCCCCCCCCCCCCCCACCCCCCACTCGCTTCCATCTGAACAGCCACAAGGCTGTCCGCTTCCTTGCTAGGGAGATTTTCTGTGAGCGCGGTGCGCGAACTTCACTTCGTCCACCTGTGTATACCCGTCATCGTCATCTTTCACCGGTGTTCTGAAGATCGCGCGCCGAGTTCCAGCTATGGCCTGGAATAAATACTTCTGTCCGAGTGGTGGCTCACAGTATAATATATCACGAGGAACGCACGTGATGAGATGCGAATCCAATCTTGTGCATCCACCCTGATGTCTGAGCCGGACTCCCGCGGAACTGGCTTCTGATATTTAGCGCCCGTCAGCTGCAGAGAGTTGCTTGGTTGGACACCATTTTTCGATCTAACGTCAACTTTGTTCTCTTCCGGTTTCTTAAGGTTACTAAGTTTTCTTTCCGTAAGATGCTTTGCTGCCTTGTTAAAAAAAAAAAAAAAAACATACTGCGACGTATATTCCGCGTTCTAGTTAAGTGCTACTGACGCTACCGCCTATCTCGCCCGGGCCGAGAGCGTGCTTTGCTGTCGACGTTCACCCACGTCCTTGGTGGCTCCATGGAGCTCTCCACAGGCAGCGGGGGTTCCATTGTTTTCGCAGGAATTTCAGGCAGCTTTTTTTTTTTTTCTTTCGGCGTCACCTCTGCCGCCGGCGTTTCAAGGGCTCGACGCATCGCCTGAACCGGCGGTGAGCGCTTTACGCTCGTGCGTGTACATATATACCGGTCCGAAGAACGTGGTCAGCATTTTAAAGCAGGTACGCGTTACTTTTGCGACACACTTTACGGGACAACCTCGCGAGAAAGTTGAGAAAAACTTGCCTAATTTGATGACGCGAAAAAAAAAAAAGTATAAGAAATGAGGAAAATGGTAGTGAATAAATGTAGGTATATAGTGGCTGTTGCCTCAGCCTGCCTTGAATTACTCTTCTAGGCCAGGTTACCAGGCATTTTTCGCTAACTTTTTTAATGTACATAATCTATTGAAACCATCGGCCAGTAATTGAGCGAATGGAGGAGGTTTGTGCTTCATGCCTCTTCTCTACGCATTGCTGTATGCACTAATATTGTAGTCGTAGAAAACCAACTAGCCCAACTTCATGCGCTTAGATATGGATATCGGCGTTTATGTAAGCAGAGGAGGGTTATTCTCCACCTCCTTGTGGCAGTAAAGGCTAACTATAGGATAGCAACTGTTGTTGGTGATGTTGGTGTTGGTATAGTTTGTTGATGCAAACAGGACATTCAGTCAGCAGGTCTGTTTTATGGGCTTCCTTTACTGTGCTTTTCGTCTTTTAGCTTGTTGCGTCTCCCCATGTTATTATCTTGTGGCAGAGGGGTGTTCTCGACGTTCTGTTATTCTAATCTAAGATTGTAAATATATAAATGTAAATTGGTTTTATATGAAAGGAAAGGTGCAGTACCTGTCACATTTCTCGGCGGACACCTGAAGCGCACCTTAAGAGAAAGGAAAAAGGTGGGAGTGAAATGAGAGAGAGAGAGAGAGAGAGAAAGGTGCCGTAGTGAAGGGCTCCCGAATAATTTCGACCACCTGGGTTTCTTCATCGTGCACTGACATCGCACAGCACACGGACGCTTTTGCGTTTCACCAAAACTGAAGCGTGGCCGGCGTGGTCCGGTTCGAACTCGGGTACTCCGAATTTGTGCTTTGTAACGGCTGGAGCGAGAACTGTGAATTTATTGAGGGGGCAATCAGTTATTTACGCATCTTCGACCTAGACATCTTAGACCAAGGCAAGAAAAGCTATGCGGCTTTCTCATCGCCTAGCTTTTAAAGAAAATATTTTTTTTTTTTAACGTGCAACTATTATCAGAAGCATTGTAGTTTTTCTCCGTAAGCGGATGGCTGCGTTTTAGTAGGTGCTCAGTTCAGTTTAGTCCAGTCGTTCAGTCGTCTATGACTCTTTGTGACCCTATGAACCATGTCACGCCAAGCTGTCCGGTCGCTTACTATACTTTCGAATATCACAAGATTCAGCTGCAATGCCTCGATGATGTCATCTAACCATCGCATTTGCTGCCTACCCCTTCTTCGGTGTCGCTCAATCTTTCCTAGCATCAGTGTTTTCTCCAGTGGCTCCTCTTCGCATGGGATGACCAAAGTAGCTGTGCTTTAACTTGAAAATTTGTCCTCCCAATGAGCAGTCAGAGTTTATGGTCGCCAGTATCAACTGATTTGATCTTCTGTTAATCCAGAAAACTCTCAAGAGTCTCCTCCAGCACCACGATTATAGGTTTAATGAGCAGTTATCACCGTAACTGAAGCCACCTACTCAGTCCTTGTGGCTTCGTCTAATTGTACACCGGTTTGATTCAACTTCTAAGCGCTATTCTCCCTCTCCACCGCGACCGATAGGTGGCTTGCCTCTCCTATGCAGTTCACAGTCGCTGGCTTCTTTACCAGCTTACTGCACCCCACATCCAGACTGTTCATTTAGTTACTTCTTCCCCGCGGACGGCTGCTAACCTACGTTGCTTCCTCTTTCACCGATATGCCGCTGGTCGCGCATGTTGGCCGCCGACAAGCTGCGGCCTTTCATCGTAGTCCACCCTTCGACAGCCATGCAATGGAGTTCACAAATGTCTCTCCCTGGGCACTCAGGGACTGATGCATGGCAACAAGCTCAACAACCACATCGCCCGTGAAACTGTTACTTGGGCACCTTGATTCCTGGCCCCGACTCTTGGAGGGTGGGTCGAGACTGCTCGCGTGCCCATCAAACAATGCTACGATACTGTCTACCTTCACGTTAAACTCTGCCCCGACCCTCATCCTAGTCTTTCTGTGCAGGAGGCTCGCGTCCTTATAGGCCGATACATTTGTAAAGACTCACCACATATTCACGGCTATTCCTTTTGAAATACAGCCGCTTTCCTTCATCTCCCAGCTGCCGTGCCACTGATTGCATTTCACTCTGCCCAATCTCCTACCCGGTGTCATAGCAATCGGGTTTCTTTTCATTTCCCTCCCATACTATCTGGACCTGCATGGCTGTACTGATTTGGTGTTAGGGGTAAGAACAGCACGACTCGTCCAGCAGGCTATGGAAACACTATAGGTATATCTAAGTGTTTTGCCTGCATAATGCATTGCACTACCATTACACTTATATTCAGAGCTCTGTTTAGTTATCGAAAGAAATTGATTTGGCGCTATAGTCTTACCTCCATATTAGTTTGTCTCATGGTCGACTGAACCTGCCTTCATAGTATATAAACGCAATAGATGTTTCCGGTTTTGAACATTCGCCCGCGGGCTCAATTTCCGAAGCCGATGAATAATCAGTTAACCAGGAGGCCACTCCTACGGCGTAAGTCTTAGATCAAGGGTTTTTTGAAACGCTGAAATCTATCAGTCATAGTGTCGGGAAGCAGTCATAGATGCTTCACTAGCACACGTACCTGACAGCCATTTACCGGTGCTTTTGTGTGAATGCTTTTGTATATAAGCGTTCGATATGTCTGGCTGCCATGTATTAAGGTTCATGTACGCGGTGACTTCGTCAACTTCAGAACAAAGGTTGCCCGCTAAGAGCGCAATGCCAAGCGTTGAGCTCAGCCCATTTATTTGGCTGAGCCAAATTACCCTGCTTACTTTCCTTGTAGCTTTGAAGCTGTTTTTAGCTCTTTAGTTGTTTGTAAGTTGGGCACTTCGCACGTGCTCCGTGTTAATCAACTACGAAAGAAAAGTTATCGAGACGCCGGCGAGTCTAGCAGCTTGACGGACGGAAGGTCGGCGCCGACGAAGGTCAGGTTCATGCCGGCGCTGTAAGCCAATAACACAAGAGCTACGCGCACTGGCGGCTCGTTGCGAAGGTTTATTTTCTCTTTTATTTCTGTATATATACATTGGTTCTTATAAAACACTTTTGTATAGTACTTGCGTAGAGCGCTCGGAAAACAGTGAGCAAAGGACTAGTTAGGGGTAGTTAAAATAATAAGCGATGTGTCAGCGCGTGGTGGGCGTTTATCAGTTGCCGCTTATTCGTTGCCGCAGTCCACGACTTTCTTCCGTTCCAAACAGCTTTCGCGACGCGCGCAGTGCTGGGTGGGGCAAGGCAGTCCACTCTTCCGTCCGGCTTCGACTGCTAATTAGCAGCGGGGGTCATACTTCCTGTAATTACTGCAAACTCGCTACACCAATCGCGGTGAATCGCTATCCATTTCCAGCGCGTCGGCTCTAACAGTGCTCGCGGCGGCACGTCTTCGACGAAATACTACCGTTCCATTGTTAGTATTTAAAGCTGTAGAAAGTTTATCAGTCTGTCAGGTACAGGTGAGTGAATAGCATTGACTTAAAGCACTAACCTTTCAGCGAATTGGCGATGTTATCACAGTATAAAGATAATCTAGGTAATGGAAGTATTAGACCGTTGCGGTTTAATATACCGGGTTTTGCTCTCAGTGTATTTCTTTTCTGCGCCTGCGCAGTCGTTCGGGTAGGGAAAAATGAGAACGGGTTAAGAAAAGTGAAAACGTCGCGGGGGAAAAATAAGAAAAGATGTGATCATCGGGCCACTTGAAACTGGCATCACCTGAACATATATGTTGATTCCTCATCTTACACAATGCTCTAATGGCTACCGGTTCTGGTAAAGTTTCTCTCTAGGAGACGGCGTCATTCAAAACCCTGGATCCCCACATATGTTGCTTCAGACATCTACATCCTAGGCATAGCAGAACAGTCTTTTTTTTTATATATATCGATATGGACTTCATTTAAATACTAAGTGAAATGAAAATACATGCGATGCTAATCCCTCTTGGCATTTTTCTTTTTTGTCTATGCTCTCAGCTCTCTTCTCTTCAGCCCTTGAGTGCCATGCCACTACTACCGC
The DNA here is from genome assembly GCF_055883805.1 of Amblyomma maculatum. Lineage (NCBI taxonomy): Eukaryota > Metazoa > Arthropoda > Arachnida > Ixodida > Ixodidae > Amblyomma > Amblyomma maculatum. Next base: position 326,400,537 of record NC_139344.1, on the reverse strand, counting down.
TCTTGACACTATTCTTAATCAAACGATGCCGCCTTCGGCGTGCCCGCAGAACTTCGCGGTATTCAAAACTCAAATGACGCTTGTAAAACACTCAAGAGCATCCCGGTCTGATATCTTCAACTCCGCATGTTGTTAGTCGCATGTCTGCTTAGTGGCGAAATCGAACACTTCATCTTGCAGCAGCACGTGGCTACACGACAACGCATTTCGTTAACAAAATTGAAACAAAAAATGCCTGTGCATGAACAGAAGACACAAGAGTATATACATTAGCGTAAGACGCGACAAGAAATCAATATTTGGCTTGTATCAGTTCGTTGTCGTCGGTTTTAACATTTAACAAAGTTTTGTGGTGCGGTTTGAGGTGCCCTTTGAGTGGGGCGATATGCACGCCGTCAGAATGTAGGCTTGTGTATCAGCCTCGCTTTGGCCACTGTTTGTTTGTGCCAGCCGTGCAACAATGGCAGCTTGGAGCGCACTGTGAAGCGGCCAGTGCGTCGGCTGCCAAGGCGATCTGGTGGCTCGCGGTCCGGGCCTGGCGTCTTTGGTCCTCGGCTCCCTCTCGTTCCCTCGTATACGTCGGGAACGTCGATGTCGAGGTTTCAGCAGACAGCGTCTGGAAGCAGTATATGCGAGATAATGGTTGAAATGTAGGGAAGAGGCTTTGCATATACATCCATGTCTTGGCAACAGCGCAAAAGGACAGAGACAAGTGGAAGGAGGTACACAACGACGACGCTGAACTTACAACTGTCTTTATTAGGAAAAACACAGATCAATATATACTCTACTCAATCAGCGCACATGCGCAATGTCAAAAACATGCGTCAAACCCAGACGTACTTATCAGGATAAAATCAATTTAAATCAAACATGCGTGGGCAATGAGCCTTTTAACCTTTGTGAAGTAGGCTCATTTCTCTGGCTGACAAAGACACGGATGGTGCGCTGACACACCCGTCTGTTTTTTTGTCAGCCAGAGAAATGAGCCTACTTCACAAAGGTTAAAAGGCTCATTGCCCACGCATGTTTGATTTAAATTGATTTTATCCTGATAAGTATGTCTGGGTTTGACGCATGTTTTTGACATTGCGCATGTGCGCTGATTGAGTAGAGTATATATTGATCTGTGTTTTTCCTAATAAAGACAGTTGTAAGTTCAGCGTCGTCGTTGTGTACCTCCTTCCACTTGTCTCTGCCTTTTGCGCTGTTGCCAAAACATGGATGATCACCAACTAGCCCAAACCTCCGTTCTGCTATTTGCATATACATTAAGCGCCCGCAGCAACAGGTCTTCCACTCGCTTAATCACTCATCTCATAATTTATGCATCTATTATCCCACACATGCTCGTTAGCGTACAGCTGCAAGCTACCACATTATGTGAAAGGCCACCCGACATGGACATATCACAGCATTAACTAACCAAGCCGCAAACGTAACTGTGTGGCCTAGGGACCGGGACAGAGTGTCAGTATCCAATAGTCCTAGAAGGCGATCTTACTCTCTCATCTCAAAGGCGAAGCCCGAATTGGCGGCGCCTGCCAGTTCTGCCATGCCACGTATAGTCCCAACACGTAGCACATTTCTATGGCCGATCAGTGACTAGTGACTGGCCATGTCGCTTGCCAGCTACCTTCTGCCAGATCCATGCCTGATATTATTTTGCTCGCCACGCCGGCTCCAGATTTTGTGCAGAACGGGACCTTTAACGTTGTCGCATTAAAATTAACCGATTGCCCGAGGCGCCCCCCGTGGTTGTACAGAGCTTTGCTGTGCACTAAATTGAAAATCTGTGGTGTACGAGCATCTGAATTCTTTCGAACCCAGGGTTTCGTTCCCTTGCTTATCCGCCATTCAGAGCGATATGTTGGTTAACTAGCACATATGCTGGGTAATAAAAGGAATGAAAAAAAAAAAAAAAGAACGGGAGTGAAGCTTTTAATCTGATGTGAAAATTGGACATGACTATTGTCAGCTCTCATTTGCGGCCAGTAAAAATTAATGCCCAGATTTCTTTTATGGGTGGCCTCTCTAGTCTGTGGTTGTCCGAGTACCGCTTTTGCGGCCCGGCCCCTCTTTGACGGTGCAACTTGAGGTCAAAGTCTTCGAACCTCACCTTCCTCTAGAGGACAGCAAACCTAACCGCTTATATACGAGCATGGACAAATGTTTACGGGATGCGGACTCGCGAAAAATTATTTCTGCGTTGTCTCGCTGGATATTCAGTTTGTTCTCATCCAAGTGCACGTACCACGCATGTCCGCTCATGCTTCTATGCTTCTCGTTGAGCTGTTTTGCACGACAGCGCAGAAATAGCGAGTCCTCATTTCGTAAACATGTTCCCATCATTATGCATGTCTCCTGTGCACCTTTTCACCGTTGTCTGTGTTGGCGGTCTCTGTATACCTGCCTCCCGGTGAGTATCATTGGCTGCCTGACCGTTCCCGGGATGAGATACAAACCCAGGCGCATCTGAATGGCTGGTCACCGTCTAGAGCTGCCAGAAGGATCCATGACTCGAATGGGGGTGCCTCAGTGCTTGTGCACCCCGATGGTGAGGCTGATCCACTTGGGCAGCAGGTCCCGCAGGGAGACGTGCTTGATTGCGTGGTGCTCTTCCTCCACATGGTGCGCCTCCGCGTGGTGGTCCTCCGCGTGGTGGTCCTCCACGTGGTGGTCCTCAACGTGGTGATCCACCTCTTGATGCCTGCGCCAGTATGGCACGCGCGTCAGTTGCGTCATCTGTGCACACCACGCTGCCTACATGAACGGAAGTCTGAGCGGTCATTTAGCTCATGTTTGCCTGACCGGGTGTCGCACATCACAGTCATGGCTCTACACGCTCCAGTATGCGAGCCTGCCGCAAAGATTAAGATGTTCTGGTGTCTAAAAAGAGCCATGGTATGAATTATCAAGGAATGGACTGACAGGGAAAGTCGATATAGTAGTTAATTAGCCACTGAAAATATAAATAGCACAGCTGATTTGAACAAACTTTACCCAAGGGAGTGTTGGCTAAGTGCCAATTGTCACAACTCCACCATGAAGAGAGAGAGAGAAAACTTTTAATGAGCATATAATCAGTAAAAATTCGCAGGAGCTGGGTGGTCGGTGCCCCTAGTCCAGGGCTCCGCTGGCAGCAGCTGACTTATCCAGCTAGTCCACCATGAAGAGAATTCTCCTAATTATTGTTCTATATGTTCAGCATGCTCCAGAGAAAATAAAAAGAGAGAGAGAGAGAGAGAGAGAGAGAACGCCAGCCGTACATATGCCTGAACATAAGCACCTGTGCTTTTTTGCCACGAAGCTGATCGCACGGTTTCTCCAACTTTGTTGAAATTTGAAGCCATGTAAAATACGTTCCGTTCATCGCCTGTCCATAAAGATGTTCTTAGGATCACACAGAAACTAGTGGATATCTTTCAGACGATCCACAAAGAAATGTGTAGCAACCAAAGTGAACAGAGAACTTCCAAGCCTCCTTAGTCATAGACTCCTTGTGTTATGCGTCAATAAGAACGTATATTGCTTGACCAGCTGGTTAATATTTCGCAGAAGTTCAAACTAGCGAAAACGGACGCAGGGAAAAACAGAGGAGACACATAAACAACAGCGCTGGTGGACGCTGTTGTGTGCTTATTGTGTATGTGTACCTCCCTTGTTTCGTCTTGCGTCCGTTTTCGCTGGTTCCACGTTCTTCATCACCTAAGCTGTGGTCGCTGATGAGCACAGGGGATTTCACTAAGGAGCACCAGATTGCGCAGATGGTGCATGTGCAAGAAGATTGCCCGGGGACGTGCGTGATAATGCTCAAGGTCACCTTCGATCCCTATGAACCTTGCACGGGGATTGGGGAATTTACGCTTGTGTGGCTTCCGTAGCTTTCATGATCATCAATGCCTTTGTTCGACCGAACAACTCCTACTGCATGTGGACAGGAAGTTCCATTGACTCGGGGGGGGGGGGGGGGGGGGCAAGGTTAGCCTGGGGTTCGTTGCTGTATTGCATTGCATATTATAAGTGTACTTTCGCTCAAAAATCGCCGAACACTGTACGAGCATGCCGTGTGTGTCTTTGAGCCCATTTAACGTGTATTTGTTTTTGAAACTTTACTGACAAGACAGAGTCGCGGTAACGGTAATGAATTCTGCGGCGTGCATGTAACGTTGTAGTTTTCGTGTGAGGGAGGGTAATTCCATTTGCTTTGAAGTTCTTTCTCGCATGGTTTTAGCAGGCCCGATTAAATTAGAAAGCTGTTGACGTGAGCAGAACGCAGTGCGTTTGCTTGCGTGCTGCGTGTTGCGTGCTGCGTGTTGCGTGCTGCGTGTTGCGTGCTGCGTGTTGCATGCGCAGGTTTGTCAAACCTGTTCCTCGTTGGCGCGATTATAATGGTCTTTTTTAGTTTCAAATAACTTCTCTACCGAACTTATTTGTGCAGCTGTGTCTCTAGCGTGATATATTTCTGGAATGATAGCAAGAAAGTGTGTATAATAAAAATTGTATCTTTACGAAGACTGAATTTGTTTTGGATAGCATGTGCAAGTATCGGATAATATTCGTGTGCACTGGGCGCCTGTATTCGTGTGTGCATGAAACGGCAGCACTAATTGCTGTGAAGCTGTGTATACCTCAGTTTCGTATCTGTCCAAATGACTAAAACTTTTATCCTTCGTCGTGGCTACTAAAGACCAAATTTTCACACACTTCATTTATTTAATACCGAACAGTGGTTTTGTTTTTAGTACGCGAAGTTGAAACTAAAATGCACAATTAACAACTCTGTGCTTTTTAGAGTGTCCGCACGGATGCATTAAGCTGTTATTTGAGTTCGCCAGGAATAAATCACGATTTACTTCCCACTGTGACTACACTTCTTCAGTCTACTTATGTGTTTGCTAGTATGCGTTAAATATAGGTCAAGGCCAGTAGGCCGACTGCTTTGTGGAACAATACTTTTCTGAAACTACGGAACAATGAAACCATTTTACCGTAGCCGTTTTGTAAAATAACCGGCGGTGAGATGGGAAAATGTGTAAGTGAGAGCTTGTACTGTTTCATTTTTTTTTTCATGAGTGCTTCGAGATCACTTTTTTTTTTTTTTAACACTAATGGATGAAACGTGACTAGAAGTGGCGCGCTCAGATTCGCGTTTCTGGGCAAGGCGCGCGGCAAAGTGGTACTATTACACGGACAAGGGGGCTTCTCAAAGTCGTGCATCTAGCAATCAAGCTTTCCCATAGCGAGCCGCCTTTGCGAACAGCGCTTGTTTCCCTTTTGCACATCCTTCCTTGGGCAGTGTGCATCGCGAATTGCCCATGTGTTGTGCTAGCGAAAAAGACAAAAAAAAAAAAAGAAGTCGAACGTAAACACGTTTTTCATTCATTTCCATGTGCCGAAAAAAGAGAAAAAGTAATCAGGTCACGTACGAGTGCACACAAACGAGGTCGGTAGAGAAGCGTAAATAGAAGCTTCCACTTCCGACTAAAAGGAGTATAAGTAAGGCCTTATTAATATAGAGTAACAGTGATTTGCCTCTTGTGTTTTGTACAGTGGTGGCCCCACAGAAAAAAAGGCGCTGCAGTCATTTGTGTAATCTTTCGTTTATTCACTCATCTCGCTCTTGGGTATGTGTGGCGGTCTTCACAACTCGTACATCTAATCGAAACTCCGCTCGTCTTCGCTTCTGTGCACAGACTCGCAGTGTCTATCTCTCTCTTCTTTTCCGATAGCAAGTCCAGCGTGAAAGCCAAGCTTGTGGATGCATCTTTCCATGGGAAGGCGGCTCATACTTGGAGACCTTAAGTTTGATCACATTCCATGAGCTTTCCAGCTTGAGACTGACACAATTAATGCGCGCAAGAATGGTGGATGAATGTCCAAACAGTTGTCGAGAGTATGAAGAGTCCTTATGCCTCCGGGCCTGCATGTCTTTAGTGCCACACACTTGCAGCTCAGGCACGGTTCGCACTAAATGAGAACGATGGCACGGACGGCCGCCAAGAGAATCTCTTTGCACGGCACGTTGGGGGACTTGTTGAGAACACTGTCGACCGCGTCCTTGCGATAGGGCTACTATAGCGTTTCAAGAGTACAAACACACGTGCGAGCGACGGGGAAGCATTTGGTGACAGCGACTGAGGTGATGTGTGTATCTCTACCCTGCAACGTCCCGATTAGGTTGAACAGACCTCTCTAAGAGATTGGAATGACGTGCTTGTTTTTTCTTTTCTATTTCTCTACGCGCGGAGTCGTGCGCTTGCTCAGTCTTCAACAGGAGCCCTACTCAAGGATGGCGTGATGACTTCCGATTTCTGCCTATTATGACTTGAAAAAGAAACTCAGGGAGCAAACCGCTGCAGGGAGAAAAGGGAGGAGGGGAAGGGACGGGGCGACATAGGGGAACTCGTGTCTTAATTTTCCGCTGTATTTACGGCGTTTAATTAGTCAAGGGGGAGAAGGGGTAGGGTGCCGTATTTGGGGAAGGCGGCGTTGAAGGGGTGGGGAGAGGGATCGAGGAGGTCATTTGCTGCTCTATTCGGCGGTTCCGGACGGACAACAAGCGCGCGCACACGCACACGTTACGCACAGCGCCTGTGGCGCCCGCCGCGACTAGCTGAACGACGTGCCTGTACATTACACGAGCCGCGCACAAGCTCATCATGCCTTCGTGTCCTTTGCCGTCGAGTTGCGCCGTTGTATGTCGGGCGACCTGCGAAAAAGACAATGGACACACCATGCACAAGCTTGTCGAGAAAGGCGAAGGGGCTCTGCATGCCCCTCCGTTGTTTTGACGATTGCTCTCCGCTCGATCGCATGTGGCTGGCCCCGCAAGCAAGCCAAGCTGAGACAAAGCCGCGACCTAAAAGACAGCGGCAGGCAGCAGCGATCGCCATCCCAGTTATTGAACCCAGTTTGCGAAAGCAGCAGGGATGCAGCGCTGGCAACGCGACAGAGGACAGCTCGTTCGCTGGAGCTGGAGCCTGCCGTGTTGCAGTTTCTGAGGCCTATGCACGTGGAGTTTTGACGCGGTGCTAGGAAGTGGGGTCCTCGCGCGTGGATTAGTTTCCAGGCTTTGGTAGCATGTAAACTTCATCGTTCTGAAAGCGCATCGAAAGTTATGGAGGCATTTTTGAGGAGATACCTGGCCGGCATGCTATTCAGTCTGTTCAGCGCGTCAAGAACGTGCCGACCGTCGATACCGTCAGATAATAAGTTAATGGCTAGCAAAGGACAGTGACCCCTTTCTTAATCCAGAGCAGTGGCTAGCCAGAAATATTGATTAATCGGTGTTATACGCCGGGGTCGAAAGAAAAAAAAAAGAGGGGTGGGGGGGTGAGGGGGGGGGGGGGCTACGAAAGGCCGAAAGGAGGGAGAGGATGCAGCGCTCAGAAAATTTCGGGACGTGTTCGGCCATACAAACTTGTCGAAAGCCCTTGTCGAAATAGTGGCACCATTTCCACACCTCCGTTTCATATTCTCGTGCTAATTAAGGAAATTTTACTGTACGTATCGAGAGACAGTGGCCCATTGACATTCGCCGCAGCCATGGCTTAAGCTGTTACCATCGTTAAAACGCAGAGCCGAACCGACATGGTTACCTTGCCGTTTTATCGTGCAGTTTCGTTTATACAAGCGTGATGCGTTAGCAACAGTGAAACGAGCATTTCTGTGAATACGCCGCAGCCTGTAGACGTACACGGACTGACCGCACTGCAACACGAAATGTGCCTGATAGCATTAGCGCCAGACACAACAAGACTATCCTGCTTCCGTTGTACCGACGTTGCGGCGAGCGGCAATGGCGACTACTGAGCGCTGTGAGCCCATGGGGAAATGCGACTATGTGCTTCTCGCTATAACTGCTCGCTAGCTATAGGTAATACGCTCGCTACCTGTGACCGTTAGCTGAGGCGTGAATTATTGTGGATTCTATCCACCGTATGTTTTTTGTTGTTTTCCTGGTAGAATTCAACAGGACATTACTTGCACATGCTTGCAATCTTTTCGTCTCTCAGTTGCCCTCCTATTCTTGCGAGCGCGACGAGCATTGAATCTCCGGTTTTGCACTCTTTGATGACGTGGATCACGTGTTTGATAACATGCATGGACCTTCCTAGTACATCTCATCGTGTTTATTAGCGGAGCGAGGCGTGCACAGCAAGCGTGGCTATGGTGCGACGACATGACCTACACTGGTAGCTGAATGCCCAGCACTTACCCCGAGTCCCATGGCTTAGATTCCCAGGGCTTTGACTCCCAGGGCTTGGACTCCCAGGGCTTGGACTCCCAAGGCCCCGATGACTGCCAGGCGCCCGGCTGCGCCCAGCCACCTCCTCCTGACTGGGACTTCCAGCTGTCCGAGTAGGTGGGCGCCTCGTCTTGCCAGTCGTCCTTCTCGTCCTGCCACTCGTCTTTGTGCACTTCCTTGATCACTTTGATCTCCTTGACGACAGGAATGGTCTTGTACACGGGAATGGTCTTGTATATCGGAATGGTCTTGTACACTGGTATCTCCTTGTACACGTACTTCACCCTGTTCGGAAGTTATCGCCGCTGTTTAAGCGCATTGTGTAGGATAGCGGCGATTGGAGAAAAAATAGTTATATGAGAACATTCTGTGCGCGTGCGTTAGTAAGATTGTGTGTGAACAGCAACTACAATCCGTCCCACGTGTTGCTCTCAGTGCAGTGGGAGCTACATCCACGTGGCATAGGCTTTCGCCAGTGTACTGTTCTCAAGTCCGGAACTGTCACCTCGCTCCCGAAGCTGAATTCAGTAGACAAACACTGAGACGACGGATAAGCGTTCGCACCGTTTTTATCCGTTTTTTTTTTCTTTATATAAATCGAGGAAATTCGAGCAGTTTGCGCCGCCAGAAGTCCTAAGCATGGGCGTTTATAAAATGCAAAATTACAGAAAGAAAGTTTGAGCGTGTTCTCACAAACAGATAGTATGCGGATCTGGTTGCGCAAATGTAGCGTTTTGCTGCGCTTATTGTGCACATTCATTGGTCAACCTGTTTCTGAACAACATCGGTATCGAAAGCCCAGCGACGTAACTTTCATGGCGTAGTCCTGTAAAGTGGCGGTACTTTCAGCTTTCACAAGCCGTTGAAAAGAAAAGCAACTTTAGCTATGAAACTTCACACCACAGTCGGATGGCATCTTTAATGTTGTTTTCACCTACACTCTCACTCAGAATTAAAAATGCAGATTTGGCTGAAATAATCAACTTTGAGCGTAATAATCAGAGTAGAATTCTTCATAATGGGTTAGTGGATAGACGTACTTCGTAAGTGGCTTTTATTCTGCAGAAAGTTTTCAGCCTTGGTGTCTGCGAATTAGAATGTTCGTGCCTCCTAAACAATTGCTTTCCACCATCGACAACCATGAGGTCTTCATTAGCATCTGGCTTCAAAAAAAAAAAAAAAGAAAAAGAAAGAAAGAGAGAGATAAAGAGAGGACTTACGGCTTGAGGGAAATGGTCTTGTGGATGTGTAGCCAGGGGATGATGTGTCCCGCATCACAGCAGGCGGCCAGGTAGCAGGCCGCCAGCAACGCTAAGACCGCCTTCATGTCTGGAACGATAAGGGCAAATACAACAGTTGACTATGGGGCGTCTCGGATTTTGCATGACCACACAAGGTCAATCATTATCATCAATCGAAGAGAGCCGACTGCTGACTGAGGGGCAGAACACTTCTCCTACCTACTTCCAGTTACTTTTCGTTGGCAATTCGTTATTGCTTTTGGAGTGTTATGGCGAGGATCATATGTGCGAATACTCGTGGGTCTGCTATGATGGACATTTTGGGCAGAGCACCACTAGGGATGTAGAGGTCACAGGTACAGCAACAGACGTCACCTGTTAAAACGCCGGTCACGCGAATCAAATACAGTGGGCCGAGAGGGGGAGGCGAGGCAGACCTGTGTGAACTGTTCTTTGATACTTGGCTCTTGTTCCGACAACGCCCTTAAACACCTTTCCGCACGGAGGGCGGACCGTCCTCCGTCGGCTGCGGAGTTGTCGACGGCTTTGGCATATGTGCACGATACATGTAGGCTACGGGAAAAGGCTAGGCGGAAGAAAAGACCCGCGGAACATTGTGCGTACAGCGGCCATGCATTGGGGACACTCGTTTTGATGGGTGGAAACATTCCGTGGGACGTGGGTAATCCCGCTGGCGGCGGTCGTATTCCCAGCCGCTGCGGCGGCAGTTTTGTCTCTTGAGGGCGATTTGCTTGTGCTGCTGGCAGAGGCCGGGTCGCTGCACCTGAGCGAAACAGTTTTGCTCACGCGTGATGCACGTGGAAGTTGGCCACTGAACCACGGCTTTGCACCACACGAGAACGGTCTGAAAACTACGAGGAAGAAAATGTAAAGCGGAAAGCTTCCATTCAGCTGCAGGACAGGAGCTCGGATACTTCGCTGCCAAAAACCTGCCACGGACCACGCGCCTCTACTCCTCACCGTATAGAAGGCCGATTTAAACAGATCTTTAATAATTTTTTTTTTTATATTTTTCGCTGGCGCCGACGATAAAGATGCGTTTGAGTTTGTTGCCGTAAAGTGGCGAGGAGTTACAGAACCATTGCCCAGTTTCTGTCCCTTTACGTGTTTTTGGCTGTGAGAACCTCGTCAAGCTACCGTTGAGAGAATCCTCGATGTTCCCTGATCTCGGATAGGCGTTGTCTTGCATTACCGAGAATATTACGAAAATTGTTTGCTTTATTGCGGAAGAGAAGTGGAGACAGGAAATAAAAGGTAGCCAAAGCTCTCTAATCAGGTTTACGAACAGAACGCTGCAAACGCTTTCTTACTGTGCACGTCCATTTTCCTCTTTCTTTACACGGATATTTTCCCCAGCTTACGAGCACTAACCAGCGCCCCTTCCCAGAGACCTCCAGGTTTGTTTTCTTTTTTCTTTCCTTTTCCTTTTTTCATTCGTGCCCATCCACTCTTTTCCTTACGTTGTTTCACCCTCGTCTGCTATGCCGTCTCTGCGCGCCACTGATAAAGCTGCTGGGTTTGATCAGGTGTGAAGTTAAGGTAGATGTGAAGTACAGATGGGGACTGGCCTAGCAGTTTTCTACCAACAATCAGTCCATATAGTGACACCTAAATAGTGACGATACAATTCTGTTACCTAACAAAATGCATCCACAAGACTGTTCAACTTCCACTGGCATGATTTGGGGTCCAGTTCAGTGTCCCGAATGAATTTTAGAAAATAGGAAGTTTCCCAACTAACTGTTCAGTTTCCGCGTGATTCGGCCTCTCGATTGAGTCCGCTTTCTGTCTCCATTACTCGTCTATACTGCTGCGTGCTCCTGCTGCCGTAGGCGACCTGTCCGCGAGACTTGCGTTTGGAATATTTTTATCCTTACAGTAGTACCACACAAAGTGTACTTTGAAGGCTTGAAGTGGGGGACGACATAAGGAGAGCGGACGGGACACAGCTTTTCTTTCGTCCGTCGTCCCCCAAACCAAAGCTTGTGTTTTAATGAACAAGTGTACCAGTTCGACTAGTCGGTAATATGATAAGGTCACTGTTTCAGTTGAGATTGGTGTCTTTTCCTTCCGCGTTGTGTACGTGCGCCCTTACTAGTTCCGTATCACTTTCGCAATAACTCACCATGCGTTACTGGAATGCGCATGCTCAATAAGCACCTGCGGCAGAGAAAACTAGCGGTGTGTTCTCTTAAGCGCTCCATTGTAAATATCTGTGCTTCTGGGCGTTTGGAGTGTGGCGCGCTGCCCTCTTCCCTTCGCACGGCCGACGAACAGCGATAGCGAAGAGCAAAAGCAGTATCTGCTCCGGCGCAGCCGCCGCTCGGTTTGCGGGCCAGCAGGCCACTGGTTTAGGCGGCGACCCCCTGAGGAGCGCGTCTAGCGTTGTACTGCGCGCTGACCTACATCACGAGACGCGGCGTGGTGAACTTGAGCGCTCTCGCGGTGAACGACCTGCGTGGCTACCTTCCACCGGCCGGTGGGTCGGTCGATGCCGGAAGGCAGCGCGAGCGGCAGCCTTGCATAACTTCGTGCGCCGCTTGCACGAGCGCTATCGGGTGAAAGTCGATACGGCGGCGGCGGCGGCGGCAGTGGTGGTGGGCGGGCCCGTTTTGAGAACACCGTTGCATTCACTCTCTCTGTCTGTCCAGGAACGGACGAGGAGGACGGCCGGACGTTTCGCGGTCGCCCCGAGGCTTGGCCCTCGAAGCGCGTGCACCATGTCTTGTGTAATTGTTTAATTTGGGCATCCGAAACACGTTCTTCTGGGAGGAACTGTTGGGGGATTTCGCATCACAGGAATTTATTTGATCAGCTTACGTGACCCAGGTGCTGTGGCGCGTTTCCTGTTGCACCTTTCGAGGGCGCGGGCTCGACAACTGATGGGACTAATTTAGGCGAATAGCTGCCAAGTACTGGGGGTCCAATACACCCTGAAGAACCCGAGGTCGTCGAATGTTCTCCCTTGGTGTTTGTTCTAGCGTTTGCGGTACACATTGTCATTTTGTGGTGTCACTTTTGCCTACAGCACCGCTCCCATAGTTATTTTATTACAGAACAGCGATTCGACGTTCACACCGATGAGATGTTGTGAGGCGTTTGGAAACGGCCTGTTAAACGCCCTGCTTAGTGCGCATCCCACCTTTCCGTTGCAGGCTTGGGATTGTTTGGCTCTGTGCCGTTCACGTGCGTCGTATTGAAGGGTGTACATAACCAGTAAACCACAACATACGGCCCGTGCTCCCCATATGGATTTCGAGAGTCGTCTCTTTTACTAGACAATATGCCTATTGCCATTCTTTTTTTTTTTTTTTTTTCACAGGTGCTCGTGCTCGCACGCTTGAACTCTGCTACAACTTAATAGCAATAATTCGAACTCGATAAGGGCTGGAAAGTTAATTTGCATTATGCCAAGTACGAATTAAGGGAGCCAGATCGGCTTCTGTTTTAAAAAATGAAGAGCCAGCTTGAATGAACCGGAAGTTCGATTTTACTAAATCTCACTGTGTACACAACTCTAGCTTCATTCACGTGTGCGCTGGAACGAAGCTCGAGCGAGGTTCCCTAAATGGTCAACCCAGCTTCGTGGAGAATATCCTGAGCGTTGCCTTTTTTTTTTTTTTTTAACCAACGAACTAGCTGCATTTTTGTTATGGAAGTGATAATGAGATCGGGCAAGTCTTTTGCGCTGAATGACTGCCCGTCGGTGCATGGTTACAACGCAACTATTACCTTATGTTAATCAGGGCGATAAAATGCGAGTAAAGGAGAACTGAAAATTCCGCTTTGCCGGAGGCCATATATTTTTACTTTTAACAGTCCACGTGTTTTACTTGCATGGAAAGTAGACAACGCGAGGAATCATCGTTGCGGTAGTTGTATTTTCGTCACGGTACGTCGTCGTAGCAAGCCCCATCATTACCTTCTGGCCAAAACGATCATTGCCTAGGTGAGCCCGAGCCACGCGGGGCAAATGTGGAGGAAGTGTGCCAATGAAATACAGGAGAAGTAAGGAGGCTCCTTTTGAAGACGGGTCAAGAAAACAGGAAGGAGGAAGGCATTACGAGCCGGTGCACGTTAGTCGAAACGACGGATAAGAAAAGTCTCAGCGCCGATGGTTCGGGCCCTCTCGCTTGGCTGTGACAGTTCATTTTTACATTTCCCATTCGTTCTATTTATTATTTTTTTTCGTATGTACATATAAACGTTTCTTATCGCTCCTTTTGGCATTTTAATTATCCTATCCTGTATTTTTCTCTTTTTAATGTTGAGTGCTTTGCTGAAACAATATAGTTGTGTAGGAAGACTGCACCTTCTTGGTTTACGACACTACGATGCATGTTTAAAAGCAGCTGCTGGAAACACAGTATGTTGGCCGCCATGGGGAGTCTTGATCCGCGGAACAATCAAAACTGTTAACAAAATCAACCTTCTAACTAATGCTGCTGTATACTGAACAGGTCGAGTAATTGACAATCTTGCGAACATTCTTTTAACTGGACAGCATTGAAGGTCCCTTTCGGCGCAAAATGTGGTGTCGGCGCCGTGCCTAGAAAATCCTGATTGGCCGAGGCGGGCGTGACGTCAGAGCGAAGCAATTTCGCGTATAACAATATCAAATATTGATTGGCCAATCGAAACTCTCTTCATTGGGCTTGAAGAGGTGGGCACGTTACCTCTTCATCACCGAGAAACTCTGTCGCGTACCACTGTCGCGTCTAGTACCACTGTTATGGTAAAATTAAGTGTCCCTCAGTATATTTTATTATTCAACAAGAAAAGCTCTGACAACGGATGATTTTGCGCCTCCCGCGGGAACAGTGGATTAGTTAACGGTAATGGAAGTAAACGGGACGTCACTGCAGACATTTATATCGTATACCATAGCCTCGCTGCACACCGTCTCTATGCCTCACGTAGGCTCTTAGCATACAGGCGCATTCGCAAAGGCGGGGGCGCGGTATGGCACAGCAACGGTCACTTCCTTAGCCCAAAGCGTCGGGGAAAGTATGTGTGAGAGGAGTCAACTGGAACCTCCGCGAGAAAGTAGGCTCAGACCGCTACGAAGTGACCGCACGAAGAGAACATTTGGGTGCATTCCGAAACGAGATAGTGCGAGGGAGTTTCCGGATTCTTCGGCGAGAATTGGGCGCGGTATCTCCTGGTGTGAGTTTAAGGAAGGCTGGAAGCTTCCTGACTCTCTCTGGTCGGGCACCGCTGCGCCCAGCGCGACGCCGGTGCCGCGTCCGTGTCGCCTGGTCACACTCGAGAGAGCAGTACGTGGCGGCGGCCTTGTTCAAGGTACATCGAGCCCGCTGAGAGGGAAGGCGACTTTCGCCGAAGTGAAACCGCTCGTTGCCCGAGCTGTACCGCGCATGCACCCCATGCCGAGCAAGGAGAACTAAAAAATAACGGTGATTAAGCCGCCTTTCTATGAGTCTCTTTTATTTGTAACCCGGAAACCGCCGCCGTACTATTGCGGTTGGTCCACAAAATTAGCTAAATAGTAAACGCTTAGCGGATATGGCAGAAAGAGGCCGAGTTAAATGACAGCTCGAAACGCTAATTATACTAACCACAACTGTGTTTTTAACGTTATTATGCTGTATGCGAGATTGCATCAGCTTTACTTCCCACCCCTGTTCTATTTATTTTCAGCTGTAATGCCTGTTAGAAGTGATGC
Organism: Amblyomma maculatum; assembly: GCF_055883805.1. Taxonomy (NCBI): domain Eukaryota; kingdom Metazoa; phylum Arthropoda; class Arachnida; order Ixodida; family Ixodidae; genus Amblyomma; species Amblyomma maculatum. Next base: position 326,385,341 of record NC_139344.1, on the reverse strand, counting down.
TCTGTGCAGTGGGCATTAAGACTACCAAACTGGTTTGTAAATGTCCGCCTGACCATTGGCTTGAGCAAAAAGCACTGCATAGGAATGCCGCTGGTATTGGTTCTATGTGTCTCTAAGAACATTGAACGCATTCATGGTTAACTCAGCGGTTGAACACTCTTTGTTACCCGATCTTTATAGTGAATAATTAAATTTAACGGTACGTAATTATTATTGTGTTGTACTCCTAGTCTCTTGGCATACTGAATCGTATATGATGACGATTCAGTCGACCACAGCTGTATAGCCTGCCCCCCCCCCCCCCCCCCCCCCCCCCCAGCCGCATTAGATACGTCACAGAACCCTCAAATGTGCAACGAAAGGTGGTGTGGCTAATTTATAACGTGTATATAACCGGTGTATATCTCTATGTCAGGTATTATTAAGAAAAAAAGCAACCTTGCCGCAAGTCATTACTGAGAGCGGATAAAAATGTTCTTTTTACATTAATATTATGCATATCTTCAAGCGTCTAATCCACGCGTAAAAGCAAGGCTTCCGTGTGCTGTGCGATGTCAGTGCACGTTAAAGAACCCCAGGTAGTCGAAATTTCCGGAGTCCTCCACTACGGCGTCTCTCATAGCCTGAGTCGCTTTGGGACCTTAAACCCCACAAACCAACCATTGCGTTTATCGATTGAGAATGAGATATTATTTCTGCAAGACAATGTTATAATTTTTTCTTCAAAAACAACCTTGTTTGCCAATATTGAATGTATAACACTATGCCCGACTCTTCTCACGCGCCTTTCTGAATACTAAAACCTGTTATACTGAACTGTACTTTGCAGACAGTTCGCTTCAAGTTTTGCTGAGCTCGCGCTGGTTGCCTTAATCTCTTATTTTTCCATATTTTCTCCTTTCGCGCTGATCTGTGTTCTTACTTGTTCACTGCATTTATATTTGATGCCTTTGATTGCTGGAAGACTGTGTATGTTTCGCCTGTCTGTTTTTATTTCTACCCACATGAGTGGTTAAATTTAGCTTTCGTTACTTCGTCGTCACCCATTCTTCTTTGTGTACATACTGCTATCCGTAGCCTGACAGTGAGGCTGGAAATATTCAACTAATTGAAAATAAATCAAATGGATGGGCTCAATTTGATCTGGCCTGGGGCTGACGTGTTCAATTGAATTGCTAGAGCTAAGGTCACGTGCGTCAGGCATCATTTCTGGTTTTCATTTGTTTGGGCGCACTGGCTTTCACATGCTAGCGCGCGAGTCTAGTCGTGTTGCCTCCGAGTACGCATCATGAGTCTATTACACTAACAACGAAAAATTTCTCGCTGGTTTTTATCAGCGTGGCCGTGTTAAAACTTCGTGCAGCAAATCATAAATGAGCTGCTATCCCTTCACCCTCAGTTTACTGCTCTCCCACAGCGAAGCAAAACTAGCCGATTAATCAAGGTGTCCTCCGTGAGGTTTAGCATGCGCAGAGTTGAAAATATATGGTGTAGTGAGATCTGAATTTCATTGCAGCCTAAGGTTTAGTTTTATTGTTTCGATAACCGCCATTGAACGCGGCCTCTTGTCACTTTGAATCACGAGAACCGGATCGTGCGCGTAGTACGATCCGTGGGCACCTCACCTTTGAGGAATCTCTGTTGGTATGCACAGAATCCCATTGTCCTCTGTGAGTTCGTTCGCGCGGCGAACGCTGTACAGCGATGTCACCAGAGCTGCCGATAACAGAATCCTTAGCGGTGGAACATTACACGGCTTCACTGAAACCCTTCCGTCTGTCTGCTGACGCCGTCTTTTGTCTCCTGGAGAACGGTAGCGTAAGGGTGTGTGGACGTAAGCGACCTTTGTTTGGGACACGACATCGGGTCTACTTTGTGGGGCAGAGGCTCGGGGGTGACTGAACAGACTTGGAGTCAAATGTAAGAACGCAGCGAGCTGTGGAAAAGAAAACGGTACGGGCAACTTTAAGAGGCACGAATAGATAGAGTGGTTTAGGTAATAAGCGTGAGTTAGGGACATTTTAACCGAAATCAAGCAAAGTGAATGGACACCGCGGGAGCATGTAATGCGGAAAGCAGATAATTCATCGGACTGTCCTTTAGAATAACGGAAGTGTGTACTCTGAGCGAAGGCGGTGAGCGGCAGAGTCACGTATGCAGGTGATATTAAAATTTGGCGGTATAAGGCAGGCTAGGGCGGTCGCAACTGGCGCATTAGAGGGCATTTTATTATTATTGTTTTTTCTGCAGTGGACGTGAGCAAGCAGGCGACGACGATCGTCTAGTCCGCTCGAGGCGTTTAGCGAACATTTCCGGGGAGTGCTAGTTCTGTAAAATGTTGAGGACTTTCCCTTTGGCGCTTGCATTCGAACTTATAGTTTTACTTCACGTTCAAGCGCTATATGGGACCGAAAACTTTAGCAATCTTGTCAGTCCTTCATGTCTGATACACTTGCATCTTCGACGTTTGTTCCACGAACGGGAAGCCGTTGTGTTTTTGTCACAGGACTGTGAGTACGCTTGGTGGAAAAACGTTTTGCCTTTTTTTTTTTTATTGTAACGCGGCATGTTGCTGAGCGTAGTTCTTTTACGTGCATAATTATATTGCTGTACCGTACTGTTCCCGTTAGCTATCGACACAGTGGCCGCCTGGCGCAGTCTCCTCACCTCAAAGTACCGTTCGCTTGCTTTCCTTCATTATCTTCCGTACCCGCGCTCTTTTAACAAATCCTATTTACCGCATCAGACGTCAGACAGCATCACGCACTCATATATGCTCACGTGACTTCGGAGGTTGTTTACGTGACAGCGATCGCGTTTTTCTTCGCAAGTGAAACGCTCCGAAAGAAAGCGAACGCAACGATGACCTCACCGATCGCGCTCCGCGATAACGAAGCTCTGCAATCGATAAGCGCGAATATTCTCGGGCCGTTTATCGAGGAGAAGGAGCGGTAATACCTTGAGGCGGCGGTCCTGCGTCCTCAGCAGCTCGGCGATGCCATCTCTACCACGTCGCGCGACGCGGTGGCGATGCCACGGCAGGTCGACGACGCCCCGCGGCTCTTCTCTTGTCCGTCCTGTCGCACGGTCTTTCAGCCGGTCGTTGGTGCTTTGCAGCGGCTACGGTGGCAGCAGCAGCATCGGCCCAGCAGTGGCGAGACTGACTGACTGCGCCACTTTTCCTCGTCGTATTCGGCGTTCTCAATTCTGGACCCCCTCCCTCCGAAGCGCGTCTTCTCTTCCCTCCTCGGTTCGCTGCTCCCGGCGAATTCGCGCCGGCCGGCCGGCTAGCGCAACGGCTGCCCGCTCGGAGGTTCCTCCAAAGCGAGGCGACCGGGTCCCCCTCCCTGCCCTCGCCACCGCGCGGCTGCACTTAATTCCGAGGAAGAAGATTCACTCTGTCCGCTTCCCCACCCTCCTCTGGCGGCACCTATAACTTCTTGTGCAGGGGACTTTCACCCGGAGCACGCGGAAGTCCGACTTTCGCCTCATGCGGTGGTCCATGAGTAAGCCACCACCTCGCCGTTCTCGTAGATTCTTGCTGCGGAACGGTGCGCTGCTTCGGTGCCGTGTAGCGAACGAGCGGACTCGTGTCTCGAACTATGTTGCGTCGCCGCCCGATTTCGGACGTCTTATCCGCGCCATCTCTTCGTCTTTTTCAGCAGCGTGTCGCCATCTGATGCTCCCGTCAAGCCCTCTCCTTTCCTTCCGTCTTCGTTTGGCGAGCTTTCCGTTTTGCTCTGCCGGACGATGCACGCTGCCTTAAGTGTTCGGTTTGATGAGATGTCGTCTCGCTAGATAAAGAGGCAATTAGGGACCACCGTTTACTGTGGCTATTGCCGGCTTCCATCAGGGATGCAGGCAGGAGGGAAGGCGGTAACGGCGGCGCGATCTGTCGAGGTGCGGTGCTTATTCAAGCGTGAGCTATCAGCGGCAAGCGTTTCGCTTCGGCGCGTGCTATTGGGTATCATAGGCGCTGTTCCAGCATCCTCGCCGCCGTCTTTTGGCCTGGTGTTAGAGGTGCAGTCGCGCGACTTTGCACCACGTCTTATATATCTCCCTATCTGTCGGGTCTGAAAACGTTTTGCACTCATTATTCACTAGCAAAGAGCCCGATCACAGTTGAATCCTGCTCGCGGGCTTGTACAGTGTGTTCGTGAACGTGCCAAGGATGCCATGTGTTTAGGGAGGGCGCGTCACCGTATATCTGACTTATGACGACCCCAGTTCATGCCGTCTTTGTTGGTGAACTCGACAAATCGGATGATTATAAGACTGCATTTCTTTCATGGTGCATGCGGGTTGCCGTGCAGAACGCGTCCGCAAGGAGCGAAAATGCTCTACGCAATGCTAGCTAAGGCATATAGCGTCGGTTCGCAGTGAATTCTTTTGGAATGAGGAAATTTTAGTCTTAGCTGTTCTTAATTAAATTAACTGCATATTTACGAGTTAGCGCAACACAGTGGACGAGGACTGCGGAGTTTTGAATATTTGTGTCAGTGAACGAGCCTTCTTTCATTCTCCTTTATCGGTATGAACTGGGAATTCGTTGTAAAGGTACGAGATATTTATGTTTTCACCTGTATGTTTCGCACCCATATGAATTGCTTTGCTCTTGAAAACGTGCTTTGCTAAATTTATTGCGATGCAGCGACAGAGAGTGCGCGGAAATTTTTAGAACAGGAGTGTCTTGGCTTTCGGGCAGCCACCGGATCGGCAACCTCACAGTGTGCGGCGAAGCTTCTTGCGGTCCAGCTACCGTTGGCATCACCCTGCCGGTCACGTCGAAGAGCAATAGCCGAGGAATGGGTTTTAGTATGGCATTCAACGCATGCCCGTCTCGCTGGAACCGCGATTCTGCGACAGTCCCGTTTCTAGAATTCGCTGTTCCCAGAGGCTGCTGTAGCCCGGTTGCCGCCGGGTACTTTTCCTCGCTAGCGGCGTCTCTGTGTGCGTGTGTGGTGGTGCACAAAAAGAAGGGGGCGGGGGTGTCTTCATTGGCGACACCGCGCCCATCCTCACCTTCTCACCCCTGATACCCCCGAAGTGGCACACGCTCCAGGAAGTGCAGATAAACACCGACCTCGGGGAACTCCAGCGTGACCCGTGGCGACGAAGCGGCGAAAGCACCAGCAGCTGCAGCGCACTTTCGCTTGTACTCCGCCGCCGATTGTTGGCCGACCCACTTGGTGGTAAAGGGAAGAGGATATGTCGAAGGTAGCGGATGAGATTGAACCGGCGAACAGCTGAGCGCAAGGTCGGCGATGAGATTTCGCGCTTCGGTGTATTCTTTTCATCCGCTGTCCGTTGCGTCCGGACGTTCACGGTCCGAGGAAGAGCGCTTTATCCGGGCGGCGCGTGACTGCATGCTCACGCTGGGGTTAGAGGTCCTCGATGCATACGCGGAGGTATATCTCAATGGATCCTTATTCCGGGACTTTTATATGTTTTGAGAAGTAACGTTCGTTATCGTGCCTAGCGCCAAAGGTGTCCCCCTTTCCGCTTCCCCTTTCCGCTTAGGTTCTCAACCAGTGCCTATCCAACCATCGATGCAACACTCATCACCGCTCTAGCTTGCCGGTTTGTGGAGGGATATTACGGTGACTGGCGTGGGCTGCACGCGGTTTCCAATGACCGAAGCTGTCACTTTGGTTTGCTTTTGCTTGGTATCAAATAATGTTGGCTTCTTTCAGATATACTATATGCTGTCGGGTCCTCACGTCCCTTATTACCCTTGTTTGTTAAACCGGGAGGGGGACCCGTAAAGGTATTCAAGGGTTCAGCTTGAAGTGAGGCCAGGGTTATATGCAATCGTCGAAAACGAGCTTGACGTCATTTCTTTCTTAGATTGAGGCAGTGAAAATGTGTTCGTCGAATGTCCTATTTAACGCAATGGCTGGAGCGGAACGAAGCCTTCTTGAATTCTTAGCTAAACCAGCGTGTATGTCATCTTCCGCGAATGGACGTATGGAATACGCCGGAGCTACGTATTGTCACGTCCTAGCCAAAGGACGGGACGATGAAAGCGACCGCAGGTCAGCAGGGCAGCAGCAGGAACCAGCGCGACGGCGGCGGGGACACCAGAACACCGAAAAGATCGCCCCCATCAGCGTCTTTTTTCTTCACCGAACGCTTGCTCTTTTTCTTCTTCGGCTACAATATATCGTTGCTGAAAAAAATGCTCTCTGGTTGGGCAAGATGAGGATCGCTTCAAAAGGTTGAAAGGCAAAGCTCCTTCTACGGTTAGAGCATATCAGAAATTCTAGCGAGGCTGTCCAACTTTATGAGAAGCCGCATGTCCACACGCAAATCCTCCGCCAGTTTCCCATCCACTGATATAAAAAACAACGGCGGCTAGATAACTGAATTCGATATTCTAGTCAAACCCACCTAAGGTACACAAGAGAATCGTGGTGACAAAAAAAAAAAAAAAATAGTGCGAAATTATACAAAACACGAAGGACAAGAAGGAAGACATCGCAGTGCTGACTCGTGTTTTGTCTAAGTTTGCGCCGCTTTTCACCGTGAATCTAATCCAAACGTCTGCTCTGCCGCACAGGGGAAGTATAAACCAGTTCATTCTCGCCAAGTCCACGAGGGTAGACGCATAGGCTTCATGGTCTCTGCTTGGCGAACAGCTTAAGTGGACAGGAGCGCTGGGGGACTATTTGACTTGCAAAGCGCAAGCCTGAGAAAAACTACACACGAAGCTCATCCATGGCCTGCAGTAGAGGAGTTGCTCATGTCGCGTCCCGCACCCCACTCACTTCTGAAGTCCCTTCAGGACTCCTGTGTCAAAGTTCCCGTCCACGGATGTGGTGCCGGCGAGCGTACCGCATCGTTCCCCAAGGTCCTTTCTTCTTCGCTTCCGGACACAGTCGAGGCGAAGGGCAGTCGCACGTTGCGCCGGCGGTCGTGTTTACGCGCAAGGTCAGCACCACTGCCGCGCGGTCTCCCGCCCACTTTCGCTGCTCGCGGCCGGGCCGGACGCGCGGTTCACTTACTAGTATGGTACTCACCCAGAGGTGGTGTCAGTGTTGTGGTCGGATGGAAGACTACGGCTCGGCTGGCTGCTGGCACCCACGATCGCGCGCCTCTTGTTGGCGCGGCCGATGTGTGTCGGCGACCGGTGGCCCACTTGCTTCGCGGCTCCCATTGGTCAAGAGCTCCGGATCATGCCGGCGCGGTGACGCAACTCGTACCGAGCGCTGACTACTGTGCTCGGTGGCGGCTGCGCACGGAAATCGGTTTCGAGGATTCGTTCTGGTTCGGACGGAGAGAAGCTAGTGCTTTCGCCTTGCCGGAATCGCGGCCAAGCTTGCGCAAACAAAGGTCGCGCCTCCTGCGACGCCTGCTACACCGCTCACTGGTTGCCTTGCCGAGAGAAGAAGCCTAGCTGGCGCAATCGGCGGCGCCCTGGCTGCGTTGAAGACCACGTCGATCCACCCTGATATTTCCGGCACGCGATCTCTCTGTGCCCCCTCTCTCTAGCGGGCACGTGAGCACCGGTGCTTGCTTGCCTGCCGAAGCCGAATTTCGTTGAGCATGGCCCCGAGACGAAGTGGCGGAGCTGTTTGTTGCGATTCGACAACACTGCCACGAGTGGACGTGTTGCCGCTTTTTGACGGAAAGACTTCCGTGATACACGAAGTGCGCATCTCATACATGCTTTGGGAATCGTCGAGGGGTCTGAAAACATGTCTTCGTTCAGCTTTTTTATTCTTCTCGAAATTTTGAATTTGGGCTTCCTCTTTTCTCGTATACGTCATGCTTCGGCCGCATACAGGCGGAAGATGACTGTATCTCCCGTTGACGTGCATCAGTGCACGTCGAGAAGGATGGGAGGAGGGGTGTTTTGAAATTTGAAGCGTCCGCGCGACTATAGCGCGACTTTGAGCGGAGTCGAATTCTCCTGCCCGGCGTACGCGGATTGAGGTCACATTCGTGCAATGGCCGGTGTGTGAGAGTTGAGTGCGCTCGCCCTGTCGCTTGCCGGCCCGTTTTTTGCATATTTTGTTTTGTTTTGTCTTTTGGTAACCCCAAGGCACGACGGCGAAAGTGGCCCGTCTCCTGGGAAAACCCCGCAGGAAGCGGGCCGCTGCACACTCACGGGGCACTGCAGATGTTGCCTGCGGAAGATTACCTTAGCACGATTTGCCGGCCACATGTCTCATTAGGTGCTTTACCTGTATATTTTTTCTCTGTAGTCTAGCTGTTCCGTCGCGGGAAAGACGATGTGAACTAGCGCCAGGCTGGCAAAAGTGTATTCCTTACCTGTGTAGTTCCGTTTTATACGGACAACTTGTTAACGGTGTAGGTTAACGTCAAGCTTTATCAAGTGTATGCGTATATGATCATGAACTTTTCTATATACTACCCATACGCTCGCGTTTTCTTAGGCTGACACTACATCCGCTGTACGCGCAAAAAGTGTGACGATCTTTCCGTTTGGCTGTACGATGACAGCTACAATTTAACAAGAATGCCAGATGCGGTGCTAAAGATACGCCAAAGAACGTGCGCCAATTAGGAGAGAGAAAGACAATGGAAAGGCAGCGTGACTACCCTGAAAATGGTTTCGGCGGTTCGTCCAGCACTGGAGCTAAGAGGAGGCGGTGTAAGGGAGGTAGAGACTGCAGAAGTAACGGTAACTACGCCTTGGCAACTATTTACTACTGTTGAACTGAGAGATCAGAGGCGCGATTATATAAAGCCACGCAAGCAGCAAACCGTATAGTTCTGAATTTGTAACGCGTGAAACTACGTCATACGATGGTGGCTTGGAAATTCAATTTGGGGTCCATTGGAGGGCTCGACATGGTGCCCTGAGCAAGCAAGGCTGAACGGAATACGGTTGCGACCGATGCTTTTTGCGCGCCTTTGGGGGCCAAATATCAGCAAGCGCTTTAAATTTTTTTTTTCTAAGGACAGAAATGTCAAGATAAAGAAAAAATACATTTTTTTTTTTTTTTTTCAGGGGCTAGCTCTCGGCCGCGGCTGATGCAGTTCACTGCTGAAGGTTTTCTAATCACGCAGTTAATTAACTTATGTTCTAATTACCTTCTAACGTGACGGCGTTAAAGGCCCCGTTTTCCAGAAAGTTCGGCGTTGCTTTGCTCTGTGAGCGGAGAATGAGGAGCGAACCTAGTTTGTAGGTGGCATGGCAGGGCACTGATAGTCCTGCTGTCGCCTCACGAGAACACATGACGCGGCCCAGTGGGCCGTAACTACGTGTGTGATTCTAGAAGCACAATTAGATTTAGCAACTATAGTGGTTAAGTGAATAGCAATGTGCATGCACATGAACGTGTATCCGGAAGGGCAGCCGCAGTTGACAGCCATTATAATTAACGCTGTCTCCTCATACCTTTAAGAACGCAGGTTAAGTGTACATCGAAATTTGTTTAATTCTTGCACTATATTTCAATGGGAAGTTCGAAGCCGGACAAGGCGATTAAATTCAAGTTTTTGTCTGGTGCTGTTCTTTTCTTTATTATTTATTTTCTTTTTTACACTCTGCGCCGCCGCCTGGCGGAAGGTAAGGGACAACCATTTCCAACTGCAAGACCGTAATTTTAGAGACCGACGCAACAATACAACGTTCAATACACAGTACAACAGAAAAGGCATTTCGAATTCTGCGTCGACTGCAACGCCATCAGCGGATGTGTTTTTTCCATTTCTGTATTAAAAAAAAAAAAGAAAAAAGAAACGCATGAAAAAACATGCCGCATTTCTTCGCACTGCATGGCTTTGGAAAATGACTTTTTCTTCGTCTCAGTAAAATTTTGGGGACATCAAAGGTGTTCCTCCCTCAAATATCGCTTATATAATAACACTGTGGCCACTCAAAAAGTGGAATCAATCACCCGGTGAGCCCGGTCGCAAAGTGCAGCTCGCTGGCATATTTCTCCTCGTAAAATTATAGCCCCCGTCGATTCAAAGCAGTCTAACGGCAATCAGCGTTCCCTGACAGGCGCTGGCTCATCGCTGTCGCCAGGTCGAACGGGGTCTTTCCGTCGGTGGGAACCGAAAGGTTAATCGGAGCACCTCGTTCGTTCGCCGACACCTGGCTTCGCTTAGAAGCGACCCCGTCAGGGAGAGTGCGCAGCCGGAAGTTTTCCGGACGAGCGGAAGACGACGAGTGTTTGCACAGCTCTAGGCCTTCATCGGCGTCGCGGAAGCGGGGACGCAACTCCGTCGGCTGTCGCTCAAGCGCTATCGGTGGCAGTAGCAGCGCCAGCGCTGACGTCCGCCGCCGGTCGCTGACGCCGGTCAAGCACCCGCCCGCCCTCCTGCTCCGGCCGCCGCTCATGCTCCAGAAACGCGTCTCTCTCCATCTGGTGGCTTGTCAGGCCTCGTTATACCGATTGCGAGCAGTGCTGCTGAACCTCAGCTAGCGGACTGTCCAATGAGGAGAGAAAACGCCACCGGTCACTGTTTTAAACCACCTTTAGGCCTATTCGTTCTTCGGAAATGCTCGGAGAATGGATCTTCTGTTCCAGTCTTCGTATCTTCTGGCTTATTCGTTCTGTGTATAAGCCCACTGTCGTATTATCTGTCGTACTTCTTTCTTGTGCGCAAAGGAAGGTGCGGTCGTGGTTACTGCACGCAATATCCCACGGCCGCGGCAGTCGCTCAGTACCGTCGGAGGCCTGATGATCGCAGTCAGCGTCTTTCCTAAGCTCTAGTTGTTAATGGCGAGTGAGGTCCATTCGTAAGCGAGGAGTCGGCGGCCACTCGTTTATTCGATCGTTGCACCGTATGACTGCGGCATATATATTTCTCTCCATTTCTCCTCGAATACTCTGCGGTGGCACTTCTAGTTTTTAGAGCTCCGTCCGTATTCAAGTACAGACAGAAGTTACCGTTTCAGTCGAACTCTACGCGCGATGGCGTGCTTATAATCGGAATTAAATGGAGTCAGGTTCATATCTTTGTAGGGCAGTTCAGTTCAGTTCAGGCGTTCAGTCGTGTCCGACTCTTCGTGACCCTATGGACCATGTCACGCCACGCTTTCCGGTCTCTCACTATCTTCTTAACATCACATAGCTTCATCTGCAATGCCTCGAGAATGCCATCTAACCATCGCGTTCGCTGCCTACCCCTTCTCCGGCGACCCTCAACCTTTCCCAACATCAAATCTTTCTCCAGCGACTCCTCTCTTCTCATCAGATGACCAAAGTAGCTGAGCTTTAACTTTAGAATTTGACCCTCCAATGAGCAGTCAGGGTTTATGGTCGACAATATCGACTGATTTGATCTTCTGGCAGTCCAAGGAACTCCAAGGAAGAGTCTTCGCCAGCACCACAATTCAAACGCGTCAATTCTTCGGCGGTCAGCCTTTTTCACAGTCCAACTCTCGCATCCATACATCACAACTGGAAAGACCATAGCACGGGTTATACGGATCTTGGTTGGTAGACTAATGTCTCTGCTCTTTAATAGGCGGTCAAGGCTAACCATTGCTCTCTTTCCCAGAAGCAGGCGTCTCCTAATTTCATGGCTGCAGTCTCCTTCTGAGGTAATCTTGGCGCCCAAGAATAGAAAATCTGTCACAGCTTCCACTTCTTGTCTTTGTAGGGCAAGTGGCTCGAATTTCTGTAGTATATCGGCCGGGTTCGCTCATGGACACAGTGACATCGTCATCCCATACAAGGGCCGTGCTCTAACTCTTGATAGCCGAAATTAATTCGGAATGCTCCCTTATAAGGTGTCCACCACAGCCTGCGTGCAGTTCGGGACGTTAAGCTAAACATACCACACCATACTGTACCATACCTTACCGTACCGTACTGTACCGTACTGTACCATACCATACCGTACCATACCGTACCGTACCATACCATACCATACCATACCATACGATACCATACCATACCATACCATACCATACCGTACCATACCGTACCATACCGTACCATACCGTACCATACCATACCATACCATACCGTATACCATGGACGGTGCTGCCTGCTCCAGTAGCGGTTTGGTCCAGCTTGTCAGGGTGTCGTTGGTGAACATGGTCATGGGGAGATTTGTAGCAAGATAGAACATGAGGAAAAAGGTTAGCTCGTTGGTCTCGATTTTTCGACCATGAAAGTTCAAGAAATTCATCGTGCAAACAGACCCGTTCCCGCCCACACTCCAACCGCCTCCCCTGAAGCTGCCCGTAAATCCACGCGTGATATCCACCTCTTATTTTGCTGGAAGGCAACGGGCATAAGGGATTGCTTCTGGGGCAAGAAATGTTCATTCTGTGCCATTTTCATCAAATAAGCATTCAATAAAACGAAAAAAATATTCAACCGAATAAGCGAGCTATAGGGCTAGTCCGCACCGGAACCTTCAATCGTTCTCCGCAGCCGGCTGCGTGCATCGCATCTCCTCAGTGATTTGCACACTTGATAGAGGCGAACAACCATTCATCTACGGCCGTGGTGCATCACCATAGCATCGTCGTCATTGTTTCAAAACGATATGCAGACAATATTCTCCTCGACTTCGGCTGGGCTCTCCGCGGTATCCGGCTGGCGTAATAAAAACAAAGAAACCATGCCACGCCGTTCGCACGCCTTCCAGCTGACCGCCTGGGCACGTGGGAATCCGGACACACCCTCTAAGTGGTGGTGCTTGTGTGTGTATCCCCGCGAGGACAATGCCAACAAGCGCAAGGTGCGCCGTGCGTCCGGTGGACGCCCGTGTCTGCGGTGGCGATATACAACAGTGGCTGGCAATTCGGAACGTCAGACGGTTGCGAAATGCCGCCGCAACGATTGCCACTGATATGCAATCTTGCCCCTAGTGAGCGCTTGATGGATCGCGGTAATGGCGCGGCATCTAGAGTTGCTAGAGACGATGGTATGGTATAGGCGACTCCGTCACGGGGATTGCCCGTACAAAAATCAGGATTCGAAAGTGTCCCTGCCCCGGCTGCGTATGTGTGTGCTTCGAATCCACAACTACTAGCCTGAATGTTAGGTTAGTCGATCGACAGGGCAACCACGGTCGTTATCAACGTTCACTAATAATCTTCTAAGTCTTGATGCTTGTGTTATAGAGGACGGGGGAAGATATCTTTTACTGGTACCTAAACGTGAAGGATTGCGATTACGTGGAAAATGTGCAAGACTGTATAAAAGACCGGTAAGTCAGGAATACTGTTCTTCCAACCCCTTCCTGCCTTCCTGTACTCAATGCCCATCATTCTAGATCTAGCCGACCTGTGCTGTTCCGCGTTCGAATCACCCCTCGGGGCGCCCTCTGGCCTTATGACAGTTATGACTGCAACCTAATTGCCTCTGGACGGTAATCCGCCGTACGGCCGCTGATTGATGCAGCGTTGACCTCACACTGCGCGTGCGCTTGGGAAGTGAGTCACGAGAGACTGCGATCGCGCGAGCAAGCGTGGAAGAGAAATCCACTGGTCGGACGGCGCGGAGGAGGCCGCCATGCAGCACGCCCGGCGGCCCGCTTTCTCTTTGCCTCGCCCAGCAGCCTTCGCTGCTCCCTTTCGTCTTGCTTTCTCTCGGTTTCGTTCCAGCGGCACCCAGGAGTGCACCGTCGGCTGCCCGGGACGAGCTGCCAAGGGCCATGCCTGATATGATAACCATGAGTGTGAGGCTTGACGTATTCGAGTGAAAGGCGCCGTACGGAGCGCTTGTATTCCGCAATCGATTTCACGCTGGCCGCAGTAGGTGGGTAGGGTGCGAGGAAGCGATGTTTTGCAAATGGGCGCGGTCACATTTCGGTTCTATGTTCGAGTGTACAGCAGTGGACAGAATTCGAACGGGTGACCTCGTAGGCGGCGTAGAGGGCCGCCGTGCTGTTGGCACATGCGTGGCCTCCGAGATTATTTGAGTAGCGGAACCTGAATCTTGGAGGCTACGTACGGCCCGCACATTTTATTTTAGCACACAACTTCGCGGTGCTTTGACAGCCGTGGCCACAATGCAGTCACGCGATCCAGTTGTGTGGAACCTCTGACCCACAGAGCAAAATAAGATTGGACCTCGTTTATAACTAAAGGTAAGGCACAGACTTCACGGGAAGTCTAGATTAGGCGGGGTGCCCTTTTCTTACATTTAGTCATGATGAGAACTTTCTTACGCTGGCGACAGCATGACGACGGTGTATACGCACCTCACAACCGATGAGTGAAACCGGCTGAAAGGCCCGACGTACTACCTTAGTTCGCCTTTTGTGAGTCCTTCGCATATTTGGGCGGTTTTTGTTTGTAAGAGCAACGTATCAGTGCGCGAATGTGTTGCGGAAATAAGCACAATCATTTACGCATGAGTGATATTTTTGTAGAGATAGTTTTTTTTTTTTTTTATTGCGAAAGCAATACTGCAAGCACTTCGAGCCTTTGGCGTGTCGTGGAGCCGCCATACATGACCTTTTACTTGACCGTGTGACGTCACGCCAGACCGAGAGAGCCATCGGATGGTGGCGGTGAGTCCTTACAGGAGCCGCAGCGGTGACGTCACGCCAGACCGAGAGATGGGGTCCCAGCTAAAGTCCCTCGGCCCCAGCCCCCAGCTCGCGCCATCGGATGGTAGCGGCGAGTCCATACACGGCGCTGTGTCGCAGCCGAGAGAGGGCGCTCGCTGTTTGTGACGTCACGCTAGGAGGATAAATGGGGCTGTGGCTCGGCTCCTCGCAGTAGTCGGGGCGCAGCCGCCGAACAAGGCGCAGCCAAGGGTATTGCTTTCTTCCAGGCTTAAACAAGCTAAGCCTTCAGCCGACTTCAATCATTTACGCATGAGTAAGATTTTTGTAGAGATAGTTTATATTTTTTTTTTTTTGCGACGATGACGTTGATTGTCCTGCTCGTGGCGGCTGCATTTCTGCGGAAGTGCATAAGACGCTTGCGTGCTGTACGAGTAAACGTTCCTTAGGAGACCATTTTTTTTAATGAAAGTAAAGGCACAGTAACTGTCTCGAGCTCGATGGCTAAGTCAGAGCTACAGCATCTCCATTTTCCCATAACCAGTATGACAAATCTCCTACATGCGCTTGCAAGTAAACGGTAACTGGAATCTACTTTGAAAACTTCGTATGCACCTATGCGTATCGTGCGCCCCAGTGTGAATGCATAAGCCCTGTTGGAAACATTCCCCAGATAGATACATTTCTTCAATAGCACCCCCCCCCCCCCACACACACACACACTTTGGGAAATCCAAATAGTACCACTTTACAGTGGTAGAATAATTCTACCTTTAAAGGGCAACTCCGGAAGTTTTTGGACATTCGAATATTCTAGTAAAAATTTTACCGCAGGTTCTTCTCTCCGTCCTGCCACATTCTACAAAATTTGGGCGCCGTATTATAATCTGTTCACGCGCAACACGGCTTTAAAATATGCCGTTTTCATGGCTTAAGTTGAGACTATTTCTGCGGGCAACACTGCGTTTCTGACGTCACAAAGAGTATACTGGCGTTAATGTCCACTTCCCGCGTGATTATGAAATAGTGGGGCTTATATTGAACTACCTCAGTCATAGTATGCAGTGCGTCATGATTTCCGTACTTTATTTTCACCATGCAACGCACGTACGAGTGTTTTTCTAATACTGAGTGTGACGTCACCATTTCGTCAACTGGGACGTCGTTTCTGGCCGTGAAAGCAGTTTCGGTTTCGATTCGCTGTTTTTTGTTTTTAAAAATACTTCTAATTGGAATTTCGAAAAACGGTTTTTTGTGTTGGAGTCAGGACATGCCGAGGAATATAATTCAACAAAAACACAAAATGATGAAAAAACCACCGGAGTTGCCCTTAAAACCGCTAAGGCTATGTAAACGACACTTGAAGTATTTCAGCTGTTTTTCAGGCGATTTGATACCTTCCATTCAAAACTTTTCCAAAGTTAACTTTTCAAGTTTGCTAGTTAGTCCAACTATAATCAACTAAATAAAAAATTTGTGGGGGTTTAAGCATAGCTTGAACCTAGTGATAGAGCGAAAGCTGTGAGTGTTGCAGCGAATTTTTCTGCGGACACCTGGATTTAATGTGCTGTCATCACAATGTTCGAACGAACCTTCTGTCCTAGCAAGTCGCTGTTGTCGTTCGCCTCTGCCAGCTACCCAGTTATATCTCTTCTTTTTCTTGTTCATATTCTTTTCTTTCTTCTTTCCTTCTCCAACTCCTGGCCCAGCTCTCGGTCTATGCACGTGACAGTTGCTAGGCAATGGCACACTTGAAAACCTAGCACAGTGTAGCTTTCACTACAAAATACCGCACAATATATATATAGGCTGCACTGCTCTCAATACCAGTGGGTTGTTTTCACGGCCTAGGACATTCCTGCCATTTTCAAAACAGGGGTACATTTTGATGGGACGCTCAGTACAGAGCTCTGCAGGTGTGCGAGTCAGTGTTATCTGTACTGCGTCCACAGAAAAAAAAAAAAACAAAAAAAAAGAGAGAATCATGTGGTAACTTGTTGCCAGTTGGTTTTGGCCACGCCTTCTGCCAATTTCCTGAGCTTGACAGTGAATTTTCTTCTGTCTACTCCCTTTACAGTTTGGTTTCCAGTCATATCCACCTTGCGCTTGAATAGGTCGTCAGCTCCATTATGCCTTGCTAACCTCTGTTCCTTAATTTCAATGAAAATGTCCACTTTCCACTCTAATCCGAGGCCCTGGCTTTCTGTTGCATTTATCACTTCCTTTCTACAGCTTGCTATGTTGTTCTTAGTTTTCTTTAGGTCTCATATGAGCCTCAAAATTTTGACCCTATGCTTGAGTACTGGTGCGTAAGATAAACTTTCTCAGAAATATTGGCAGCACGCTCAGAAAGGGGCTTTTGAACCTTGCTAATGCATATACAGCTTCATTAAGCACATAAAAATGCATTAGAAGCACATATAGTTCACTTAGGATTCAAATTTAGCATCAGGCTTGAAGGTAATGAATATGCATGCATAGTCATATTTCATGCTCATATTATGCAGCCTATTAATGATGAAACTGCAAATTGCCAAAAGAACTGCCAAAATTTAACACACTGCCCCAGTACTTTGTTTGCTGGCAAAGCAGCTACAAAAAAGTTCTCTATAGAACTTTAAACATATGGTACACCTTATCTCACTGGCTCACAATGCTTTAGTGGTTTGAAAAGCCTCCTTATACCTACATTCTTTAACGTGCATTCTGTTCATGGCTGGAAATTCGTAGTTTTTTAGACAGTTTAATGTCAAGAGCATCATAGCCAAAATCAGCTATTCAACCTTGTCTTTGAACATTGTTGATTCCACTTCCATTGCACCATGAAACCCAACAATCATTTAATGGTTGTTCAATTCATAAGTACATATTCATATTCTCACCACTTTGAAAGTCAAGCTGCTCATGAACAATGTGTAACAATGTGTGAGAAAGCTTCTCAAGCATTAATGTTTTGCTTTAGGTTTAAACTTCAAATACAAACTTTAAAAGAAAAACTATCTATAATATTTCTGTGTTAGTTGCAGCCCACTGTTTTGAATGTATCTACATGACAGGTGCACTAATGACATAGACCAGGGGAGGTCTATCATGCTTTAAACATTCACTGCAGATCAAGTTCAGAAATATTTATGATAGTAAGTTTGAAAAAGATCAAAATCTCCTTTCTTTTGCAAATGCTCATGCATAGAAAGCTAACGCTTTGCAACTTATACAATGCTTTAATGTTCAGATCATGGTGAAACAAATCTAGCCAGTCAGAGCAATGAGCGCTGCCGGTGCTTGTGGAGGAAAAAAAGAAACACTTTTCAGGTCAATAACAAGAATGCCCTTGAGATCTTGAAATACCAGGCAGCCACAAAATGTCACTTTACAACGTCCACGTCATCCAGGATGTCCGAAGGTGCTCCCAGGCCTATGATGCTGCTTGCACCGCCGTCGTCAGACATGGCAGAGTCAGTTGATTCACCGGGATCTCCAAACTGATTAAGGCCAAACAGGCAGCCTGGCTGAACTACGTCCAAGCCCAGGGCAGCTATGTCATCCATAGACTGGAAGGGTTCTATCTCGGCCAAGTCCATGTCCACAGTGCTCTCGACATCCACGTGCAAGTTCTCGCTGCTACTTTTGTGTTCGGCAACACTGCAAGGAAAATAGCTTGTACACAATCAGCCAGCAATGAAACATTACCAAAGTTTTAGGCTAAATAATGTGCAAGCAAGGCGGATATGAATGCAAGAGAACACGTAGCAGACCATAGCAGCTCATTTTTGCGCTCAGCGATGTGCTTCTGTCACATTAGCAAGTTGAATTGCTGATAGTGGCACTAGCAACAAGAACTCACAAAAAGTGATACATGAGAATGGCTCTCCTCAATGCACCTCATGCAAAAAATGGAAAAAAATAAAACAGGCCACTATAACACTTTAAGGGGCGCTAAAGGCAACTCTGATCATGGCTTTATTTTGTAGAATAAGTTGTCCATGCTTAGACCCTTTGAGGCTTTATTTTGTAGAATAAGTTATCCATGCTTCGACCCTTTGATTTGCCCATAAAATGCAACTACAAAGCGAGAGCCTCAAGACGCCATCAGCACTTTTATGAGCTATTTGCAGATGCAGAACGATTGACTGCTGAAATCATAAGGCTGAACAAAACTTTTGGCTGATGCCACCCAAAAAATGCGTACCAGGAAGTTTTTTTGCCTTTGCTGCCCACGGCTAACGTACCATGGGCCATAAAACTGGTTGCTAAAAAGATCCCAGCTAGGTCGAGAAAGCAACAGCTAGAGTCACAAGACTTGCTCACCACATTTGCCTTGAGTGCATTGCACCTATAGTTTCTTTAACCCTTGAACAGAATATACTACTTTTGTTTATGCAAAATGGCCTGAGCTACCTCGGCTCAGACTGTTGTCCCTGCAGAGTATGGAAAAAAACTAATCAGACAAGGAGAGGTCTGAGAGAGAGTGAGGAGAGAAACGCAGGGAGGTCTATCAAAAGGGTAATCCTGTAGACTAATCTCCACTGAGATGAAAGGGGATGTAAAAGCAAAAGAGAAAATAGGGTGGTGAGAAGGAAGTACATCAGGTTTGATATGTAGGGCAAATAGTTTAGGCACTTAAAATGCAACTTCACCACAATGTGATCAGGCTTTCATTTATCTGCCCATACAGCAGAAATTCCACCCATAGTATTAAAAAACATGCTTCCCAGGTTTGCAACTCCCCATATTTAGTGAATTTACATAATTCACCATTTTCTCTCTCTAGATATTGGATGTATGCACTAAAGCACTGTTTTGGCAATAGCTATGCTGTTTATATTGCATTAAATAATTTATGGCAATCTAAAATCTTAAAATTCTCAACTGATGCCTTTCTGTACCTGTAAGTATTTCCACAGCACTGTGCTTCATCAATTTAATTTGCAGCCAAATCTGATTGACATGCAAACGGCACTTGTAGCTTTTAAGGTATGCATAGGTCACCAGCAAACAACCTTTTTTTTAAATGCCATTTAGCGCCATGTAGTGTAAGGAATGCACTACAATGTACAATGCACTAATACAAGTTAACATGGTCATCAGGAAGCACCACCTCCTTTACGGCCATCTAGCTACACTGTTGACCACCATTGACAGAGCTGTTAGTCAGCTAAGCAGGCCTACCAACTGCATGCTGGACACTGACACGAGATCGTGCATGGGTGTCATGAAAAAGTACCACATTCTTATTGCCGCGATGATTGAACAGTGGTTCCATTGCTGCCATCAATGTGAATGCTAATGCTAAAGTCTAACAATAATATGTGAACATTTACAAGCACAGCTCCAAGTCCCACCATCTGCAGGCTAGTCAAATGAACTGTACACGCTGCAAAAAAACCTGAGATAGATCAAGTGACTTCACTCATACAGAATGTGTCTGCAGATCACAGAAAGAAATTGTTAATTGTTTCGTGAAAAAAAAAAAAATAATTACAAAACAAAATTATGTTCTGAAGTAAATACTGAAAAGCAAGTTGAATTTGCAAAAATTTGGCAGGCATTTAAGCTCAGTAAAGATTTGACATGACAGCATTAATGACTCTCGTTTGCAGCTCCCGTTCCAGAGGGCTTAATTCCCATCTCACTCTCCCATCTCTAAGGAGCTACCTCAGTTTGCAGCACTTGGCAGCGTGGCAATGTCATGAAGTCTCAGGTACACAGCCCACCAATCGATCAGCACCTAGCCACATCCCCTGCCAACCACTATGTGCCAGAGGAGTGCTTATGATTTTTCGCTCGCATCGCTGAAAATGCGGATACTGAATTTTTTCAGGAAGGGGGTTTTAACAGTCTCGCAATAAAAAAATTTAGAACCCTACCCCTAGCTGTGAAGGGCATTGCAGTGGAGGGCTCTGGATTATTGTCTACCAGACAATGCAGAGTACATGGCCACCTCCCATTTCGCTATATTGAAACGGGGCCGCTGTGGCTAGATTCCAGTGTCTTAGGGCTCAGAACTACAGCACTCTAAGCACTGAACCACTGCAGAGGGAACACAAGAGGATAAGTGAAGTACTCAAAACAAGTTAAACAAGTTAAAACCAGGAGACACTAAAGTGACAGTTGTAACATCGATTTGAGTGCAGCCATATGGCTAAAAAGCAAAGGTACACAAATTTACTAAACCTTTATAGTTAAAAAAATTTTCTCCAGTGCAGGAGTTGAAAAAAAAAAATGTAACTACCACTGCTCTGCAACCTATGGCAGGCATATAGCTCTTAACAGGATAGCTAAGTGGGCAAGTTGGTGGTACATTTTCCAAAAGACAGCGCGAACAAACGGGGACGAAAGGAAGAAACCACAGGAACAA
The DNA here is from genome assembly GCF_055883805.1 of Amblyomma maculatum. Classification (NCBI taxonomy): domain Eukaryota; kingdom Metazoa; phylum Arthropoda; class Arachnida; order Ixodida; family Ixodidae; genus Amblyomma; species Amblyomma maculatum. Next base: position 326,364,532 of record NC_139344.1, on the reverse strand, counting down.
GCGCCACACACCACAGGATATAGCTCTTAGTTGAAAAGGCTAGGAGGAACCATCATATGAAAGACCAGGGTAAAACATCCAATGCACTAGACAATACAGACACATTGCTCAAAGTGGAACTGATACTCTTGAAGCAGGAATGAAGTAATCATGTGTTTAGGCCTTTGAAATCTTGAGAATGATTGCATATGTATGCACAGGCATGCTGTTACAAAGGTCAGCTAAACAGCTTTTTCAATATCTTGCAGTTCGGAAATTTTTTCCCCACTTTGAGCCCAAACCTGGCATTGTCGCACCTGTGGCATGCTTTCTACTAACTAAGCCAACCAATCAAGAAGCTTGGCAGTTGCAAATGTGAGGCAACATCAGACGACATGAGAATGCAATTTTTCTCCAGCAGTGGTTTCAGAAAGTTTGTTTAGCATCAACAGTTTCCAATGCCATGGTTGCACTTGAGTTGTTGCAATGTTCGCTTGTTTAACTGACTTCAATAATGAAGTGTGTCATTTTGTGGCCTTCTTGACACTTTGTTTGTGCTGCACAGTGTACAAATAACTTTGCAAGGTTGTGTGTCTGTGGCCCCATGATTTGCTCATGTGTCAATCAAAAATACCAGTGAAGATCAAGGAACAGCGATGTAGTGCACTCTTGGTAGTAAGCATTGAGGCGTATTTCTTGGCAATGCAAATGGCGTTAGTTCCAGTCATGCAAGTTAAGCTATTCAAATAGGTTGCAGTCCATAGTGTATTTCCAGGAACTGAGCGAAACACAGGAGAGGGCTGAGAGGGGGTGAGGTTAGAAGCAGGCAGCAGGTTCTTTTCACCACATGCAGGGATTCCCTCGGATGTAACTGCGCAGCCCTTGGTTGCACTGACCTTTGGCCCAAGGCCGGGTTCGGTGCGGCGTGCACGAGGCAGGCGTCACGCAGGCCACGGACTTTCAGCAGGACAGAGTTGCAAGACTGGCCATTGTTGCTGTCACCATCGCAGCGTTCGAACAGCTGTTGCTTGCGATCGCTGAGAATGTGAATACGGCAGAACCTTGACAAAGGGATGGCACGCTTGCCGCACCCTGCCTGGCTGCAAGTCGCGCCGCTACTCGCGTGCGTGCCTTTTTGTTTTTGTTTGAACCGGGCCCGGAGCACGGCCTCGGGTCCATTGGTGCGGTGGTAACGGTAGTAGGCGCGGTAGCGCTTGTATAGGGCCTCCTCCTGTGGCGAGGCGAAGTCTTTAGTCAGCGGCTCTGATGAACCCTTGTTTTGAAGATACTGTCTGCGTTTTTGCGCCAACACGTGTCTCAGTCTTTTGAACTGGTCTAGGTAGAGGGTCTGCAAGCGCACCAGTTTCTCACGAGTGATCGCCGAGGCCTCTTCAACCGTGAACACACCAGCGTGCCGCAAGGGATCGTCCAAGTCGTTGTCGAGGCTGTCTGCATCACTATCACCGCCAGCATTCGGTCGACTGTCTCCGAGCGTGAGGGGTTCGTCGTCGCTCTCGACGTCATAGAATTTCACCGTGTTCCTAGCGGTGTCCGACTGATCCACAGAATGTTGGGGATCACGGCAGTAATGCTCTAAAGTTTCGATGACTTTCTGCGGCGTCTCGACGAGGTGCTGCTTTTTTCCAGAGGAGCGGCGGTGCTGGAGAGCTTTGCGCGCGTGGAACTGGCACAGGGACTCGCGTTTGTCAGTCTTCGGAGCCGCGTAAGCGCAGCGGCGGCCGCTCTGGGCGTGAGTGTACGCGCACTGGCGAAACGGCGCCGTTTTATCTTCGAGAACATGCCGCATGCAGTATTCGTACCCTTCTATTCTGGCTTGAAGGCACACGCGGTGCATGTAGTTGCACAGCTTCCGTTCCGGGGCGGCTGCCGTTCGCGGCCTTCGGCTTACCATGACTCGCCTTATGACGCTCATCGTGTCGACGTCTGCTCGCCGTTTGTACTGCTGCCCAGTACGATCAGTGAGAACGTTCAGCACAAATGTTACACTAATCCAAGGAAGTATCGTCGACGAATCGGCGAAGAACGACGCAGCACAAACGCCAGCTCGTACTTGGAGTGGGGCCGGAAATTTACTGCGACGCAAGTGCCACCTACTCTAGCAGCGCAAGAAGCGCAGGTACGCAGCCGCCGGGATGGTGGCGCCATCTGATATCATTTAACGAACCTCACGCGGCAAGAAGTGGCCTCCGAGAGTTGCGGCGGAGAGGAAAAGTGCAAGGGTGTCTGGCGTCATAGACGATAACGTTGATAGGGTGAAATAGCTCTGGCGCCCTTTTTGGATGGGTTGTTATATAAAAGCATTGTTGCTGCGCCCAGGCAGTGAGGCCCGGTGATGACGGGAATAAAGTTCATTCATTCATTGTTTCTGGATTTCCCGAAGAATAATAGCGACACGTAACGGCGTTTCGATTTCTCTTTCGCGGGTTTCGTGTGAATAAAACATAAACAAATATGGAATACCTGCCATGCGCCTAGTCCGCGCAATTAAAAAAAGAAAAAGAAATCGCCAAGGCGCTCTGTCCAGAGACTGATGAGTATAACGTTTCAGAATAGGCAAACACACTAGACCCCTTCAGTTTGACTTCACCACATCTTGTTTATTTATTTTAATTTTACAAAGACCAGTGCCAGGGGAGCATCATGCCTACCTAGCACTTTACCCCCCCCCCCCCCCCCCCCCCCCCCCCCCCCCCCCCCCCATGTCGAGTGGTGTTGAGTGCGGCAGCTTGCATATGCACGGGGTGTGAGGTAATGAAAGCTCAATTTAAGGGAACAGGGTAGGTCCATTTCTTGCCATGCATTTTAGGCTATCTTCGTGACCCTTTTTCTCGTGATCTGCTGGGGTTAGAACATTAACAATGGTGGCGTTGTAATCAGCAATTTTAGGTTGTGTTACTGAACTAGGATAATTTCTTTTTAAAGGTTAGTTTTTTTGTTATCGTTTTTTTACTGGACCCACCAAGTTTTAAAGCCATAATCTGCAGTAAATAGCCTGTAAGTAAAAGTTGTCTGCAATAATATTTATAATCCTAGTTCAGTAGACTATCTGTAATGTTTGCTCAATGTCGGGAAAATTTTATCTCCCTTGCGCCTGTAGTTTCTTAAAGAAAGGGTCAAATGCAGCAAAATTTGGTGTTTTGAGATAATTGGCTTTGAAGTGGAAGAAAGAGCTTTATTGCAATATAAGACTATAGAAACAAATTCTCACGCATTTTTTTAATAGCCACCAGCCTGGTAGTCCCCTCCATCATCAACACTTCTTTTCTGCGCTAGCTGCCTTGTTTTCCGGGCCTCCTTAGTGACCAGTCGCGTAGCCCTCTCTGCGAAGTACAGTCGCCGCCGGTCAGCTTCGCGCAACCATTGGACTGTAAACCGTCCTGGAGAAACTCCGAATGACCTCAGAATCTCGGCTCGAGCAATGCTGCCATCATTGAAAGTTAGCACAGCATCCATTGTCGCTATTTTCAGCGTCTTGAGACCAAGAAAGACATTTTTCGGAGCACGCTCCCATACAACGTTGTTGAACGCCTCATTCGCGTTCTGTGTTTTTCCATGGAGACACTTCCGGAAAAGCTCAGGCTTTCAGAGCTGCTAAAACACCGTCTTCACTGCTTCAAGGACCGCTGCAGACGCGCAGACGCAGACGCGCACGTGGTGCAGACGCAGACGTGGTGGCCGCGGCGCCCACTCCTGGGTTGTGTTGCGGAGAATTGGCGTCATTGGAGATCGACTTATGCCGGTTTCCGTAGAAGAGACGTTTTTAAAGCACTTCTTTGGCTTTGTCATTGCATTACCGCTAAATAACCAGCACAAAGGTATAAACAAACTCGTATGTCCGCGAAAACACGCCGAAACACGAGCAAAATGCCGCGCGTTGCGAGTAATAAAGCTGCGTCTTAGGATTCGTTTGGCTAAGTGAAGAATGCTAGCTAGGCTTTCACTGTTGCCAGATGAGTGACTGCCATTCCGCTAAACGTGACAAAAAATAAGCGCCGAAAAAAATGTTTTTTTTTTTTTTTTTTTTTTTTTTTTTTTTTTTTTTTTATAGCTTAGGAAAGGCACAGATCCCGAGCATGTGTCAAAGGGGGTGTGGCTGGATGCTGCCTAGGTTTCGAAAAATGTTGATTTTGAGGTAAATATTTCACGTGCGCGCAAATGAAAGGCTGGGCTATGTTAAGGAAAGAATAGAGATTTTAAATTACACAAAAACAAGAAATCGATTTTTTCGGAAATTTTGCCTACCCTGTTCTCTTAAGGGATGAGCAACATGGTGCATGTACGCGATCGAGGATCCGCAAGGAATATGAGTGTCCGTCAAGTTTTTATTTTATTATTATTTACGCCAGTTAGAACGGGTAAGGTTTCGTAGCGGTAGCTCGAAAGTCCTTTATCTCGGACAAATGGCATCGCCGTGCTGTCATAGCTGAGGAAACTCCAGCGTCCAAGTGCAAGCCATACTAATCAGGCCATGTGAAGCAAGTGAACTTGGAAACGCTCCATCATCAAAGCCCTTCCCCTCCCCCTCGCGATAGCGCAGTGGTTTCCCCAACGTACAATAACCACTGCTTCATATGCCGCAAGCCGGAAACTATCGAACACGTTTTCTTAGACTGCTGGGAAGCCTTTTTCTTCTGGGACATTCTACAACGAACGATTAAATAAGACCTATCCGTGAATGCATTCGGAATTAGATTTCTACCAATTGAAGATGATGATGGGCTACCGCTGGACTTGATCATGTTATTGGGCCTGCACAGTATCTGGCGATCCAGAATGGCTTTCAGGCATGCAGAAGTGTTTCTGCACATGCCTGATTTTTTATGGATCACGCAGCCCGAAATCGCTAGTTTTAACCCATGTTGTATGTTTGGGGAGTAATGTTATTTATGTGTAAAATCTGGTTATAAAATTGGCAATCAAGAAAAAAAAAAGCGGTGGCGCTGTGGTTAGGGCGCTTGACTGCGGTACCCAAGGATGCAGGATCGAATCCTGGCCGCGGCGGCCGTTTTTCGATGGAGGCGATTAGAAAGGCGTTCGTGTGCTGTGCGATATCAGTGCACGTTCAATAACTCCAGGGGGTTGAAATTTCCGGAGCGTTCCATTACGGCCTCTCTCATAACCTTTTATAAAAGCCCCATTCTGGCATGCAAAAATGCAAAACTCCAATCGCAGAAGCTTCTCTCCTAGTTTTCCGCGCAGTCAAGAAAATGCATGTATTCATGGTGTAAGAAAATTATCTTTGTCGTGCGACCGCCATTATACGGGATGATTATTTAAACATTTACAGATTTGTATTTTAAAAATGAACTAGTACTTATGTGAGCTCTCTGTAATTTGGTTGCATGCACAGCAAGGTGGTTATTACGTTCATGATAAAATTTAATTAATGTTTATATGATTAAATAACTAGAATATGCTATTCAACTTTTTTTATTATTTCAGAAGCAAGTGTGACAGATGCGGCGCTTTTCCCTTCCTGTGAACCAATTATTATTATTAACTCAATATTGGGAAATTGAAGGCTGTCAACGTCAATGTGATGATTGCAGCCATTTTAGCCTAGGATGGAAACTATAATGCGCACGCAACAGACAGGGCGAGAAAGGGGGACAGACAGGCGCAAACATCAACTAGATTTATTTACAAGCGCGCGCGCGCACGCGCACGCGCACGCGCACGCACACGCACACGCACACGCACACACACACACACACACACACACACACACACACACACACACACACACACACACACACACACACACACACACACACACACACACACACACACACACACACACACACGCACGCACGCACGTGCACACACACGCACACGCGCGCACACACACACACGCACGCACGCACGTGCACACACACACACACACACACACACACACACACACACACACACACACACACACACACACACACACACACACACACACACACACACACACACACACACACACACACACACACACACACACACACACACAAACACGCACAAACGCACGCACGTGCACACACACACACAAACGCACACGCACACACACACACACACATACAAACGCACACACACGCACAAACGCACGCGCACGCACGTGCACACACACGCACACAACACACGCACACACACACACACGCACACACACACACACACACACACACACACACACACACACACACACACACACACACACACACACACACACACACACACACACACACACACACACACACACACACACACACACACACACACACACACACACACACACACACACACACACACGCGCGCGCGCGCGCGCGCATGGGAAGTATGTGCACGTCGCGCTTTTCATTTTGCTTTCGGTTCGACGCTAGGGTTTCAAGGTCAGACGTCTGGCAAAGATTGGCGAAACCGGTGACAGGGGGCCATAATGGTTGCGCACTATAAAATTTTGGGACCGTTTAACTCAACTTGAGAGAGCGATGCTATAGCAGTATGTTTGGAGTCATTGCGCAGGCATGTAAGTTGCTGAAGAAGACATGCAGTGCGCAGCGCGAGTTATGAGTTCGGCGGATCTGTTTGCGCCGCCGTGGGATCGAAACGCAGTCTCGGCGCAATTGAGACCACCTTTATTTTGTTAAAACCATAGCTCTACTCAACGCAAAAAACGTTTCTTGACGTGCCGGGCATTTGGCCTTCAGCTAACCTCAAGCTTGGCTGAAGACCAAACAACAGTAACACTCATGACCCTGACATTTGACCTCAAGCGCCAGAGCCGCCTGCTAGGTAGTAGTTGTCAGATCACATGGCCGAGCACTGATAATTCAGTGGAGTGCTAGCATATGGTGTCACAAAACTGAGAGGAGCTGCCAACTCGTGTCGCATTTGAGATGGGAGGGCGGGATAGGAATCAACCTTCAAAGGTTCTTGGATACTGAGTCAGCACGCTACTCTTATATAGGAGTATGTCGGCACGTTCTTATGGCTTCGTTAAGGCAGGGCATTATGTCTGTTGGTTAGCCATCGTTAGCTGAATAACGTGATAGATAAGGCCTGTATAGTAACATCACAAGATCGCGCAATGACATTGTATAAAAGAGGCTGCCGAGCCTCTGCTTCGGATCAGGAACCGAGAACGTCGGATTGTGGAGTTCGCAATGCTGCTGAACGCCACCGCCGCCAACTAATGGTGGAATTGGATCACCCGGAGGATTTAGCTCGACCAGAAAACAAGTTACTAGCAGCTTACTAGCGACAGACTCGTTAAGAAAGGCTCCCTAAGCTCGCTTCAGAAGCCGTCGATCAAACCAGATCCCAAACATCTGATCTGGACGTAGAGCTATCGTTCGGCCATCGGTTTAGCCGAGCTGAGCGGCTGCTATTTTTTCCTACCAAGGTCCCTTTCTCTCCACGCCGGCTGTCCTCCTCTCCCATCTGACGGGGACCACACAACGCAACTTAGGAGTTCACTGGGACGTACACCTAGTGCTAGCGCATTCATATCGAACTTCAAAACTACGCATTTGAAAGCTCGTTGAGATGGTTTTCCCGCTTTGCATATGCTAAATTTATAAATTGCCTCCCTCGTATTTATTACGTATAGGATGTAGATGATGTTCATGTATTTGATTATATAGAAGAAGCTAGCATGATTTTTACAGCGATGCAATTTCATAAATATGTAATGCGGGAAAGCCGACTCCAGGTCATTCAAATGTGTATTTTTGGCGATGCATATTTCAGTTACATTGGTGATGAAAAGAATTTAACAACTGTACTGACCCTTTATTCAAAAATTAGTTGGTTATTTATTTTTAGGCAATTAATCGTCTAGTCATTATGATCTATTATTGACTTAATATCCGCCTTGATGTGAAATCCACCTGCGCAGATCGCAGCGACGTATATCTCGCAGGTTCCAAAATAAAAATCTGTAAACCTCAAAAGAGAAAAAATTCACCTGGTATTGCAAATAAAACGTCTTTGACCATAACTCCTTTTTAACAGTGGTGCAGTTTGAATCACTTATTATAGGCAGCTATATGTTCGTCTCTTCACAGAAATGGAAATATTCCACGCGCTAACAAGTTCCACAAAGATTCCACAGCGCAGTTGACTCTTATAAATATCTTGGTGCAACCATTACCCGTTCCCTTACTTGGTCTACTCACGTCTCTAACATTGCTAAAGACGCCAATCGCACGCTTGGTTTTTTACGCCGTAACTTGAGACTTTCACCTCCTTCTGTCAAACTCCTGATCTATTTAACGCTCGTCCGTCCCAAACTGGAATACGCATGCGCAGTTTGGGACCCTCACCAGTCTAACCTTTCCCTCACCCTCGAATCCGTCCAAAATCGTGCAGCAAGGTTCATTCATTCAGACTACTATCACTCAATTTTTACTGATTTGAAGACAAAATCTAATCGCCTTTCCCTCCAATCACGCCGCAGAATAGCCCGACTGTGCCTTTTGCATAAATTTTACCATTTATCAATATAGGAAACTGTGCCATCATGCCTTGTCACCGCGTATCCCATCGACTTAATCACAATAAAGGACTGGAATCGCCTTCCTGCCGACTCAGTTCCCCATCACGCTCATCCAGCACACTTCAAAGCATTCATTGAAATACTCTCCAATGAACTGTAACAGCCCACCCCTCATGTAATACCCCATAGGGGCATTTGAGGTATAAATAAATTAAATAAATAAATAAATACGAACTCATAAATAGACACAGACAAGACAGGCGCTGTCCTGTCTGGGTCTATTTGTGAGTTGTGTCTATTTGTGAGTTCGTATTTGTTAGCGCTGTGGAATCTTTCCTTTTCTGTGAAATGTACCAACTAGCCCAGCAATCGGTTTTTCTTGTTTGTCTCTTCGTTGACTATTTGAGGACATTTAGTTTGTATGTGACTGATACGGTAATTTTCGGAGTCGTTGAAAAGGTGTGTGTTAATGTCGCTAAACCCTAAAAAAAGCTATAACGCGAAGGTAATGCTTTTGCCGGCGAATAGTTAAATATATAGTGGTGAGCTTGGAAGAGGCTCCGCTAACCTCGCTGTGTCCTCCGGGACGAAATCAGTTTCGAACACTTCAACCTATAAAGGTGGTTCGCGATTTAGTTTGACCATCGTTTGGAGCCTGCAGAGTTCGACGATGAGTTGTGTGACCCCATGAGAGGGTGTTGGAACGTTAGAGAAGTTACGTGATGAATTGACCCCATGCAGAGGGTAGAGGGCAGCTCGACTCCGCGAGAGGGGAGCAGACTCGAGACTTGAAGCAGTCGTCGAGTTGTTGACAGGCCGTTTAGTGCCGAGTAAGAAAAACAAAAAAAAAAAAAAAGAAAACACCAGAGCCATCACAGAAAAGTTCCGCGCGCTTATATGTGATACCTTTGTGGCACTGGAGAAAGTTCATGGTGACGCGTTGTTCCGGCCATTAAAGGCAACCTTCTTTTAAATCGAACTTTTCATCTTAAACCGCATATTCTATTTTATGCAATAGCGTTCTAATATAACGGTGTCGATAGTTCTTGATTTGTTTAAGCACACAGCTAATTTAAACGTAAATCGATATTTATCAGTTACTTAAGGATCAAAATTCGTGTTTACTTTGATATCTGGGGCCTAACCTATGCTGACTGTGGCTGAGGATGTATACTTTCTTAAATATCATCCTGTTTAAATCCTTTTTCTCAAATGCCGTCTTAATTTCATATCTAAAACCTGCATCAACTTATAGTTGAATAGGGTGGATTGCTCACCGCATTAATAGATTGGTGTATATCTTTGTAACATTTAGTTCGTCAGGATGCTCTCCTGCCGTCGAGGGTTCTGATTTTTTGGGATCTTGGATTTTGACCGCGTCAAGCGGAAACGGCGCTTAACCGCGATGCAACATGTATATCCACTAGAAGTTTCTATGGGCCAGATTACTGAATAAAGTAGAACGTTACGACAAACGCGACTCTTCGTTTTCAGCGTTTATGGTATCCCATTAATCACGGCAGCTTTACAATAATGAGCTTGACGAAGGGAGTACCATTCGTTAAACTGTCGACGAAACAAACGTTGGGAACGAACAGTTGCGTTTGTCTTAACGTTCTACTTTCTTATTATATTTCGTACGAACTTTCGATGGGGAGCCTCGTTATTACTTGCAGCTGCTCACAATGAACGTTATTTCTGGCACTTTTTGATGTGTTCGGTAAATAAATGAGCGTGTTCCGGAGGCGAGAGATTCTGTGGTTACCTCACAGTAAGGGCTCAGCGTTCTTAACGACTGGAGCAGACTTGGAACATTTCTTGCTATAGCTGACTTCCATAAACGAATGCGGCCTAAAGGGAATAATTAAAACCTAATTAAAGTATTTAAGCTGATTAGGCAGTTATTACTTGTTAATATATTTGAAAAGAAGATAACCGCCCGACTGTATACAACTCATTCTTCTGCACCCTGTAGCTATTATAAAAGTGTCTTAAACAAACGTTTTGCACACTGGCCTTAACAAGCTGTATCCTCTTTAAAGAGAGGGGTACTCGTATTCCTCTGTAATAAAATGGCTTTTTCTTGCGCCCGGAACTCTAGGAACATTAGTAGGAAAAGGTTGTTGCGTTATGTGGCAGTCATTCCAGAGATTTTCTGCCGTGTTTGCCATGGAAACGATTGCACCACTTGCGGTCGCAGCTCGAGTAAGTGAAATGCGTAACACTGTGCTCTCTTATCATAGTTTTTGATTTCTGTGCTCGCGCGATTCGTGTCCATTTCTTGTCTTGCAGAATGAAAGAATGGGCCTCGTTGTAGCAAAATGAGCTGCAGGAACCGATATACCGGCTGCGCAGCGCAGAAACAAGCGCTGGAGAGCGCACGAGTCCTGCGCCTTCTCCGTAGTGTGTGTACACGCCCGAAATTAGCCTTTGCGTAGGTATAATAGAGCGGGCAACGGACGCTATTCTATAATCTGGTATGAGGCACTTCCGTTTCCGCATTCTCTGGCTACTTTTATTATTATTTTTTCGTTCCTCTTTCTGATATTCGCTTAGCGTCGCTTTGGAACCAATGCATAACCTGTTTTTCTTCTTTCCATCTTCGTTCGCTTCGCGTGTTCGTTTACTCACCGTACAGAAGAATGATTGCTCCATTTCCAGCGTTGCATTCTCGCAAATGCAGTTTAAACTCGGGATGCCTGCCAGAAAAGCTTTTATTGACCTTATCTGGGAAGAGTTGAAGCTCTCTTGATGTTGTTGTCTTCCGCTTCATACTGCACTCTTAATGGAGACCTGTCGGCCTGTGGCAGGCGGCCGTTCCACAGCCATGCATTTTTTTTTTTAATGTAAAATGAGGGCGAGAGAAAGAAAGCTTCTGTAAAACAAAAAACAAAAGTACAGCACGCACGCGCAGCATTGCTCTTCGTAGTCTAAAACACTGCGCAAGTCGTTGCTTTTATTCCCCCGTCTTTTCATTCCTGTTGAGGGACGTTAATGAAACAATGCTCCTCCGCATATACTGCAATAGATGTGTGGACTGTGGGATTTGCCATTGCAGGGAATGGGGTCGCGCACCTTCCATAAAACCGGAGGCGTGTCGCAGCGCTCTCAAGGAAGTTTGAAAGAAGCCCTGAAGCATACTTGTCGGCCATTTTCTTCTCGTTACCCTGACATGGTTCGTGACACGAGTTTCGTCACTGATCTTTGTTGAGTAGTGTATCGTGCAGATTATATTACAAAAGAAAACGGCGCGTTGTGAATCTTTTGTCGCAATAAAGAAAGTAAGCGTATAGACCTTTCCAACCTGCGTACCGCCATTTTGTTCGCCGGACTGTTGCGCAGTTGCCTGCAGCTGGCGCTGTCACTTCGACCCCGTTTTTGGGTCAGGTGTGTGCAGCTGCCCAACGAGCAATATGGCGACGTCCAGGCTGAGAACGTCAGGTGCTGTGTGTTGGCGCATGAAGGGCCTAACGTCGGTATCGTTGCATGCTCTGATCTATGCCTTATGGAAGGCTAGTGAGGCTGAGTGTGCCAAGGCCCTAAACAACGGAAGAACAGCTTCGACGAACTGTGCTTCAGGCTGTAATTAAAGGTGCAGAAACACCAAAATTTCCTTGGTATATTCCTTCTTTGGAATTATGCGTAAGACATTGGTAAACGAAGGTCGCAGCGTTAAGTCGCCTACGCCCAGTAAATGCTTTATAATTGAATTAATTTTGACACACAGTTTCAGTTTCAGGTTGCCGAACGATTTCTGACGTCACAAGTGAATATGAGATAATGTGAGACACAGAAACTGTAGCATAATAGCTCTTTGTCCAGTCGCTGTCATTTCGGTTTCCGGGGAAGTATAGTGTAACAGTTTACATGAATTAAATCTGCAAAACAGCGAATATATTGCAGTTTTTCTATGCATCACGAGGTTTCATGGTCACTTTCATGTCCAAACCTTCGTTTGGAAGCCTTGAACCGAAGCTGAAACTACAGAACAAAAGAAATTCAATTACTAATGAAATAGTGCTGGCGAATTTCATGTGGTGATCGATCCACGTTTACTAATGTGTTACGCACAGTTCCAAACCAAAATTGCACACCAGCACAAAACGTGTGGCTCAACCCCTTTCATCAGCCGAAAGTGCATGAAGTCGTGTGACTGACGCTCTCACTATTGTGAGTTTTGCTACTGAGGGATTAAACATAAAAGACTGATGGTTTGGTGGTGAATAAAATGCCCTTATAAGTGTGTTTTAGTTGCCTTTGAGGCCCGTTCTGATAACACATATCTCAGCCTTGGATTGACCATCAACAGCTCCACTGCATATGAAGCTGGCGGTGCGGCTATATCTGGCCGTCATTGCTTGAGTATATAATCGGAAATAACGGCAATTGTTAGGTCGCACTGTGACACGTTTTTCAATATAAGAACGTCAGTCTCGGACTTCATAGGGCGCTGCTTGCTTTTCGGTTACTGAAGCGATCCCCAAGGCGGATACTGCTGGAGCTCCTGGTTTTATCTCGGGTCACTTGGCCTATCAGAAAGCCGCGCTTTTGTTTTACGGGTCACACGTGAACGCCCTGCGTCCCCGTCAACCTGCCATATACTGGCGCGCGCATCAAGTCAGTGTCCTGTGCTCAATAGCATACAGTGCCTACCTCCATCACCGGCAAAAGTCTGAACAGTGGACGTTTCCCCAACTGAGCCTTTTGCCACATGCCTACAGAAACGCACGAAAAAGGGAATCTCTCGCTAGTCTCCTTGACGCGAGGCCGACTTGTACGATGGAGACCATGATGACCTTTTGAGCCGGAATGTCTTCACCGCCGTCTCTGAGACAGGTCTGGCGGCTGTGAGTGAAGCGTCTTTAACTGTTGCTGAACGGACTGTTGAGGTGGCGTTCGTTCGGAGGGAGAAGTCGGCCCGCTGCAGGCTAGCTCTTGAAGTCTTGTCCGTCGTAGGTGAATCCCATGAGCGTGTGACCCTTGTAAGGGCCGAAGGCATACTCCGGATACATGAGCTCCTTCCGGTATGTTGGCAGCATAGACAGCTGCGGGTCTGGCTGTGGTGGTGGCGGCGGAGGTGGAAGCAGCGGCGGCAGTGTCGTGGTTCGGCGGTTCTTTCGGCGTCGCTTAACGATGCGCCTCAGCGAAAATCCCTTGGGCGGTGGCGGGGTCGTCGGGGGCTCGGGCGGTTCGCGCGCTCTGATCTCCAGCGTGATGGACGGGCTCTTTTGATACCTGCGAGAAATGATGCACCGTTAGCTGGAGGATTGCGGAGCTCATTTCATTGCGGTGATATGTGACCACGCTTCTAGATGAATGATAGGGTCTAAAATGTTACAAATGGAAGTCTTAACAATTATGAGATGAATCTTATTGTTCATTGTCATACCAATGGTACTCGTCATCATTATCAAACAAGATCAGTATATTGCAGAGCTAGGCCGGGCATTTCCTGTTGATGTCCACTTGCTCTTGCCTTGTGTCAGCCTCGACCACTTTTACTCATGAGATTACCTGAGCAAATCATTCAGTCGAGTATTATGACGCGTTTGAAGTTTCTTTTCTCTATATAGCCGTCGACCTTGTCACGCTAACGTGCCACCAATTACCGGTTGTGGTCGTGCCGGTCCTGTTATCTGCTTACCCGGGTGTAAATAAAAACGTCCCCGGACGATAAGGCCCCGGCAAAAAATTCTCCAAGCCGAAAATTGGCCTACGAATGAATCTTTCCTGTAGTCGCATCCCATCCTCAAAAAAACTGCACGTTTTATTGGACTCTTTATGGCTGAAGATAGGTGTAACCATGCATTGTTTGGAATCTTAGTCCTTTACAGGCACTACATGAAGGAGGCATGACGTAAAAGCATGGTGAAACAGTCCACCGTCACTTGCTATCCGGCTAATTTTAAAGTGTGTGGTTCCCAGTTCCCTAACTTTTTAAGCACTCAATAGGATAGGTTTCATCGCCCGGGTAATATTACTCATTAGAACGGTACAATCGTCTTGTCGGACCGGTAGGTTTCAGGAACCATGACCATGCAGCGCAGGTCACACCATGAAATATCGCGTTTTTAACACTTCGGCCAGTGATGTCGACGCGCAGAACGATCCAGTGAGGCACTTTCCGCCGCACACTGCTTATCACCCGTCATCATTATTTTTATTACGAAAGCCCCGTAGCAGTTCGATGTTAAGCCTCTTACAGGCACGTCATGTGGAAGCCATTAGCGAGATGAAGAGGGTCCGAACTTAAACACACAGAAGCGGGACAGCATTGTCTCTTTTCAGCCGCGCACGTTGTGTGTTTGGTGTCGTTTGCACCCCACTGTTAGCATCATCGCGAGTGTCCGGATGAATTTGAGGGAGTAAAGTCTCATGTCTCTTTGGTGATATTTCAAGATAATTCGCATGAAAATATATATAGAGGAGTATTTTTTTTTTCTTTTTAGCTCAGTGAAGCTATTAGATTTTCGCTAGCTTGTGTAAAAATAAGGAATTCCGTGTCAGACGGAGTGAGTAGCCGTTCTTTAACCACGTTAATTCACTCTGCTCGTGCGTTCGCTCACACGCTGTCATATTAAAAATGAAATGACTTTGAGAACAAAGGATCACTACATGTATAGCGAAGTAGCAGCACCTAACTTGAGCTATTTTCACGTTGAATGTAAATGAAAGGGGCATTATTTTCTAATACAGATCTGCCTCAGTCCTTTCGTATGCAAAAGCTGCTGCTAATGGCGAATATAGCTGCTCAGCATCAGCGCTTCGCTAATATTCGGTCTTGTACTACAGACGCCGATTCATTCTCATGTGCGCGTGTTCCAATCACTTACGAGGTGTTCAGCCGTTTCCACATAATCTCGCGTGCCACAACCTTTCCGTACAATCTCGTATGTTACAGTCGTTTCACTATAATCTCACATTGTCAACCCGGTGCCTTGCGAGCTTCTACCCTGTTTGTCGCGATCGACCAATGCCACATTTGATACCAATTTGAAACGCTCGACTCCACCTTGACGTATGGAAGAATAACCGATGGTAACTTGGAGGCTTGAACTGTCTGTTTGGTATTATTTGTTGGTACCGGCCATGAAAGCTGTAGCGGGAAGACCTACGCGCAGCGCCACTCATGGCGCGTCGTCTCGTCTACATGTACTGGTCGGAAGTGGCCCACCTGTGCAAGTCGTAGTCTCCCTGCTGCAGCTTGTAGTCGTCGTGGTGGTGATGGTACCTGGCCCCCAGGGCATCGTCGTCGTACTCGTGCTTGTTGTGGTTGTGGTGGTGATGGGACTGGTGGTCGTTTTGCTCCTTGGAGTTGCTGCCACCAAAGGTGGCGTCGATGCCCACCTTGAAGCCTGACCGCAGGCCGGAACTGCTGCCGGTGTCCAGATCCCGGTAGATCTTGATGGACCTGCGCGGTAGTCGATGACAGGTGTAGTCAGAATAGAGAAAAGAACTGGCGATTTTCACTGAGTAAATCCATCATACTACAGCTGTCACGGGCTGCTGTATAACCACTTTCCTATAAACAGGGCTCGTGGAAACGGTTCGTCGGAACAGGGTTCCGCCACGCTCGGTTCACTCTATTGTTGCACGACGCATTAGCTTTCATTCATAGGTTAACGTGGCCGTCAACGATTAAATAAAAAGAGGGCTTCTCTCATGCAGTTGCTCTACATCGTATACCGCACCCGCGACTAGCGATTGTGCTGTCCAAATGACAGTTATTTTATGCCAGGACTACCCATTAATGAAATGCTATTATAACCCGTAATTAGCGCAGGCTTCGTATTCTTCATATCACGGCGAACCGTGCAACTTGCCGCTGACTGCAATGTTCTCAGCGCTTGACACGCTGTAGCGAAGTCTGAGCCAGTTGATATATAAGCGGAAGCAGGAAAACGCCGGTACCGGGCGATTAGCGGCTTCAGCAGGAACATTCACACGTGAACGCGTTAGTACTAGTGTCGTTCCATTGCGTCTTCTTCCCCCTTTACTCACTGTCATAAACACGCACTCAACCGAGATCTCTCACTTTCTCTTAGCATTTGCATGCTCTCATCTGAGGTCTGTAAGAGCAAAAGAGCAAAACTGGCTATGAACGCGACGTGAGACGTGCACTGGAAAGCTGCATAATCACGGTGAGGGTGGAGAAAGGGGGACGGGAAATAGCTTACGGCTTTGGTATCATCGAGCTGAGGGTGCTCCGACGAAGCAGCATTCCGAGCAGGACGGCCTCAACTCCGGCCGCCATCCACAGCAACAACCATAACGCCAACAACCGGGACGCCATCGTCATCGCCGCTGCTGAAGTCGCGACGCGCATCGTTCTGCGTTGTCGTCGACGTCTTCCCTACGGCGCGGCGTCTCTGGCTGTGGTCGCTGTGCGCCTGGGTCCTCCGCTGCTTCCTTTATGACGGGGGTGGGGAGGCT
Source organism: Amblyomma maculatum (assembly GCF_055883805.1). Taxonomy (NCBI): domain Eukaryota; kingdom Metazoa; phylum Arthropoda; class Arachnida; order Ixodida; family Ixodidae; genus Amblyomma; species Amblyomma maculatum. Next base: position 326,347,620 of record NC_139344.1, on the reverse strand, counting down.
GAGCCCCCTCTCCCTTCCGCGCAAACGGCAAGAGTAGGCACGCTGTCGCACGCAAGCCTGCGCCGCGAAGAGAGGCGGGCCATTCAATTGACCGTTATGTTTCGCTGTTACGCACTGATCACTTAGTTGCGTGTCATCGCCATGGAATAACGGGGAGGTGGTTGCGTATTGATGGAAGCGTGCATACTATATGCTAAGGAGAATGCAAAGCTAAATAAGCAAGAACAGTGTTTTGCCTCTTTATGTAATGAACACTGAATAAACTATTAATAATACGAGAGGTAGAGGAACACGCTTTACACATACTGCTGAGCTAGTCAGTGCGAACAGGTACGGTTTAGCCTAGCAATAATTAGGGAATACTTACTCATTAGCGTCCAGTCGAGCGCAGCCATGCGGCTACGAAGGCAAGCTGGTGATGTAACGATAGGTGCTGAAAGTTGATACTAATGAATAATTGCTCACTAATTGTAATCTGCTTCACTTTGGAGGCTTCCCATCTAGACATTGGGAACAGCAGCCACTACTATTAATGTTTTGCAATGGGCCCAGTTCTTAATGTTATTTGTTGCTATCCTGGAAAACTCAGATTGGGCGTGTGTTGCATATACTATGCTCGGCTAAAGGTTGTTTTCCTCTAATCTATTTTAACTCATTACTGAACAGAAGACATATGGCTAGCACTGCTATATGGTGACACAGAGAGCGTCTTTTTGCTATCGCAGCAATCTTCGTATTAAAGGAACAATCAACCCATGAATTCGAGGAAATTGTTAGTTATACGCGAACTTTTTAATTTTCTTGTTCGTGCTGCCTCTTAACGCGTACTTTGAGAAGCATGGTAGGACGGTCTGATTGACTAAAATTCCCCTTGAACAATAAAAGGTGGCAAATGTAGCAATTATCTTGTTCATGCTGTCTCTTGACGCGTATACTTGAAAAGCATCGTAGGATGTACTAGTTGGTTAAAGTTCTTCTTGAACAATGAAATTCGGTAAAGGGACGCAAGAAGTGTTTCAGGGAAGCCGGCGATTAATTTATAAAAAAAATAAGTATACTGATATATGGAGTTGGCTCAGTTGTGCCAATGTTGGTGGACATCAGAAAACAGGAAATAGTGTTAACTGGAATTAAGAAAGCTTAACACCTTGCTCTAAAAGCAGAAAGTTAATTATCAGAAATTAGTCGTCAAGCTGACTGGTTGACATTATTTCCCTGTTTTATGGTTTAAAAATAAAATGAGTGGTTGGCTTCCTTGAAACATTAGACGGAAAGATGGAGAGAGCCATGAGCGTTCTCGTTGCTCAGTTCCCCCTGTTTGCGGAAGTTTAGCGTTGCTTTTGTTCAAGTTTCACCCTGTGGCATACTGATAAAGTATTTAAGGCCTGAAAAATGTTAATCATAGCTTTAGCCTCGGCTAGGTGGTTCAGTAATATTAAAATCAATTAGGATACAAGTGTGAAAACGCCGAAATTGGTGACCGTGCTCATGGCGACCATTTTCATTTTTCGAAATTCCTGCAATAACTAGCGCTACTACGTCCAATTTTAATATAGTTTCTATACACTGTTGTGTTTGCGTGTGTCCCTGCAATACGCAGCGGCTACTACATCCAATTTTAATGTAGTTTATGTGTATTGTGTTTGTGTGTGTGAGAAGCTACATGCGAGGCAACGGATCTCTTTTGACCTGCAAAATGTTAACCCGAGGCATCCAGACATCAGGCATCAGCCAGAGAAGTAGTATGGGTACCTGGTCATCAAAGGGCAGAGGGAAACGAGCATGCACACGCCCCAATCGAGAATTCCTCTGTCGGGTTCCGTCATCATTCCCCTCAAATAACACTACAGCCCCCTCACTACTTACTGCCACATCCTGCAACACTTCCAAACATTCCCGGCACCCGCTAAAGGGCTCCATGAATCAGAGGCGTGTCACCTCAGACGATTACAAACACTGTCCTACAGATCGCACGCAATTAGCCGAGCTTTTTTCACAGCTCAATGCAGGTTTTGCGGTCAGAAAACAGACCTTAACCGTATTGTATAGGCTTACATAAAAGAAAAAAAAATAGAAAAAAGCCATAGCTCTTAAAGAAAACCCAACGTACATACGCTGATTGGGAGCCTGCCCGGCTACGACTTCGCGGCACAAAATACCTTTTTTCCCGGGTGCTGCAGCTGCTTCAGCCAATGAAATCCCGGACTTAGGACTATAGACCAAACGCGACAGTAACCCCCTGAACCATTTCCATTAAACAAATATTTTGTACTAGACTATGTATTCTTCATTTACTATTTCTCGGTTCGGCCTAATCTATAACATCAGTGTGCAGCAAGCGGACGTGTTGATGGCCTGAGGCTCCCCTCTACCTTTCTTCAGTGCTCTTTCATACCAGTCACTCCAGTCACACGAGTCAAGTTAGTCAATAATGCAGGCACAAGCACCTTAAACAGAACTAAGTGGCTGCTTCAGAGGAAGAGGAGGGTAGCGTAATAATAATAATTAGTATAAGATGGTTTGGGCACTGGAGCAGCGCGGATACTGCGAAAGACAGTATACTATTGCAGCTTCCAGGCCTAACTGTGTTTGGGGTCTAATTCTTGGCGAGACCTTGGGAGCAGTATAGTCCTGTCTTTAACGATGTGGCCCAATAGAATGCGGCCTCTGAACTATAGATTGGGCCTTCAACGGTTCCAGGCTAATAAGGCAACGACCGCTGCCGTGCACGCACTTCCAGAAGCGTTGCACGCGAGTTTTCCGTGCGCATCGATAAAACTGGAAAGAAAGATAAAGAAAGGAAGGAACAGGGAAAGCTACTTTCTGAGCCTCTTCTCCTTTCCTGTCTACTTTTTTTTTTTTTTTGCTATTATTCATGCCTTTCATATTTTTTTCCTCTGCTCCCGAGTGAGGGAGCTGTTAGCATCAGCCTACGTGCATAAGGAATTAAGACGCGCTGGTTACCACGGCCCCTTTCTCTCGCTTTCGAGACTTCCATGACATTGGGTGTCGATACACGCATTTAGGTCATCGCGTTTTTTTTTCTTTTTTTTTTCTTTCTTTTTTCTTTTTCTTTTTTTTTTTTTTTTTTTTTTTTACGTTTAAAGGGGCATCGAGGACAACGCCATACAGTTGCTAGTAGCATTCGATTGTGTGTGTGCAGCTGCGCTTATGCTGGTTCAGCGGCAATATACGCACTTGTGACTGGCATAATCCAATTTTATAGATGCAGCCTTTTTCTTTTCCCACTCGATTTTAGCTTGTAGAGTCAGTATAAATACTCAGTGATCATCGCTTGGAAGTGTTGCAGGTTTTGCCTGTTCGACCTGCAGCCTCAGAGATTCACGACAAAACTTCCATTGACATCGTCACTGTTCACGTTGGCGGCGATGCCTGGCGTGACTTTTTTTATTTTTCATTTTATAGCTCGCAACATCTTCGTTTGCAATTAGAGTAGTCTGTCTGTTTCTATTTCTGCGCAATCTGCATAACCTGTACACGCAGGCCTATTTCAGGTTTTTTTTTCTCAGTGTTCGTATAAAACCGTAATGAATTGTTGGCGGCGGTAGCCAACAATAAAATAATGAGAAAGGAAGTAGTCCTGCACTCTGCCCATAGGACTAAGAAGTGAAATCGATATCTGTAACCCTCCTCCTCCTCGCACCCGATGCTTTTCTCCCGGCCTTCGTGTGGCTACGAAGTCCACGCCGAAGCCCATTGAATTTATGATTACACAACCCATTCTCGAGAGCTCTCGCTTCGTGGCGCATTTACCGACGGCTTTGATATTGACTAGCCGACGAGCTGCAGAGTTTTCATTTCCGACATATATACTACGACAGCCCACCACGGAGAGAGGTACTGCACCTGGAGGTAACGCTACGAAAAAAAGAAAAAAAAAAAGATAATTAAGAAGATTAGTTAATGAGAGAGAGGAGGAAGATTGTTCCATCTGTTCTTGATTCAACATGTTTTTTTTTTATTTAGAATATGCTGTTCCGCATAAGTTTGTAATGAACAGTACGTAGCTCGAAAGTTCCCCCGTTAACAGAGGTGTTGACGACGACGCGCGCACGGTCTTCTTCTTTCTTTTTTTCTTTTTTGCCGCTTGAAACGGCGTCACAGAACACTTAAACTAGTGGAAAGAAAATAAATTCAATAACACTTCCGGCAATCTGCTCACTATGGAAAACAGCGGGACTTGCCCTTGGGTTGCCTTCCTCGCACCACGAGCGAAACGACGTATACAGCTCAGGTCGGAACGTGGTGTCTTCTCTGTGTAGCCAATGGACCGATCACATCGTTTCGGAATGAAGGCGAAACGGTTCGTGAAGGATGCATGAATGCGCCTTCGAAACACGGGTGCATTTTACTCGAGGAAGAGAAACACATACGGGGAAACTGGCACTTCTCGTTCTCGATACCCTATCGATTTTCCTGACGCACTCAGCCTTGTTGAGTTTAATTCCGGCACCTGTATTGTGGTGCCTGGTACTGTTCTGCTGCTTAGGTCCAGTGCATCCTGGGTGGTGGGTACGAATGCGCGGCGGTATAGTAGAAGATGAAAAAAAAAAAAAAAAAGCTCTCTGACCAAACCGGGTTGCAGAGAATAAAAAGAAAGAAGGTACAGTACGCTTCAAAACAATACGGGGATAGGTGATCGGACCAGGGGAAACAGCAATATTACACCTCAGATCACAATCAGAGGAGGAAGTTGTGGACAAACTTCCACGCATATGACTTTCGCGAGACGCCTCTGAACACTAAAAAACGAAGCAGTACAAGTCTGATGCTGTAAATAAATTTTGTCGTTGCGTATTCGCGAGATTGGCCGAAAGCACGCATCGCAGTGGCGGATAAAATGTGCTCGCAATCTGCCAATGTCACTTATCGTAGACGCTTTCTGTCGGCGCTTGTATGGGGTTTTCAGGCAGGATAAACCGTGTACCCGCCACGCGCGGCGCTCGCGATCATTGCGACTCGCTACAAGAGATATCTAGAGCGCTCGCCAGCTCAAATCGCGAAGCCTTCGGCAACAGCTGCCAACAGCTTAAAGTAGGTAGGCAAGCTGGCAGGCCGGTCCGGAGTGTTTTCGGCTCTCTTTCTTCCGCTGCCGACTTTCGAGGTGGAGGAGGAGGAAAATAAAACGGTATCTTTTTGAAGAGCGCCAGAGAAATACGCATTTTTGCCTGCTTCTACATTCGCTTCCCTTCCTGTTGCGCCTACTGCGCCCAGCGGCGAAGCGCCAATGCGTCGCTCAGTTCGGTGCAGTTCACGCGAAAGCTGTCTATGTCGCTGCGCTGTGCTCTGGTGGATGATTTTATTGTCTTCGTGGTCTTCTCGTTCCGCTTTGAGATAGCTGCAGAAAGAAGAGAGAAAGAGGGGAGATGCGGCGGCTCCGGAGGTGCGGTAGCGAGATACATCTCTTTCGTTCTGTAGACCTTTCACCATTCCCCTCCTCCTTTCCAACAGTGACCAGTGCGAAGCGGTCCGCGAGGAAGCGCTACGACGCGACTTCTTTTGCATCGTTACCTTGGCTTTCCTGTTGCCGGCTAACGGCAGGTAGAGGGGCTCAAGCTGCTTACTTTTATTGCTGTTAGCAGACCGTAGCGATCATGTCGGTAGGCATCATCGTGCGTAGCTCAAGCGTAGTGTCACAGCGCTATAATCGCTTTTACTATACTGTTGAAAGCAACATTTCTTTCTTTCTTTCTTTCTTTCTTTCTTTCTTTCTTTCTTTCTTTCTTTCTTTCTTTCTTTCTTTCTTTCTTTCTTTCTTTCTTTCTTTCTTTCTTTTAGCGATGGCAGCTTGCGCCTATTCTAGACAGCATTCAGTTTGAACGAAAGAAAAAATACTAGCAGTTGTTCACTTGTTAAATATATATTTCGGGATTTAATTATTGTGTTAGCACTGGGCTGTACACACATATCATAATTGTTCGCACGAAAATATCTTAAGCAAATGTTTCTCTCTCCTTGCCATTGGCTACCGAACGTGAGGGCTACGGCAGTTGTATACTCTACATGTGTTAGACATGAGGCTTCAACGTCATTTCCTGCTGTCAGGGAAGGTTTGCAGGGGTTAAGCTGGTAATATTATTGACGTCACAAGTATACCGGTTGTCAGGTTAAAGTTTGAGTCCTCTTTTCCTTCGGCGTTTCTAAAAGGATGCCGAAGTCTAATTCCGTCAAACACCGTGGCCTGTGATGCAATCGGGAAGGCGAATGACGCCCATGATCCACTGCGCTGTCAATCCACCGTTTCACTTGAGACAAGAGCTCTTAAACGGACCTGTCACGGTGGTACCTTTCGGCTGTCCGATCGTTCGACGGCTTACATCGAAGAATAGGCGTGCCTTTGTCGGGGTCCTCGGCCCGCGAGCTGCTTTCGAATGCGGAAACACACTAGAGTCCATTTAGGGGTGCGGGCGTGGTTTCTTCGCACGCTGTCCGGGCTGCACCCTCTGTGCTCGGAATTCGCGATAACAGCATGAGCGGTTCGTGGTTGCCGGAAGGAGCCGCGTTGCTTGCCGGAACGGCGCGTGCTGCTCAGGTAGCATCGCGTGAGCCGGTGTATATTGGGGCCGCCGCCGCAGCAGTCAGCTGCTGTCTGGCCAGAAAGTCGCTATGCGCGTACGGACGCAGCCGGTACTGTCGCTGTGGTTGCGGGAGCCACACTCTTGCGTGTGCTTCACGCCGACGGGCGCACGAGCGGCTCTCGATTTGTTTGTCCGCCCCTCCACAACGCGCTGCCGTAGTGACATGCAGAAGCGGTGCCGCGACAATGCGCACGTATTCCCAGCCATTGTGAGGAGCGTTTTTCCCTGAAAAATTTTCCCCAAGGAAAACATCGAGTTCCTATAGAAAAGAAGAAATGTGCGCATTAAGGCGCCTTGCTCTGCGCGTCTCGTGAACGAGTTGAGTTTCCCACATGGCACGCATGCATCCATGCTTCCTCCCGTGCCGTCGAGCGTGAAACGGCAGCATTTGACACAACGGCGAAATTACTACCTGGCTACAAAATTATTACAACGGCAGTCGGGTGAGCACTATAAGTCTGTGGCCTTGAAATTTTTCAGTATTCCTGAATGTCATCTTACTGCGTCACCCGTGACTACATTCGATAGTGACAGCAGTAACGCGTAGAAACAGCCACCCAGTGCCATAAGAGCTATTCGACAAGCATATAGAGTTTATATAAGAACTTCGATCTTCTCTCGACAGCAATGTGGGGTACAGAAGTATGCTGAACTTACAAGTTGCTCTCTCAAAATGTCACGATAGGGCACAGACACTTATCCCGCGTACCGATAGAAAGTGCGTACTATTTCGTTCAGTATAACTTGCAACGCGTCGACTGAGAACATTGCGCAGCCCAGCAATGAGTGCACACACGAAATGTGCGGAACACACCGCGAAACAGAATGACTAACTCCTGAGCACTGCCTGAACGGTGGGCGCTTGAATTACCTCTAGAGCGGAAATGTATCAACAGTGACGAGATATGAAACCGCAGGCTCCTTCCCAAGGCATGCACCCTGGGAAGCTGAGCACCAGGCCCTGCCATAGCTCATGCCTATTGGAGGAAACCGGTGGATAACCAGCTGGCGCAGGACTTGAACCGACCACCTCCCGAAGCGAAGGTCGGTGCTCTATACATTGAGACCACAGCTGCGCTAAAATATGTGCTAAATGTGACCTATACCACATGTTCAGTTCAGTCGTTCAGTCGTGTCCGACTCTTCGTGACCGTATGGACCATGTCACGCCACGCTTTCCGGTCTCTCACTATCTTCCTAACATCACATAACTTCATCTGCAGTGCCTCGAGGATGCAATCTAACCATCGCGTTCGCTGCCTACCCCTTCTCCGGCGACCCTCAACCTTTCCCAACATCAAATCTTTCTCCAGCGACTCCTCTCTTCTCGTCAGATGACCAAAGTAGCTGAGCTTTAACTTTAGAATTTGACCCTCCAATGAGCAGTCAGGGTTTACGGTCGACAATATCGACTGATTTGATCTTCTGGCAGTCCAAGGAACTCTCAAGAGTCTTCGCCAGCACCACAATTCAGACGCGTCAATTCTTCGGCGGTCAGCCTTTTTCACAGTCCAACTCTCGCATCCATACATCACAACTGGAAAGACCATAGCACGAGTTATACGGATCTTGGTTGGCAGACTAATGTCTCTGCTCTTTACTAGGCGGTCAAGACTAACCATTGCTCTCTTTCCCAGAAGCAGGCGTCTCCTAATTTCATGGCTGCAGTCTCCTTCCGAGGTAATCTTGGAGCCCAAGAAGAGAAAATTTGTCACAGCTTCCACTTCTTGTCCATTGATGCTCCAGGACTTGATAGGGCAAGACGCCATGATCTTTGTCTTTTTAATGTTCAGTTTAAGCCCAAACTTCTCACTCTCTTCTTGTACGCGCATCAGAAGTCTCTTGAGTTCCACTTCACTTTCTGCCATTAAAGTGGTATCATCCGCATATCTAAGGTTGTTGATACGTTTTCTAGCAATCTTCACTCCAGCTGAAGACTCGTCCAGACCAGCCTTCCTCATGATGCACTCTGCATACAGGTTAAATAGGCAGGGCGACAGTATGCAGCCTTGCCTCACTCCTTTCTCGATCGGAAACCAATCAGCAAGACCATGCCCAGTTCTGACTGTGGCCTCTTGCCCTTCATACAGGTTCCTGAGGAGACAGATGAGGTGAATTGGAACTCCCATCTCTTGGAGAGCTTGCCATAATCTGCTGTGATCTACGCAGTCAAACGCTTTCGCATAATCAATAAAGCAGAAGTAGATGGGTTTCTGGAACTCTCTTGCTTTTTCCATGATCCAGCGAAGGTTGGCAATTTGGTCTCTAGTTCCTCTATACCACATGAGCCAGGTTTAATCCGTCTGATAGCAAAACGCATCACTGACCGTTTAGCGCTATGGTTCGGTCTAAGACCGTTGTCCTAAACGTTTTGTTCAAGAAGTGCGGATCACTAGGCCGGGGGAAATCTTTTGCTCATTGGAAAATCGTTGGATACCCGACAACATTGGAGATCGAACCTGGTATGTAAAGAATGCGAGTTAGATGCTTTACCACAGTAAGACATGGCAGGAACAAAGCGGTAAGATGTGATAGATTATATGATGGATAGAGAAGATCATTGCTTAAAGTGGGCTGGTTGGGAGGGAATAGAAACCACAGTAACTGTCTCATTTCTCGGTGAGCACCTTATCAGCACCGTAAAGGGAAAGGAAAAAAAAAAGGAATTAAAGGAGAAGTATAAAAAAGTGGCATAGTGAAGATGCTTTGGCTTAATTTCAACCACCAGGTGATCTTTAACGCGCGTTGACATTGCACAAAACAAGGATGACTCTCGCGTTTGACCTCCATTGAAACGCGGTTGCCGCGGCCGAGTTCGAGTCATGATCTCGAGACTCAAAAGGCGCGCGTATTAGCCGCTGAGCCACGGTGCAGGCAATACCAGATACGAACGGACTCAGATGCACGATAGCGACAGTGAGCTTAGGGTACTCCGCAAACGGTATGAAAAGGGGCATTGTTGGCAGCGGGGCAGGGGCCACAGATTCAAGGTGCTGTTCGGTTGTAGCAGCCCTGTGTGTAACTCGAGTTACACTCCGTCATACTGGAACTTATATTGGAACCCACACTTCTCGTGCTGGAACTCATGCTGTAGCTTTTCCTTGATACTGGAACTCTCCGTGGTATGTCGACCAGAAGCCGAACCTGGTTTTCCGCTTTGTTGCCTCGATCGGGTGTAACGAAGCGCAGGCAGGCAAGTCTTGAAGGAAAGCACCGTGGTCACGCGAGCTATGCCCAGTCCTAGTGAAGTGAAGGCTTGGGGCAGTGTCCTTCTTATGGTCTGCCGCGGTCGTTGAACTCTGCGTATTATGCACGATTACAAGTGGATTCGAGTCGAGCACGTTACGGCAAGTGCACGCGCCTCCTCGCTGTTGTATGCCAATGCTACGACTTTGTTTCATCGCGCAGGCGCAGTGCGAGAAGGAACCGGTTCACACCACGGTGATCGGAATGCAAACAACCGGTTTTGCGAGGACGACACTTGAAGATAACGTTTGGTAGCCCTACGCAACTAGTTCATTGTGAGGCCACTGCGCGAGCGGCAGCGAGTACGTCGTTCTTAACGCGTTTTCATGTGTTACTGTAGGCGGTGCACGTTTTCGAAGGCCTGTGTGTATGAGAAGGCTCCGCGTGCGTTTCATCGAGGTCAGCCAGCTTCTGCAGGAATCCCTTCTGCTTTCATTTTTAGACACCGAGACAAAGTGGCGCTACTGGCCCCTTTTCTTCAGTTATGTATGCCTCGCCTACTCTCCGACCCGGTTTTCGGCTTACGTGCGGACAAAAACTAACGAGTCCAGTTCTTTTCGGCCCGCATACTGGGATATCAACTTTAAACATTTCAAATGTTTGAAAGACAGCGCGCTGGCTTCATAAAGTTGCTGTATAGAGTCGAGCTACGTCTTGCGGGGGGCGAGTTAGATTTTACATCGGGAGTGGTCGTGCAGATGGAATACTATTGCGCAGCTGTAATTATGGGACAACTCCAAAGGGAAACTGTTTTCCGGGCTGCCCAGAAAACTTTAGCGACTGCAGTCTGAGCTGTTGCCGCTGCATTTGTTTTTTTAATTTTATATTCGTTAAAAGCAATGCCACGAGTAACTAAAATCCCCCGACCCTCCACGTTCCCCGTGATCCATTACGAATGTCCTGGCGTTGTCTCGGACGGTAACCTGTCTCCATACTCGATCATGACTCTTGGAAATAGCTCAATTAACTTCCGTCTGCAACTGCGATACTCGTTGTAGTCCAGTGTACAATGGCAACAGGGCCAATTAGTTATCCACCGTTATAACTGGCAGCCTGTTCGGAACAGCCTGCCTCTGATTATCTTTCACCAACTGTGGCTCCAGTTAAGGGTCCCAAAATGTGGTAAATTAGTGTAGTTGGCAGGAATGAATAACGGAAGAGCCAGTTAACGAACGTGTAGCCTTTAAAACTGTGGTTTCATTGCTAGGTAGTTAGCCTCGTGAACAAGGTAGGTGGCTTCCTTATTAAGCACCTTATGCGAGTTCCGTAAAAAACATCCCCGAATAAAGGTCCTCGGGAAAAAATGTCACTGGGAAAAAGTCCCTTTTTGCAAAGTAGGAAAACATTTCCCCAAACGGGCGAAGTTAAATGTATCATAACGTCAGTTTTTCGCCTGACCATGAGGCGCGGCTTCTCAGGGATGAATTGCTTCGAAAAAAGGTGTTTGGCCTAACATAGTGTGAAAACGACTGCCTTTACACGATTAATTAACAAGAGAACACTAACGATCGATGTGGCCCATGTTTGCTTATTTGACCTTTAATCTCCTTTTGTGATTTTAGCTTGAACCTGATTTTATTTTTTTTTTGTTTGTTTCTCGACGTGTTTTCATGTTCCACGTGTTATAGCTCCCCATTGTGCTTTAAATACGTAGACTGTGATTCTACTGGGTGATTTACATTGATGTATACTCATGCGGCACATTCACAACAACAAAAAAAAAAATGTGATGGCAGCGGAAAACAGGGACCATGGGCAAGTGCGTATCTGCATTACTCTGCGCTTCAACGACGTCACTGATCGAAGCGTCGATTTGTAGTAGGAGTGGGCTCTTTCATGGCTTGACCAGCACTGCATGATCGTGGCATGGTCTGGTACTTCGAATGTGGCCTCGTATTTGTCTTGTTTGCGTGCTGATCACCGGCTTCAGCGGTGGACGCTGGGAATGGTGCTTCAGGGGGGCCATCTTAATTTCCCTATCACCACCGGCAATGCAGACCATGGCCACCGGAACGGTTGAGTCAACCCTCATCACTGAAAGATCTGGGAGGGTGTTTCAGTAGCGCTTCCTCTTTTTAGCGGTTACTCAAGGGTACTAATCAGGCATCCAGAGGACCCAGCCACTATAGAATGCCTACATCTATTATCAAAGTCAGCACAAAATGCAATAAACTATTAATTTTCTTTTTTGTCAAGTGAGTCTTAGGAGGTTATACTCTCCGTACAAAATTTCGCCATGGGGACCTTTTCTCCTATAGGAGCCGCTTCCTCAGGGGCCTTTTCTTCCGGGGACCTTTTTTCGGGGTAGAATCTTCCGTGGACGTTTTTACCTACACCCACTTTATGCATAGGGATTCGCTCTCGACAGCCGTGAAGTGAAATTTATATGGCAAACTAGATATGCATGTTGGGCTTAAAGTTTCGAAGTTTCGCATACCTGTGGGATATGCCGTAGTGATGGGCGCCAGGTAAATTTCGGCCACCTGGGGTCTTTTAAGGTGCACTCGCATGACGCAGCATACGGGCTTTTTTGAATTACTGCTTCATCGAAATGCGGCCGCCGCGTCCAGTATTGGGATCAGCGACCGAACACCGCATCCACGAAACATTAACGGTGCACGTATGTGACAAATATAACAGATAAAGACAATACAGGAGAGCATAGCCCCATAACATGCGTGACCAGTCGGCAGTTATATAGCGCGAAGCGTATGGGCATTGCAGCTCGAGAGCTGCGATTTCAGCACAACCTGTCTGAACGGGGCGGCTCGCGCGAGGAGCATCAAGAGGAACGGGGGTCATCGAACTGCTCCTCCGGTATTCTAGTGCCTGCATCGCCGTCGGGGTGAACGCGTTTAATCGAGGAGGACTGGCTCTGCTTAAGTGTCTTTCTGTCGCCGCTGACCCCGAAAAGGCGAGTTCGATACCCGCTCACAATGCGGGTTGTCTGCCTGCATAGAAAGCGTCTTCATTACGCAGCTCTGCGGAGGTGATTAAGGGACTCGATTATAATCAGATGTATCATGTATGCAACTTAATGCACTGCCTAACACGTATAAAGGAGTGAGTTTTGCATTTTTAATGGAAAAATAGTCTAAACATTCTACATGTATATTACAGGGGATACATGAAGCATATGTTTTACCAACCATCCTACTACTGCTAGCCCAGCAATAAGGAATAAGGTGTATTCCTTTCAAAGTGAATCTCTTTCTTTGAGAATAGTCTTCCGAATAAGGCACCAACTTGTCCTGCGGCAAGTAATTTAAGGAAAAACTGCTTTTCCGGATCTGGGAAGAAACTACTACTTGACGAACGAACAGGTCGGTCTAAGGTTTATTGCTCATATATACAGTCCTTCATTTAAGGGCAGTCTTCAAAGCTTGTGCTGGCTGACCCTGGGCGAAGCCATTTTGACGAACTGCTTTTCTAAACGCGGGAACCACTCGCTTCTTATTGCCCATTCTGAAGGCCTCGTTCGTAGAGAACCTCACAAGGCACGCTTGATTGACGATCACCAACGTTGTCAAACGCTTGCACAGCGTGCCTTTCTTTAAAGAGCATTCTTTGCGAGATAGGGCCAAGAAGAGGTCTTTTTAAAAGTATGCTTTTCCAAATTCGGAAACAGCTCGTTACTTATTAGCCACTCTCCGTCCGGGGTTGGATAATCGCCAGCGTGAAGAGAGTAACCGCAATCAGAGCTTGGAAACGTTGTCCGTGTGACAGTAAGGGCTGTCGGTAACCTTCCACAACGCCTTACGTAAGCTAAGTCTGATGGGGCTCACCTCTCAAGCACCACTATCGGCGACGATGTGTGCACGTGCCGTGCCCGGGGCGCAAGGACTGCAGGGCGTGGGACCGTCCCCAGCTGGCTCTTGCGGTGAGACCACGGCGTCTGCGGTTGGTGATGGCGTTAACGTCAACGGCGAGACGCCGTGTACGGCGGCTGTGGCGATCGAGAAGAAGCGTGTGGTGTCCGTGCGCCGCCGGCTGCCGAGAAAGGTCTAATTTTAGAGCGGCGCGGCGCTCGCGGGCCGTCGGTGCTACTACTCTCCCTCTCTGCCGAGAGGTTTCGTGACCCCGATCCGGCTGACCGACAAATGTGGGCCGGGAGGAGGGAATCGCACCCTGAGTGCGTGATCCGAGGTGCTTATCCGCGGCGCTAATCTCAATCCCCGCGCGCTTTCTTTCGCTTTACTCCGAATCCGCAGTCTCTCCTTGATTCGCGCACGTGAGATCGCAGTGTGTCGTTGAGATTTCGCGGGCCCGCAAGGTGTTCCGTGTAGGTGCGGCGTCGACTCACTGGTGGTGTATACCTACTTACGGGAATCTGTGTGTACGGTGACTGGAGTTAAGGCCAAGGCGAAGATTGCGGACGGAGACACTCATCGACATATCGAAAATCCATCGGTCTTCATGGACAGTTCTGTAGGATGTTGTTTCTTTCTTTTCTTTTTGTGCTCTTTCGATATCGCCTTGTCGGGCTTGGCGATCTTGTGCGGTTTCTTTAAGTTTTGATAGACATCTTGGTCTCGGTCTAAATGCGTCGCATCGGCTGATGGCGATTGCAGGCCGTGAGCGGAGTAGCGACCACAGCCGTGATCTTGAAACCGACTTCACTTGGTTGTTAGGTTTTGCTCGTTTTCCTGCACTTGACAAAATATGATTCGGTTGCGGACATGCGGCGTGTTACTAAGGTGGTTTGATACATACAAGCCTGTGTCATTTGAGTTGGGTATGCCAAGGGAATACTCAGGTAACTCAGTAACGTGAGCTCGAACGTCTAGTACAAAGTTGGTAAAACGATGGCGGTTCTCGACACAGCTCTGGCCTTGCGTACGTATTTGCTGTATGAAAAGCTGTTCGCTCGCTCTCACTCACTCACTCACTCACTCACTCACTCACTCACTCACTCACTCACTCACTCACTCACTCACTCACTCACTCACTCACTCACTCACTCACTCACTCACTCACTCACTCACTCACTCACTCACTCACTCACTCACTCACTCACTCACTCACTCACTCACTCACTCACTCACTCACTCACTCACTCACTCACTCACTCACTCACTCACTCACTCACTCACTCACTCACTCACTCACTCACTCACTCACTCACTCACTCACTCACTCACTCACTCACTCACTCACTCACTCACTCACTCACTCACTCACTCACTCACTCACTCACTCACTCACTCACTCACTCACTCACTCACTCACTCACTCACTCACTCACTCACTCCTATCATCCGCTCATTCTCCCGCTGACTCATCCAGTACGCCCATGACCTCGCGAACCTGTCATCTGTTCACACACCAACTGTTCACTGAGGCATCTCTCGCAACTTGCTTTCGGAGTTATATGCCACCTTATTTCCGGTTTTCTGCTATTTTAAACCGGAGTGCGATTAGCTTGTTGGAATCGAAATACAAAACATAAGGATAAGCATCCAATAAAACGGCGGAGGGGGGGGCAATGAACACTATTTGCTACTATGATGACGTAACCTGTCATTTTTCACTAGCATAGGCTCGGACCCCGTGTTCTTTTCTCACATTCATCCTCTTATAAAGTGAGCCTTGTTACGTGACGCTTGAAGGATCTAGTTAGGGAAGTTACGATGTGGTTAGGATAAGAATGTGATCTCCTATACTCGCATTCTATTTTCGTTTTTCCGTCTTTCGTTCAGCTTCCACTGCTTTGCCTTCCTGGTGGTGCTGAGCACATGGTTACACGCTACCGTATTTGGCTGCACTGACTCGCCATGGACGGAAAGCAAACACATTCACACAGAAAGCCAATGAAGCAGGGATGTTTTTTCCTTGAGGAAACAGCGCCACGTCCACAGTGTATGCGTGCAATGCGATATTTACGATACCCGGGCACCGCTTCGTACGTGTGACGCTCGTGAGCGAGTTCAGGCGTGCGTATAGAGAGACAGAGGTCAAGGAAACGTCGTGACACTGCTCTGTTTGCACGTAACAGCTTCCTCAGTATTGAATGCGTTCGAAAATTGGCGCTCTTACACCCGTCGCTTAAATGGTCAAGTCGCTTCGCCGAACGGCGAATTGGTCGGTGGCTAACTGGCCCAGGCATGAAACGCTTGCGTGCGCGTTCTCAACTCCTGCTGATGCGTCCGTTACGAGCGACACAAATCCTGCCTCTAAGGCTTGGGAGGAACGACGCTATTAGCTAGGTGGCGCTACGGTGGACCACGCTGTATAATACGTGTGTTACGCAATGGCTGGCGGCCGCGAGGCAGACTCTTTTGGCTCGCCCAGTCGTCCATCATGCAGGATTTAATTAGCTCCATTGAGGTGAGGCAGAAATAGCACTGTAAGTCTAAAACTATCTTCCACCGGTTTGTTGCTCCTCTAATAGTTTCGGGAAACCAAATCGACGCTAAAATTGGGTGGTCATAAAGATGTAGAATTTAAAAGAAACGCGTGATTTCCAATCTGGGGCCTTGGTTATAGCGCAGGTGAATCGATTTAGTGAGCAACTGCTGGAACATATTTACGACAAGAATAAAGGAAACGGCGCATATAAGTACAGAGTTCTCTGGGTCGGCTATATGGCGACGGCATTCCGCTGCTTGCAGACCAGGCCATCTTTTCGATTTCGATGCTCCCTCCCCTCTTTCTTCCAAGAACCAACGATCGCTGCTCGGGACTCTTCTCCATCGGCGCTCCGAATTTCGGCCATCGGAGGAGCGGCTCCATCGCGGGCTTATCTTCGCGGCACTTTTCCTGCTTGTCCTCCAAGCACTATACGTCTAGCCCGATTCGAGGCCAGCCGAGATGCTGCCGCGGCCTTGTCTGCCACACTGTGTACAAAGCGGTCGTTATTCGCTCTCCGCAGGCGAGAGTTTTGTCTCGTTGCACGTAGTGTGTGGCTCTTGCTTTTCGCTTGGCTCGCCCCCATCGAGCAAGTAAAACAGGGAACCCACTGCCGAGCATCTTTTGAGAGAGAAGTGCCAGATCGCTTCTTGCCGGCCTGCGTGGGCGAGAACTTGTTCGCATGCGCGGCACCCTCGCTGTGGTGTCCATTTGTTTGTCTCGTTTGGTTACATGTTTGTCTTCCTCATTGTGTATGGATGGCGCAGTACGTCGAGGTACCGCCGCTCGGGCATACATAGTGGCTTGCATACGCTTTGCTGTTGACGTCGAGGTCTCCATGTTAGCGATAACCTTTCCTTTTTAATTTTCTTTGACGATTCCGTTTGCGACTGTCGTCGATTCATGCGTAATAGGAGTGAAATTCTACAAGTGAAGATGAACTGCGGCTGAGTTGGGGCGTGCGAGGATGGTTGGAATTGCGTGCAAGAGACAGAGTGCGGAGATTACGGTGCTGAAAGTGTGGCACGCATATCTTCCAGTCCTCATTCTGTCTTCGGGCTGATAGATATGCGGCCGTAATACCGTTGTCTCTATACGGGACCGAGGAAGATGAGAATAGAGGAGTTTATATTTGCTTTGTTTCGCGGTTATCTAATGTTTGCAAGAAGATGTAGTTAAGAAACAGAGGCGATGTGAGAGATCGGGGCTTTTGCAATGCTTATTTCACCTGCTTAACCAAAATTACTCTTCTTTTAAAACTGAGGGTAGTCAACTGCTGACCCTAAGACAGCTAGACGTTTTCTGTTCTCGATTTCTACAGCGTTCTTTTTCCCCGCCTGTGCGCACTTTCGTAACACAGATGCGGAGCAGGGTTTCAGTAATCTAGCTCTATGGGAGGAGAACAAGGATGACGAGGAAGGATAAACTTTGATTTTCTGGAAAATAAATGCACTCTTCCAACCCGCGTTGTGGACTCCTAACAGCCCATGAAGCCTCTGGCCTCCTCTTCGCGCCTCGGCTAAGTGACCAGGCTTCGCCGATTGATTGGATCGGCGACTAGCACAGTATCTATTCTCCTGATAAATAAACAACAACAAAAAAAAAAAAAAGAAAAGAACAATCATCGTGTGGTGTTTGAAAGGCGTGTACGAGAGATCTCGTTCTTGAATCAGAATTCTGACCCATATGGTTCCCGGTGAATAATTTAGTTGGGTAAATGAATGCTCAGTTGATTATATTAAAATTCTTTGTGTGGGCTGCGCTTCTGCTCACATGCGAGCAGTAAGACTAGACTATTCGGCTACATGGGGCTACTTGCGACCATTAACTGGCTAGAAGTGGTCGCAAGCATCATTTGCACAACCCTGGGTGTTCTTTACATAATGACAGGTGCCAGGCCTCAACCTTACTCGGCCTTCCCTCAACGCTTGGAAAAATGAGAAAGCAACGACTTAACATAATCCGCGCACTTTCTAGGCACCGTGGTCTCGATGGCCAGACCGGCAGTTTTTCCTTCTGTTCTGCGCTGCTATTTTTATTACGAAGTTTCACATGCTGCAGGAAGCGCCTTCAGGAACAGCGTCAAAAGTGAATGGAAGCTCGACTGTTTTCCTGCGCTCTCTTTACCTGCATGCGAAACTATTTGAGACCATTGCAAGTATGTTTCCCCCGCGTTTTTCCCTGCTTAGTTCGTCCTTTAACAACGCGTTACTATGCTCAGAAGGAAAAAGAAAATGACAAAAAAAAAAAGAAATAAAAAGGTGAAATGCGGAAAGAAAGAGAGAGAGGGAGTCGCTCAGCAGCAAATGTGGTGTGGGCACTCTTCCACATTTGCTTTTGCAGCGGACATTCAGCGCGAGGTTTAGAGAATAGCGCTCGGGGGGTCATGAATGCGAGAGGGGAAGCTTGGTTAGGCAAAGTGAGAGATTTTAGCGCCGCATTTTTTTCTTCGCCATTTGTCGTGGTGGTTTTTCTTGCGCAGAGAAGAAGCATGCGTAGAAAAGTAGCTGGGATGCACTGATTTCCAGCTAAACTGGTAGAAACTCTGACATTTTTTTCGCCTTTTTTCGTTAATTTCTTTTTTAAAAATAACGCAGTGATGAGTCACTGGATGCACCCTATGTATCGTTAGGAAAAGCGTTAAGCTCTGGGACTGAATGTGCGACGTGTCCATCACTTGCGAGCGGAGAATGCGAGCCAAAACAGTCACGTACATTGTGATTTCGTGCGCTCGTGCTGTGTGGTGAGAGTAATGGTTGGTGGAAAAGGAGGATCTTCTTTTCCAAGCAAGAGATGACAATGCCCTGTGTGGAAGAGCGGCCGTGAAGCTTCCGCAGGGCTTGCGTAACAACGCCGTCGTGACCCGACCTGGTTCATGGCCCCGAGGGGCCAAGGGCTTCACGGCGCGGCCGCCGCGTCTGCTGCGTGCAGACGCCAACCAACGCGCCGCGCCGAAAAGTGCGTCTCTTCCTTTCCGTGCGCTCACTCTCTGCGGCGCTAGTGAGAAGAGTCCATTCTCTTTCTTCTCCGCCTCCTCTGGTGACACGCTTCGGCGCGCATCGCACCCACCGAGAAACGCGCGGGAAGCTTTGCCGCCATCGTTGCAGCAGTTGCTGCGAGAATGCTTGCCCCAGTTCTCAGTATTGCTCGCTTGCAGGTTGTGTGCGCGTGTGTGCTTGCAGTGCATGAGCCATATGGGCGTGGGAATGCATGACAGGACACAGTGCAGCATGGAATAGAATGGCACGTTTCTTGTCGTGGCATAGGATGGTGGGGCGTGGCATGGCATGAAATGCGCTGGGCGCGCATGTTTGCGATAACTGTTATCGTAATAGGACGATTAGCAATTGCCGACGCAATTTTGTAGCGGGGGCTACACTACGCCAGCCGCTTCGCGAGGTCAGCGTGACTGCGCGCCGAGGCGTGGCACCACCGCTCGGCTAGCTGTGCGCATGCGCTTACTTACGTCATAGCCCGCAGCTGGTGTTCAAGCCATTACATAAACCGTGTGTCTTACTTTCAAGTGAAACCTAAGCGTAGCCAGGGATACCCGCTCTCGCTACTCTACCAGGTTTAACCAGAGCTAAAACATAGCCAATTTTATCATTTATTGCACACTCGGAGCGTCGCTGCTCACAATTGGTAGTCCACTGCTCGTGTGCACGAATTATTACCCTGTGTTCTCTTTAGAACTGAAAGAGGAACCTCCGCGAAGACGACCTCTGACAACAGGGTCTTGTCTCGAGATTTGTTCGTTAGCAAGTGCGCTGTTCAAGTGCCAGTTATTGGCTTAATGATCATTACAGCCGTCATGATGCTGCGCGATTTTAGGTGAAACAGCAACTGAGAACTATCGATTCCCGCCTAGCGATGAGGAGGTGAGCAAGACCTTCGACGTCTTTTTCTCGGGGCAGGATTCCTCAAAGGCATGATTTATTGTGGCTACTGTACACATATACAGTTTGCTCTAAAGCTCCTTCTTCATCACGCAGTTTCAGAAACTGCCTGGCGGCCTTGCGTCAAGGATTCAAACAGCCCGCTATTTAATCCGGGCGTCAAACCAAACACTCTCTGGGGATTGAAAATCGCAACTCGAGCAGATGCTTTAATCATCTCTTTGCTTAGCCGCTTAATTGCAGTGGCTCTGGAAAGCTTTCTGTAACACTTGCCGTATGCTCGGTTGCCCATTGTATTGTCGGGAGGGGTGCGTGCCACGCACCGCTGTGTGACTCTCGGTTATAAACGCGCTACGGATAGAAGCGCTGGCAGGCACCCAGATGAAAAGGCCACCTCCACACCTCTCGAAACAGCAGGCGCTGCACGAAAGGGAGGCGGGCAGCGAGGTGTAACCGAAGCTCGAGCTGTATACGCCACCTATGCTTCCTGTAGTACGTGTATCGAATTCATTTGTTTGTTGTTTTTGTCCTGGCGTCGTGCGGTGCGACCCTCCACATCCTAATGCGTGGCGTGAAAATCACCACGGCTCCCCTGAATTTATTTCTTCAGCAAATCTTGTGTAATGTGTAACATTTTGTAGAACCAGTAGTGACGATGGGCTGTAGCTTTCGCGCAGCCTTGGTGTTCACATCGCGTTCCCGGGGGAAGCGTTATAGCGTGTGGATGACTTTGTTCGGTGCAATTAGCGCTAGCTCGTTCTAAGAGCAGTGTTGTGCAGCTTAAATTTTCCCATTATGAGAAGTCGTTCACTTGCTGTTCGGCTTATTAATGAAGTAGCATCATGACTCATCGGGATAAAGTTATGTCGTCGGTCATAGAATTCGGTTATGGGCGGCAAGAAAGGGACACTACCAGACTGGATAATTCCTGTCTACGGAGGGTAGTTATGTCACCTGACCAGAAGGGAAAGTTTTACGTTTAGATCCATATTCATTGCGTGCGTGTTGCCTCATCTGTACACCTTCGGAGAGATGTCTAACCACCAGCTAGATGACCCGAAGAGATGTCTGGCTGTGCGGACAGGCATGCGTGTTGTATAGTCTGCCAATAGAATCGTGAATAAATGACTCAGAACGCGATGTAAAGGCACCAGCAGCATTGCCAACACACAATGCCATGTTTTATATCGGTTTCGTTTTGTTTGTTCTTTCGTTCAAGATTCCATGTTTGGCATTCATTTCAGACACTGTTATCGACCTTAAGAATAAAATAAAATAAGATTCAAACAGCTGCCTCGTTTTTTTTCTTTTGATATCATACAAGTTTCTAGCATAGAAGGGACATTTCGCTCGAGTGCAAAATATAATATTTGAAAAGTGTAATTTTGCAGGTAAATGTTTATTAGCTAAATGTGAATTGCAGACTCGTTGAACGTTCTTGTGTACTAGTCTTTCATAAAACTTTTCTTCCTCGTTTTCCTTCTGATGATAATTTGACAGCAACCTGTCAATGGCTCTTTTTGAATACCACTTTTTTGGCTAGACTTATCGCTGAAAGCGCTTTCTGGAAGCCGAAAGCTTCTATTTTTTCTTAATTTTCAATTGGGCTAATTCCGTTTGAAAAGTAAGCCGAACCAGCTAACCAGGAATGAAGCTCTTGCGAACATCGTTTTGTTCTGTACAGGAGATCTGCAAACAGGCGCCTTTAATCTAGGCTTGAATGGCTGCGACGCCATTGGGAGAAAAAAAAAAAAAAAAGAGAGCTT